>NC_045777.1:73556594-74159927 GCF_008692025.1 Phocoena sinus | reverse complement strand
AAGGAAAAGAATCTGAAAAGGAATATATATACATATGTATATGTATAACTGAAACACTTTGCTATACACCTGAAACTAGCACAGCATTGTAAATCAACGATACATCAATTTAAAAGAAAAAAAAAGAGTTGCCCGAAACACACAGACTTTCTGCCCAAGTCTCATGGCCTCTGCTCCACAGGGCTCCACACAGGAGGCTCCCAGTCGCCCCTGCTAAGTGATGACTAAAACTGGAGGACCAGCAACCAGCCCCCCTCCCAAATCAATGCACCACTGCCCTGCTCTCCACTTCGTAGGACTCCTTCCCAGGATACTGGAAAGCTTGGGCCTCATCTCACTTTGCCAACACACCCAGCTCAGCCTCGGCCTTGTTTGTGGCCACCAGGATGGGCTCATTTTGGAGGAGGTCAGGGCTCTATTTTCTGCTTCCGTGTCCTTGTCTGTCCAAATATCCTCTGGCCAGTTGAAGGCCAGGAGATCTGAGGATACTGCTCTCCTCTCTGGCCCCCAGTCTGTCCAGACCACAGTGAGCAGGTGCTGGGCCTAGGGAGTCTGGCTCTGCCCACATGACTCCCCTTCCTCTAATATCCTCTGGCCTCTCCTCCAGACCCAGCCCACCAGCCACTGAGCTCCACTGCTCCATCATGGACATAAACAAGCCTCTACAGGTAGGCTTCAGAGATACCGCGCACTCGGTTCCAGACCACTGCAATAAAGTAAATAGCACAGTAAAGCGAATCACCGAATCTTTTAGTTTCCCAGCGCATATAAAAGTTACGTTTGCACTACGCTGTAGTCTGTTAAATGTGTGATAGCATTAGGTCCAAACAAACAATGTGCATACCTTCATTTTAAAATATTTTATTGCTAAAAAATGCTAACCAGCATCTGACAATGCAGTGTTGCCCCCCAAACCTTCAATCCGTAAAAAATGCAGTATCTGCGAAGTGCAGTAAAGTGAAGCGTAATAAAACATGATATGCCTGTCGAGAAGCAAGCAAACAACGCGGGTGAGAGCAAGAAAGCTATCCGACGGCCCTGTCCTTCGCCTGCCCCATCTCGTGCCCTTCATGAAGTGAGCCTGTCTTCCCTGGCCCGGAGATGAATCTCCCCGCCTACCATACCCCTTGTAAGAAATGTGCACAAAGAAATCACACTGGTTCAGACCATTATACTCAAAGCAAAGACATGGGCCATATGGGGTAATTTTAACTTCCCTATTTTAGAAAGTAAACTTAAACTTCTTGTTATAAAACAGTGTCACCAGGAACACAGCATTTCAAAACAAGAAGGGAAACCAATCTGGCATGGCCTCAGCAGATGCCTAGGCAAACATCTGGCTGAACCAACCTAATTCTCTATTCTAAAAGACAAAAACAAAAACCTTCTTCCTTGTTTTAATTTTTTTTTTTAATCAAGGAGTTGATCTCCCCAGGATACAAAGGGGCACTGTCCCAGGATGAATTCAGTCTCCATGTCCCCAGGTTCATTCGCATCCCAAAGCCAAGGCTACACTGTTACAGAGGCACAGAGGCAATCAAAATAATTGCCGGCCATTCCCACCTAGACACAGCTTCCAGATGATTCTGATCTGGGCAGGATTCCAAGCACCATGGCCACAAGTCAAGAGACGGCCATGAACAGGTCTATGACCTCCCCGCAGCTGGGCCCCATGGTGAATGAGAAGATGGAAACAGGGCAACACTACTGGCGACCAAGATTCCATCAATTGGAAAATACGTGTCACGGGCAGAAGCCTGTCTCCCCAGTCAGAGGGTTCCTTGTGGTATCCAAAGGAACCGAAATATTCACCATAGATTTTTCAGGCTACCAGGTCCATCCCACACAAAGAAGTCATTTAGGCAGAAGTGATCTCTGAACTCTTTCCTGCTGCATCACGGTTAGACTTGGCCACAGCTAACGGCCAGCGTCTTAGACGCACAATGGCCCCAGATGCCTCCCTCGGTGGCTCACCTCCCACGCAAGGCGGGCTCCTTACCGTCAAGCTCCTCCACAGAGATGTTAGCCAGTTGCTCGCTGTCGCTGCCAGCAGACAGAGATCGGTTGAGGTAATTCCCCTTGTACAACAGGCCGGCGGTCACGTGGTGAAAAGGCATCTTCTCCCTGCTCACAAGAGACAGGGGGCAGGGGAAAGAAAGACATCATCATCCATTCCTCCTTTCCTTTCCTGAAGGACCACCCTGGTGTTCAGATGGCCAGGAGTATTTTTTAAATAACAAGAACGTTGGTAGAGGGAAAGTCAGAGAATTCCAGGGTCCCCGCGGCCAGAGCAATTCCCGAAGGATCCCAAGTTCTGTCCCTTCCTTCACTGTACGTCTTACTTCATTCTCCCCATTTAACGAGGAACTTGAGCCATGCGGTCCTGGCAGACTGTGGGATACCCTGGTATCACCCAACTGTCTCTCCATGCAAACAAGGATACTCTCTGCTCCTTTCCCTGGCCTGATAAAAGCTTCCTCCATCCTCCTAGGAAAGGACTGCACACCCCAAAATGTGAGGCTGCCCAGTGACCATATGTCTTAGCCGTGACCGTGCGGAAATCCAACTGTTTCGCTTTCCCAGGTAAAGCAGGTGCTGTACTTACACAGCACCCAAAGCAGGGCGGAAATGCCAGACTCTGAGTAAACACCGACAACAGTCGGTACCTCGGAGAAGGAGCCCTGCACCTGCCTGCACGAGTGGCTCGTGAGCATAGCCCTCTGAGACACCGATCACGCCTGCCCTGCAGGAAAGGTGGGCAGCATCTCAAGGTGTCCCAAAACAAAGCAGCGTCCAGCATGCTCACAGGAAATGAAAGCATCGCATCCCCTTAGACCAGATGAACAAACCCTCCAAGCTCCTCGCACCAGAGCACCACCCCCGGGACTTTGAAGTTCCCACCAGTGCAAGGCGGGCCAGAGGCTCCAGACTAAGGTGAAAGGGAGGGAAGAGAGACGCAGTTAGAAGGATGGGTCTCTCACAGCAGGGAGGTTCCTCAAAAAACTAGAGTTGCCATATGATCCAGCAATCCCACTCCTGGGCATATATCCAGACAAAACTCTTAATTCAAAAAGATACATGCACCCCTATGTTCACAGCAACACTATTTACAATAGCCAAGACATGGAAACAACCTAAATGTCCATCGACAGATGAATGGATAAAGAAGATGTGGTACATATATACAATGGAATACTGCTCAGCCATAAAAAGAATGGAATCATGCCATTTGCAGCAACATGGATGGACCAACAGATTATCATACTAAGCGAAGTAAGTCAGAAAGAGGAAGACAAATATCATATGGTATCACTTATATGTGGAATCTAAAATAGAACATAGATGAACTTATCTACAAAACAGAAACAGACTCACAGACATAGAGAACAAACCTGTGGTTGCCAAGGGCGGGGGGGCAGGGGAGGGTTGGATTGGGAGTTCGGGATGCAAACTATTATATATTGAATGGATAAAAAACAAGGTCTTCTAGGGGCAGGACAGGAATAAAGACGCAGACATAGAGAATGGACTTGAGGACACGGGGAGGGGGAAGGTAAGCTGGGACAAAGTGAGAGAGTGGCATGGACATATATACACTACCAAACGTAAAATAGATAGCTAGTGGGAAGCAGCCGCATGGCACAGGGAGATCAGCTCGGTGCTTTCTGACCACCTAGAGGGATGGGATAGGGAAGGTGGGAGGGAGACGCAAGAGGGAGGGGATAGTGGGATATACGTATATGTATAGCTGATTCACTTTGTTATAAAGCAGAAACTAACACACCACTGTAAAGCAATTATACTCCAATAAAGATGTTAAAAAAAAAACAAGGTCTTATTTTTTTAGCGCAGGGAACTATATTCAATATCCTATAATAAACCATAATGGAAAAGAATATGAAAAAAGAGAGAGAGAGAGAAAGTTGGATCTCTCCATAGGGGAAAGAGCAGCTCTGTTATAGTGAGTGAGCCATGGGGCACGTCCGGTTCTGCTTCTCCATCTGCAAAGGGGCCTAAGAGGATTGAGAAGCCTCTGAGCAGAATTAGGGAATTGGCAGGCAGGAGGGGGAGTCAATTCTAGGGTGTGGGTAGGGAACACCCTTTTAACAGAGCTCCAGGAAGGTAAACTGGGCAGCACCAGAAGGGGTAATCTCCCTGCCAATGGGGGCATCCAAGCAGAGGCTGAGGGCCTCCCTGACAGGGGTTCTGTGGGAGAGAATCGGCCCCTGTGCTCTCTCCCCACACACCTATCATTCTCCATGTGAGTCCCCCACAGGGTCCCTTTGGGCGCTAAAGTCTGCGTCTGTGCATTAAGCTGGAGTGGTCCTAGCGGCCCCTCCGGGCACTGCTGAGTAACAAGGTGTAAGTTACAGGAAGAGACAGCGACACAAGGCCAGTCTCTGGGGATGACTGCTCAGGACTTCAGGGTTCCCAAACCTTGCCATCCCTCAAGCCACACTCATGACAGCAACTGTCCCTGATGAAGGATGTTTGGAGGGGGGCGGGGGCCCCTGTCTTCTTTTCCCTGTGACACCACTGAGTGGCAGGCCCGAGAGGACGCCCCTTCCTCTCTCTCCCTCCCAACTAGGGCTCACTCCAGCATGCCCCTGCATGGGCTGAGAGCTGCTGACTTAGAGATCAACCCAAGAGCCTCTTAAAAGTTACAGGGCTTGACCAAGAGCAGGATGCCAGCTAGTGAAAGAATCCGATCTAGAACCCAAGCCGCCTGAGCTCTCTTTGCACTAAGCAGCCTCGGCTCAGCACCAGACATTTCCACCTGGAGGTCAAACTCTCATTTCAAACTCAAGATGTACAAAAATGAACTAATTATCTTCCTAAAAAATAGGCCACACTTCCTGATTTCTCTATTTCTATCAAAGGTACTTTTCTCTCATCATAACAACTGGGGCAACTCTCACAAACGTTCTGGGCCCCAAACACATGGCAGAGGCAAGAGCCAGCCGCCAGCCTCCAACCCAGTCTTAACTCTTTCCACAGCTAACAAAACGTACATACATCCACAGGTCAATTGCAAGTGACGGGGCGGAGGTGGGGTGGGGGTGGGGGTTCCAGAGTACGCATGCCTTTGCCAGTTATAAGGGGTACATATTCAGCTAACTATTGATATAAGTCAGACTTCCCCCCTCCTGGCCAAATCTGTCCTTATACATAAAGAGGCAAGAACCTTTCTTTGGAAGAAGACTTCAATTACCATCTCCTCTTTTCTCAAAGTTAAATTTCAGACCAAACAGGTTTAAAGGTGAGAATCAGACACACGAGCTAGGACTGCTCTCCCTTTCCTAAGGCCAGTCCTAATTTGGGGCGCCATGTGTGGCCATGGTCATTTCAGCCTGTACAGATTCCCATGGTCCAGGGGATGAGACATCAACAATGGCTAACGCTTCCCTCTCAGCACTGGCCCTGGGACCCAGTAGTCTCACCAGCTGTTATTTTTAACCATCATTTAAATCCTTCCTAAACATGGGGAAATACCCACACCGATCTTCTCTAATTTTGCCACCTGGAGGGAGGCCCCCTTCAGGTCGATGCAGGCCCGGAAGGCATTTCTCCCCATTTCACCACTCATCACTCTAGTTTCTCAGCATTTTGTAAATAGCTTCCCATTACCACCTTTTACTTGGTTGCCTGAAGCTCTGGACCGGCCACACACACATTTTTACAGCTGCGGTAACAAGGTTATACTCAAACACGCGTGTCCAAGCCACGTTCGGCCACAGAAGAAACGCTGAGTACTTGCAGAAAAAACTGGTCACAACTGAGTCCCACTTGAAAGACCAGCATAATTGCTTCTGGAAAAAGCAGCTTACAAAATTAGGTACTATTCAGTTCATTCACCCAAAATGCTCATAGTCTAGTGGGAAAGAAAACACGTGCAATTGAACCAGCCATATAGATAAACAAAGTCATGTTCAAAAAAAGGAAGAGCATTATACCAAGTAAGCTAAAAACAGCTGCTGCAATTAAGGACTAAATTTCACTCCAAGCCACCTGGGGAAACCCAAGCTTTAAGATCCTCGCTTTGGCTATGGAAGGGAAATGTACAAGCTTGCCAGCAAAGGAAAACACAGTCCTGAGCTAAAACTTAAGAGATGGATCCTTACATGGTGGGCAATGAATATATATATATATTTCTTTTCAACAGCCATTTTACTCATTGAGAAATAGTATTTAAGTGACTGTTTACCATGTGAACAATCTTTCTGTATTTTCTGTAAGGCAGTATGGTTTCCTGGCTAAGAATCAGGGCTTTCTGGTCAAAAGCAGTGTTAGATTTAAATCCTAGCTCTGCTCTGATTAGCCATGTAGGTAAATTAATTAACCTCTGTAAGCCTCAGTCTCCTCCTCTGTAAAACTGGGGTTTAGAAACATACTGAATAGTATTTTTGTAACCATGAAATAAGATAAGGTATGGAAAGCACTTGACTTAGCATCAGGTACGTTCTCAATAAACATCATCAGTAATTCTTTGCTAAGGATTACATGAAGCAGGATGCAGGGCAAAAGAAATTCATGATGTGTTAGGTGGAAGATAAAACGCACCGTGTTTTGAAGGAGGGTCAGGAACGACCTGGCAGAGGGTGAGCTTCAGAGAGGAGCTGGCTGGCACTGCACACTAAGGTGCCAAGGGATCCAGAATGTCAGCAACAGAGCACTGGGGGCCCCAGCGCTGGGCGGTGTCAGCAAGCAGCTGACTGTATCAGGAGGAGGGGGCTATTTGAATGAAAAGCACCAGAGCTGAAAAAGAGTCTATTTCCTGGGTATCACCTGGCATCATGGTCACATCAAGGACAAGATGTCAGCAGGTTAAAAACAAACGGATGGGTGGGTTCCTGTTTTCAGTGTCGAAGAACTGGTACATTTCTTGGCAAGTAATAAACCAAAGACAACACTCCCATTTACCATGACAACAAAAAGAATAAAATATCTAGGAATAAATCTACCTAAGGAGACAAAAGACCTGTATGCAAAAACTTATAAGACACTGATGAAAGAAATTAAAGATGATACAAAGAGATGGAGAGATATACCATGCTCTTGGATTGGAAGAATCAACACTGTGAAAATGACTATATTACCCAAAGCAATCTGCAGATTCAATGCAATCCCTATCAAACGACCACTGGCACTTTTCACAGAATAGAACAAAAAATTTCACAATTCTTATTGAAACACAAAAGACCCTGAATAGCCAAAGCAATCTTGAGAAAGAAAAATGGAGCTGGAGGACTCAGGCTCCCTGACTTCAGACTATACTACAAAGCTACAGTAATCAAGACAGTATGGTACTGGCACAAAAACAGAAATATAGATCAATGAACAGGATAGAAAGCCCAGAGGTAAACCCACGCACATATGGTCACCTTATCTTTGATAAAAGAGGCAAGAATATACAGTGGAGAAAAGACAGCCTCTTCAATAAGTGGTGCTGGGAAAACTGGACAGCTACATGGAAAAGAATGAAATTAGAACACTCCCTAACACCATACACAAAAATAAACTCAAAATGGATTAAAGACCTAAATTTAAGGCCAGACACTATCAAACTCTTAGAAGAAAACATAGGCAGAACACTCTATGGCATAAATCATAGCAAGATCCTTTTTGACCCACCTCCTAGAGAAATGGAAATAAAAACAAAAATAAACAAATGGGACCTAATGAAACTTAAAAGCTTTTGCATAGCAAAGGAAACCATAAACAAGAAGAAAAGACAACCCTCAGAATGGGAGAAAATATTTGCAAATGAAGCAACTGACAAAGGATTAATCTCAAAAATTTACAAGCTCATGCAGCTCAATATCAAAAATACAAACAACCCAATCCAAAAATGGGCAGAAGACCTAAACAGACATTTCTCCAAAGAAGATATACAGCTGGCCAAGAGGCACATGAAAGAATGCTCAACATCATTAATCATTAGAGAAATGCAAATCAAAACTACACTTAGATATCATCTCACACCGGTCAGAATGGCCATCACCAAAAAATCTAGAAACAATAAATGCTGGAGAGGGTGTGGAGAAAAGGGAACCCTCTTGCACTGTTGGTGGGAATGTAAATTGATACAGCCACTATGGAGAACAGTATGGAGGTTCCTTAAAAAACTAAAAATAGAACTACCACACGACCCAGCAATCCCACTACTGGGCATATACCCTGAGAAAACCATAATTCAAAAAGAGTCATGTACCAAAATGTTCATTGCAGCTCTATTTACAATAGCCAGGACATGGAAGCAACCTAAGTGTCCACTGACAGATGAATGGATAAAGAAGATGTGGCACATATATACAATGG
Source organism: Phocoena sinus (assembly GCF_008692025.1). Lineage (NCBI taxonomy): Eukaryota > Metazoa > Chordata > Mammalia > Artiodactyla > Phocoenidae > Phocoena > Phocoena sinus. The sequence continues at coordinate 74,151,608 of NC_045777.1, read as the reverse complement.
AATATTACTCAGCTATGAAAAGAAATGAAATTGAGTTATTTGTAGTGAGGTGGCTGGACCTAGAGCCTGTCATACAGAGTGAAGTAAGTCAGAAAGAGAAAAACAAATACCATATGCTAACACATATATAGGGAATCTTAAAAAAAAGAAAAAAAAAAAGGTCATTTAGAACCTAGGGGCAAGATGGGAATAAAGACATAGACCTACTAGAGAATGGACTTGAGGATATGGGGAAGGGGAAGGGGAAGCTGGGACAAAATGAGAGAGTGGCATGGACATATATACACTACCAAACGTAAAATAGATAGCTAGTGGGAAGCAGCCGCATAGCACAGGGAGATCAGCTCAGTGCTTTGTGACCACCTAGAGGGGTGGGATAGGGAGGGTGGGAGGGAGGTGCAAGCGGGAGGGGATATGGGGATATATGTATATGTATAGCTGATTCACTTTGTTATAATGCAGAAACTAACACACCATTGTACAGCAATTATACTCCAATAAAGATGTTAAAAAAAAAAAAAAACAAAGAGCCCCACACACTTTGACTTGAGAGATGTCAAGAGATGATCCTCTTCAGAGACAGTTAATTTTGTGTCAACTTGACTGGATCACAGGGTGCCCAGATATTTGGTTAAACATTACTCTGGGTGTGTCTGTGAGAGTGTTTTGGGGTGAGATTAACATTTAAGCCGGTAGTCTGAGTAAAGAAGATTGCCGTTCCCAAGGTGGCTGGGCCTTATCCAATCTGTTAGAGGCCTGAATAAAACAAAAAGGAAAAATAAGGGAAAAGGTGTTCTTTCCATCAGTGTGAGCTGGAACTTTGGTCTTCTCCTGCCTTTGGACCTGGACTCCGGCTGGAGCTGACACCAATAGCTCTCCTGGGTTTCCAGCTCGCCAGATTGTAGGAGTTCTCAGCCTCCAAAACCATCTAAGCCAATTCCTTACAATAAATTTCTTTCTATATATATATCCTAGTGGTTATGTTTCTCTGGAGAACCCAGACTAACTCTTCCATTTTTTTTCTCAGCAGTGCCGAAGACCCAGGCACATTCCTGTAGGCTGATGTTATTATTCTGGGTAAAGAGTACCCCAGAACATAATTCTGCAGGGCCTCTTAAGCAACACGACCCAGAGTGTAGTGTGTGGACCCCTGCCAGCTGAATACTCTCTACTGCTTGTTTGCAACGAGATAGATAAGGACAGGAAGTGAAAGAAAGCATTGAAATTTTTATAGCAATATGGAGCATTGTCCCAACACCTAAGCACGTGACCAGTTGACTTGATTTTTGTATATCTTTGCTTTTTTTATTTTATTTTTCCACTAATTCGTTCTTTCTGCGTTTTACAGAAATCACTCTGCCAAGGGCTGGAGCTTTAAACAAAAAACGAAACAAAACAAAAACACTAGTCCTTCCCCACAAATAGTTTAGTTTGAGAAGCACTTCTCTCTAAAGTACTTTAAGTTGCATCAATTTCTGGTAATGGGCTACAGATACAGAGAGAGAGGAAGAAAGACATGTAGAGAAATGTATTTGAACTTGCCTCCGAAATTTTTTCAAAGAACTTAATTTAAGATTTTTTAAAGTCTTAGATGGACTTTGGAAAGGAGGTACAGCAGACATAGAAAACAAACTTATGGTTACCAAAGGGGAAAGGGGATGGGGAGGGATAAATTAGGAGTATAGGATTAATAGGTACACACTACTATATATAAAATAGATAAATAACTAGGATTCACTATGTAGCACGTGGAACTATATTCAGTGCCTTGTAATAACCTATAATGGAAAAGAATCTGAAGCTGTACACCTGAAACTAACACAATATTGTAAATCAACCACAGTTAAAGAAATAAAAAAATTTTTTAATCCAAAAAAATACTCTATATACAATGTGTTATTCAAACAGAATTATTATACCACATTGAAAAGTCTAGTGTTAAAAAGTAATATTTGAGGGCTTCCCTGGTGGCGCAGTGGTTGAGAGCCCGCCTTCCGGGGCAGGGGACGCGGGTTCGTGCCCCAGTCCAGGCGGATCCCACATGCCGCGGAGCGGCTGGGCCAGTGAGCCATGGCCGCTGAGCCTGCGCGTCCGAAGCCTCCTGTGCTCCGCAACTTGGGGGGCCGCAACAGTGAGAGGCCCGTGTACCGCAAAAAAAAAAAAAAAGTAATATTTGAAGCATTTAAATGTCATAAACATTTCAAATATATATGGAAATAAAACCCCATAATATCCTTTGTTTTAAATTTAAAAAACAAAACAAGAAAGGACGTACAAGATGTCAGCTGAAGTTTGGGCCATCTTCTGAGCGCCTGGAATACATTGCTGGGGTTTCTGTCCTCCACTTAGCAGACTACATGGGGCAATGTTGACCCTGCATTCTAGAAGTTAAAGAGCCTACCCAACCGTGATAGAGCCTTTGTCAAATTCCCCTAAAAATATCCATGAAGGCACACAAAAATAATCATATTCCCAACAGCACCAATGCCAGGGTGTGGAAGAAGCTTCCATTAAGTCGGCACAGTTAGGATTAAAATGGAAAATAATCAGTGGCATACCCACACTTTGAATGCAGACTAAATAATAGAGTCAGATAGTAAAGGAATAAGAGGAGATTTTTATCTACCCACATTCCCTTCTATTTCTGGGGCTCTGGAATGACCAACCATGACATCAGACAATCACCCTTCGGACTCTGTTGGAATTGCTTTTTCAAAGCAGCCAGGGTCAAACCCTCACTGCCCTTAGCACCACTGTGAATCAACAAAAAAACCCCCTTCCTCTAGCTACCCAGGGATCATGCAACATGGCTCCCGGTCTGCAACACGGCTAGGAATAGAAGGGTCTGAGGCACGGGCCCTGCACGTGAAGATGTGAAATTTGTTATGGGCATGAGTGTCAGTACGAACAGTGACCTGTGGGGTTTATGGCTTTTCGTGTCTTGCTTCTGATTAAGGAAGAACTGCAGAAGACCTCAGATACCCCAGAAATGTATGTCTCCTCCTCAGAGTCCAAGAGTTAAGTTATAGGGACGAGAAGATCCCTACTTACTCCAGCAAAGATGCACTAGATGGATACAAGCTGAGCGTTGGGCTAAGCACTTATAAAACAATCGTGTTCTCTTGTAAAGATCCTGCAGGGGCAGGCCAATTGGCAAGGAGGGTTTGGATAGAGCTCAAATCAGACAGCAGTGAGTAAGCAGAAAACACCAACGTGAGGGTCTAAATAAAAATTCTGCATCATCAGAGGAGGAAGCACTTTCAAGAAGAAGTAGAGCCAAAAACAGATTGTCAACAATAATATGATACAAGAAAGAAGACAGTTTTACAAAGCTTCTGGTTACATCCTTAAAAATAAGTAGAAAACCAGGGTGTCTATGAAATAAGAAATGCAAATTCATAAGGAAATCTCAACATACAGTGAGGAGATATCAAGTCAGAAAGCAAAGACAGCTGGCTGAGAGGCAAGCTGATTTGGAAAAGGTGCTGGTCTTTGCAAAGCAAAGGAGAAATCCAGAAACAGTAGTGGAATGAAAATCTACATTACTGGCAACAAAGAGTATTTCAAACAAACGGCAAATTCAGCAAACAATATAATTCACCCATGGACCCACCACCCAGATTGAACATGGGCTAATATTTTTCTTCATTTGCTTTAGGTTTTTTTCAAAGAAATATCTGACATCGAAGCCCTGCCCGTCTATGCTATTCCTCCACCTCCTTCACTCAGCTGTGACAACACTATTCTGGAGGTGGAATGTATCCTTCCGGTCCATGATTTTAAATTTTCCTACACTTGGGTGTAACTATATAGAATATATTATAGTATCGCTGTATATATCTTTCAATTTACATAAATAATATCACACTGTACATAGGCTTTTGCAATTTGCACGTTTCAATCTATATTAGAGTTTAGGGAATTACCCAAATCCATATATGCAATTTACTTTTAACTGTGCCATAGTTTTCCACTGTAAAAGCATATTGCAATTCATTTATCCACTATCCAATTGAAAGAAAAGTATTCCGCAAAGAACATCTTCATGTGTCTCTTTGCATAAATTTAAGGGAATTTCTCTAGCCCACATACCTAGATAAAATATTACAGAATTTTTCCAAAGTGCTCTCCCAAGTGGTTGGGTTAGTTGTCTGTCACTACATAACAAACTACCCTTGAACTTCGTGGCTTAAAAGAGCAAATATTTATTATCTCACAGGTTCTGTGGGTCAGGAATCAGGAATTGCCTTGCTGGGTGGTTCAGGAGTTCTCAGAAGGTTGCAGTCAAGACACTGATCAGGGCTACCACCGTCAGAAGGTGTGACTGCAGCTGGAGGATCCACTTCCAAGATGGTGTACTCACATGGCCGTTCACAACATCCTCAGGGGACTCTCCAGAGGGCTGCTCAGGTGTTCTTATGACATGACAGCTGGCTTCCCCTAGCAGGTGATCCAAGACACAGAATGAGGGGCTTTTATGATTCGGTCTCAGAAATCACACCGTCATTTTTGACACATTCTGTTCATTAAAAGCAAGACGCTAAGGAAAGCCTACACTCATGGAGAGAGAAGTTAGGCTCCACCTTCTGCAAGATGGAGTATCAAAGAATTTGTAAACATCTTTTAAAATCATCATCACGGTTGTAGCAACTTACAGACCCACCATTAGCCTACTGGCATGTCTATTTCCCCCACAGCCTTGCTGACAAGGAGTATGATCAGACCGTTCCATTTGTAATTGGATTTCCTTGATTGCTAGTTTGGGCATTTGTTATGTGTTTTTTGGCCATTCTAATTTCCCCTCCTGCAATTTGCTTTTTACCTTTATCTACTGGGTTGCTTATCATTTTGGGATTGCTTTGTTCTTCCATGCTATTGCTTTCTAATATTTCAGTTCAATCTTACTTTTAAACCCCTCACTATTAGTCATTATTATTGTAGTTGTTATTGGTACATGTTACAACCAATGCTTACCTAGACTTTTCTACAAGTTTACTAATTTCTCTGCTCATTGTTGCACTCTTCTGGGTTCAATTCCCTTCTTAATGAAGGGAATGTAGTAGTTCTTTCATTACGGAATTATAAATGGAAAGCTTTTTGGTCTTTTTCCTTAAAAAAAAAAAGTCTTTATTTCAATCTCATTTGAATTATAGTTCAACTTGGTAAAGAATTACAAATTATTTACTTAGAACTTGGAGGATATTTTGTTGCTGATGAGAAATCTACTTGTTCACCTGTTAATACTCATTCTGGACCATTCTAAGTCTATAATTTCAGAAACAGGCTCTCTCCCCAACTCGATATTCTCTCTTTCATAAAGAGATGTATTAGGTGTATGTTGGACCTCTTCATTCAAGCTCAATACTCTTGACTGGTTCATCCAACATTCATTCATACCCCATCAGATTAAAAAAGCTGAAAAGCTAATAACTTTGTTTTCCAGACTCCATTGCTACTAGAGCTCTGTATGAGAATTAGTTCCAAAATTAGAAAGCACTTGCCCAAGTTCGGAATGCAGAAGAGAGATGAATACAATGGTATGTGTGCTGGGTATCACAAAACACCTTGATCCGTAGCATTTACCCCTATCCATGGTGGAAATACTCCCACAATGGCCAATTCCGAGCCAACAACGTGATATCAGTGAACATGGAATTGTGAAGAGATGTGAAGTAGTATACCAGCACACCATTATACAGTATTTTCACCATATACATGTCATAGACTAAATTAACCACAAAATCATAGATAATAATAAAGTGTAGTCAAATAATTAGGAAGTGAAGAGTTTTCTAGTATTTATTACCTTTGTGATGTAATATAATTTATTTCACTGTAAGTTTATACTTCATCTGAGAATTTAAGTTTATATTTCATTTATCATGCATTTAAGAATGGCTATGTTTAATAACTGACTCGTAAAATTCCTGAAAATTTAACAAGTGTCTTTTTTTCCCTGCTTTTAATTAATTATTTATGGCCGTGTTGGGTCTTGTTGCTGTGCATGGGCTTTTTTTAGTTGCGGCGAGCGGGGGCTACTCTTTGTTGTGGTGCACAGGCTTCTCATTATGGTGGCTTCTCTGGTTGCAGAGCATGGGCTCTAGGCACACGGGCTTCAGTAGTTGTGGCACATAGGCTCAGTAGTTGTGGCTCGTGGGCTCTAGAGCACAGGGTCAGTGGTTGTGGCGCACAGGCTTAGTTGCTCCGCGGCATGTGGGATCTTCCCAGACCAGGGATTGAACCTGTGTGCCCTGCATTGGCAGGCGGATTCCTAACCACTGCACCACCAGGGAAGCCCCAACAAGTGCCTTTCATATGCTGGCATGAGGTGGCTCCAGCATGCCGCTGGATGAAGGTCTTTTTCCTGACCATTTCTGGTTGTTTCTACAGGCAAGAAAAGTCATGGAAACACGATGTTTTCCTGCAAGTGTTCCGCCGTCTACTCTCCAGTTTCCTGGCTGTGAAGAAGTAGTCAAGGTGGTGGCAGAAGAGCAATGGCTTCTGAATCCTCGGATCAACTTCAAGTCCATTTTCCAGCTTTTGGGGGGTCCAGAGGAAGTTTCAGGAACAGCAAGCAGATTCCAGTGGCAGCCTCAGTGGTAGTAAATCTCCTGGAGGGTCAATCTGAATTATTCTGGGAGTCATTCTGGAGAGCCATCCAAAATCCACTCCTTCAGCCCTTCAACAATCTTGTAAGCATCAAATTCCCTGTATTAAATCCCTTCCTCCTTAAAATACGCAGTGTGGTTACTGGTCCTTGAACTAAACTTTAACTGATATATTACTGTATTTTCCGAGTTTCTTAAACTTCTTTTTAACTAATTTTTATTGGAGTATAGCTGCTTTACAATGTTGTGTTAGTTTCTCCTGTACAGCAAAGTGAATCAGTTGTACGTATACTTATGTCCCCTCTTTTCAGATTTCCTTCCCGTATAGGTCACCACAGAGCACTGCGGAGAGTTCCCTGAGCTGTATAGTAGGTTCTCATTAGTTATGTATTTTATACATAGTATCGATAGTGTATGTATGTCAACCCCACTCTCCCAATTCATCCCACCCCCCCTTTAAATCTGTTTAAAATTTTCATATTTTTATCTGTGTATCTTGTAAGCAATTTCCTCAGAACTATTTTTACATTCACACATTCTTTTTTCAGTTGTAACTTAACTTACACTTTAACCTGTCTGCTCAGTTTTCATCTAAATGATGACGTTTTCCATTTCCAGCAGTTTAGTTTCTTTTATAAACCCAACTTTTATTTATCACTGAGTATAAATCTTTCAATTTTTATTCTCTGACCTTTGCATATTTTCTTTCAGAATCTCAATTATCTCAGTTTCTTAAGGCACTAATCTTCTTTGTGGTACTTCTCTGATTTCTCTAGCAGTAAACAGTTTCCAGGTGTGGTTTCACTCTTTGTGGGCAGGGCCATCTTCAGCAGGTGTTGCTTTTCCCTTTGGAGCTTCACATGCGCAGAGAGGTGTGCCCGAGGCACGGGTGCCATAGGCTTCGCCAGTTGCGGACCAGTCTGTCCATTCATTCTTGGCCTGGAAGGCGTGCACCACATGGGTAGTGTAGATATGGAGTGCACATCCCCGAGGCACAGGTTTGGAGTTCTCATTTGTCACGGGGGCCTTTTCCTTTGGCAGCCATAGCTCCTGGTAGACATAAGCATCTCAGCCACTTTGCTGAGCAGTGGGCAGACTGAGTCTAGTCCCCTCTTATGGGAGGGGCAGCCAAACCAGGGTCTGAGTTCCTGCTTCCTGCCTGCTGTGGACCCAAGACCACACCTTTCCTCCCGGCATGAACATTAAGACTCCCACCTACCAGAGCCTTCGGGGGTTTCCCTACCCTGAAGCAGCGTCCACCCCTACGCTTTCCTCTCTGGGCTCTGAGTTTCCCCTTCCTTTCTTTCACACTAAGTTATTTTAATGTGTAAAGCAGGAAAAGTGTAGTCAGGAAAACAGAGCCTATGTCAGCTAGTTCAAGAAGAAGATGTGCAACAGTGAGCTACCTACCAAGTGGGCAGAAGGGCTGAAAAGCACCCCCCCAACCCCCTGTCGAGAGGCTGGTTAGCAGAGATTAGCAAGAGCAGAAAGTTGCCCCTACCCCTACTGTGGAGGGACATATGGCGATGGCAGTATGACCAGAACCTCAAAGGTGGGGTGCCCAGAGGAGCTAGAACCATGGTAGGGGTCGCCCAATAGGATCTGGGACCATGCAGGGAAAAGCTCTGCTCTGCCAAGATGCAGGGCAGGAACCCTTAAGAGGAAGAGGTACCATGGAGACATCTGTCAAAGGCAGGTAGGGGTGGGGAGCCTCACTCTCTGTCCTCACCTTCTCACCTCCTGTTGGTGCCTCCCTTTGGCCAGGGAATCTGGAAACATAGTTTGCTTGGACAGACCCTACTATACAGAGTGGAGCAGGGGGAGAGAGAAGGACAAATCCGTAAGCTAGCAGGCAAAGGACTGGCTGGGCTACAGAGTTAACTTCTTTGTTATATGTTTATCCAGCATCTCATTTGTTGCAGGAAAATAATCCACGTTAGCTTAGTGACCATGCTGACAGAACTAGATATCCTCGTGACATTTCTGAATTTCAAAGATAAGGAAATGTCTTCTGAGCATCCAGGTTAGAAAATACAGGTTACCCACAGAGGAACAAGATGAAACGCAGCTCCCTTCATAACAGCAAGCAGACACAACAGAGACACAATCACTACCTGCTACTGCCTTTAGAGGTCATTTAAAGTAAAATGAGTAGAGAAGTTTACAAATTAAATTATGGGAAAAGACTTAAAGGCAAAGGTCAAAGAAAAGAAAGTTCTAAGTGCAAAGCAATTTAAAATAAAAAGCACTTATAGTATAGTGCAGGTATGTTTAAAAAGGGGAAAATCCAAAATATATATATATATTAGTCACAAACCTCTATGCATCATGTACATATCATTATAAACCAAAAATAATTTAAATATATTTTTGATTTTAAAAACTGGTGAAGATTTTAAAGACACCCTCTAAGCCTTTGGCAAATTACCTGGGTAAAAAACAAAAACAAAGAGGATATGAATGATGTAGACATTTTTCTATGAAGGCCGATTTGATGTGTCTCTGTATATGAGTGAGTGTGTGTGTGTGAGTGTGTGTGTGTCCCCACAACCCCCCAGAGATCACTTTTCAGATATCTGTGGAATATTTACAAAAATTTATCAAATATAAGACCACAAAGCAAACTTCAGTAAAGGTCTTCAAAAGCAGGTCTGAGACAGTTGAATATAAACAGAAACAATAATAAAATTCAATATTTTTAAATGCTAAGACAGTTTTTTCTAACTTTGTTGAGATATAACTGACATACAACATTGTGTAAGTCTAAGCTGTATAAGATGTTGATAGCCTTATACGTTGCAAAAGGATGACCACCACAGCTTTCCCTAACACCTCCAACATGTCCCATAATTACCCTTTCTCTTTTTTTGTGGTGAGACCATTTAAGACCTACTCTCTTAGCAAGTTTCAAGTATATGATACAGTATTATTAGCTATAATCACCATGCTGTACCTTCGATCTCTAGAACTTATTCATTAAAATTGAAATTTTTAATATACTCCTAGATCAAAGTTTAAATTAAAATTTAAATTATATGCTCTATTTAAAATTTAAAAAGGGAAATAATTCTTATTAAAAAGCATATGAGGGGGCTTCCCTGGTGGCACAGTGGTTGTGAGTCCGCCTGCCGATGCAGGGGACAGGGGTTCGTGCCCCGGTCCGGGAAGATCCAACTTGCCGCAGAGCGGCTGGGCCCATGAGCCATGGCCACTGAGCCTGCGCGTCCAGAGCCTGTGCTCCGCAACAGGAGAGGCCACAACAGTGAGAGGCCCACGTACCGCAAAAAAAAAAAAAAAAAGCATATGAGGTATAGCAGAGTAGTATTCAGATAAGCTTGTGAGGTCTTTAAATGTTCTTACTGTTTTTAAGAGAAAAATATAAACACTAAATAAGTCTTCAAGGGCTTCCCTGGTGGCTCAGTGGTTAAGAATCCGCCTGCCAATGCAGGGGACAGGGGTTCGAGCCCTGGTCCAGGAAGATCCCACATGCCGCAGAGCAACTAAGCCTGTGCACCACAACTACTGAGCCTGCGCTCTGGAGTCCGTGAGCCACAACTACTGAAGCTCACGCACCTAGAGCCCGAGCTCTGCAACAAGAGAAGTCACCGCAATGAGAGGCCTGCACACCACAACAAAGAGTACTCCCCGCTCGCTGCAACTAGAGAAAGTCCATGCGCAGCAACGATGACCCAAGACAGCCAAAAATAAATAAATAAATAAGTTTTCAACACAAACGTTTTAGAAAAAGAACAACAAAATAAATTAAGAAAACAGAAAAAACGAAATAATGAGACAGAGCTGAATTAAAAAACAGATAAATTAAAAGAGCTGGTTCTCTGAAACAAAAGCAAAAAACCAGACAAATCTCTGACAACTTTATTAAAACAAACAGGGAAAGCACAAATAGACAACAGTATGAAATATGAGAATTCTACATGCAACTCTAGACTAAAAACTTTAAAACACTGCTTAAATGAATGCTTTGTTTCTCAAAATACAGAAATTGGATTTTTATTGAAAGCAGTGTGATTTACTGTTATTCATGCTTACTGAAAATCTTGACATAACATTTTGTTATACAGTGATTTGAAGATCTGGTTTTAGGTTGGGTGTATTTCCATACTTGATTAAAACATCTGCCATAACCAAAAATACACCTCAAAAAAATTTACAGATCCAAATCGAAGAAAAATGTCACTGGCAGGGTTTACTACATCACAATATTCATTCTTCAATCCATCCCACAAGCATGCCAAGACTTTTGCTGGTAAAGTTTCATCTTCCTGAATTTCAACAGGTGATTTTGCAAACTGATTCAAAGCGGTTGCACTTTCATAGTTTTAACAAAAAAACAATCGATTTCTTCATTTGGAAGATTCTTAAGCAGTTAACAAAATTCTGTTTCCAGGTCTTTTTTTAAATTAATTTATTTGTTTGTTTTTATTTTTGGCTATGTTCGGTCTTCCTTGCTGCATGCGGGCTTTCTCTAGTTGCGGCAAGCTGGGGCTACTCTTCCTTGCGGTGCGCGGGCTTCTCATTGGGTGGCTTCTCTTGTTGTGGAGCACGGACTCTAGGCGCGCAGGATTCAGTAGCTGTGGCTCTTGAGCACAGGCTCAGTAGTTCTGGCTCACAGGCTTAGTTGCTCCACAGCACGTGGGATCTTCCCCGGCCAGGGCTCGAACCCGTGTCCCTTGCATTGGCAGACAGATTCTTAACCACTGTGCCACCAGGGAAGCCCCCAGATTTTTTAACTTCACAAATTTGAGTTTGTAGATAGCACACTCACAACAGTTTTTTAGCAACAAAATCACATAATGGTAGAAAGATTTCCAAAACCATCCATTCTCAAAACTGTTTTTGAGCTTTGAGCATGAGTTTCCTTTAAAAAGCAATTATTTCTGAAGTCAGGGAGCCTGATTCCTCCAGCTCCGTTATTCTTTCTCAAGATTGCTTTGGTTATTCAGGGTCTTTTGTGTTTCCATTCAAATTGTGAAATTTTTTGTTCTAGTTCTGTGAAAAATGCCATTGGTAGTTTGATAAGGATTGCACTGAATCTGTAGATTGCTTTGGGTAGTAGAGTCATTTTCACAATGTTGATTCTTCCAATCCAAGAACATGGTATATCTCTCCATCTGTTTGAATCATCTTTTATTTCCTTCATCAGTGTCTTATAGTTTTCTGCATACAGGCCTTTTGTCTCCTTAGGTAGGTTTATTCCTAAGTATTTTATTCTTTTTGTTGCAAAGGTAAATGGGAGTGTTTCCTTAATTTCTCTTTCAGATTTTTCATCATTGGTGTATAGGAATGCAAGAGATTTCTGTGCATTAATTTTGTATCCTGATACTTTACCAGATTCATTGATTAGCTCTAGTAGTTTTCTGGTAGCATCCTTAGGATTATCTATGTATAGTATCACGTCATCTGCAAACAGTGACAGCTTTACTTCTTCTTTTCTGATTTGGATTCCTTTTATTTCTTTTTCTTCTCTGATTGCTGTGGCTAAAACTTCCAAAACTATGTTAAATAATAGTGGTGAGAGTGGGCAACCTTGTCTTGTTCCTGATCTTAGTAGAAATGGTTTCAGTTTTTCACCATTGAGAACGATGTTGGCTGTGGGTGTGTCATATATGGCCTTTATTATGTTGAGGAAAGTTCCCTCTTTGTCTACTTTCTGGAGCGTTTTTATCATAAATGGGTGTTGAATTTTGTCAAAGCTTTTTCTGCATCTATTGAGATTATCATATGGTTTTTATCCTTCAGTTTGTTAATATGGTGAATCACATTGATTGATTTGTATATATTCAGGAATCCTTGCATTCCTGGGATAAACCCCACTTGATCATGGTGTATGATCCTTTTAATGTGCTGCTGGATTCTGTTTGCTAGTATTTTGTTGAGGATTTTTGCATCTGTGTTCATCAGTGATATTGGCCTGTAGTTTTCCTTTTTTGTGACATCTTTGTCTGGTTTTGGCATCAGAGTGATGGTGGCCTCGTAGAATGAGTTTGGGAGTGTTCCTCCCTCTGCTATATTCTGGAAGAGTTTGAGAATGATAGGTGTTAGCTCTTCTCCAAACGTTTGATAGAATTCACCTGTGAAGCCATCTGGTCCTGGGCTTTTGTTTGTTGGAAGATATTTAATCACAGTCTCAATTTCAGTGCTTGTGATTGGTCTGTTTATATTTTCCATTTCTTCCTGGTTCAGTCTCAGAAGGTTGTGCTTTACTAAGAATTTGTCCATTTCATTGGCATATAGTTGCTTGTAGTAATCTCTCATGATCCTTTGTATTTCTGCAGTGTCAGTTGTTACTTCTCCGTTTTCATTTCTAATCCTATTGATTTGAGTCTTCTCCCTTTTTTGCTTGATGAGCCCAGCTAATAGTTTATCAATTTTGTTTATTTTCTCAAAGAACCAGCATTTAGTTTTATTGATCTTTGCTATCATTTCCTTCATTTCTTTTTCATTTATTTCTGATCTGATCTTTATGATTTCTTTCCTTCTGCTAACTTTGGGGGTTTTTTGTTCTTCCTTCTCTAATTGCTTTAGGTTTAAGGTTAGGTTGTTTATTTGAGATGTTTCTTGTTTCTTGAGGTAGGATTGTATTGCTATAAACTTCCCTCTTAGAACTGCTTTCGCTGCATCCCATAGGTTTTGGGTCGTCATGTTTTCTTTGTCATTTATTTCTAGGCATTTTGATTTCCTCTTTGATTTCTACAGTGATCTCTTGGTTATTTAGTAGTGTATTGTTTAGCCTCCATGTTTAATCTCCAAAATATACAAGCAGCTCATGCAGCTCAATATCAAAAAAACAAACAACCCATCCCCAAAATGGGCAGAAGACCTAAATAGACATTTCTCCAAAGAAGATATACAGATGGCCAACAAACACATGAAAGAATGCTCAACATCATTAATCATTAGAGAAATGCAAATCAAAACTACAATGAGGTATCATTTCACACTGGTCAGAATGGCCATCATCAAAAAATCTACAAACAATAAATGCTGGAGAGGGTGTGGAGAAAAGGGAACCCTCTTGCACTGTTGGTGGGAATGTAAGTTGATACAGCCACTATGGAGAACAGTATGGAGGTTCCTTAAAAAACTAAAAATAGAACTACTATATGACCCAGCAATCCCACTACTGGGCATATACCCTGAGAAAACCAAAATTCAAAAAGAGTCATGTACCAAAATGTTCATTGCAGCTCTATTTACAATAGCCAGGAGATGGAAGCAACCTAAATGTCCACTGACAGATGAATGGATAAAGAAGATGTGGCACATATATACAATGGAATAGTATTCAGCCGTAAAAAGAAACAAAATTGAGTTATTTGTAGAGAGGTGGATGGATCTAGAGACTGTCATACAGAGTGAAGTAAGTCAGATAGAGAAAAACAAATACCGTATGCTAACACATATATGTGGAATCTTAAAAAAAAAAAAAAGGTTCTGAAGAACCTAGGGGCACGACAGGAATAAAGACGCAGACCTACTAGAGAATGGACTTGAGGACATGGGGGTGGGGGGAAGGGTAAGCTGGGACAAAGTAAGAGAGTGGCATGGACATATATACACTACCAAGTGTAAAACAGATAGCTAGTGGGAAGCAGTCACATAGCACAAGGAGATCAGCTCGGTGCTTTGTGTCCACCTAGAGGGGTGGATGGGGGAATGGGAGGGAGACGCAAGAGGGAGGAGATATGGGGATATATGTACATGTATAGCTGATTGACTTGGTTATACAGCAGAAACTAACACATCAGTATAAAGCAATTATACTCCAATAAAGATGTTTTTTTTAAAAAAGCAGTTATTTCCTCTATCTTTGTTAAAATGTCATCTTTCAGTGTGTGTAGCAGGCAACATCCTGCCATCTCAGAAGAGATCACAGACATGGACCATTTGCCTGTTTATGACAGAAAGTGTGACTCTGCTTTCTGTCTGACAACTCTTTGAAGAACTTTGCCCTGATAGAAGCTGCACAGTTTCTTGGGGTACAAAGGCCACTGAGAGTCATTTTCCATCTCATTTCAAAGATTAGACCAGGTTTCATTATTCATGAAAGTTAATATAGATCAACATTTTAAGTAGCCTTTTAGAAGTTTTTTAAGTTTTTGCCCAATCTGCTGGCTTGTCAATTTTAACCCATGAAGTGGCTGATGAAGGTCTCCTCTGGGAAGCACAGGAAATGCCAACTTGGCCATTGTCTTGTGGTCCTCTTGGGCCTGCGTGATCAGTATGATCTAAAAGCTGGGGCTCCTTGGCAGGCATCTTGCTTATTTTCTGGGTGTTAGTCTAGTTAAAATTGACTAATATTACCTGTAAATCCCCCAGCCAGGCACTGGTGTCTCAAGTAACTGGTAACAAGTGCATGAGGAAGGTCCTACAGCAATATCTCACTTTATAGGATGCCCACCTTCTTGAACACAACACACCTGTCACACCAGACCAGCACACATATGGACAACTGAGCACTGTCGGTATCACTCTCTACAATGAATATTAGTAAAGTGTAATTTCTTCCTTCTTCCCTTTTCTCCCTACGCCCCAAAAGAACACCTTACACACCCCACTTTGAAAATCACTGCAGAGACATTGCTGTTAAAATCAGGAAAAAGACAAAGTGCCCATTACTTCTACTGTTAAGTAACACTATTCTACAAGTTCTACTTAATGCAGTAAGACATAAAGGAAACCACAAGACTATTTAAAAGGGGTAGACCCAGAAAACATCATATAATCAAAATCTAGAGTGAAATATATGTAAAACTTTAACTCATCTTTTATAGTTAAAGGACATTCAAAGTTGAAATATAGCTAAAGAAATTACAAAGGAAAAGACTGAGAGCCTTGCCATTATAACAATGTAAACTTCTAAACATTATAAACACCATAAATAGGAGTGAGAGGCAAACTGGGAGTACAAAAAGGACACAGCAGACAATTCACTAAACTGGAAAAACAACAATAAAACATATGACAACAATAATTGAGCTCATAAGTAATCAAGAAATGTAATTTTTATGCTGTTATGTGCTTTTTCAGTGTGGGAGGGTTTTGTTTGTTTTTAACATGCTAGTGAGGTTGTAATGGGACTAGTACTCTGTAGCAGTTAAAACAACAGCTTAGAGAAAACAACTGCGCAATTAGGTATCCATTCAAAAAATGGTTCTCACCCTTTGACCCCAAAAGTCTATTGTTTGAAATCTATCCTGAGAAATGGTCAAAGATTTGTGCACCAAAAAATTATGTTGCATTGTATTTAAAATGGAAACACAAAGACAAGAAAAGAAAGGAAGAAAGAAGAAAACAAGACAAAAATCTAAAAGTATAGAAATCAATAAGCAAAGTACATTCATATCAGTGTATGCTGTGCATCAGTGATGTTCCCTAAATTTTTAATGATGTCAGAAATCTTCATAACATGCTGTTAACTCTATGAAGTATTTCAAGAAGGAAAACTGAACATACGTCTCTCTCCTAAAATGCCATTAAAATCATGGTATAGAGGAGCAAAATGTAATAAAATCATAAAGGCTTTGAATATGGGGGAGAGGGAGACCACTGTCAGTCCAAAAAATTGGCAAATCTCTGGAAGGCAGAATTATTTTGCTCATCTTGACGAAGATAAGCAGAGTGAGGCAGGGCTGAAAGTGTGACAAGGGAAGGCCACTGTGGAGACAGGAGTGGTGGGATGCCACAGAGCACCCCGAGGTGACTGGTACGAAGAGCTGGATGGAGATGGGGTGGACCCGGAGCCTTTTACTTGGAACAGTGAGCTGGGTCTCCCACCCAGAGAACAAGCTCTTTTAAAAGGAGTGATGTGGGCTTCCCTGGTGGCGCAGTGGTTGAGAGTCCGCCTGCCGATGCAGGCGACACGGGTCTGTGCCCTGGTCTGGGAGGGTCCCACATGCCGTGGAGCGGCTGGGCCCGTGAGCCATGGCCGCTGAGCCTGTGCGTCCAGAACCTGTGCCCCGCAATGGGAGAGGCCACAGCAGTGAGAGGCCCACATACCGCAAAAATAAAATAAAATAAAATAAAAGGAGTGATGTGCCTGAGGGTTGGTGTGGGTGCCCCGGGGTGAGACCCTCCTCCTCTTGCCTTTGCATGGGGGCAACGTGTTCACCCCTTCCCAGTCTTGAACCTTAAAATGAATCTTTCTCATCAACATGGTCCACCCTCTGAAGGTTTGCTGCCATCCCTATCATTTGTGGGGGAGGCTGGTGTTCAGAGGAAACCTGACTCTTGACACATTTCATTCAGACATGTCAGAAATGCCAATGGTCAAACAAGGATTCCCAGAGACTTCAAGGAAATCAGCATCAGAGACTTCCCTCGTGGCTCAGTGGTTAAGAATCTGCCTGCCAATGCAGGGGACACAGGTTCCAACCCTGGTCGGGGAAGATCCCACATGCCACGGAGCAACTAAGCCCATGCACCACAACTACTGAGCCTGTGTGCCACAACTACTGAAGCCCACATGCCTAGAGCCCGTGCTCCACAATAAGAGAAGCCACCGCAATAAGAAGCTGGCACACTGCAACGAGGAGTAGCCCCCACTTGCCACAACTAGAGAAAGCCTGCACGCAGCAATGAAGACCCAATGCAGCCAAAAATAAAATAAATCAATTAGACAAGTTGAAAGAATGTTCACATAACACTTCAGGGAGATCTGAAAGGCTTCCACGAAAAATGTGCAGTCTGAGATCAAGAATTCAGGGAAGTGAAAATTTTGACTGGAGAAAAAATCAGAAGCACTAGAGCAAGAAGTCATGGAAAGCACAGAAAATACAGCAAAATAGAAATAAAAAATTTAATTAATAAACAGTAAGGATTAACACAGAAGGGCCACATCCACTTAAGAAGCAATAGAAGAAAAAACTTCAAGAGCTGATGATATGAACCTTCAGACTGAAAAGGCCTGTCAAATAGCCAGAACTTCATCCATCTAAAACCTCATAACGTTTCAGAACACAAGCATAAAGAAAGCACTCTCAAGCCTCTAACAGAGAGAACAGACAACTTTCTAATGAATGACAATCATACCAGCATTAGGTGTACATTGGCATCATCAGATACTAGGTGACAGTGGAACAAGCCCTTTAGCCTCACAGGAAAAGTTAATTGACAAATCCAATCAGGATAGGGGCTTAGAAAGTCTCCCATCCATAGACACTTCCTAACAGAATCACTCAAAAAATTATTTCAGCAAAACACAGAAGGAATCCAAGAAATGACAGAACTTGGGATACAATTGGTGGGTGAAATCTATGGATGAGGTGCAATCCCAGAGGACCACTGTGGGAGCAAATAAGACAGAGTCCCGAGGGCAGGGAGAAAAGGGACTCGCAGCAGCCAACAGCAGCGGAAGCTGGATCATCTGCTGGAAAAGAAGGAGAGGCCAAACGTCCATAGCAAATGTCAAATACAAAAAGACACATGCACTTCAATGTTCACAGCAGCAGTATTTACGATAGGCAAGATATGGAAGCAACCTAACTGTTCATCAACAGATGAATGGATGAAGAAGACGTGGTATGTTTACACAATGGAATACTACTCAGCCATAAAAAAGAATGAAATTCTGCCATTTGCAACAACGTGGGTGACCTAGAGAGCATTATGCTCAGTGAAATAAGTCAGACAGACAAATACTGTAAGTTATCGCTTATATGCAGAATCTAAAAAATAAACGAATGTATATAAGAAAAAAGAAACAGACTTACAGATACAGAGAAATGAGTGGCTACCAGTGGGGAGAGGGAAGGGGGGGCAAAATAGGGGTAGGGGATTAAGAGATACAAACTACTACATACAAAATAGATAATCAACAAGGATATATTGTACAACACAGGGAAATATAGCCATTGTTTTGTAATAACTTTAAATGGAGTATAATCTATAAAAATATTGAATCACTGTGTTACACACCTGAAACCAATATAATGTTGTAAATCAACTATATTTCAATTAAAATACTATTTATATTAGCAATATAAAACAGAACTTCTAAAAAAGTTATTAAAAAATGTCAAATACAAGTAAAGTGGGCTTCCCCCCCCTCCTTCACTCTTCCTTCCAAGTTACGATTTGTTTGAGTCTTTTTTTATACATTTCTCCTACAAACGGCACAGGGTTAATGATGCAATGTTTGTTTCTGCAGGGAATAATATTTACATAATCACAGTATTATAAACACTATTTTGTTTTTGAACCTGAAATCAATAGACGAATCATGGAAGTTTCGATTCCAGACAGAGAACAGAGTGTGTTTGACCCCATGATGGTCTAGTGACAAAAGTGGTTAAAAAAGGAAAAAGAGGGCTTCCCTGGTGGCTCAGTGGTTAAGAATCCACCTGCAAATTCAGGGGACACTGGTTCAAGCCCTAGTACTGGGAAGATCCCACATGCCTCAGAGCAACTAAGCCCGTGTGCCACAACTGCTGAAGCCTGCGCTCTAGAGTCCGCAAGCCACAACTACTGAAGCCCACACGCCACAACTACTGAAGCCTGTGTGCCACAACTACTGAAGCCCGTGCACCTAAAGCCCACGCTCCACAACAAGCCACTGCAATGAGAAGCCCACGCACCACAATGAAGAGTAGCCCCGCTCACCGCAAGTAGAGAAAGCCCACGTGCAGCAACGGAGGCCCAACAGCAGCGGAAAATAAATAAATAAATAAATTCATTTTTAAAAAAGGATAAAGGATTGTGGGGTGTGAAGTACCTTGTCTTTCATGGTGGGAGATCAGAAGGTACTGCTTAAAATGAATGAAGCAATAAAGATTTAAATAGACGAGCTAAAGCAATAAAGCTAGTTAATCTAAAGATTTAAAAATAAAAGTCACTGGAAGGTGAAAGGGAGGAGTGCTGTAAGGCAGCAGGAATCTATGGTTCATAAGAGAAGGTGGAGAGATTCCATTTAAGGTGGAGAATCAAAAACACAGAAGCACTTCATTTAGAGTGATTTCACCCACCACAGGCACTCAGGATGACAAATGATTAAAAATAGTTGCCTCTGACATGTAGAGTTTGGCTGGTGGGGACTCTTACATTTCATTTGTACCCACTTCTATTGTTTTTTTATTATCCTATTCTTCTATTACTTTTGTAAGGTCAAGCCATAAAATTATATGGAGAGCACAATCACAACTATATAAATATAATTATTACGCCTAGTCTCGTATGTATATATATATGATATATATTGATATACCTAGTCACAGAAAAAGTTATTGGAAGGAAATCAACCAAAATGTAAATACTAGTCACTGCTGAGTGATGGATTTACTGTCATTGTATTCTTATTTGTTTGAACTTTCCACACTCTGTACCGGGTCTATTTCATTTTTATAGCTAGAAAGAAACTAACAACATTTTACAAACTAAAGAGTCTGCCTGGAATTTCCTCCACGTGGGGGTAGGGCCCCAGGGAGCCTGAAGGCAGAACCAAGGCTGCTTCAAGGCCAGGACTAAAATGACCCACAGCCATCAAGTGTGAGCACACGATGTGGCTGCAGCACAGACCTTGGAAGAGAGAGCCTTGACCAGAGAACGTAAAGGGCTAGCGTCAAGTACAGGCTGTGTCGACCAGAAGGGATGTGCATCTCCTAAACCAATCTTGATTTTGAATGGCACTGTCTGTCCGTGAATTTCCAAGGATCGAGAGCTGGCTGGTGATTAGATGAATGCACCTGGTGGAAGGAAGTGTCCACCAGTGTCACAGGGATACTGAAGCTCGCCTGCAAACAGAAATGCTTCTGGCAGATGACTTTGAGTTGTTCTTTCTGAAAGTAATTACACAAAAAGTTCAGCTGCTTTTTAAGGCTCCCCCTGAAGGCTATTATAATCTTCTTTAATTAATAAGTTGAATGTGAAAGGATTTAATTTTAATATATTTTATGCCTCTTCTTCTGCAATCCTCATATAAAGATGTCCTGCTACCTCTTCTAGACACTTCTGGCTGCTCCGGCATCTGTATCAAACTGAGAGCCCTAGACACCTTTCTGCAAAGGTGGGGGTTCCTGTTGGCTGAGTTGGGAGCCCACCACCCAAGCCAGTGGGAAGCAAGAGATTGTTGGATCTGCGGAAAATAGCTGTACACGGTCCCCAATATTGACTGTAGAGAGTTCTTCAGAATGGCGCTTCCAATTCTTTACTAGCTGCCATAACAAAATTTCGTAGACTGGGTGGCTTAAACAACAGAAATTTGTTTTCTCACAGTTACGGAGGTTAGTAGTCCAAGGTCAAGGTTCCAGCATTGGTTTCTGTTGAGAGCTCTCCTCCTGGTTTTTAGATAGCTGCTTTCTCACTGTGTCCTCACATGGTGGGAAGAGAGAGCAAGCAAACTGTGGGGTCTCTTCTTATAAGGGCACTAATCCCATCACGAAGATCCCACCCTCATGACCTCATCTAAACCTAATTATCTTCCAAAGGCCCCACCTTCAATTACCACCCCACTGGGGGTTAAGGCTTCAAGATATAAATTTTGGAAGGGACACAATTCTGTCCATAGAGACTAACCAAGTTGGGAGCAAATATAGTTGAAGATGGACAAGACCAAGCAGAAGTCTAAGTCTGCCACTTCCTGTTATTTTTTTAAACTTGAATTAGCCCTGTTTTACCCAGAAGAGGCTATAAGAGATTGACAGAGAAAGGTACAGGACCCCTGCAGATTTAGCCTCATTTGGGCCAATTTACATGAAAAGCATGTAAATTAGATTCATTCGATCCATCATTCGAATGGAAAGTGGCCTGAAATTTACTTATTGTTTTGGAGTTGACTGTTTTGGAGTTGACAGCGTAAGAATATTTGGAAATAAGGCTATAGCACTGAGAACAAGGACTTACTTTTTCTGAGATTTCATTCTGCCTTAAAACTGGGGGTATGCCTGAGGATGGGGGGGTGGGGGTTTGAAGCAGATCTAGCCGCAAGGGAGGTCACGTTCATCCATTCAGCTGTTCAAGCAGCGTGGACTTAGGTCATCTAGAATGCTGTGATCCAGGATAGTGTTAACAGCAGAGGCACCACCCAGGTCCTCAAGATCAAGGACTATCTGAGTCACACAATTGCTTGAGAGCTGGACACTTGGAAAAGAGTGAGGCTCAGAAGCAAGCATCCTGGCTGAGCCTGTGGTCCAGGTGGTAGCAGGAGGCTGACCCTGGGCACAGGCCTCTCACCTGCAGGCTAGACACTGGGGCCCTGAAGACAGCAGTGCCCAAGATAGCGGGTGGCCCCAGGAATGTCACAAACAGGACACAAGGTCACCCCAGCAGCCGGGCAGAGGACAGCGAAGGCAGGGTGGCAGTCACCTCAGGAACTTCTGCTGGCAAGAGCAGGGTCCCTGCTGACAGGAGACGCCAAATGCAGAGACCAAAAATGGACACAACCCAAGATGCTGAGTTCATCGGGAGGACATCCCGTGAGCCCTCTTGGTCACGATCCAACCTTCACAAAGACCCTGTGATGGAGAGGAATCTGCTGAAAGAAATGAGAAGCTATTCTATGCTCAAGAGACATAAAAACCAAACATCAACAACAGCAAAAATCCACAAAGTACAACCAGACTCTGAGCTCTTCAGACACAACGTTGTCGCAGCATCGAGCCCAGTGTCAGACATACAAGGAGTACTCAAAATGTCTGCTGGATGCACGCATGCTTGAATACATGAATAAATGAATGAATGATATGAAGAAGCTTGTCCTTCAGAGAACCACCATGACAGAGAGGAAATAAGATGATCCATTCCCTGGAGTTACTATGCTTCCATAGTAAACCTGGAACAAAACACGTCCCTGGGGCCAGTAGGGGCAGAAAAGTAAAACTCAGGACCAAGAACTCTCATGGAGCCGTAACGATGCTAGAAGTTTCTCTGGGTACCATGCCCATCTGGCCTGAAAAGACCAAAGGAAAATTTCTCAGAATAGGTCAGGCATGATTAGTGACTCTTTTTAGAGGGCTTACTGTGTGATAGGCAATTCTAATTAAGCAATGTTAAGTAACATCTCGGTTATACTTTGTGAGGCGGGATTAATATTATCCCCATTTTACAGATGAGGAAAATGAAGCACGTGCAAATGTTAAAACGGCTCCAAAAAGTGCAGAGCGAGTCAGTGGTAGAGCAGGAACTCAAATCCAAGTGGGTTGGCTCCAGAGCCCACACTTAAGGAAAACCT
Organism: Phocoena sinus; assembly: GCF_008692025.1. Lineage (NCBI taxonomy): Eukaryota > Metazoa > Chordata > Mammalia > Artiodactyla > Phocoenidae > Phocoena > Phocoena sinus. The sequence goes on along the minus strand of NC_045777.1, from coordinate 74,128,817 downwards.
CCCCAGCTACCTCCTAAGACAGCGACCTAGAGGCCAGTTCCAATGACAGAATGCGCAGAGCTCATCCTGGGATGGACCGAAAGCACCAGTGAAGGCATTCATTTATCCTAGAAATGTGTATTCATCTTTCTGACGCTGTAATATGAGGGAGGTCCTCTGTTCTTTGAAACATACACACTAGTCTGTCTACAAAGAAATACACTGGAGGCCAGCGTGAGACTCAAAAGGCCCAAGAAATTCAGGAATGGAACCCTCTCCTCTGACAAAGGGTCCCAGCCAAGGTCATGTGGACTGGAAACACAAATCTATCGGGTGTAAAAGGCAGTACAGAAGACATGGCGTAGGGAAGCATTCGCCTAGGTTAACAAATGGGGACTCATGGAATTCGGGGGTGGCGGCCATCGCGGAGGAAAGGAAGCCACCTTTAAGAGCCCTTGGCCGAGGGCATCTGAGGGAAGCTGACGGATCAGGATTGGCAGGCAGCAAAGGGCACTAAGAGGCAAAACAAACAGGAGGGCAAGGTCCCCTACTGTTTGCTGTCTTCTTCTGTCCTCCAGCCAGCCAGGAAAAGCAACACTGGATCGCTTCCCACACTGTACTCCAAGCCAAAGAGGTACAAAAGCCAACCTCATTTAGTCATCTTCTCCTCACTCTCTCCTGAAATGACCTTACTCACCAGGGCCAGGAAGATGGTCCAAGTTTAAATGAGGATGTGCTTTGCCTGTGCCTCCTTCTTTAAGGCTGCCCGGCGGGCAGGGGGTTTCAGCCCGGAGGCTGAGGAAAGAAGCAGATTCCGGTTAAGGTGCCAACACCTCCAAAGGGACACCTGCCAGCCCTCTCCCACCTGAGTGCCCTGCCAGAGTCTCCCATCGTGCCCCACGTACCACCCCTTCAGGTCATCAGCCTCTGCTATCGGTGGCCCTTCCTAATTCCAACTCAAGGACTTGCTCAGGGAGGAGGCCCTTCCCAACCCTTAGGCCTCTAAACACTCACAAAGAAGCAGCATCGCCGACTGACGTTCAAGCCAATCAGACCCCTGACCCAGTCCTGGCTCTGCCACGTTCTAGCAGTAAAACCCTAGGCAACGCAACCCTTCTGAGGCATAGTTTCCCCATCCATGAAATGGGAGTCACAAGGTATCTACCTCATTGAGCAGTGATAAGTATTGCCTGGGATTCTCCAGAAAATACTTAGGGTAGAGCCTGGCACATGGTAAGCAATACATCCGGCTCCTGGCACTCAGGATCCTATTACCCACAGCAATGGTCTCAATCTGGCAGTGTTCACTAACATCAGTGGGCAAGGAAGGTCCAGGCGGGGAAGGGAGGGAAGAGCAAAGAGAATGTGACCTCAGTGGCTACGATGCTGACATCCCCCGGCTCCACCTTAGACAAGACCTCCGGGAGTTCCAGACCTCAGTCAGCAACTGGAATGGCAGTGGGGAAATCTGATGCATCTGATGACATCGGCACTGAAGCACACCAGGAACAGCGTGACGTCTTAGAAGTGGCTAACAAGGAAAATGAAGATGGTCTATTATGAAAGGATCAAAAAACATGGGATGGATATATATATATATATATATATATATATATATATATATACTTTTTTTTTGTTTAAGAGGAGTAAGGTGATCTGTAAAGGTTCAGATGCCATAGCCAGGCCCAGACTTTAAAGAAAAATAGAGATGATTCAAGGGAACAGGAAAGATGCACAGGAAAGTGGTGAGAAAACAGGGAAGGAGCAAACCAAAGATGACAGAAGGCACCTGCCACAAGGCAGCCATTTCCAGCCATGTAAGATCCACTCACGCCTGGAACATTCAGCTGACCCCTCCCAGCACTGCCAAGGGCCACCTGCCCAGACTACAAGAAGTCTGGTCCCAGTGAGTCACTCCTCTATGTTGTGGTGTTTTTGCTTTTGAACCCAGGTTATACGCACAAACTCTGTTCCCCATGACTGACAGCACGGTGCCACTTTGAACTTGAGGGGACAGAAGACTGGGTTACAGGTAAGCCACACACACCAAGAAATTCCATTCCAGGGTTTTTTGGGGGGTTTTCTTGCAACATAACTTTTTTGAAATATAACTTCAGAAAAGATGCCTCAGGTTTAGAAAATTCAGGAAGGACAAGTGAGTCAAAGGAACAAAATGACAACTGCAGCTTTTTTAAGAAAAAATGGTTTTGACAAGTTGAAAGCTCTGGGACATCTGGATAAATAGTGACCATAAAAAATCATAATTATTTTCCCATTAAAAAAATTGGTAATTTAAAAATATAAGAAACAATAAGGGGAAATTTGCCCTATCAAGGATTTTTAAAGTTACTATAATTAAACCAGGAAAATGAATAGATGCTACAGTGGAGGAGAACCAACAGATTAGACATGAGCCCAAATGAGTATGATAATTTGGTACATAACAAAACCAGCATTTCTAAATTATTCAATTTAGAATTCAATAAATTCTTCAATTCAGTATTGGAAAAACTGACAACAATTTGGGAAAAAAATAAAGTTAGATCCCTATATCATATCATAGCCAAAATTTCAGATGGATTTAAAAATTTAATGATAAAAATATGTATTAGATTACTGGTAAACACTGTCAAATCAATCTTACTCATTTATCACCTTTCGTTCCCCAAATGCTGCTCAATTACAAATGAAGGATGGGAGGCAGGGGAGCTATTCCTTTGTAAGCCACAAGGACAAAGGGAAGTGGCTGGAGAGGTCTCAGAGGAGATGTGAAAGGCAGACGGCAGAAGGAGTTACCACCTTCACAGAGAGAAGGGTAACAGGAATTCTGTGCCTGTCAAGGGTCTACACTAGGAAGAAGCCAGCCAGTCAGCGCCAGGACCCTGTGAGGTGCACACTGGCCATTGCCGGTGCCTCGGGGGCCCAGATCATGGGCAGACAGAAGAGCCCTGTCCCCAGGGTTCCTGTGCCCTGTGTCCTGAGAGTCAGCAGGCCAGCCTCGGCAAAAATGAATGAGAGGGCATCCCAGGCCCAGCGCAGGGCTGGGATGAGGTGCCCACTGCCCACAAGGATGTAGGGGTCAGTCTGTGCACAGGACTAGGGGGCCCCAACCTGATGGCAGAATTCCTGCACCCAAGCTCCTTGGACCCCTGCTTCACAGAGCACCTCCCCAGGACGGCAAGGGACTGCCATGCCACTTTTTAAAAAATTTTTATTGGAGTCTAGTTGATTTACAATGTTGTGTTAATTTCTGCTGTACAGCAAAGTGAATCAGTTATACATATACATATATCCACTCTTTTGTAGATTCTTTTCCCATATAGGTCATTACAGAGTATTGAGTAGACTTCCCTGTGCTATACAGTAGGTCATTATTAGTTATCTATTCTATATGTAGTAGTGTGTATATGTCAATCCCAACCTCCCAGTCTATCCCTCCCCCCCTTCCCCCCAGTAACCATAAGTTTGTTTAAAAAATGGTACATATGAATTTATTTACAAAACAGAAATACAGTCACAGACGCCACGCCACTTGGTGTAAGAAGCCACTGAATACTACTCAACTTTTAAGCTCTGTGCGATACATTACATTAATATATTTTTTTAATTTAGAAGGAAAATGTTAAATTTAGAGGCAAATATTTATGTACTCTTGGGGGTGAGGAAGCATTTTCTAAGCATGATTCCAGAACTTAAGTATTTAAAAGGGGAGGAAAAAAATTTGCTTAAAACGTTAAAAAAAAAAAAAGTAAGTTAAAACTAATATAAAAGAAATAAAAAGATAAACAGCAAACCTGGAAATTTTTGCAACATAGAATAAACACAGGGTACTATTCTCCCTATTAGAGTTCTTACAAATCATTTTTACAGAAGAACCCCTCAACAGAAACAGACATAAAATGTCAATAGATCAATGGAACAGGATAGAAAGCCCAGAGATAAACCCATGCACATATGGTCACCTTATTTTTGATAAAGGAGGCAAGAATATACAATGGAGAAAAGACAGCCTCTTCAATAAGTGGTGCTGGGAAAACTGGACAGCTACATGTAAAAGAATGAAATTAGAACACTCCCTAACACCATACACAAAAATAAACTCAAAATGGATTAAAGACCTAAATGTAAGGCCAGACACTATAAAACCCTTAAGAGGAAAACATAGGCAGAACATTCTATGACATCAATCACAGCAAGATCCTTTTTGACCCACCTCCTAGAGAAATGGAAATAAAACCAAAAATAAACAAATGGGACCTAATGAAACTTAAAAGCTTTTGCACAGCGAAAGAAACCATAAACAAGACAAAAAGACAACCCTCAGAATGGGCGAAAATATTTGCAAATGAAGCAACTGACAAAGGATTAATCTCCAAAATTTACAAGCAGCTCATGCAGCTCAATATCAAAAAAACAAACAACCCAATCCAAAAATGGGCAGAAGACCTAAATAGACATTTCTCCAAAGAAGATATACAGATGGCCAACAAACACATGAAAGGATGCTCAACATCACTAATCATTAGAGAAATGCAAATCAAAACTATAATGAGGTATCACCTCACACCAGTCAGAATGGCCATCATCAAAAAAATCTACAAACAATTATACTCCAATAAAGATGTTAAATATATATATATAAATAGATAACTCACAAAAGGAAAAATCAAAGGCCAATAAGTACATGAAAAAATGTGCATGTTTGTTTATGATCCCAGAAATCCAGAATAAAACAATAATGCAAAACCATCTGGCTACTGAATTTCTAAAAAGAGTTAATGCCCATAGTGGATGGTGAGGACGTATGGAAATAAGCCATCTGGAATGAGTCATCCCACATTATCAGAAGTGGGAATGGGAAAATCTTTAGGAGAGGTCCCCAAATCCTTGACCTGATCATTCCACTTCTAAGAATTTATCCTTAGAAAAATAACACAGGTCAAAAATAACACACCACACACCTGTTTGTGGAATAGAATACATGCATTAAAAATGATGAGGTGGGGAACACATACAACAACCCGGTGAGACATCCACAATATAGTCAGTTAGAAACCAGCTTGCACAAGAGTATTCGTATCACAACCCCTTCAAATAAATAGAGGAATACTTTGTAAACACACATAAAACACCCACATGTACAAACACAAATTCTGGGAGATTTTATCCTTAAGCTGTGATCCCCAAGTTACCTCTGGATTCACAGGATTAAGAGTAAGTTTTATTGTCCTTCTCTTTGCTTATTCTCCAAAGCTTGACCACACATCTTCTACTTTTGTACTTAAAGCAACATTTTAATACAAGAAGGCCAAGACCAGAATGGCAGGAGTTTTCTCCTTCAGAGAGCCCCGAGGGGTTGGTGAGTCTGAGCGCCCATCATGCCACAGGGGATTTTATTCCCAAACGTTTCTAAACGAAGCCTGAATGGATTTAAACCGGGCAATTTGGTGCTACAACTGTTCCCACAACTCTGCTCGCTCTGCCTGGCTGGCTCCAGCGGGGGACCAATGACAGCTGGCATCTGGCAGGACAGGATAGCTGGACAACAAACGCTGGAGACAGAGCGGTGACCATAAGGTGAGCCCTCGTGGCCCCCAGACAGTCCTGGTCTAGGAAATGTCCCGCAGATACAGCCAGGAGCTCTGAGCCAGAGGAAAGGAAGGGGCGAGGGGTGTGTGCACTTCTTCCAGCCCGTCCAGGGGTTAAGGATTGGTGACCCTCCAAGACGCACCGCTGGCCACCAGTCCTGGTGAACGCGGGACCCCAAAGACTTTCTTGAGAAGCGTGAAACGTAGAGATTCGAGCATGCATTGGAAAGGCGGAAAAGAGACCGTTAAACCACCACACCCTTTCAGAAAAATCTTTGACTCTGTGCAATAGGTCAAACCCTATTTCCCAGTGATGTACATTATAATATCTGACCTGCTTGCTTGTTACTTCTAACTGTGCTTCCTCTAGCTGTTCACAGGGATGGTTTTTCCTGCCTCTGTCAATTACCTAATGATCTGGAAACCTCACTCAAATTCAGGACAGGACTTCCTTTTTTAAGAGGACCCTACAGTGAATTATTTGATTTCATTGCAAATAATGACTCCCTTATTTGTCTGTTCAGATTTACTTTAAAGGTCCCTTTAAGAAACACTTTAATTTTCCTTTGTTTCCTCTCCCACCTCTTCTCCAAGGAATTCAAGGACCGGAAAGAAGGGGTTCATTTAATTCATTTCCTCTCCTCCTCTACAGCCCCCTCCCCAGTACGAGAAGTGTACACTACAGCAAATCATCACAGAGCAAGTGATGGAGACAAAGGTTACCTGCAGTGAGAACCATCTTGCCGACCAACACAGGTCTGTTCTTCCTATGTCGATGTCCAAGTCTTAAGACCACAGAGTGCCAAACGCACAGCTAGATTCCCACAGCACTGCCCTCTAACTAAAATTAAGAAACATCTCCAAACACGTCTTATGGGCAAAGCACCGTGCCAAGAACAGTGGAGAAAAACACACACATGTGCGCACACACACACATCTACATACGCACACACGCCACCAAGGCTCTCCCCTCAAAGACGTAACTGCAGGTTAATTTGTAGAGGGCGTATTTCCTCATTGGAAGAAGGCAGACACCTTCTAAAATCCCTTTATTTTTACTTTTCCTGTACTCTGAAATTCCAAATACGATACCTAGCCCAAGCCAAGAAGCATTACAGTAAATGTCGAGGTAACAAACACATTTGTGTCATAAAAATTACACAAACACAGAAGAAGGAGAAATTAAATCCATCGTGGGGATCAAGGAACACTCCACCGGGAAAGTCAGATTTAACTGCCTTTAAATGTCAAGGGGCTTCTAGGCTGCAGAAGCAGCAGGAGCAAAGGTACAGGAGTCTGTGGTCTGGTGGGACTTGAAGGCGGCAGTGGTCAACGGCCAAGGAGGCCAAATGAAAGTCACTAAGGCGTTGGAATTTCAACCTTAGTGAGATGCAACTGGAAGGGTCTGGAAGGGTCCACAGTGGCATTACTCACCTTGCATTTCCAGTGGATGGACCTGGAGGGGCAGAGTCACGTCCAGCCCAGAATAACAGCTGTGCCAGTGGGATCGGAATGTCGGTGCCAAACAACAGAAGTGACACACCCATCAGTCACCGGTGGGTGGGGAGAGAGGGCCAGAGATGACAACAAGCGTCTTATTCTGAGTGTCTGCGGGGCTGGGGGTCTCGGGCCAGGCAGGAGAACGTGCTGTGTATTGCACAGGAAATGGTCCGTTCTGTTTGGGCCACGTTGAGTTTGGAGTGCCTGTGGGATAATTTACATCTCACGTCTGATAAGATGTGATGTTACAAGAGCTAGTTAAAGTGTGAAGGGAAAGAAGATTGTTCCAAGAGAGAAACTTGAGAGAGCATGAAAAGAAAGGGGCCAAGAAATGGACTTTGGGAATAGCAGCATTTGAGGGGTGGTAAAGGGAAACGTGGAGATGGAAAAGTGATATGGACTGAATAGTGTCTCCCCAAAAATTCATATGTTGAAGTCCTAACCTCAGAATGCACCTTAGAATGTGACCATATTTGGAGATAGGATTTAAAGAGGTAATTAAGTTAAAATGAGATCATCAGAGTGGGTCCTAGTCCAATATGACTGGTGTCCTTATAAGAAAGAAGAAATTGGACACAGACACAGACAAGGGAAGATCACATGAAGACAGAGAGAAGGCAGCCATCAGCAAGCCAGGAAAAGAGGCCTGGAACAGATCCTTCCCTCGGCCTCTGAAACCAACCCTGCTTGACACCTTGATCTTGGACTCCAGCCTCCAGAACTGTGAGAAAATAAATTTCTGTTGCTTAACCCGCCCAGTCTGTGGTGCTTTGTTACAGCAGCCCTAGCAGACTATATTAAAAAGCTAAGAGGTGAGGGACTTCCCTGATGGTGCAGTGGATAAGCTCCACGCTCTCAATGCAGGGGGCCTGGGTTTGATCCTGGTCAGGGAAGTAGATCCCACATGCATGCCACAACTAAGGAGCTGGCAAGCTGCAACTATGGAGCCGGCGAGCCACAAGTAAGGAGCCTGTGAGCTGCAAACTAAGACCCAGTGCAACCAAATAAATAAATATTTAAAAAAAAAAAAAAAAAAGCTTAGAGGTGAGATAGAAGCCAGGGGGAGTTCATTCAGGGGGGAGTTACCTGAGGAAATGGCGGTCAATGGTGTCAAATGTTGCCAAGTATGAGAAGTGAGTCCAGGGCTCCCCTGGTGGCGCAGTGGTTGAGAGTCTGCCTGCCAATGCGGGGGACACGGGTTCATGCCCCGGTCTGGGAAGATCCCACATGCTGCGGAGCGGCTGGGCCCATGAGCCATGGCCGCTGAGCCTGCGCGTCCCGAGCCTGTGCTCCGCGACAGGAGAAGCCACAACAGTGAGAGGACCGCATACCGCAAAAAAAAAAAAAAAAAAAAAGGAGTCCACATGGTTGGATTTTAAAAATGAGGATATCAGTGACCTTTCAAAAAGCAGTTTACAATATATTAAGTATATAAGACTTACTATAGTAGGGGGCCCAACAGTAGGGTCGGACAGCAGCCAAGGGTTAATGGACAAGACAAGAATAAGGTCAAAAAGTGAGTGTGGCAGGGGCAGAGGCTTCTTTTTAGAAGCTTTGCCCTAAAGAGAGGGAGTGAAATAGGATGGCAGCCTGGGGATACAGCGAGATCAAGCAAAGTTTTAGAGAGACTTACACTGATGAGTTAAAGGAAGGAAAATCTGAGATTTGGGCCAAGGAGAAATGGAAGCTGATTAAAATGCATGTGGGGGAGGGGAGGAGGGCATTAAAAGGAGAAGAGACTCAGGAATACGGCCATTGTATTTCTGGTCAAGAAACCATCCAGAATTCAATACCAGGATTTGTAAAAAGAATTTAAGACCCAGCTGTTGTTGAATGACCTATATTTTTAATGGAATCAATTTAGCCGACTGAGAACTTAGAAAAATGAATGGTTGGTTTTATTCAAGGTCAAGGGTTGCAAAGTGAATATAGCAATAGGTGCTATAGGAAGGTCCACAGGTATGGGGAATTCAGGGTAGAATTCGTGGTCCAGGGTTCTAGGCTAGGCATGCCAGTGATCTCTAGAGAGACAGAATCACTGTAGGCTGAAAGAAAGAGGCAGCCAATGGCATCCTGAAGCGGGGGTCAGCGAACTACGACCACGGGCTGAAATCCAGTCCACCCTCTGTTTCTGTAATAAAGTGTATCACAACACAACTACACGCGTTCATTACATCTCGTCCGTGGTTATTACTTTCCAGCTACTACAGCAGAACTGAGTCATTGCAACGGGGACCAGAGGACCTGCAAGGCCCAAAATATATACTTTATGCCCCTTTACAGAAAAAGTCTGCCAGCCCCTAAAGGAACAGAGGTGAAGATCAGGCAGCAACACCAGACAGACAGGAAGAGAGGGAGAGCCAAGACCAGGCCAAGCCGATGACCAAGGCAGTGGGCATGGGCTGGGGACAGTGAAGCATCGGGCGGCCCCAAGCCCACGGCCAAGGGCAGAGCAATCATGGCACAACTCAGGCAAGGACTAGACCCAGGAGATCCAGGCCAGAGAACAAGCCTGAAGTGAGGGAGAACCCAGGGGTTCCATCTGTTTGCCAGGGGCAGAACCCCCACTAGAGGCTCATGTTAGGGGAATATGATCAACCGATATGAACAGTCCAGCAAGAGTGAGTCACAGACTCAAGGCCCAGTCCTCACCCTTGAGTTCAGTGGGAGGCTGAAGGCCAGAACTGAGTCCATGCATGGCCAACACGGCAAGGTGTAAAGTCCGAAAGTCCAATGGGACACAGGTATCTGATGCTACCGTACACACAGTTGCCCTAAACGACACTCCAATCCTACCAACTGGAGTTTAGTTTATGAACTAGGGTCAGCCCAGAGGTAGGCCCATCAGCGGACACATCTACAGAGAGCTAGAAAAGCAAAGACGGGGGAAATAGGACCAGGCCAATGCCATCAGGACCCAGCCCAGCGGTGGGAATTAGCAGGCCTCCACTCAAAGGTCAAAGGGTGCTCCAGGAGGGGAATGGCAGAGTCGGGGTCTGGGTGACAATGTCCTGTGGAAGTTCTCTGCAGCCCCTGGCATGTCCTGGGCAATCAGAATTACAGAGGCAGTACAGCCTGGTTAAGCTGGCAGTACAGCTTAAGGGCATAGCTTTTAGAGTCAAGCTTCACTACTCATTAGCTGTGTGACCTTCAGTAAAGTACTTAACCTCTCTCTGGTTTGGTGTCCTCATCCATACACATGGAGACAACAGCAGTACCTATTTCATTAAATCCTTGTTGAAAGGATTTAATGAGTTAACACATGTAAAGTACTCAGAAAGGAGGACTTATATAACCATTAGCTATAATTATACTGCCTCAGTCTTTATACTAACTTTCATGTGCCCCTAAGAAGTCTTCTCCCACTCTGTTTAAAGATCTGACCTTTGGGAGTTCCCTGGTGGCCTAGTGGTTAGGATTCTAGGCTTTCACTGCTGTGGCCTGGGTTCAGTCCCTGGCCGGGGAACTGAGATCCTGCAAGCAGCATGGCACAGCCAAAAAAAAAAAAAGAAAAAGAAAGAAAAAGAAAAAATCTGACCTTCTAGGGCAAAATAAAACACCCTAAGAAAGCAATGTCCATTTCAGTCCCTGGGTTTCACGCCCGCTGTCTGTATCTCAAGTTAGTTTAAGAAGCATAAAGAGAGGGGCAGGAAAACGTCTCTGTCAACACTGACATGCTGAAACAGGTGCCTGGAGTTGAAAAAGTGGAAAAAAGGATCCAACAAAATATAATTTATTAGTCATCACCTGCTGAACATGTCACGGCTAGGTGATAAATGCCAAGAACATCAATTATGAACTATTCTTACAGCGGGTTTAACACAAGCCACCGTGACATCCAGAAACCTGTATGTCGAGAATGTTCCTTCTTTGTTTGGACAGGAGGAAAATATTTGGGGTGGAAATGGTAAATGTAATTATTTTGCATGAAGTAAGGCAGCCTGTGTGTGCATCCCGCCTGGGACCAGGCTACTGAATATCTGTCAAGGTGTCAACTCCAACCACAGAAGCAGACAACTTGGTCACATTTCTGTGTCCTTACCTAAATTTGGAAGGAGGGGATGGCGAATCACAGGTATCACTGGCAGTGACGTTTCTGGATTCACCGGTGTTTGAACGTAACTATATCCATGGTCTTTCTGCATGTCTGTGTCTTGTGATTCCCTTGCCCCAGGAGCAGCTCGGGGGTGTCTTCCCTCCAGGATTCATCCTCCCGCGTCCCTCCTCCTGGTCTCGCATCCACAGCAGCCCTGGCCTGATGATCTGTGACTCTGGACAAATCTCTCTGAGTCTCGGCACCCCCCTCTCCAAAACTGAGTGGTGTAGACTAGAAAATTCCTAACGTCCCTTCCAGCTCTCTGAGCCTTTGATTCTGACTCTATAAATGCTGACCAGGGAAGGGACAAAGTGCTGGATCCAGAAAGACAAATAATGCAAGTGATTTGTAATCACGATACCAACTTTTGGGCTCTAATACTAGAGCAATAAGGTTTAAATGTTCAGAGATGAACTTTTAATGAATATTTAATTGCTCTATTCTTCTTTATAAGAATACAAAGTGAGGGGAGGCAGGATCCGGGCCCCCTGTTCTCCAACCCTGCCTTGAATGAACCAAAGAGGCCATACTCTCATGAAAAGGCGATTCCAGAAGCCACTCGTGTGAAGCTAAGTAAGCCAAGAACAGGATCCTTCTTAACCAGGCCCTGCCCTCCAGCAGCACGTGGAGCTGGTGAAAAATGCAGGTGCACTCAGCCTGCTCCAGGGCATCAGAATTTGCATTTGAACAAGATCCCCTGGCAACGTGCAGGCATTTTCCTTTGAGAAAAGCTGTCCTAAAGCCTTGGTTCTCAAAGCTGGCTGCACAGTGGAATCACCTGGGCGGGAGAGGGGGGCTTTCTCCCATCCTCCCCGCAGCAGTGATTCAGATTTCACAGGTCTGGGGTGTGATGGGGCATTGGGACTTTTTTTAAGGCTGCCCAGGGAATTCTAACGCGCAGCGAAGTCTGAGAAGCACTGAACGAAATTCTCAGGTTCAGGTTCGAAAACTCAAATCCAGAGCCAACTAACCTCCCTCTAGAAAGATCTGTATCACCTTTCCCAAGGCCACAGCAGGGTCACCCGCTAGCTGGAGTGCTAGTTGATGATGGGTCACCATTCCACGTCCTCCAAGGAAAAGCTACATGGCTGCACTGGTGCGCTCAGTCTCTCTCTCTCTGTCTCTCTCTCTCTCTGTTTCTTTCTCTGTCTCTTAGGGCAAACGCAGTGCTTCAGATCACAGGACAGAACCTGCTTCTACAGTAGCACCTTCCATGCAGGGATCTACCTCCAAGCACATGGAACCCTCGGGCCAGCAGCTGGAACTCAGGCAGCCAGAAGAATCCAGTGCAAATCCTCCTCGGCTTCAGTCCCTTCTGGTGTGCAAGATTCCGAATCAGCCTGCATCATTCCTAACAACTTAAGGCTAAGATCTCTGAGGGAGGACCCACTGACAGTAACCACCAGCATCTGTGTTTCCTTCCGTTATGATTCCTCCCTGTCACCTACTGCCCTTTGAGGGCCCCATGGTTTCTGTGCTTCTGGGTTATTGAAAGCACTTCTCTCCTTAGGTGTGAGAAGCTGAGACTTTGGTGTTTATGTAAAGACAGCACAGGAGCCAAGCTGGGAGCTAGCAGTTCTTGAATCTACCAGGGCTCACAGGTCGGTTAGTATTGGTGCAGCAAACTTGAGGGTTGAGTCTTGGAGTGCAAACAGAGCCACCATCCTCGGCTGAGGGCAGATGATCTGTCCTGGACCAGTTACTGCCAAGTGACTCAGGAAGGGAAGGGATTGCGGCAACCCACCAAGCAGACTTGAAAACGTCATCCCCGTGGGGAACTCTTGGCAGCTCTACATTCATGGGTTTGCCCAAACGAAAAGCGACTTAACTGAAGTGATTTCACAAAGTCCCACCTGATCTTTATTGCAGAAAGCCTGCTTGTCTTTGGGAGGCAAGGGAAGGTGCAGATTTTACCTAGCGAGTTAACATGCCTCTGGAAGGGAGACTATGGTGTGGTGGGTCCCATCCAACGCGGGCTAACCTGGTCCCCTGAGCTGCTTCTTCATTTCTTCATCTGTAAAATGGGGGAAATACTAATAATCAGAGAGTGGACAACACGTAGTAAGCACGATGCAAGTTTGCTATGACTACTTGTCACTTCCCACCGGATCCGGAATATGTGTTTACGTGTCTGTGCATAAAATGAATCATCCACCATAGACCAGAGGAAATAACAGAGCAACTGGTTTTAAGAACAAGTAGTAGGGTGCTGGAGGCTGAAATGCTCCATCAATGTGCAGGACAGATGTTTTAGGTTTTCTTACCAGCCTGTAAAAATGTTTACACAGTAATTAGGCCTGTTATCAGTACACAGATTACAGAATGAACGAACAGCACAAAAACCCTCCCATTTTTCATCAGGTTCAGCAGGCTTTCCTAATTCTCGGGTTTACCAAAATAAATTCATTTTTCTAACAACACAGAGCCGGTGCGGAGTGTAAGGAAGAGGCGCTGGGGTGGGGAAAGTGGCTGTGTAACGGAGCGCATGTTGTTTGCTCTCTCTGGTCCTTCTTTTTCCCCATCTGTAAACTGAGATAACCGAGGTCCCTGCTCTCTCATAAACTCCATGGTTCTATTACTTTACAAGCATTCCCTTCTAAGCACGTCTTCACTCTTCTCTTCCCCCAAGAAAGGATGTGTTTAATTAAAATACTGATAGGAAAGGTAGTAATTCTGCTGAACCGCATAATGAGTCTCCCATCCAACACACTAGCATGGGGTTGGTAGCAGTTCATTCCTGACACTGCAATCCCCAAAGCCAGTCTGCGTGGTGAGACCACGCAGGACAGCGTTTCCCAAACACATCAACAGCTCTAAGTAACACTTAGTGGAATACTTTGCTTTTCCCGTTTTCAAAGGATAATATTCCGTGGTAATAAATACGTCACCAAAATAATGAACCAAGCTCCCTGACTTGCACTTCTAAGTTCTCATATGAGCTAACTTGTGTTAATGAAAAAGTAGAAGTGATCTGTAATCATGAACCCAACTTTGGGGCTCTATAACACTAGAGCAATATTGTTTAAATGCTCGGAGATGAACTTTTAACGAATATTTAATTGCTCTATTCTTTATAAGTATAAAGCATGCTTTCAGTAAACACTCTGAATACTAAAAAAGACAAGATACCCTTTCTCCTAGCTAAGTTATGTGTTCAAGTTTCCTAATGATTTTGTTTCAAGGGGAAAAAGGTCATCAAGGTTTCAAGCTCTAGAGGAAGGAATTTGGGAGAGTCATTCGGAGATAGGGTGACCTGTTACAGCAATATTCCAAAACACTTCGACAAAATATAGATATAGGTATTTGAAATCCAAAGGAAGAAAGTCTAACAACCTATGTACGGAAATGTGAATGGTCTGGGGAATGAGAGTGCAGAAAGGTGCTTTCATTTTTTTATGTAACATTTCTGTACGGCTTTAATTTCTTTTAAAAAGAAGAATGTTGGCTTTCATAATGAAAAATATTTTTTTAAGCATAAAAAAAAGTCACCCATTGGACAGCTGGTGCAAAAGAAGCATCCTAATTTCTGCCCCAACCAGGACCATGGGTTTTTGACATTAAAATTTCCAGAAATAAAATGGTAGGGAGAAAGTGTTTAGTCGATATAGTCTCACAACACCCCATTCATTCAAGACATTAGTGGTCATCGGCATCTACATTTTAAAACAATTTGTTTCTGATTATAAAATACATTTGAGTTCATTTAAAAAAAACAAAACAAATATTCATAATGCCAACTCCTTGAGACAACAATGTTAACATATTTAGTCCACTTCTTTCTATTATTCTTCTGTACCAAGTTTTTAAACAAAACTGAAATCATACTAGAAATGTGGTTTTGTCCATACCCATATTTAATTGGTACATTAGAAACCACTAAATTAAGGTCACCAAAGCGTTTTCTCTCCATCTGTTACTCTTAAACACTACATTTCATTTATACTCTAGTGAATAAAGACTCACTTTGTTGCACCAAGGGAGTGCACACAGAATGCACAGCCGCCAGGGTGATCTTTTGAAAACATAAATTAAATCATGTCACTTTGCCATTTAACACCCTCCTGTGCTCCCATCAAACTCAGTATCAAGCCCAAACTCTACAGGGTGACCTCTGAGGCCCCTCAGGAACTAGCCCCTGCTTCTCGGTACACATCTCCTGCCACACTGGCCTCCTTCCTGTTCCTCTAAAGCACCCTGTGGTTCCCACCTCAGCACCTTTGCACTGGCTGCTGTCTCTGCCTGGAAGTTCTTCCCCAGATCTTCCCCCGATCTACCCAGCTTAAATATGGCTCTTCGGTGAGAACTTTCTTGACCACCCAATCCGAAGCGGCCCCTGTATCTGTCTCCATGATATCATCTAATTTTATTTTCCATTTTTATTTTTTTATTGTGTCTTACACCACTAGAATATGAGAGTCCCACCTCTGTCTACTCACCGTTGTCCCCAGTACCCACACCAGATGCTCAATAAATATTGGTTGAATGAATGAAAATGTTTTCAAAGTACCCAGATTTGTGTGGCATGAGCTTAAGTAACCTACTTAAACAGGCCTTATTCTCAGCCCCTTAATGAGACTTTTTAAAATAGGCCGTCACCTTCTCCTGTGGCCTGGTAACGGAGAGCGGCCCACAGCCCTGCCGGCGGGAAAACAAGTGGGTTATTTAGTCTGGGCCAGACTTTCATTTTGTTTATCCACCCCGTTACCTAAACCAGAAACTCTGTGGTGACACACTATACCCTTCCCTTCTCTTACTCCTACTCAATCGATCAGTAAGTCCCACCAACTATCCCTCCTGTGGAGGACATGCCCAAGTCTTCTAGCAGGATCATTCCAACTTCCTTTTTCCGAAAAACTACCTCTCCCCATTCGGATGAACTTTCAGAAAACTGTTCCTGATATGAAGACCCAAAGCTATGCCAGTTAGACATTTCCTCTGAGCATTCTGAATGTAGCAGAATAATAAAAATAAAAAAATAATAATAAATATGATGATGATGGAGGAAAAGGCTGGAGATCATTTACTTCCATAGCATCACCTGAGAGAAACCGAAAGACTACTCCAGCCACCAAGATCCCCTCGACTGCCTAATTCCCAGCTGCTCCAAGCCTGGTTCTTCAGGCATGCCCTCAGCCCTGTGAATTCCCATTAGTACTTCTACAGCATTCTCCTTGTTTGCTTTAGCTGCTAGCCCAAGTTAGTTTCTGTTGTTTGCAACCCAGGAACCCTAACTGAGAATTCTCCTAAATGTCTGCTCGGTCCATCTCTTCTCCATACTCCCCACCAGAACCTCAGCTCCAGCCGCCTCACTGGCATCACGCCTCTGGTCTCCTCAATGCCAAATCCGCTCTCCACAAGGGCCCCAACCGGACTTACCTAAAACTCAGATCTGACCATGCCGCCTGCCCCCTGGTCCTGACCAAAACCTTCCTTCTACCATTCCAGCCTCTTCTCTTGTCATTCCCTGCCTCACCCTTGAAGCTCCAGGAGCTCCAAACTACCAGCTGCTTCCTCACATTTTCCATATGTTTTCTTATCTCTCACCCGACTTCCTCTGCACTGGGATCCCCAAGTAAGGCTGGCCACTTCATAACCATCCTTCAGGCTCT
Organism: Phocoena sinus; assembly: GCF_008692025.1. Taxonomy (NCBI): domain Eukaryota; kingdom Metazoa; phylum Chordata; class Mammalia; order Artiodactyla; family Phocoenidae; genus Phocoena; species Phocoena sinus. The sequence goes on along the minus strand of NC_045777.1, from coordinate 74,112,045 downwards.
GCTCAGACATCGCTGCCATGCTAGGCTGGCTGCCTTGCGTCTCTGCTCACAAATGTGCACGCCTCACACATGGTCTGCCTTCCCCACTAATCTGTGAATTTTTTGATGGCAGCCGCCGTGTCATATTCATCTCTCTATCCGTACCACATAATAGACACTGAATACATTTTTGTTAGATGTTAAATGATTAAAACCATAATTCACTCGGAAAGCCCCAGGTTGGATGCAACAACTGTGCTTTCATTTTCCTCCTTTCTAACCACATGCAGAATTACCCTCCAGTGGGGCAACCGGGGGATCGGCCAACGCCCTGCCCGTCTCGAGGCATGGTTTCATCGCTTGAGAGTCAGGACGCGTGCGGTTTTAACGAGCATCGGGGGCTGTTGCTGGTTGCGCTGCCTCATGGTTCTCCATTGCAAAAGGACATTTCAGACACTATGACTACATCAGGTTAAGCCTCGAAGGAAGAGCAAAGATGCCACCCACCCCATACCGATGTGGGCACAGATAGGGAACATGCAAACAAACAAAGACGCGGCAGCCTATAATGAAGCCAGTCTGGGCTCAAGCCTCACGTGGCTCCAGTGTGGGCACACGTGGAAGGCAGGGCCTCCTCCCCTGACCCCACTGCACCAGGCAGAGCTCCTCCCGTGCCTGAGTTTCCTCGTCAGGAGTGAGGAATGAGATGCTGCCCTAGATTCACTCAGCAAACACAGAGGGGGCACCCGCCATGGGTCTGACCCTAGACGAGGCACCGAAGGTCAAAGGTTACTTAACCGCTCTTCAGATCATAGGCAGCAGTGTGGAAAGATCCCTGGACTTCCAATCAGGAACCCCAGCCTCTTTGAATGAAACCGTAACCCTGCCTCTTACCCACAAGCTACGTGGCCTCAGGAAAGTTAGTTAACCACCCTCAGCATCAGTTTCCAAATAAGAAAAAATGGGAGTTCCATGAGCTCCAATGTGTAAAGTGCCTGGCATCAAGAAGGGTCCCAAAAATCCGAATTAAGAGGGTCTGCAAAGACCTTAAATGTCCAAAGTTCTCGCTGAGCCACCAGAATTTCTCTCAGTATAAGAACTAGCGCCCCCTTCTGCCACCCACTGAGCACTGCAGAGGCTGTCAGCGCTGGAGTGGGCTGGCAAAGCCAGCAAGACCGCGGACGCCCAAGTACCAGCCGTCAGATACCTCTCCCGGGCTGTTGACCCAGGAGCACACTGTCCCTCCCAAAGCCACTTGCTATGGAAAAGAAATTTCTAGATTTCAGCCGAACCCTGCCCAATACTTGGGCGCTTATCAGAGGCCTCCCACTGCGGAGATAACTGTTAAACTCGGCCAAGCAGCTGTCACACGCGCAGCCTCACCGCCCCCCGCAACCCCCATCACCCCTCAGCGAGGAAAGGGAGCCGTGGGTCTCCATCAAGTCCCGCCCATCGTGCGTTCTCCTCGGAACCAGCTGAATGAAATGATTTTCTTCCTACAAAGCCCTTATGCTGCACCCAAACTGAAGGCCTGATTACTGGCAATAGTTACAGTCCGAGGTCAGAGAAAGGTGATCTCTATGAACAATTCTAAGCGGATTGAGCACTCCTCCAATAAAATATCCGAGGGATTGGGTTTCCAGAGAGTTTTGTTTTCATTACTCCACTTGGATACAGCCAGTAACCAACACCAGTGTTGAAGACCAGCTTCTCAGTAAACATGTCTGTTTTTCAGGCAGCTACTGCCATGAAAAACCCACATGTCTGCAGTGAGCTCAGAAAGGTGGGGGGGCCGCTCGGCTGGGCCTCCACCAGAGCAGGCTGCGGGGTGAACATGGCCCGGGGGCATCCATCGGGCACTCGTGGGGCCCAGCCGCCTAAGGAAACAGCAAAGCTCTGTGGCTCCTGGAGCCCAGGAATGGATCCTTAGCCGGGGTGCCCCAATAGAGCAGCAAGCACAGGAGAGGTCCAAGTTGCCCTCCAGACTTCAGAGCCTCATAGAGACACGTAGCAAAGAAAATGGGGACTCCACCAACACCTGGGTCCCCAGCAGCTCCCTGAGTCCCACTCTCCCAACACCCCCAAAGATGAAATAAAAACCACCAACAAGCCAAGGAGGAGAGCTGGAATCAGGCTCCAGCCCCAAGACAATTTCACACCAATGGCTTTAAAACCCTTTCCAAAGCTCTGATGCCTAAATTGAAAAGGAGTTTATCTTTTGGACCGAAGTCAGCAGTTAAAGAAGCAGAACGTGGAAATCCTAAGAGTTATGAGTTTTCACATTTGCACAAATGGTCTGTGTGTCTGTACACACAGAGGGAAGAAATCTACCCATTCTTCCCAGAGAAGGGCACCTCAACTCTATCTCCGAGGCTGCTCTTATCCACGCTAGAATGTAGTTCCTATAGTACCGCTAATCAGACTTCAGGGGACACAGACACACACAGCCGGCACTGAGCTGCTCTTCTCCGAGCCCAGCAAAGTGTCCTATTCTGCCAAAAATCAAGCTCAGGGGCTGGGGATGGCGCCCCAGTCTTGGCACCTCAGGAACTGCAGGCACCGTTCCCCGGGGCAAAGGGCTTCAACACCAAGGGCAAGGAAGGCGCTTGCCCCACACACTGGTCCGCAAAGGAAAAAGAGCAGAGGGAAATGATGCTGGGCGTGGGGGCAGAGGGCACACGTGGCTGGCGCCTCGATGCTAAAAAGTGGCCCTCCGTCCACTCTCGGCGGCCCCACCCCGTCGGGTTAGGCGTCCTCCGCTCTCCCTGGCCCCGACGCCGGCCCCAGAACTACCTGCTGCTGCCTAGGCGCCCTCAGGCCAAGTCTGAGGAAGTTCACTCCCCGTCGCGCCAGTCCGGGGAGGCTGGGGCACCCGGTAAACCCAGACTGCCCGGCAGAGTCGGCGCCCGCCTCTACCCGAGAGCGGGACTCAGGGAGCTGCTGGGGACCCAGGGTCCAGCTGAGTGGCAGTCAAGTCCCGGGCTGGGCTGCCGGAGGCCTCCGGGTGATCCCGCGCTCCCCAGGGCCCGCGGACGCCGGGCGGGTGGCAGCGAGGAGCGTGCGCCCCGGAGGGCGAGCAGCCCGCGCCTGGGCTGGAGATGGAGACAATCCTCCGCCGATCGCCATGACTCCCGGCTTCCCGGATACCTGGAAGCCGCCCCGCTCTCCCACCTGGGCTGCGGTGCAGCTCCCCTCCCTTCCACCGCCCCGGCGCCCGCGGCCGGGGGCGCGCAGACTAGCGGCCACCGGCGCGGGGGACTCGGGGAGCAGCTCCCAGCCTGCAGCCCGCACAGTTCCGGGACACCCGGGTGGGACACCCGCGGCCCTACCCCGGCCCCACGTCTTGGGGCTGGCGGCCAGCAGCCACCCCCAGGGAGGGCAAGGCAGCTCGGACAACCCCCAGCCCGCCCGGTGCCCTCTGCCAGCGCCAACAGGTATGGGAGGCGTTGTCGCCCGCCCACTCCGGGGCCAGGGGCGCGCGACAGCCGCGGGTTTGGGGTACGGTACAGAGGGGCGAGGACTGAGGGAAGAGGAGAGGGCGGGAGCGAGCGGGCGGCGGCACTCACCTCTGGCTGGGCCGGGGCCGGCCGCGCGGGCCCGCCGCCCCGAAGCCCGGGTTCCGAGGCGCCTCCGCGCGCGCCGGGGGCTTCTTCCGAGGCCCGCAGGGAGGGGGCGGCGCGGGGGGAGGCGCCGGCGGGCAGCGCTCAGCCTCACGCTCACACCCCCGGCCGGCCGCCGCGGCCCCGCGCCGGCATCCTCGCTGCCGCCGGCTCCCACGGCGCCCCGGGCCGCTCCCCAAGCGCGCGCCGGGGCCGGCGCGAGCCCCTCGTCGGCTCGGAGCGCGGTCTGGGCGCGCTCCTCCTGTCCTTGTCCTCGGCTCCCGTCTGGGGACGCTGCCCCGCACCCCCGGCTCGGCGCGCTCCTCTACCCCTCCCGCTCCCGCTGGCCGTGCAGAGCCCCGGCGCGCGGGCTCAGCCCATGTGCGCGGCTGCCTCGCTGAGCCCCGGAGCCCAGTGGCCGAGGCCCCGCCGGAGTTGCGCGCCCTAGAAACTCCATGCAGCTCCGGCCTCCTCCCCGGCTCCTCCCCGGTGGGCCCCCCGGGGCCTTGAAACCGCCCGCGGCGCCTTCCCCGCCCTGCCTTCGCCCGCGTCAGGAGCCGGGGTTCGGGGCGCGCCTCGCCTCGGGGGGTCTGGAAGACACCACCCCCACCCCTCCGCCTTGCCAATGGCTCCCTCGGTTTCCAGGCAGCGCAACCTGAGGAACGCCTCGGCGCGCGCGCACTCACACTCGCGCATACACACACACACGCACTGCACACACAGGCACACGCGCGGGGGGCGAACTGGAGCTTGGCAGACGGTCCTCCTTCCTTCCTCCCCAAAGAAGCTGCCCACGTTAACTCCGGCAAACTGCTGTTCCTCGGTATTGGACAACTTACCCAAGCGCCCCCCACCTTAACTACTTCATCCCCAGGGCCAGGATCACACCTGCATCTCCGCCCGGGGGGAGGGCGGGCGCCGAGTTGAGGTGCCGGCGGCCAAAACCGGGGGAGGAGGAGGGTTCGAGGTGCTCACCCCAGCACCATCTAGGGAGGCACTTCTGCGGCGATCGCCCACCGACCTCTGATCCCTCTCCCCAGGGCCTGAGAACACGTGGTTTGGCCCCCCACTTCCCTTTCCAAGGTCACAGAATGGATTTGACGAGGGGGAGAGGGTGCTTGGACACAGATGTGAGCTAGGCATCTCAAAGACCGTCTGCAACCTGCCCTGGCACTGCCCCCTGCCAAGCCCATACCCAGACAGACCCCTTTCCTCCTCTGCCCTGTGCCTCAAGGGCAACCCGTTAGCTTAGAGCCTCCAGTCACCTTTTCTGGTCCCCACCTGTCTACCTCTCATGTGCCCAGAAGCTGACAGAATACACAGTGCTACCAAGCTTTGTGTCGTCAAAAAAAAAGGAAAAGAAAGAAAAGAAAAACCAGAACACCAAGATGCATCTCTGTCTGTCCCATAGACAGAATCAGGCACCTACCAGTCCCTTTCTGCTCCTCCCAAGGGTGCGCCACAGGAGAAGGAACCCACCTGGCTGGAGCAGGCTACTCTTTCCTCACAGCACTCTCTTTTCCAGGGTCCCTAGTTTCCTGTCCCCTCTAGGTGGCAGAAAGACTGTGCCACCAACTGAGAGTCTTCCAATTCCCAGAATCAAAGAAAAGATATATATAAAAATTCTCACACCAATCAGGAGCCAAGCAGGCAATACTGCCATAAGCCTCTTGTCCAAACAACTCAGCAATCACCTCTATTCCTGCTGGGGCGGCTGCCAACAGAACGTGGGCATTGGTGCTGCCAGCCAGCAGCCCAAGTTAATCAGGGTCCCCTCCTTGTCTGCACCTCCTGGTTTGCAGCCTGGGCGTGGTTCCTCTGAGCCCTCGTAGCACTCATTGCTGGTACCATACCTTTGGCATTTAGCATTTGCTATCTCGTATTCTTACTATCTTTCCTTGTACCTGCCCTACTTCCAAACTTATCTTCGTAAGCCATTGGCTGAATCTTACCTACCTAGTTCAGAGATGTATCAATACAGAGAAGGCACTTCCAAGAGTTTCCCTGAAGGGTCACAGGCAGATGAACTAAAAGAGTGGATAGAGTCTCAGAATGATCTTTCCCACCGATCTCTTAGTTTGGATGAAAGCTGCATCTTCTAGTAATCTGTTGCCTCTGTAGCAGTTGTTCTGTCGTTTTCTGGATGGCAACCAAGTCACCAAAGTCCCTTAAGCAAGTCTATATACACACATGGAGTTCCTGGTAGAAAGTAGATTTAACCATTTAACCAGAGCAGGACACATCTGTCAGATCTCTTCCCTCACTGCCTGTGTGAATTTGGGCAAACTGTTGGTTCTCTCTAAATCTCACGGTCCTCATCTGTCAAATGGGGATAATTAGAGTATCTACTCCATAAGGTTGTTGTAACCATTAAATGTGATGACCTGGAATAGCCATTCGCTCAGTTAACTCAGCTCCAGGCATAGTAGGTGTTCAACAAATGCTGGCTATTGGCATTATTCATGAGTAGTTAACACACGTCAAAGACATAACCTTGAGGGGAAAACAAAATCAAGGATCTCAATGGACATCAAGAACTAGGAAGCCAGGTGGCAGACTTTACACTAAATACAGTTTCCTGGTCCTCGCCAACTATGACCGTTTTGAGACTTCCAGGTTAACAGGGTTGCAGGTTCTCAGGCCCTGGTACCCTTGCTCCAACTTTTATTTATTTGTTCAATATATATTTATTAAGGGTCAAAATGTGTCAGCTCCTTCCTGTTAAATTGCCAAAGAAAATCTTGTACCAAGTATCACAATGGAAGCTAAAACCAACATGGAACAAAATGGGTTCCATGCATTTGTACCTTGATTTGGCATAAGTACTCTGTCCAACCCAGAATAATACAGCCCTCCAGCAAACAGCTGGGAGTAAGCATTAACTTTGTCCTATCACCTACCTCTAGCTTTGGGACTCAGAGTTATACAAATCAGACACCTGGACGATTGCTACCTTACCAAGTGGTAAACATTTTCTAACATGGTCAAAGTCACTGCCACCTCTACCTCAGCCCTTCCCCTGTCTTTCCTTCTTTTGTTTTACCTGAAAAAGCAGTTCTACATAATAACTACAATAACTACATCTACTTCAAGTGCCCAAGACAGTCAAGGGTAGAGGGGGATGACGGGGTCTGTTGCATTCTGAAGAGAAATAGGCAGAAAAAGAAAAAATCATTTGGGTATGTGCTGGAGGGTAACATTTTTCATGTATCCTATCAAAATGCAGACAATGGAATGCATTGGCTTCTTTACAACGCACATTCTCTACTTTGTGGCAGGAGGTTTTAGAGTGGTTTGTTAGGCAGCAACAGAAAACCAGAACAAAATCCAGTATCTGGAAGTAGACTGGCGCTGTAACAAACACTTAAAACGTTGGCTTTGGGATTGGACAACGCAGAAGTGCCTCGTAAGTCTGTTAGTGAAAGCCGCAAGGGCCTCAGGAAGACTCCTGGAAATGACTTGAAGGACGCCAAGAAGACTGTTCCTGGAAGCTGGGAAACAGAGCACCTGAGCCATGTACTGGTGGGTCAGTTAGCAAAACAGTTGCCTGTAGTAATGTGACACAGATGAGAAGGCTACCTAATGAACTCATGGATCTGACTAGAAGAGTTCCAAGTAGAGCATAGAAGGAGCCAACTGGGTTTTTCTAGATGCCTATGATAAAAGACAAGCAGAGAGGAATTAAAGCAGAAATCATTCCATTGTTCTGAGTAGAATTTAGAGGAAGTAGAAAGAACCAGGACTTGCTGTGTTCGAGAGGAGAACTGTTACTCATTCTGACATCTCCAGGCAAAAACATTCAAATCCAGGGCAGTAAAATGTGGTCTCCAGATAAAGGTTAAGTTGGGGATGTGGTGCAGTCAAATCCTTTGTTAAGACCTCACACATATCTAAGGGCAGGCCTAAAAGAGCTTTTAAGAATCTGAGAGACATGGTCCCTCAGCAGCCTCACCAGGGGCTGAAAATAGAGAAGGGCCTATTCTTAAAGAGGTGTGTAAGTGTAGTTTTTCTCTAATGGATGGATTCTAGTTTAACTCACAGGAAGCCCTCAATGTTTTTAAAGAAAACATACCAGTTTGGGGCTGAAAGGGACGGAGACAGTACAAAAGGAAAGGAGGCCTTTGGATCCCTGACCGTCCGTGGACAATAAACACGCTGCAAAGAAGAGTTATGAGAGAGGGAGAATGGCTGATAGAGGAACCAAAAGCCCAAAAGATGAGGCCAAGAGCTGTGAAGAGTCATTCCCAAGAAGCAGGACTGGGCCTTAATTAAGGAACCGATGACACATTCCCAGCTGGATTTCACAATTGCTATGAACCAGTGTGGCTGCTATAGGAAACACCACCCACATCCTCCCTTATTGAATGGGGTGTCTGTTGCAGTTACTATCTCTCTGCCTCACGGGTGTGTGGAGGGTATTTAGTGAAGAGGAAGGAGGAGCTCACAGATCTTCAGATTGAGAAGAACCTCCCCTGAACCTGCTTTAGATGAACTGATCCACGACCTCAAGCCTGAACCTGGTGCCACAAGGAGATGAGACTTTTGGAACTTTTGGATGTGTCTGGGTATGTTTCATGTTAGAAGAATGTAAATAATGCTTGATTGAAGGTGAATTTTTTACCGTGTTGCATTAAATATGGCTGTACATTCTTTAATATTCCTGTCATCAAGTTGGGATCTACATCGCCCTTCCCTTGAATCTGGACAGGATATGTTACTTCTTTAATCGAATAAAGAAGTTATTTTGTTCCAGTTTCCAGGCTTAGGACTTAAACTGGAAGCTTTTATGTCCTGTCTCTTGGAACACTCTCTTAGAGCCCTAAGTCACCATGTAAGGAGTCCAATTACCCAGAGTCTGCCATACTGCAAGGCAGCCCAAGCTAGCTGTGTGGAGGATAGGAGGTAGCAAGTTAATAAAGGAGAAATGGAGAGGGGGAGGAAGAGGGAAAGATAGAGATAGATATCTGGCCAGTCCCCAGCTATTCTAGACCCTGCTGTAAGAGTCTTCCCAGCTGAGGACCCAGATATTATAGGGCAGAGAGACACCATCCACACTGTGCCCTGTCTGAATTTCTGACCCACAGACTAAAAGGGGTAGTAATACATTGATGTTTTAAGCCATTTAATTTTGGGGTGATTTGTTATGCAGCAGTAGATAACCAGAAAAATTTGCTAACTTGGAAAGATTTCCAAACTATATTGTAAAGTGAAAAAAGCGAATTGCAAAATAATGTGCAGATACCATTTTTGAAAAAGAAAACTTTATACATAGTGTTCATAAATACCGGGTTGGCCAAAAAGTTCACTCAGATTTTTCTGTAAGGTGTTACATAATATTATTGGAATGCTATCTGTTACCTACCTAACTCTGGAGAATCAGTATTAAGGAGACTTCTACTTTTTAGGTATATATTATATGAATGTGCTACAACAAATATTTTTAATATTGGCTTAATATTTTTAATGAGAAAAATACCCTGTATTTTTTTCTCAAAGCAATAAACATTAGTATATACCTATGAAAAGAATAACACACTCTCTGCCTTTCAAAAAACAAAAGGTTTACTCTGTGACTGGATTATTAATGAAAAGAGATTATATTGACACATATGCTGATAATTCTTTTGATTTCTAGGATAAGAAAATTTAAATTATCAACAAAACAAGTTCTCAACCAAGGGAAAAAAAGAGCTTCAAGAGTGTATGTAACACTAGATCACAAACGAAAAATGAAACAAGAGAGAGAGGGTAATTGGTATCACCCAGGGCTTATACATTCATTTAAGTTGTTAACATGTATGAAAGGAAGAGAAAAATATTTTCCAAATGAAACAGGTAAGAAAGTAAATGGCTTTTTTACATATTCTGGAAAAAATACTCGAAGACTTCTATTAGCCAATTAAAAAAATGGAATCAGGGCTTCCTTGGTAGTGCAGTGGTTGAGAGTCTGCCTGCCAGTGCGGGGGATACGGGTTCGTGCCCCGGTCCGGGAAGATCCCACATGCCGCGGAGCGGCTGGGCCTGTGAGCCATGGCCGCTGAGCCTGCGCGTCCGGAGCCTGTGCCCCGCAGCGGGAGAGGCCACAGCGGTGAGAGGCCCGCGTATCAAAAAAAAAAAAAAAAAAAATGGAATCAAAGTTAAGAGCTTGAGAATGGGGCCAAGAACCCAGAGAGAAGGAAAGGGCATTGGTGTGAACCTGACATTCTCTGCTGCCTTTGCTTTTGAAACATTAGCTGATTTCCAAGTAACATTGGACCAAAAGGCCAAAAAGATAATAATATCTCAGAGATTTTGAGAATACCACAGGCTTAGAGAGAAAATAATCAGGTCGCAGTGCTACCAAGACAGTCAGGACCTGAGGGACTAAAACTCAAGGAAAGACGACCTCAGAAAAGTGAATGTATTATTCTGCTCCACTTTCCTCCTAAAGGCATTTGCCTCATTTTAAGCTGCACAGAGTGAAAGGCAAAGAAAAGAAATCAAGCAGCAGCTAAGTGGCTACACAATGAAGAATACTCAGGAATCTCACAATGCCAGCAGAACAAAAATTGGAGTTTAGAACCTTCCAAGAAGGAAGGGCACAAATACACACCCTAAGGTTCTAGTTGAGGCTCCTGAAAGACTGTATGCATTAAGATGAATAGAAAACCAGACGCTTTCAGAGAATCAAATCCATCTTCAAATTACCTCAATTATTGATTAGTAAAAGGTGATCTACATCTATCCTATCTGCCTGCCAGATGAAAACTGAAATCTGAGGGGAGAGAACAACATGTAGAACCACAACAATGTTTCAAATATAATATCTGGCATTTAATAAAAAATTGCCAAACATGCCAGGGGACAAGGCCAAACTCAGAAAAATCAAGAGAAAAAAAAACAGACAGTAAAAACATAGGTTATCCACATATTGGAGTTATATAAAACAAACATTAAAACGACTGTGATAAATGTTCAAGATAATGAATGATAAGATGAATAAATTTACCAGGGAAGAATTAGAATTTATTTTAAAAACAGAATAAAATAGTAATTCTAGAACAACAACAACAAAAATGTATCCAGTAGGTCTTCTTAAAGCAGAACCAACACAGCAAAAGAGAGCAGTGAACTGTTAATTAGGTCAGGAGACAATATCTTACTGAAGTATCTTTCCTCTCTTCAGAGGAAAGAATGAAAAATAGCGAAAAGAGCTTGAGAGATACATAGAACATCATGAATAGTCAAACAAGTAACTGAAGTTTGAAAAAAAAAAGGGGGAGAGACAGGATGTGGTAGATGCAATCTTGGCTGAGAATTTTCCAAAAACTGATTAAGCTACAGATTCAGGAAGTCCTAATAACTCCAAGCAGGATAGGTACAAAGAAAGGCACACATAGGCAATCATAAAAACCAATGACAAAATAGTAACAGAAGCCAGTCCCTTCCACCTTTGCAAGCACATGCACACACACACACACACACACACACACACACACACACACACACACAGTACTTTCAAAGGAACAACAGATGACTCCTCAACAGAAATGATAAAAGTTAGTATAACTTGCAACCATCAGTATAATTTTGATGTGCTAAAAGAAAATAACTGTTCATCTAAAATTCTGAATGCAGTAAAAATATTTATTAAAAAGAAAGCTGAGGAATTTTTGCTTCTGAGCTACTACCAGACTTGCCCCCCACTGTTAATAACTAGAAAACTATATATAAAGATATATAAATTAGCTGTTTTCAATAATTGGACAATAGCCAGTGAAGGACTGTAATCCATATGAGAACAGAAATAAATGAGATGAAAAACAGATCTGGATGAATCAGACTCCCTGACTTCAGACTATACTACAAAGCTACAGTAATCAAGACAATATGGTACTGGCACAAAAACAGAAATACAGATCAATGGAACAGGATAGAAAGCCCAGAGATAAACCCACGCACCTATGGTCAACTAATCTATGACAAAGGAGGCAAGGATATACAATGGAGAGAAGACAATATCTTCAATAAGTGGTGCTGGGAAAACTGGAGAGCTACATATAAAAGAATGAAATTAGAACACTCCCTAACACCATACACAAAAATAAACTCAAAACGTATTAGAGACCTAAATGTAAGACCAGACACTATAAAACTCTTAGAGGAAAACAGGAAGAAAACTCTTTGACATAAATCACAACAAGATCCTTTTTGACCCACCTCCCAGAGTAATGGAAATCAAAACAAAAATAAACAAATGGGACCTAATGAAACTTAAAAGCTTTTGCACAGCAAAGGAAACTATAAACGAGACGAAAAGACAACCCTCAGAATGGGAGAAAATATTTGCAAACAAATCAATGGACAAAGGATTAATCTCCAAAATGCATAAACAGCTCATGCAGCTCAATATTAAAAAAATAAACAACCCAATCAATAAATGGGCAGAAGACCTAAGTAGACATTTCTCCAAAGAAGATATACAGATGGCCAAGAAGCACATGGAAAGCTGCTCAACATCACTAATCATTAGAGAAATGCAAATCAAAACTACAATGAGGTATCACCTCACACCAGTTAGAATGGGCATCATCAGAAAATCTGCAAACAACAAATGCTGGAGAGGGTGTGGAGAAAAGGGAACCCTCTTGCACTGTTGGGGGGAATGTAAATTGATACAGCCACTATGGAGAACAGTATGGAGGTTCCTTAAAAAACTAAAAATAGAATTACTGTATGACCCAGCAATCCCACTACTGGGCATATACCCAGAGAAAACCATAATTCAAAAAGATACATACACCCCAATGTTCACTGCAGCACTATTTACAATAGCCAGGTCATGGAAGCAACCTAAATGCCCATCGACAGACGAATGGATAAAGAAGATGTGGTACATATATACAATGGAATATTACTCAGCCATAAAAAGGAATAAAATTGGGTCATTTGTAGAGATGTGGATGGACCTAGAGACTGTTACACAGAGTGAAGTAAGTCAGAAAGAGAAAAACAAATATCGTATATTAACGGATATATGTGGAATCTAGAAAAATGGTACAGATGAACTCATTGGCAAGGCAGAAATACAGACACAGATGTACAGAACAAACGTATGGACACCAAGGGGGGAAAGTGAGGGCGGGGTGGTGGTGGGATGAATTGGGAGATTGGGATTGACATATATGCACTGATATGTATAAAACTGATAACTAATAAGAACTTGCTGTATAAAAAATTAATTAATTAAATTAAATTTTAAAAGAAAAGAAGAAAGAAATGAGATGAGCCCTACTCTCTGCCTGGATTCTGCCCAGCTCTCTGCCTGGATTCATTTTCTGTACACTGCAAAGGGAAAAGAAACCAAAGCACAGCACAGTGGTCTCACTGAGTTGAGGAAACAGAGATCACACTTCATGGAGGCTTAGATAGCTGGAATTTGTCAGGTAGAAAACTGGAGAGAGAAAACTATGCAGCAAATAGCTGAGAAAATCTTCATAGGGATTCCCTTGAGTTCCTGGTTGATAACTAAGATGTACAGTCACAGGATAAAATTCCACGAGGTCAGGCAAAGAACAGCTGGTAGAGAGCTGTAAGCTGAACAATTCCTAGGGTAAGAAAGAAATGGAAGACATTTAAGTTCTGATGAGCCTGAGTGGACAAAATACCTGGGATTCCAGTAGAGACCCCAGGTAAATTGTACCTTAGAAGTAGTACTGAACTAGCATTAGAATAGAAGTTATTCTAGTACTACAACCAAGCTTAAAAACAAATCATCAAATGGATCAAGCTAATTCTCAAGTAACTTATTTGCCTAACAAACTTCAAAACTCTTTAAGAACAACAACAAAATCCGGAAATTCTAGTGTAACATTCACAGCATCCATAGACAAGGAAGCAGAAATAACAGGAATAATGGAATTAGCTAATGGGGGCTTTCATATAGCTATTATAAATATGTTCAAGGATTTAAAGGAAAATATAAACGCTATAAATAAAGGAGTATAAATTATTTTGAGAGCAAATAAAATTCTGGAGCTGAAAAATATAGTATTTAGTATTAAAAAGTTGCCTGATGGACTTAACATAAGATTAGATGCTGTAGAAAAAAAAGACAAGTGAGCTTTCAGACATAGCAATAGAAACAGAAACACACAGAGAAAAATCCTTGAAAAAAATAGAGCTCAGTGAATTGTGAGACAATGTCAAGCAATATTGATAACATATGTTCAATTTCAATACCTTAAGTCTGTGTGTGTGGTGAGGAAGTTAGGCAGAAAAAAATTTTTTGAATAACTAATGGCTAAAATTTTTCAAATTTGATAAAAGCTATAAATACACAGATCCAAGTGGCTTAATGTACTCCATATAGGAAGAACACAAGGAAAACCACTCCAATGTACACCATAATTAAGCTGCTGAAAACCAGTGGCAAAGAGAAAATCTTAAAGCATCCAGGAAAAAAGGGCATGTTCTATCAGGAGAACAGAGGTAAGAATCAACTAACTTCTTTTCACAAATAATGCAAGCCAGAAGACAATGAAACAGCATCTAAAGTGCTGAAAAAGAAAACAAAAACAAACAAAAATGTCTAGAATTCTCTATCCAGCACTCTACTCCATACTCTGCAATGGCCTATATGTGAAAAGAATCTAAAAAGGAGTGGATATATGTACATGTATAACTGATTCACTTTGCTGTACACCTGAAACTAACACAACATTGTAAATCAACTATACTCCAATAAAATTAAAAAATAAAAATATAATATAAAATACCACATTTCAAAATTTAAAAAAAGAAGCCATAGAATTCTCTATCCAGCAAAAATATTCTCCAAATTTGAAGATGAAATAGTTTTTCAGATAAACAAAAAGTAAAAGAGTTTATAGCTATCAGGCTGAAGTAAAATGATAACCATTAGAAACTCAAGAATGAGGACAGCTGGACATGGTAAATATCTGAGCAAATATAAACAATATGGTTTTCTCAGTTTTAAGTTTCTCTAAAAGATAATTGACTGTTTAAAGCAAAAATAATACCAATGTACTACAGAATTTATAATAAATGTATAAATACAATGTGTATGACAATAACAGCACAAAGGATGGGAAGGAAGAAATGGAAGTATACTCTTATAAGATACATTGTCCATGAAGTAGTATAATATTATTTGATATTAGACTGCTATATGTTGAAGGTCCATATAGTAAACCCTAGAGCACAAAGAGATAGCAAACAATCTCCAATAGAGGAGATTAAATGGGATATTTGAAAAATAATTAATGCTAAAGAAGGCATGAAAAGAGGAAAAAGTAGAGATGGGACAAAGAGAAAATGAACAGCAGAATAATAAATTGACACCTAAATATATTGTTAATTACATTTAATTTAAAGAGTCTAATGCTACAATTAAAGGGCAGAAAACATCAGGCTGGATAAAAATACAGTAAGATTCAACTATAGACTATTGACAAGATACACTCTTTAAATATACAAACACAGATAGGTTAAAAGTACAAGGATAGAAAAATACATATCATGAGAATATTAATCATGAGACTTCTGGAACAGCTATATTAATATTGGACAAGATGTACTGCCAGACATAAATAGCATTAATTCATAATGATAAAGAGCCAATTCATTAAGAAAATATAGTAATCCAAAATGTACCCATAACAAAGCTTTTAAAATACATGACGCACAATACATGAAGAAAACAACAAATCCACAAACATAGTGGGAGACTTTAACACACCTCCCTCAGCACGGATAAAGCATGTAAAGATATAGAAGACTTGTCAAACACTAGCAAATAACTTGACCAAACTGAATTTATAAAGCACTGCATTAGCAACTGCGGGATACACAATCTTTTCAGGTACACGTGGAATGTTCATAAAAGACAATATGCTGGGCCTCGGGAGGATCCTCAATAAATTCCAAAATACTGAGATCATACAGAAAACATTATCTGACCACAATGGAAATAAATTAGAAATCAGTAAGATACTTAGAACATGCTCATATATTTTATAAGTAAAACACAGTTTTACATAATGCACAAGCCAAAGAATAAAAAACAAAGGAAGTTAAAAATAATTTAGACTGAATGAAATGAAAATGCAATGTGTTAAAATTTGTGAAATGCAGCTAGAACAGTGCTTAGAGGGAAAATTATAGCTTAAAGTGTTTATTTTAGAAAAAGATGAAAGGTTTAAAACCAATATTCTAAGATTCCACTCTCAGAACTAGAAAAAGAGCAAATTAAACCCCAAGAAAATAGAAGGAAGGAAATAATAAAAATAAGAACAGAAATCAATAAAATAGAAAATGTACCAATAATAGAGAAAATGTCAATGAAATTGGTAAATCTCTAACCTGATTTTAAAATCTGGAGAAAATACAAATTACCAAGATCAGGCCTAATGGAAGGGGCTTCACTATAGATCCTAAAGACATTAAAAACAACAAGGGACTATTATAAAAAACTTTATTCCAAAAAACTTGACAACTTAGACAAAATAGAAAAATTCCTTGAAAAATACAAATTAACAGATCCAAGAAGAGATAGAAAATATGAATAGTTTCATATCTTTTAAAGAAATTTAATTCATAATTAATAACCTCTTCCTTCCAAACACAAAAGCAAATCCCTTCATGCCCAGATGACTTCTCTGTTGAATCCTAACACACATTTAATAAAGAACAAATACCAATCTTATAAAAATCTTTCATAAAATACAGTAACACAACTCAAGTCATTTTATGAGTTCAATATTACCCCATTACCAAAATCAGATAAAGGCTTTACAAGAAAATAAAATAAATTTAAATGCAAAAGCTTTAACAGTATAGTAGCAAATGGAACCCAGCAATGTATCAAAAGGATAACACACCTTTTGGCAAAGTGGAGTTTTTCCCAGGCCGGCAAAGTTGGTTTAAATTTTAAAAAATTAATCAGTGTAATTTATCATATTCAGAGAAGAAAAAATCATGACCATCTTAATGCATGCATAAAGAGCATTTGACAAAGCTCAACACCCACGCACAATTGAAAATTCTCAGAAAAATTGGAATAGAAGGGAATTTCCTCAACTTGATAAAGTGCATTACAAAAAATGGACAGCAACCATCATACCAAATAGTCAAAGATTGAATGCTGTCCCTGTAAAACCAGGAACAAGACTTCTATTGAAAATTTGTTGGGGTCTCCAGCCAGTGAAGTAAGTCAATTAAGATAAATTAAATGCATACAAATTGGTAAGAAAAAAGTAAAACTGTTTTACTCAAAGTCAATATGATTGTATAGGTAGAGAATCTTAAGGAATCTACCAGAAAAAGCTTTTGAACTAAATAAGTGACTTTAGCAAGGTCACAGAATACAGGATCAATACCACAAATAAGCAACTGGAAAATGAAATTGGGGAAATAGCACCATTCACAATAGTATCAAAAACATGAAATATTAGGGATACGTTTAACAAAATAAGTCCAAGATCTGTATGCTAAAAACTACAAAACGCTGCTGAGAGAAATTTTAAAAGATCAAAAATAAATTAAAAGATACAACATGTTCATGATTTAGAGTTTTGACATTTTTAAGATGTTAATTGTCCCCCAAACTGATCTTTAGGTTCAACATAATCCAAGTCAAAATGCCAGAAAGCTTTTCCTCAGAATGTGACAAGCTGGTTCTAAAATTTATATATAAATGCAAAGGACATACAATAGCCAAAACAATTTTTAAAAAGAAGAAAGTTGGAAAGGACTACCTGATTTTAAGATGTACTATAAAGCTAATTAAGAGGGTGTGGTTTTGGCAAAAGAATAGATGTATAGACCCAAGGAAATAATATTATAGACCAGGAATAGATCTACAGGTACATGATCAATTGACTTTCGACAAAACTGCCAAGTGAATTCAATGGAGGAAAGGCTAGTCTTTTCATCAAATTCTGCTGGAATTTATTCATGTAGAAATAAATGACCTTTGATACTTACCTTATCCATACACAAAAAATAACTCTAAATTAGATCACAGACCTAAATAATAAATGCTAAAGCCACAGAACCTTTAAAAAAAACATAGGAGAAAAATCTTTGCAACTTGGAGAAGGCAGAAATTTCTTAAACAGGACACAAAAAGCACAAATTATAAAAGGAAAATATTGATAGTTTACTTCATCAAAAATAAAATCTTTTACTCTTCAGAAGACACCTTTGAAAAAATGAAAAAAGCCACAAATAGGAAAAATTGGGAATTCCCTGGCAGTCCAGTGGTTAGGAGTCGGCACTTTCACTGCCATAGCCTGGGTTCAATCCCTGGTTGGGGAACTAAGATCCCGCAAGCCATGCAGTGCGGCCAAAAAAAAAGGCCACAGATTATTTATCATTTCAAAAAAAAAGCCACAGATAGGGAAAAATTATGTACATATAATTTATATATATTATATAATTTATATTTATATATTATATATATAATGCTGTATATCTGGCAAAGAACTTGAATTAAGACTATATCAAGAAATCTTGCAACTCAATAAAATGAAAAGAAACAACTCAGTTTTTAAATGATAGAACAATACTTCACAAGATAGAGGAATGGCTAATCACACAGGAAAGCATGCTGAACATTGTTACTCATCAGGGAATGCAAATTAAAACCACAATGGAATACTACTACACAGCCAGTAGAATGGATAAATTTTAAACACCTGACAGTACCAAGTGTTGCCAAAAATATGGAGCAACTAGAACTCTCATACAATGTTGCTGGGAATGTAAATAATCAAATAATTTTGAAAAACTATCAGTTCCTTATAAAGTTAAATGCACAGTTACACTGACTCAGCGATTTCAGTTGTAGGTAATTTTCTTAGAGAAATGAAGTCCACACTACGACTTTTATGTGGATGTTCATAGCAGCCTTATTCATAACAGTCCCAAACTGGAAATAATCCAAATGTTCATCAATAGATGAATGGATAAACAAATTATTGTATATGCATACGATGAGATACTGCTCAGTAATTAAAAGGAAAAAACTAGATACCCACCACATCATGGCTGAACCTTAAAAATGTTATTCTGAGTGAAAGAAGCCAGACACAAAAGAATACATACCCCGTTATTTCATTCTTATGAAATTCTAGAACAGGCAAAATAAATCTATAGTGACAGAAAGTAATTCAGTGGATGCCTGGGGTAGAGACTGGGAGGGGGATTGACTGCAAAGGGACACCAAGGAATTTTTTAGGATTGATGGAAATGCTTATGTCTTGATTGATGTTTATACAAATGTTTGTACATTTGTCAAAACTCATCAAACTGTACACTTAAAATGAATGCATGTTATTGTGTATAAATTGTCCTCAATGAACTTAATTTTAAAAGAAAAAAGGTGAAGCCTTAAAAATATTATGATTTAAAAATATTTGTGAAGTAAATACATTTTTAGACACACAGGTAGAGAATTTTTCACCAACACCCATCCTAAAAGAAATGGTAGAGTGAGTTGTCCAGGCAGAAGAAATATGATTCCAGACAGAAGAATGGAAACAGGAGAATAAAGAGCTTGGTAATGATAAATAGGTGGTAAATCTAAATAGCAATTATTATATTTTAATCTTATAATAATACATCTTAATAACAATGTTTGGTAGGTTGTTAAGTATATGAAGAAATAAAATCCATGACAACAATTGTACAAACGGTAGGAGTGGGGAGAATGGAGTTAAAAGTGTTCTCGGGTTCTTCCATCATATTGAAGTGATAAATGTACTCATTTAGGATATATACCAGTGGGTCAAGGATATACATTGCAATCTCTAGGATAATCGCTTAAAGAATGTATAGTTAGTAAGGGGGAAATGGAATAATAAAAAGCACTTGATTAATACCACAAAAGAGAAAAGGGGAACACAGAACATATGAGATAAACAGAAAGTAAATGGATTGTTGATTGAAATCCAAATAAATCAGGAATCGCATTCAGTATTATCAGACTAAATATATTCTAACCTCCAGACAAAGATTGTTAGATTAGATATAAGTAGATTAGTTGTAGATTTTGCTCATAATAAACACACATTAAATAGGAGGCTGTGGGATTGTCAAACATGAAAGGATGGTATATGCAACACTACCTGAAAGAAAGTTGGGACAGGTGTGCTATTATCAAACGGAGCAAATTTTAAGGCAGGAAGAGACTTAGGGCCTTTCTGTGGGTAAGAAGGAATCCAGGATGCAGGATGCATGCCATGAAGGTGGTAGGTGTGTTTAGTAGGTAGCAGTCAACATTATCTTTACATAAATCTTTTGTTGACTTTGCCACTGATGACAGATGGAGAGGAATCAATAAACTGCATTTTTCTTCTCTCTCTGGTTGAAATTTTTTTAAATGCTGGGGTCAGGAAGACAGGGATCAAAATGTCAGCTTCCATATGCTGCACGCAGAATTAGGTAATTTACCACCTGGCCATTCACAGGAGGTGATGGGCCAATGCAAGCTCCAGGCCAGCAGTGCTCTTTTCAGACAGGAAGAGCCCATAAGGGAGAGAACAAGACGCTGAGCTATCAGGCTTTTTCTTCCTCCAAACTTAACAATTAGAGATGTGAGTGAGGGAGCAGAGCTACACTAATTGATATCACTCCACGTGGAAACATGGAATCCAAAAAAAGATTTCCTACCACTCACTTTTCATTCAGTATTCCTATCCTTGTTTATTTCTCTACACTTCTACCAATATTGGGTGCTATGAATACTTTAAAATTTTACCAATTGATTGGGCTAAAAATATTATCTCGTTATGGAGAAATTTTTCAACTACAGTTGTTGCCTGGGCCTCATTTTTGTAAGGTTCAGATGTGGTTGGTTTGGCATGACACACTTAAAACATTTTAAAACATTCAAAAATCTCATTCCTGACAATCGTGTTATACAGCTAAGATTGAGAAAGCCCTGACATTTTATTGTGGGAGGGATGAATTGGTGGCAGCTAATGTTCTTCTCTACCTTGGATGTTCTGCTTTGATTAGAAACTTGCTCTATTTCCAATCGAATTCCTCCCTTTCCCAATCAGAAAGCTGGGATACATGAAAATTGGTGGTGCCGGGACACAGAAGCCCCGCCTCCCAACTCCCTAGCCTCTCAGCTGTAGCTGATCTGAGGTGAACGGGGAGCCTGGCTCCTTCTGGGCCCACCCGCCTCTCCATATCTGTGCTCTAGCTTGGGGTGGGGAATGCTATCAGGGAGGTTGTTAGGCCGACAGCACTGTGCTGGTTCTCAAGCTCAGGAAACTTGGTCAGCCCCCAGCATCCTGTTTCATTTTGGTTCCAGTTGTGCTGTGTCTGGCAACTATTCCTCAGCATTTTAGGAAGAGGATGAGCTTGTCCCAAAGTTTCAGCTTAGTTTTCGTTTTAGTTGGTAATGCTTTTGTTGATTTTGTAAGTTTCAAGGAAGAAGCTTTAAAAATATCTACTTTCGCTGCCATGTTTCCTGGAAGTCCCTCCTTCCACCCCTGAATTAAAAAAAAAAGCTCAGAAGTATTTACATTGAAAAGCAATGAATGCTTGCTCCAGGCTTTCTCACCCACCCGGAGGCAACTATGTTGAAACAGATCTGTTTCAACATGTACAGACTAAAATAATAGGTTCAGACTTTTTCCTTAACTTACAGATTTTATATATTTTGATTCTTTTATATTTTGATTTATGGTTGTTTTTAGATCTTTGATTATTTACTGTATCAGTTGGATTGGGCTAGGCTATGTGTCTAATTCTATCAATTTTGCTTTATATATTTTCAGCATATGTTATTAGGTGTATCCAATCCATCTCTAAGTCTCCTCAAATGGTTCAAAATTCCAAAGTAAAGAATAATATTCAGGAAAACATCTCCCTTCTACCTGCCTTCAAGATACTCTGCTCTCCTCCCATCAAGCAAGCACTATTATTACCTTCTTGTGTGTCCTGCCAGAGATATTGTACAGATATATGCTCCTTCTTTATACAAACGGTACCACACTGTACACAGATTGCTTTGCACCCTTCTTTTTCACTTGGAAGGATACCGTTTTTCAGTAAAATTTACATCTAGTGAGGTGCTTGGACCTTAGGTGTGCCCATTTGATGACTTTTGATAAATGATACACCTATGTGACCACCTTAAAATCAAGATTCAAATATTTCCATCACCCGGAGTCATTTTAGTTTCATACCGTACGCATTTCTTAGTTTGTTACCTTGTCTCCATAGCCAATAGAATACTCTATCCAAGTTGCCATCCTCTCTCTACCAGCTTATCCGGTGGCCAAGGGATGGGGCTCCCAGCATCACACTCCAGCAGAGTGGTTTTCTCAAAGGCTCATCTGGTCTGGGCACCACTCCATCTATAAAATACACTTCTGTGACTTTTCTTCGCTCTCTGGATGAAGACCCAAATTCCTCCACAGACAGTGACCCCACCCCACCCACCCCGCCCATGGCCTGGTTCCATGACCTCTCTGTGCTCATCTGATGTCACTTTTTACTGTGTATTCATTCTGCCTTTCCACACTGCCGGCCGTCATTTAGTTCTACCTGCGTGCCGGGCTCCCGCCCATCTCTCAGATGTTCCTCTGTGTTCTTTTGTCTTCAGGACCTGCTCGTGCAGCCCCATCCTCACAGAACTAATGGGACTCATCCTCCAGATCTCAGCCTAGTCATCACCTCCTCAGGGCAGCATTTGTTTCCTGTTGACTGCCCTGACCAGCTCAAAACTCTGTTAAATGCTCCCAGTTACAGAACTAATTGCAGCTGAAAGTTTACGTTAATTTATGTGATCCTTTGATTAATGTCTGTTTCCCCCATTGGAAGGTAAGTTCCATGGGTACAGAGACTATATTTATGTTCAGCATTGCATCTCCAGGGACTAGCACAGTTGGCACTCTATAAATTCTAATTGAAAAATAAATTAACACACTCAGCATATTTTGCAGCCATTGAAAAAATGGAAACGGATCCGTAACTCCTTACTGATTCCCAAAACATTTTCTAAGAGGGAGGAAAGGAGGCGCAGTTCTTTTTGCAGAGGAATGCCAACTAATAAATATAAAAGGAATAATAGAGGGCTTCCCTGGTGCCACAGTGGTTGGGAATCCGCCGGCCAATGCAGGGGACATGGGTTCGAACCCTGGTCCGGGAAGATCCCACATGCCATGGAGCAACTAGGCTCATGCGCCACAACTACTGAGCCTGCGTACCACAACTACTGAGCCCACGCGCCTAGAGCCTGTGCTCCGCAACAAGAGAAGCCACCGCGATGAAAACCCTGCACACCACAATGAAGAGTGCCCCCGCTCACTGCAACTAGACAAAGCCCACGCACAGCAACGAAGACCCAATGCTGCCAAAAATACAAACAAACAAACAAACAAAAAGGAATAATAGAAATTTAAGTCACCACTTCACAACCACTGCAGTAACGATTGACATAGGCAAGAATTATCAATCTATCTGTTTATGTACAGCTCTCCAGTTAAGAATGGTTTCACATTTCACATTTTTAAATGGTTGGGGTAGGACTTCCTTGGTGGCACAGTGGTTAAGAATCCACCTGCCAATGCAGGGAACATGGGTTCGAGCCCTGGTCTGGGAACATCCTACATGCCACAGAGCAACTAAGCCCGAGTGCCACAACTACTAAACCTGCACTCTCGAGCCCACAAGCCACAACTACTGAGCCCATGTGCCACAACTACTGAAGCCCACGCACCTAGAGCCAGTGCTCTGCAACAAGAGAAGCCACTGCAATGAGAAGCCCACGCACCACAACAAAGAGTAGTCGCCGCTCACCACAATTAGAGAAAGCCCACACGCAGCAACGAAGACTCAATGCAGCTAAAAATAAATTAAAAAATAAATGGTTGGGGGAGAATAGAATATGTGACAGAGATCCTATGCAGTCTGCAAAACCTAAAATATGTATGATCTAGCCCTTTAGAGAAAAGTTTGCCTACCTCTGCATTAAATGAAAGCTAGAGAACAGAATATGGAGAAATCTGGCAGGTGTGGCTTTATCTAAGTTTTGAATTTAGCAGAACAAATAGTGGGGCATACTGGCATGTAGGTCTTAACATGATACACTGATAGAATAACATCACATATGTAGTATTCTTGCCAAAAATGCATAACCTGATACCAAGCACAAGGAAACATCATACAAACTGAAACTGAAGGAACTTCTGCTAAACAACTGATCTCAACTCTGCAAAAATGTCAATGCCACAAAATACATAAAAAGAGGCTAGGAAACTGTTCTGGATTAAAGATCTGACAACTACATGTAATGTGTAATTATGATTGCATCTTAGATTTAAAACAAACAAACAACTGTAAAGGACATGATGGCAATTATGTTGTTCTGTATTTATTACATCAATGTTAAATTTCTTGAGTATGATAATTATATTGTGGTCATGTAAAGGAATGTAGTTGTTCTTAAGAAATATATGCTGAATATTTAGGGGTGAAGTCTGTCATGATGTCTTCAATTTATTCTCATCTAATTTTCAAAAGGTTCAGAGGACAGAGAATGAGAGAGAGAGAAAGAATGAGTGGGGATGATGTGAAAGGGTAGAAGGGTTTTTTTAAAAACTATTTTTGCAATCTTTCTCTAGGTTTAACATTAGTTAAATAAAAAATTAGATAAAGAATGTAAACATCATATATGCTTATATAAGCATAAAAAATGGGTTTAATAAAAACCACACTGGCAGCAGTGGTTGTCAGTCACCTCTGGGGGGTAGAATGGGGTGGAATTTGAATGAGGGATAACTACTATCACATTCCTTATTCTGTTTACTTCTGCCTTGTTGGCATTTGCTACAATGAGAATGTATTTTTTTAATATTTTGTATTTTAAAAAGCTTACTTTTTTTCATTAAAAAAAATGTCCATTGATTATTCATGTACAAATCAGGATTAAACATCAATGATTAAGCATCTCTCCAAGTATGCCCAATCCCTCTCACCCCACTTCTGGAGCCCCTGGATTTCCCAGACCCAACAACCAGGCTCAGCAAGAAGCTTCTAGAACCTTGTCCCCTAGGGTTGGATGCTAAGTATTTGAATATCACTTCCCATAAAATCCATTAATATGTAGAATGAATATTAAATAAAGATTCCACCTATCTAGAGGTTAACTTGTAGATGTTTTTAAAAAGTTTACCATGATATCATACACTGTATGTACCACACATACATGATAACATAGTTTACCAGGTTATCATACACTGGACTCAGGAAGAGTTAACTGAAGGGGGGAAGGAGAAGGAAGAGAAATAAGGGGAAGAGTTGGGAGAAAATAACCTGATTCCTTATTTTCCAGAGGAAAGGTTCAAATAGGACCTGTTTCATTTCAAACTGTTTAATTGAAAAACATGTTTAAGCATGTAAAATAAAGTTATAAATTAGTGGAACTAAATATCCATATAACATACATTCCAAAGCACCAAAGAGAAAATTAGATTTTTTAAAAATATATTTATCTGGCTGTGTTGGGTATTTGTTGCTTTGCATGGGCTTCAGTAGTTGTGGCCCACAGGCTCAGTTGCTCCACAGCATATGGGATCTTCCCAGACCAGGGATCGAACCTATATCCCCTGCACTGGCAGGTGGATTCTTAACCACTGTGCCCCAGGGAAGTCCAAAAAAAGATTTTTAATTGTATTACATATAATCAAAATGTAACGTTATTCTTCTCTTATCAGATTGACAGGAGTTAAAAATATAGAGAAAATCCACTATGAGTGAAGAAATAGGAAAATGTTCCCTTAGTCAATGTTGGTGAGATTGTAAATTGTACCTGTTTTCAAGACGGAAACTGGACAATGTGTATAAAAATTTAAATGTACGTGGGCATACTCTTGGACACAGAATTTCAGTTCTAAGCATTTATCACTTCAGCATTTATCAAGCATTTATCATATCATTCAGTCTATTGAATTAATATGTTTCTAAGGATATGAAATACTGCATATTATTGAAAATTGAAAGCAAAGTAGAAGCCCATCCATAAACAACTAAATGATTAAAGCCTGGTACATCCATATAATGAATAATATTAACTGACATGGAAAGACGCATTTGACTTATTGTTCAGTGATTAATGCAAGTTACAAAATAGTTTGCCTAGTATGATACCATTTATTCAAAGTTATATACATTTTAATTGCAGGTATAGGACCCAGCAATTTCTTTCATAAGTATATAACCAATAAAAAAAGGCATACATTTGCTCGTAAAAGACATACACTCAAGTATTTATAGCAGTACTATTCATAATAGCCCCAAACTAGAAGCCATCCAGATGCCTACCAACAATAAAATGGATAAATAAATTATGATATATACGCACAATGGAGTGAGAATGAACCTCCACTGTGAATGAACTACATACAACCCCTAAAACGTTATGGATGAACCTCACAAATACAACATTGAGTGAAAGCAGAAAGATAAAGCTGAATACGTGCTCATGATTACATTTAAATAAAATTTTGAATCTGGCAAAAGTAATCTATGCCATTAGAAGTCAAGACAGTAGTCATCCTTGGGTTGGTGGGGAGTGGGCGATGACCGGGAGTGGATACAAAGATGCCTTCTGGAATGCGGCAAGCTTTTGTTAACTGACTGAGTCCTGGTTACGTGGGTGTGTTCAGTTTGTGGTAATCTGTACACTCATGATTTGTGCACTTTTCTGGACACATACACACACAAAAACACACAAAGTGTATACACACGCAGAAAGATGTCAGGAAGGATGCTGGCAGAAATGTTAATAGTGGTCTTATCTGGAGAGGGAGTTTAGCATTATTTGGCTTCCTCTGTATAATTTGTCTCTATCAATAGATTTATATACAAAAAAATACAACTTAACTGAAGGGATGAAAATAAATTTACTGAATGAACATTCGCCTCAAGAAGTCAGAAAAATAAACAATCAAAATGGGAAAAAGGTTGAATGCAGTAATCAAGAGCTAAAAAACAATCAGAAAATATGGAGGTAGCCTGGAAGTGCTTGATATATTTGATTTCAAATGACCACTAATGAACTTATGATTTTACAGAAAAAGACAAAGTGGAAAATAGCATTTTAACCATAAACCAAAGATTTAGGGGATTTTTCCTGATTTCACCGTCACAGAGAATGAGTTGAAAACTCATTTTAAAAACAGGCTTATTGAGATATAATTTACATATATTAAACTGCATATAAAGTGTACAATTTGATAAGTGTTTAATGCATGTTTACGCCTGTGAAACAATCACCACAATCAAGACGACAAATATATCCACTGCCTCCCAGTTTCCTCATATCTCTTTGTAATCCATTCCTTCCTCTTACTTCACCTTTTCCCCTCACCCACAGGAACGATTACAGTTTCTATTTTCTAGAATTTATAGAAACAGAATTGTACTATATGCACTTTTGTTATCTGGCTTCTTTACTGTAGTATAATTATTTTTAAAATCATCCGTAATTTTGTATGTAACAATAGTTTGCTAAGTAGCATTATACTGTATGAATAGATCGTAATTTGTTAATCCACTAACCTTTTTTGAATTTTTTTAACATCTTTATTACAGTATAATTGCTTTACAATGGTGTGTTAGTTTCTGCCTTATAACAAAGTGAATCAGTTATACATATACATATGTCCCCCTATCTCTTCCCTCTTGCATCTCCCTCCCTCCCACCCTCCCTATCCCACCCCTCTAGGTGGTCAGAAAGCACCGAGCTGATCTCCCTGTGCTATGCGGCTGCTTCCCACTAGCTATCTATTTCACATTTGGTAGTGTATATATGTCCATGCCACTCTCTCACTTTGTCCCAGCTTACCCTTCCCCCTCCCCGTGCCCTCAAGTCCATTCTCTACTAGGTCTGCATCTTTATTCCACTAACCTATTGATGGACATTTAAGTTGCTTCCAGTTTTGACTATTACAAATAAAGCTGCAATGAGCAGTCATGTTTAAGTCTTTGTATGAACGTATGCTTTCATTTCTGTTGGTTAAATGTCTAGAAGTGGCATGGCAGATCATACGACAGATGTATAAAGAATGCAAAAAATAATGTATTAAGATGTATGTTTAACTGTTTAAAAAAACTGTCAAATTGTTACACAAAGTGGTTCTACCATTTTACATTCCCACCAGCAGTGCATGAGCGTTCCAGCAGTTCTGCTTTCTCACCATCACTTGGTATAGTCACTCATTGTAATTTTAGATATTTTAATAGGTGTGTAATGGCACCTCATCATATTTTTGATTTGCATTTCCCTAATGATTGATGATGTTGAATATCTTCTCAGGGGCCATCTGTATATCTTCTTTGGTGAATTATCTGTTTATATCTTTTACCCACTTTTATATTGGGTTGTTTTTTATTGAAAATGGAGAGCTCTTTATATGTTTTATTATACATAAATTTATTTACTTTTATTTATTTATTTTTGGCTGTGTTGGGTCTTCGTTGCTGCGTGTGGGCTTTCTCTAGTTGCGGTGAGTGGGAGCTACTCTTCATTGTGGTGTGCGGGCTTTTCATTGCGGTGGCTTCTCTTGTTGCGGAGCACGGGCTCTAGGCGCACAGGCTTCAGTAGTTGTGGCACGTGGGCTCGGTAGTTGTGGTTCGTGGGCTCTAGAGTGCAGGAGAAAGCTCTTTATATGTTTTGGATACAAGTCTTTTATAAGATATGTGATTTACAAATATTTTCACTGAGTCTGTGGCTTGTCTTTTCATTCTTTTAACAGTATCTTCCAAAGAGAAAGTTCTTAACTTTGATGAAGTCTAGTTTATTGATTTGTGCTTTTATGGATCATTCTTTTGGGGTCATATTTTTTAAATATTTGCCTAATCCAAGGTCACAAAGTTTTTCTCCTATGTTTTCTTCTAGAAGTTTTATAATTTTTTTCTTTAAATTTAGGTCTATGATTCATTATGAGTTGAGTTGCATATATAGTGAGATGTAGGGATTGAAGAATATATGTATATATGTATGTATTACATATGGGTATCCAGGTGTTTCAACAGGTTTTTTTGACAAAACTATGCTTTCTCCATTGAACTGCCTTTGCACTTTTCTTGAAAAATCAGTTGGCCAGGCTTCCACTTCGGGGTAAGATGAAGTAAACATACTGCACCTATATCTTCCACGGAAGGAAGCCTAAAGTCAGAGCAGAATTCATGGAGCACCTATTTGAGGACTCTGAAAATAACTCCTAACAGGCACATTGAGGAAGAACATGAAAACTCAAAGGACCACCAAATGATGGTGAGTTTATCCTTTCTTTCTTCTGGTATTTACAGGCTTGAATTCAGTGCAGTCTGAAACTTGAAAATGAGCATTAGCACAACAGAAGGGGCTCCATGAGATGCCTCAGGTTCTGGGTGGATGAACAGGAAAGTGGTTTCCAAACACACACACACAGAATGGAATTTCCCCATCATTCTTTACTTTTTCTCTGTACTTTTGTGCCTCAGCCCCCAAACAATACTTGGAAGGAGAAGTAGCAGTGGCAATGAGAGCTGGTTGGAGCCTAAAACTTTGAGGAAGGAGAACCATCCTCTATGATAAGATAATATGTGGTCCCAAAAGCACAGCAAGAATCTCCATTTCTTCTTGTCTCCCTCTGTCCTCTCTTGGCTTGTCCCGGACATAAGTGCAGTTGCACAAAGGGTACAGTAGATTGGGGTAACTAAAGTTGCAGCTTTCTAGCTAGAGGACCAAATTAGAGGGTATCAGAGAAGTAAAAACTGCTGAAAAGATCATGGGTAGAAAAAATTTGCTAAAGTGGTTACTTCGAATTTTTTATGAACTTTGGGACTCAATTCCACATGAATAGATTGATCTGACCTTAACGAGCACACAGAGGCTTTAAGAACTGAATAATGGATTAGATAATAGCCCAGGTGCAGAACTAGTCATTGGTATCACACACCAGTGTGACAGATCTGAATAGCAATGCAAAGGCTTTGAAAACTTAACTGCAACTGGAACTACAACCAATATAAAATTGGTCAGAACTTGAGACCTGAATCCAACCAGGCTGATTGCCTGCTAAAACACACCAAAAAATCAACATTATCCATAGTGTATAAACAAGACCCTGAACCACATAACAAAGTATTCTAAATGCCCAGTATACAATCCTAAATTCTCAAAATACAAAGAACCAAGAAAATCTAAACTTGCTTGAAATAAAATAACCAACAAATGTCAATGCCAAAAGGACCCAGACATTGGAATTCTGACAGATATTTTAAAGCAGCTATCATAAAATTCTCCAAGTAAAGGTGAAAACTTTTGAAAAGAATGAAAAGAGAGAAAGCCTCAGCAAAGAAATAGAAGATATAAAGAATAACAAAACGGAAATTTCAGAACTTAAAAATACAGTAACCAAAATGAAAACACATTGATGAGCGCCACATGAGATGATAAAGGAAAGGGCCAGAAATCTTGAAGATAGACCCACAGAAATCATGCAATCTGAACAACACAGAAAAAAAAGTTTGGAAAAAAAGTGAACAGAGCCTAATAGACCTATGGGACAATGCCAAAAGGTATAATACTATTCACGTTACCAGAGTCCTAAAGGAGAAGAAAAAGAATGTGGTATAGAAAAAGTAAAGATATGATGGCTGAAAACTTCCCAAATTTGGCAAAAGATATGAACCTACAGATCCAAGAAGCTCAGAGAACTACAACAGGGTAAATCCAAAGAAATCGTGCCAAACACACCATCGATTGATGAAACTAAGACAAAAAAAATTTTGAAATCAGACAAACGAAAATTGTCCACTGCTTGTAGGAGAACAATGTGAATCACATAACTATGGATTTCTCATGAGAAGTCATGAAGGTCAGAAGGAAATGGAACAATACTTTTAAAGTGCTGAAAGAAAAGAACTGCTGACCAAGATTCCTGTATACAGTAAAAATATCCTTCAAGAATGAAGGTGACATAAAGACATTCTCAGATGCAGGAAAACAAAGAGAATTTCTAGCCAGCATACCTGCTCTAAAAGAAGTTCTTCAGACAGAAGGTAAATGATACAAAGGAAACTTGGAACATTGGGAATGAAGGGAAAGAAACATAAAGGTAAATATCAGAATTAATGTAATAGACTATATTCTTCTTCTGTTGAAATATGCTTAATGGATGAAAGTAACAATTATAACACTATCTGAGGGGGTTTCCAATGTATGTAGAAGTAATATATAAGACAACCACTACATAAAAGAAGAGAATAAAGGGCCTACATGGTGGCAAGATTTCTACTTTCCACCTGAAGTGATAAAATAGGAAGTGATATCAGTGAAAATGACAGGGTAGGGAACTCTACAATTCTGCCCTTACAAAAAAGTAATGAAAAAAACTGGCCCAAAAAAGAGAGAGAATTCACTATTTTGGAAGTCTGGAAACTAGCCAAAAGCTTGCAGAAACCAGGAACCACTTACTCAAGAAAAATGGGTGAATCTTGGTAAGAACAATGAGCTTTGTGGTGTGTTAACTTATCCTAGTCCCTGTTTCCCAGATCAATAGTAGCCTTGAGAATGGCACTCCACATCTTCAGTTCTGGTACCAGAGATAGCAGAATGGATCTCACTCACAAATAATTTAATTATTTTGCTTTATTTTGTACCTGTCTGGTGCCTCAAGAGACTTGACTTTATCTCATCTAACTTGGAACTTGTTCAGTTCTAACGCCACTGCCCAGGGGTCATTAGTTGAAAACATTTTCAGACAAATGTTTAGCTACTGCTGTGTTAAACCAGTAGATAAGAGTTGGGGTAAACAATAGATTAACCAAAACGTTTGGGAGGAAAGCCTGGGAAACTGGATGTTTGGAGGGAAAAGGACTTTGAAAAGGTCTAATACATTCCTGGGAATTTAGAAGGCAACATGAATTCCCAGGGTTGTGGGCATGCTCAGGAAAGACCTGAGTACTTCCCTGAAGGTACTCACCTCTGGCTGATCTTTAGGCTCTATTCAAGCAGAAAGTGAAGACTGAGGCTGAGTCATTAACTTCCTGACTGAATGTTAAAGGCATACCCCAACTGAGCCCCTCTGCAAAGACTGGGAAATTTGTTGGCTCCAAGAATTTAAGGAAATCTCTGTCCATCATTGGCTGACTACTAAGTTAACAGAAAAGAGACTTCTGTGGCCACCCATGACAAAGAATACAGATTTTACAAAAGTAGTTCAGAGAAGTCACTAAACAAACAAAAACTAACAACTAAAACAAGTAGCAACAACAAGTTCTGGGGAGAGGAAGGGGATCTAAATTCCAAAATTTTCCCATTATAATAGTCAAAATGTCTAGTATTTAAGAAAAAATATAAGACATGCAAAGAAACCAGAAAGTATGGCTCATATGGTCCTCAGAGTAAAAGACAATCAATAGAAAATATCCTTGAGGGAGCTGAGATGTTGGACTCACTAGACAAGACTTTAAATTAGCTACTTTTAAACTGTTTAAATAGCTAAAGGAAAATATATCTAAAGAACTAAAGAACAGTACTCTCCAAACTGACCTACAGATTTAATGAAATCTATATCAAAATTTCCACTGAGTTTTTACAAAAATGGAAAAGCTTATCCTAAAATTCATATGGAATTTCAAGGGACCCTGAATATCCAGACAGTCTTGAAAAAGAGAACAAAGTTTGAGGACTCACAATTCCTGATTGCAAAACTTATTACAAAGCTATAGTTATCAACACAGTGTGGTACTGGCATAAGGATAAAAATATATATCAATGGAATAGAATTGAGAGTCCAAAAAAATAAAACCCATATGTTTATGATCAACTGATTTTTGACAAGGTGCCAAGATCACTCACTGGGGAAAAAACAGTCTTTTCAACAAGTGGTGTGCAGACAACTGGATATCCATAACGCAAAAGGACAAATGTGAACACCTACTTCACACCATATATAAAAATAAACTCAAAGTGTATCAAAGACACAAATGAAAGAGCTAAAACTATAAAATTCTTAGAAGGAAATATAGGTATAATTCTTCATGACCTTGGGTTAGGCAACAGCTTCTTAAATATGATACAGAGATCACAAGCAGTGAAAGAATAAACAGATAAATTGGACTTCATTTAAATTAGAAACTTCTGTGAAGCAAAGGACACTATCAAGAAAAGACAACCCACAGAATGGGAGAAAATATTTACAAATCAAATATCTGATAATGGTATAATATCTAGAATATAAAGAACTCTTTCAACTCAATAACAAAAAGACAACACATTTTAAAATGAGCAAAGGATTTAAATAGCTATTTCTTCAAAGAAGATCTACAAATGATCAGTAGATATACAAAAAGATGCTCAATGTCATTAGTCATTAGAGAAATGCAAATCAAAACCAAAATGAGGGGCTTCCCTGGTGGCGTAGTGGTTGAGAGTCTGCCTGCCGATGCAGGAGACAGGGGTTCATGCCCCAGTCCAGGAAGACCCCACATGCCGTGACATGGCCGCGGAGCCTGCGCGTCTGGAACCTGTGCTCCGCAACGGGAGAGGCCACAACAGTGAGAGGCCTGCGTACCGAAAAAAAAACAAAACAAAACAAAAAAACACCAAAATGAGATCAAAATCCACTAGGATGGCAATAATAAAAAAAATTTTTAATAATAATAGTGAGTGAAATTAATAAACGTTGGCAAGGATGTGGAGACATTGTAACTCTTGTGCATTCCTGGTGGGAATGTAAAATGATATCATGGCTTTGGGAAACAGTCTGGCAATTTTTCAAAAAGTTAACATAGAGCTACCATTCAACCTAGTAATTCCGCTCCTGGGATATACAAAAAGAACTGAAAACATATGTCCACACAAAAACTTATATATGAATGTTCTTAGCAGCATTATTCATAATAGCTAAAAACTGGAAACACCCCAAATGTCCATCAATTGATGAATAAACAAAATATACTGTATCCATACAATGGAATATTACTCAGCCAAATAAAAGAATGAAGCACTGATACATGCTACAGCATGGCTGAATCTGAACACATTATGCTAAGTGAAAGAAATCAGATACAAAAGGCCACTTATGGTATAATTCCATTTATAAGATATGTCCAGAATAGACAAATCCATAGAGACAAAGTGTAGATTAGTGGTTGCCATAGAATGGGGAGAAGAGGGAAACGGGAGGTATGGGATTTCTGTTTGGGTTGATGGAAATGTTCCAGAATTAGTTAGCTGTAACAGCTGTACCACACTATGAATATACTATCAACCACTGAGGTATACACTTTAAAATGTTGAATATTATGCTATTCTATGATATTTATGTCAATAAAACAATTTTTAATAAACAAATTTTTAAAATACAGATTCTAATTAGATTGTGAAAAGTTCATTATGTATATTGTGATTCCTAAAGCAAAAGTAGAAATATTATGCAAAGAGATACAGTAAAAAATAATGGATAAATTAAAATGAAATACTAAATGAACAAATAAACCAAAAGAAGGAAGGAGTGGGGAATAGAAGAATGAAAACAGAGTATATAAACACTAAGAAACAATAAAATTATAGACATAAATCCAAATATATTAATAATTACATTAAATATAAAGGGTCTAGGTACAATGAAAAGACAGAGATTGCCAGAATGGATAAAGATTATGACTGAACTATATGCTATCTATAAGAAACTAGTTTCATATGTATTGATATAGATCGGTTATAAGTAAAAGAATGGAAAAAAGATATACAATGCAAATACTAATCAAGAGAAAGTTAAAGTTGCAATGTTAATATCAGACAAAGTAGACACCTGAGCAAAAAAATTACCATGCAGAAGTAGAAGCTTAGATTTGAGACCTTAGGTTTGAGACCTTTCTTCTTTTCTAAAATGGATATTTAGTGCTATAAATTTTTCTTTAAGTACTGGTATAGCTACATGCCACATATATTTTCATTCAGTTCAACATACTTTTGGTTTCTCTTTTGAGTTCTTTGACTCATAGGTAATGTATGTAGAAGTACATTATTTATCTCCCAAATACTTTGGGGCTTTTCTAAATATCTGCCTGCTATTGATTTGTAATTTAATTTCATGATGATATTTGAACATATCTTCTGTGACTTGAATTCTTTTATTTATTTATTTATAGCCCACAGTATGATACATCTTGGTAAGTGTTCCATAGTTACATAAAAAGAATGTGTATTCTGCTGCTGTTGGACGTATTCTGAAAACTCTAATTACATCAAGTTGAATGGTAGAGTTATTCAACTCAAGTCTGTGACAGTGTTAAGATATCCAACCATAACCGTAGATATGTCTATTTCTCCTTAAAGTCATATCAGATTTTACTCCAGCATTTTAAAACTCTGCTATGTCTGAGGTCCTCCTCCCCGCACTGAGGGCTGGAAACCCTTCAGGCAGTAATTTGGGGCAATCATAGCACTCACTTTGTTTCCTGTTTCTTAGGTCTCCCTATTTTTCATTGCCCTATTATAATACCTTGAAAACCATTGTTTCATATACTTATCTAGTTTCTGTTGTTGTTGTTGTTACTGTTTCAGATGAAGGCTATCAGATGACACTGTAATATGTAGGAAGGGAAATGTTGTCCTAAAGGCTCAGGGAAAGAGCCTGTTCTTGAAGATGCCGTCTTAAGAAACAGAAGTAAATTTTAGAAACCATGTCCTCAGAGTCATCATAAGGATAAAGAAGGCGTGAACTTTGTGAGACGGGGACACAGAGAGAGCAAATCAAGGTGAAGGCAAAGAGGCCAACAGGAAAAGGAGGAAAAAGGAAAGAAATATCTGGCAGAATGCAGGTCCTCATCAGAGGCAATAAAGAGTAGCTGTTTCATTGGAAAACAAATCAAAGCTTTGATGTGGGAGAAAAATGAGAAGAGCCCTCTCAGAATACACAAGGAAAGGACAGAGATATTAATATGTTGAAAGAAAAATGTATTATGTATGTAGGGCAAAGAAATGGAGATGCAACCTAATGGAGAATTATAGGTGGTCCCAAGAAATAAACCAAAACTATAGAAAAGCAGTTATAATTAAAAAAAAGAAAAAATTTTGAATTGATTAAAAAATACGGATGAAGATCAAAGTGGATCACATGTTGCTGGCAAAATTAATAAGAAGAAACTCACACATAGAGATGTGCTGTTAAAATTTTTTAATTCAAGGATGGGGGCGGGGGGGGGATCACTGTAATGTATAGGCAATACACAACACAAAACAAAAAAAAAACCCAAGCCTCTCGGAAGGACTCTAAGTTGAATCAATACTGTACGTGTTGGTGACAAGCCCTCTAGCTGATTGAAGTCCATGGGCGTGGTCCAGTCATGTCCCAGCCCTGGCCACATCCACAAGGTTCAGCAATAGAAACTTTCCTATCAGGCACTAGAGGTTCACAGGAGAGGAGGTATCACCTTGATGATGAAAGATGATGAAAATAGAAATATGTCAACCGTCCGGTACACAGGCATGTGAGAAACACCTCTGGAGGCTTTGGTGAGCTTAGGTTCCTCAAAAGTGAGGGGCAGGCAGTCAGAAAAATGACTACTTGGTGACTGTTCTCATCACTGCTTTTAAAACTCAGGTCTATTTTTGGTTAGAATGTGAGCCCTGGAGAGCAGGACCTATGTGATACTGTCTCCACTTTTGTCCCCTGTAGCTGGCACAGAAGGTCCTTGTGTAGCTGCAAATACAGGTCTTTATTCACACCTCCTGGGGGTTGTTCTGGGAAGGGGTGGAGGTAGTCTTTATACTGAGGAGAAAAGTCCTATATAGACATTGAGTCCTGCCCAGTCTAGAGAAACAGCGGTGAATTCATAGCTAATTTCCAATCCATAGCGTAGCTAAGGGTGGGAATATAGAGCAGGTTGACCCTGTTGTAACATGATCATCATATAATCCGCATTTCTTGTGCATAATTTCATCCCGGAGAATGACTTAGAGAAAGAAGGAGGCAGAATGCTTTCTCCATTATGGGCAGGGGACATTTTGCAGATTATGTTACCCTTAATAAAATAGTTTTCTTGTTTTATATGGACTTATCCTGAACGATCTCTGGGAATTATTGATTGTCCTTGTGGGGTGAGTATTTGCAAATGTGGGCATGCATGCATATTCCCTCCTAGGAGACCAGAAGATCACAAAGAGAATGAAAGCATATGTTGATTTCAACAAATAGAGCTGGAACAATTGGAGATCCATGTGCAAAAAAAACAAAAAAAGCAAAAAAAAACCATGAACCTAGACACAGAAATTACACCTTTCATAAAAATTAATTCAAATGGATCACAGGCCTAAATGCAAAATGCTAAACTATAAAATTTCTAGGAGAAAATCTAGATGATCTTGTGTTTGGTAATGAGCTTTCAGGTAAAACACCAAAAGCATGATCCATGAAAGAAAAACTTGGTAAGTTGAATTTTATTAAGATCAAAATCTTCTGCTCTGCAAAAGACACTGCTAAGAGAATGAAAAGACAAAACAACAAATTGGAAAAAAGTATCTGAAAAACATGTATCTGATAAAGGACTTATAGACAAAATATACAAAGAAATCTTGAAACTCAACAATAAAAAGAGCAAACAACCCAATGAAATCTATGGGGAAAAGATGTGAACAGATACCTCACCAAAGGAAATATACAGATGGCAAACAAGCATATGAAAAGATGCTCCGAATCATACGTCATCAGGAAATGCAAATTAAAACAACAATGAGATAACACTACACGCCTATCGGAATGGCTAAAACCAAAAACAAAAATGACAATACCAATTGCTATCAAAAATATGAAGCAAAAGGAATTTTCTTCCTTGCTGGTGTAATACAAATGTGGTACAGCCACCTTGGAAGACAGTTGGGAAATTTCTTACGAAGCTAAGCATAGTCTTAGCATACCATACAGCAATCATGCTCCTAGGTATTTAGCCAACTAACTTGAAACCTTATGTTCACAAAAAATCTGCATGCTGTTTTATAGCATTATATCTACTTGTAAATATATTTATACATACAAATGTAAATATATAATATATAGATTTATAGCAGCTTTATTCATAATCACCAAAGCATCAGAAGCAACCAAGATGCCCTTCAATAGGTGAATAAACTGTGGTGCATCTATAAAATGGAATACGATTCAGCAATAAAAAGAAATGAGATACCAAGCCACAAAAAGACATAGACGGATCTTAAACGGGTATTTGTAAATGAAAGGAGCCAATCTAAAAAGGCTACATACGGTATGGTTCCAATTATTTGACATTCTGGAAAGGCAAAACTGTAGATATAGAAAAGATCAGTGGTTGCCGAAGTTCAGAAATCAAGGAGGAAGACTGACTAGGTGAAGCTCAGGGTATTTTTAGGGCAGCAAAACTATTCCGTATGATACTGTCATTGTGGATACATGACAATATGCACTTGTCAAAATCACTTCAGCACACAGTGAACCTTAATGTATGCAACGTTAAGAAATCAGGAGGTCAG
Source organism: Phocoena sinus (assembly GCF_008692025.1). Lineage (NCBI taxonomy): Eukaryota > Metazoa > Chordata > Mammalia > Artiodactyla > Phocoenidae > Phocoena > Phocoena sinus. Next base: position 74,073,945 of record NC_045777.1, on the reverse strand, counting down.
TAGATATCCAGAATGGAACGCAGAATGTGACAAATCAATTTGTATTACACATGTATGAAGCAACCTCACTGAAGGGAGGAGTGCTGACATAAGTAACTTTGGAAATGAGCGGAATTTGGAAAACTAACGGCAAAGGTGCTATAAAGCATTTTAGTTGATAAAGTTGTTTCCCACAGGTGTACGTGTTAACAGTTCTGATACTGCTATACATGTTAGCGCAGTTAAACAATTAAGTAAATGGATGGTGGATGATAGGAGCTTGATTTCTCTCTGTTGGAGTGGGAGTTTACAGGTAAGAAAGGGAAGGCTGGTAGAAGGATCCATGTGGTAATGGAGTAGCGTTGGAGACATCAGTATAGAGCTATATTTAGCTTGATATAGCTACAGATGTTATATATAGAAATACGTATAGATATGTGTATATACACAGGTTAACACCTACATATATTTTTTCTTGCTCTGTTAGCTGAGGGGGCCTAGAAGCAACAATGCTTCAGTAGCAACAAGCATGCCTAGGGCTCAGACCTTGGTCTCTAACACCATTCTCTAATAAAAGAAACCAGGCCAGGAAACTGGGTCAGGAAATACACAAGATGAGCCTGGAGCATCCTGTACCGTAAGGAAGTGAGAAAGTGTTCAAAACACAGGAGCCAAGAGCTCCCAGTGGCTAAGGCTACAACCATTTGAGCAACAAAAGAAAGCTGTATTGCATCTTTACCTAAAATATGAAATAAATACCCATGAGTCCATACTAAATAAATGCATGATTGCAGAAATAAATAAATGGGGAAAAAGAGACAAAATCTCCTGTACAGAATAATTCCAAATAATTAATGTAGATACTCTGCCTTCATGGAGACACAGCATAACTCCTCATTTCTTGGGTAGCCTGTGTAGAGCAGCTTCCTTCCAAAGAGTACAGTATGCAAAAGGGAAAAATTAGTAACTTTGGAGTGAAGAATCCTGACAAACACACCTCAGCCAGGTGATCAGGGTCAACGTCAACGTCGATTAGACATGTTGATATTATGCACCCTTGGTATGATGTGATGAAAATGGCACTTGACTTTTGTCGTCTTCCTCCCCAATCCCATAACCCCAGCCTAATCATGAGAAAAGCAGCAGACAAATCCCAAGTGAGGGACATTCACTTTTTTTTTGAGATTAATTTGTGTTTTTTTTTTTGTTTTTTTTTTTTGCGGTACGCGGGCCTCTCACTGCTGTGGCCTCTCCCATTGCAGAGCACAGGCTCCGGACGCGCAGGCTTAGCGGCCATGGCTCACGGGCCCAGCCGCTCCGCGGCATGTGGGATGTGGGATCTTCCCGGACCGGGGCACGAACCCGTGTCCCCTGCATCAGCAGGCGGACTCTCAACCACTGCGCCACCAGGGAAGCCCTAATTTGTGTTTTTATTTGCCAGTATAATTTATCTACAGTGGCCTGCAAACTTTTTCGATCTAAAAAGTACATTTTACATCACAATCCAACAAACACACACACATATGTAATATGTATACATATATAAAAATGAAACAAAACTTTTGCCAAAACCGTCTACCCTGAGTGTTCTTTTTTTTTTTAAGATTTTTTTTAAACCAAGGATGAACTGCACTGACACATCATAAGCACCAAAGTCCTCAGTTCATCTTAGGGTTCACTTTAATGAAGTGAATAGTATTGCACGTTCTATGGATTTGGACAAAAGTATAATGACATATATCCATCATTATAACGTCATACAAAGTATTTTCGTTGCTCATAAAAACTTCTGTACTCTTGGGTATTCATCTCCCCTCTCCCCACAAACTCCTAGCAACCATTGATCTTTTTATTGTCCCAACTGAAGAACATTCTACTAAACACCTGACCAATACCCCTCAAAACTATCAAAGTCGTCAAAAACAAGAAAAGTCTGAGAAACTGTCACAGCCAAGAGGAGCCCGAAGAGACATGACGACTAAATGTAATGTCATATCCTGGATGAGATCCCGGAACAGAAAAAGGACATGAGATAAAACCTAAGGAAATGTGAACAAAGTATGGACCTTAGTTAATAATACTGTAACAATATTGATTCATTAACTGCAACACACATACCGTACTTGTGTGAAATGTGAATGGGAGGAACCTGAGTGTTAGGTATATGGGAACTCAATTATCGTCTCAATTTTTCTGTAAATCTAAAAGTGTTCCCCCAAAATAAAATTTATTTTTAAAAAAATGTTTAGTCTTTCATATTGTCTCCCATAGGTGATGTGTCTTGTCACACAGTCAGAGGTATCCTGCTGGCCTCCAAACCTGAAGTTTAGAACTGGCGGATTGGGGGTCCTTCTTGTAGTTGGTGCAATGCTCCCAGGAGTCCTGGTATCTGCCCTTCCTGTTTGGCCTCCTCTCAGCTCTATGTGTCTGACATCCCTGGGTCTCTGCTTTACCCTCCATCCAAGACTGACCCAGGAATCTACACCCATCCTCTGTTCTGGGGACACCTTGGCATTGCCTCTGTGGCAGACCAGCCGCCTCTTCATTCAGTGTCTCTGCCCCACAGCTACCCTGTTCCACTCTCCACACACTGAACCAGACCAGAGGTGACGTCTTGGGGCAGGTGCCCTATGTGGTGGGCTCCCAAGGTCCCCATGGAGGGCTGAGACCAGAGACTCTGTCCTTAGTGCTGACCTCATGCAGCCCCTGGGCGCCGAGAGGAAGATGGAAGCAGAGCATCCCTTAGCTCTCCTGCCTGTTTCTCATTTCTCCTCCTCCCTCCAAACTCTAACCAGAAAATAAAGAAGTTTCCTTTACTTCTCCTGTGTCATCTGCTCCTTCTTCCCGGCTCCAGCCTCACCGTTAAGCCTGAAAGGTGGTCAGAATACCTTCTTTACACTAGGAGAAGAATCCAAAGGTCTGAGTCTTCCCAATGAACTTTAATCTTGCAAGATTTCTCTGCCCATGAAGTCTGGCTTGGAAGCCCATTGCCTCCCCAAGAAATCAAACACCTGTCATCCTGCCCTGGGGTAAGAAGGCTCTTGACTTAGCCTCAGCCTTCATATTAACATGCACCCGTGTAATATTTGCCACAATGTTATTCTTTTTTTTTTTTTTTTTTTTTTTTTGTGGTATGCGGGCCTCTCACTGCTGTGGCCTCTCCCGTTGTGGAGCACAGGCTCCGCTCCGCGGCATGTGGGATCTTCCCGGACCGGGGCACGAACCTGTGTCCCCTGCATCGGCAGGCGGACTCCCAACCACTGCGCCACCAGGGAAGCCCTGAATTATGTTTTTAAAAGCATGAAATAGAATAATCAAGGGAACAGTAAAGGAAATCAATTATTTTTAAGTACAGTGTCACAATTATTAGATAAAACAAATGTGTGATGTAATAATACTTGCGCTTCCTTGTTGGTGCATTAAGTAATAAGATCTGACAGCGGGTGTAATAGCAATCATAATTTTGAAATACTGTAGTTGTAAGTGTAAACAACATGGGGAGGTAATTCTGACAACTGTAACGTGGTAGGAAAACAGCGGCAAAATCACAGTCCTGCTAATTCCATTGCACCATGTGTTCTGCATTCGTAATTGAAGGAAATGCTAGATTCCATTTAGAGATTGATGGAAGTAAAGGTACATTCTTTCTCATCCAAATTCATGGGCCCTTTGATTCTATCCTCAGGCCGCCAAGGGTGAGAGTCCCCCAGGATCCCTGTCTGGTGCATTTCTTAGTCCTGTTTCCTGGCTCCTTTCTTCAGGCTTTCTCTGGGCAAGTCGCCATCTCTTTGTAGGAAACCTGTTCCCCAACTACAGGACACAGCTCCCTCTGACTTCCTCCCCCGCAGGGACAAGCCATAGAAATCAATCCACCCTGGCAGTAGGTAATAAGAATAACATTGTGGGGCTTCCCTGGTGGCGCAGTGGTTGAGAGTCCGCCTGCCGATGCAGGGGACACGGGTTCGTGCCCCGGTCCAGGAGCATCCCACATGCCGCGGAGCGGCTGGGCCCGTGAGCCATGGCCGCTGAGCCTGCGCGTCCGGAGCCTGTGCTCCACAACGGGAGAGGCCACAGCAGTGAGAGACCCGCGTACCGCAAATAAATAAATAAAATTTAAAAATAAAAATAAATAAAAACATAATTCACAGCCTTCACCAGACTGCCAAAAGGATGCACGCACGAAAAGCCCCTCTAAAAATACTTTTATTTTTTCCGAGTCTAAGAAGATTTCTTTGTAGATGGTAATTTTTCCCTACATTGAAATTATTTTTTCTGACTCTATGAAGATTCCTTTGTAGATGGTAAATTTTCCCTACTCTGGTTATTCCCAAGCCTTCAGTGAAATCTGTGATTTATATCCATCTGCTGTGTGATGATGGCCGGGTGGGGAATTGAGAGAAGGCAAAGGAAATCGCGCCCTTGCTCCAGCACCACCCCTCCAGGGGCTGATGACTTGGTAGCTGCTGCTTACTGAGAAAACACGGAGGCCCCAGAGTCCCAGGTGTGTACTGGAAGGGAAGCAGCAATGGGGCTGAGATGGTGCTAAGCCCTTAGATGGGGCAGGTAACCAGAATCAGCTACAGGTGGATTGACTCACATACATACTGAAGGCCCACCTGTTTCCCCCAAATATAATATGAGGAGATGACCCTGCTAAGGGAATGAGACAGATATTCGGCCAACAGCAGCACAGTGGTACCAGCTACTCCTTTTCTTTAAGTAAGTCCCATCAAAGATCTGTGTGACCTGGGCCCGATTAATGACACTCTGAGTGACCCTTAGAGTTGTGGAATGGACCACTTGTATCATGACATGGGCTGGCCACTCTCTCTCCTGGAACATATTTTATCGATTTCCCTGAAATCCTGTCCTGGTTAATGTCTCTGCCCATGTGGCGAAACTTCCTCTATTTGCCAACGTGGCTCTTTCTGCCCTGTCCTTTCTCCTTCTGGAGTCTGGCACACACCAGGTTAGGATAATTTAAAGACAGACAAATGCTTTTCTAACGTAATAATGTTCTGAGTTATCCATAGGATTGTGGGTATCTTGACTCCCCGCCACACAGATTCTTATTCTTCCATGCCACCGGCAGGAATCCAGAAGACGCTGAAAGAGGTACATCACTGGGAACAAGTAGCATAACGATCCAGGATCCATGAAGGAAAACTGTGGGCATTTTACAATGTGGTCCCCAAATTGAATCTCCTCGCCACTGATATGTGCTCTCTATGCCTCTACCCCCTGAATCTAGGAGGATCTGGACGGCTTTGACTGCCAGAATATGCCAGAAGGGATGCTTACAAGGCCAAGTCATAAAAGGCCAACCAGGCCCCAGCTGATGCTCTTGGAAGGCTCATCCCTAGATGCTTGTCGTAGCAGCCAGAGGCCATGCTGGAAGAAGGACAAGCCATGTGGAGAAGTCATATGTAGATACTCCCAGCTGAGCTGCTCCTTCAGCCAGCCCAGCTCAGGCACCAAACATATGAGTCACCAAACGATTCCAGCCCCTGGCCATGGAGTCTTTCTAATAGAGGCACCGGACATCACAGAGCAGAGATAAGCCATCCCCACTGAACTCCTGACCCAGAGATCCCAAGAGCATAAGATGTTTGTTGGTTTATGGCATTGAGTTTGGGGTGGTTTATTGCAAAGCAGTAGTAGCTGGACTAAGAAGAACCCAGAGGTCCGGGGGAAAAGGTTCCTGCAATGGCCACATGTGGACCATGGGTAGAGAGCTGGATGTGGCTCCGGTGGGAGAGACTGGGGAAGGGACATCTGGTGGGACAGGCCTGCGGGGCCTCTGTGTCCCTCCAGTCCCCTTTGAGCTCTACGACGGGGAGGACTGACTGAACCCTGAGGGAAAGTGCTGTTTTCTACAGTCTTCTGCTGACAGCACGTCTGTCAGGGCATGGATTTCACTGTCTCCCCCTCCCCCTGCCCCACTTTCCAGATAGGAGCAAAATGCTCAAATTAAAATTTGATACAAACACAGGGAGTGTGCTACATGAATTTGGTCTGGCCCAGGGATTCTCAATTTTTCCATAAAAGGGCTTCTGATGATAGAGAATGACGGGGTCATAGCCCAAAACATCCCACTGCAAGCAAGGACCCAGTTTTGAAGCCCAGGATTTTTGTCTTAAAAACTAGTATCTTGCACCAGAACATACCAAGCTTTGTTTTAATATTAAGCTGTCCTAGATTACCAGCCATGAGGTGAAAAGTACATCGCATGAACATGTACCCTGTTTATCCTATGATGCTGGACATGCTCTGGTCCGTTGCTGCATCCCCCATGCAAATGCCAGGAAGATAGCCATATAGCATCCTGATACCCAAAGCTCTTCCAAAGAAATCAGGTTCCTAGGGGCCAACTGGGTTACTGACCATGGAGCACTTTTAGAGGAATACTTATTAATAACAATATTAACCATCAATTTGTGGCATGTTTCACATAAAATAATAAAATAATGCCATTTGCAGCAACATGGATGGACCTAGATACGATCATACTAGGTGAAGTAAACCAGACAAAGACAAATAACATATGCTATCACTTATATGTAGAATCTTGTTTAAAAAAAGGATACAAATGAACTTATTTACAAAACAGAAACAGACTCACAGGCTTTGAAAACAAACTTATGGTTACTAAAGGGGAAACGTGAGGGAGGAGGGATAAATTAGGAGTTTGCGATTAACATATACTACTGTATATAAAATAGATAATCAGCAAGGACCTACTGTACAACACAGGGAACTCTACTCAATATTCTGTATTAACCCATAATATTTCCCATAATATTATGGGAAAAGAATCTGAAAAAGAACGGATGTATGTATATGTATAACTGAATCACTTAGCTGTATACCTGAAACTAACACAACATTGTAAATCAACTATACTCCAATATAAAATAGAAATTAAATTTTTTAAAAATGTGGTATGTTTTCTTAGAAAAATCATGCAGGAAATAATGGATCCTGGCTGAAAGGAGGATTCTGAAGAGACTTGAGTTAGAGAATCTCCAGGAGGGTGCAAGAGTGATCAGAATTTCTCAGCTAGGATCATTTGTAACATTTTCTATGGAGTCCAGAATTTACACTTTGGCTGTGTGTGTAGATTTTTTCTTCATGAAGACTGTGTTCTTGATCCCATGCCCCCGGCTTCCTAAGAGACACCGCTCCATTAATTATCACCTTCAAGGCCTTCTCCTCTCTTGCCTCCTTCCCCTCCACTCCAGTGTCCCCTGTCCTCAGAAGCCCTTCCCTTAGGTAAATTGGTTCCTAATTCTGGAGAGCAATTTGGCAAATCTAGCAAAAGGAAAAAAAAAAAAGTGTATACTTTCTGACCCAGAAATTTCACTTCTAGAAAGTTTATATTTAGATATACTTGCACAAGTTCAAAAGGATAAATAGATAGAGATGCTCATCGCAGCACTGCTTGTGAGACCCAAAACAGAGCAGCCTAAACAGCCATCGAGCGGGGACTGGTGAAATCGATCAGAGTACAACAGAAAAGGATGTCGGTAATAAATTGTTGAGTGAAAACAATCTTGCAGGGTAATGTGACCACATCAGTGAGAACCAACTATGAATATTTAGGGGGATATAGGTTTATTTATTCTAGGTATACTGCACAACTTCGGGGGGTGACATTCACATTGTATTCTTGTTTCATAATTGAATGGTGTGCCTGGAGCCGTACAACTGCCTGGTGTGTGTGTGTGTGCGTGTGTGACGTGTTCCAAGGCACACCCTGTGCCTGAATTTACCCTAACACATAAACTCTATGGTGAGTATTAATCCATCTTTTCCATGAGCCTATAAACTGTAAGAGGAAAGGGATTATTTGTCTCCGAATTCCCAACACCCAGCACAAATCCTGGCACACCAATTAATGGTGTTTGGTTGAATATGGGTGCTAGCATTCCCTGGGCCCAGGGTATATCCGTTATGTATCATTTGCATAGAACTAGGCGTGTCCTAGGGAGAGGAAATAAACACTTAGCAGGTGATTTCTTGGCTTTTACACACACACATACACACATATTTACTCATACCCAGTGTTCCAGGCTCAAAGTGTGTTTGGAAAAGCTGAGCTAAGCCAAGATAAACCATTTTCTTTGCTGTATGACATCGCTAAGATATTAATATGCATTGATATTCTCTAACAGGTAGATATAGTATGGAGCATCTCCTGAATTTGACCAACCATGAAGCACTTTTAGAAGAATATTTATTAACATTGATATTCTGAGGATCATCACCTTGGAACATGTTGTATTTGAAGAATCAGAAAGGAAGTAAATAGGTCCTGAAAGGAAGATTTCCAAGAGATAGGGTCAATCTCCAGGAGAATGAAAGAGTGATTAAAAGTTTCTTAGCCAAGATCATTTGAAATTCAAGTTGGACGGCTGGAACTGATAGAGAAAGGGAAAGGGAAAAGAGTTGGCCGTCATAACAAAAGAGGGCAAAGTACACTCGCTGATGTAACACTGTCTCAGCAGAGACCCTCCCAATTCTTCTGGGGACCTGTCGGTGAAGGTCCCAGGGAGAAGGAAATTGGGGTCACCAGATTTCCAGGTCCTAGTTGAAAATCTCCTGGTTTAGTAGGTAGAGCCCACAAACGTATAGATTTTGTAAACTCACCAGATAAATTTTGACGATGAGCTAAATTTTGAACTGCTCACTCCTTGGCATTGGTCCTTCTGCTCTAACACTATCCCTTGTTCCAGCCAGAACACGATCAGTGGACTGATGGGGGCAGAGGCCAGATCACAGCAAGTGAAGGCTGAGAAGTAAATGAAAGGTGGAGAAAGAGAACAAGTGTAGGCGATTTTTTCAAGAAGTTTGAAGAACATTTTTTTTAAAGTTCATATCAGCCTTTTTTTTTTAAAGATAAGTGACATCAGAACGAATGTTTATGCTTAGGGGAAGAAGAAAGAGGTTGAAGAATAACCGAGGAGGTACAATTGATGGAATAAGGTCCCTGAAGAGAGGGTGGCAGGGAACAGATGCCTGGGCACAGGTGGCAGGTGGTCCTTGACCTGGTGAAAGGCGTCCTCCTCCACTATGATGGGCAGGGAGGGGCAAAGATGAGCTTGGATGCAGAAAAGGTGACAGACAGGTGCTCAGGAAGTTGAGAAGTTTCCTCCTGGGGCCTTTGTTTTATTTGGGAATGAGCAATTAGCATCATTCTTAGATGAGTGGGCAGTGGGCGAAGCAGTCATGGTGGAAAATGGGGAGGAGACCTGGTCCCTAGGAGGACCTCTGCGTCCCACTGAAGACCAGCTGGAGTTGAAGGCTATGAGTATCACCTACCCATGTCCCATATCCATGTAAGATTTTCTCTCAGTACGCTCTCTATCCTGAAATAGGAATAACAGTGGTAAACACCATCAAGGAGGTTGTTAAAGAGGGGAGTATTGCAGTGTGAGTTCTGTGAGTTGAATCTGAAGGAACATGAGGTGGAAATGTTGCCTTGTCATCCACAAGGAAGTTTTAGCTTCCTCACGTGACATCAGGACTCTGGGCAGATGTGAGACGGAACAAGCACTAAGATATTCAAGGAGCACGGGAATGATTGGAAGGAAAGCAGGTGATGACAGCAAGGAGAGGTCAGAGGTGAGATTTTTACACAGCTTTCTAGGAACCATGCTATGAAGGTCGACCAATAGTCTCTCCAAGTGAAAGGTCTCACTGTTCATCTCAGGGGCCCTGAAGTACCTCCCCGTTCTCCCAAACGCACACAAACCTTGCTCCAACCAGAATGGGTCTTCTCTTTTTTTTTTTGCCTTACATACTGGGATTCCCCAGAAGACATATTTTGGAAAGGTTTTGTGAGGAAAAAAAAACAAAACAAAAATGAACATCACTGATGAGACCCAACCCTTGCATTCAACCCCAGAAAGAACCCGAGGCTCCCAGTGAGTTGATGGAGGTGCCCACTCCTGCATCCTTCTACAGAACCATATGGAGTGTGCTCTCCCTGAGGATGTAGCCCCCAGAGCTAATGCTCGGTGATGAAACATCCCCATTAGGGCTGGTGACATGAATGCTGCTGGGGTCCAACAGAGATGGGCATTGTGGGGAGGGAGGAGCAGTGGCCGTGGTGGGGCCATGGAATCCCCTGGACACCTGTTAGGGACATGAGGAGGAGAAATTAGGATGGGCAGACCAGGCGGGACTCTGGTTGGTGATTCCAACCTAACTAGGGAAGCCAACTTAGTAACCAGGCAATAAAACTTGAGTTCGTTCTGCCTCTCACTGCTCAGGACCTTAAATCATGGAGGAGTTTATAGGTCCTGTTTATGTAGAAACTCTCTTTATAAGCTATTCAGAGCAGGGGTGGGAGGGAGTAATAGGGAGAGAAAAATTCCCTTTGAATTTCTATTGCTTTCAGAGCCAGCAATTTAATGAGTCATGCATTCTAAATCCTTGCTTTCTCTACACGTTTTCATGTCAAAATACTAAAAAACACTTCGTTTGGAACATGGGCTATTTTTAGCTCGGGTATCAATAGTGCACATCCATTTCTCCCCATATTAGAAAAGCTTCCTTTGGGCTGGGTTGGAGCAGCACCATGGTAGTGGGGTTGTTTACTAGCTGTGGTTTTCTGAAGCTACCTGGGTATCTCTCTATCCTTGGTGACTCTCTTCCAGTTGGTCTCCTGGGCCTACTGACCATTCATGAGTCAGCTCCAGACCCGGTCAAAAGAGTTCCAGGTCTCAGAGTCTGGACAAAACGGGAAGAGCATCCTTTCAAGCCTCCAGCCCAAGGAGTCAGCACCTTGGTGGGCCCGAGAGAAGCAGGGCTCCACTGCTATGGGCCCTTGCAAGACTCTTCAGAGTAGAAGAGAAGGAAGGTCCCCAGCTACAGGCCAACTCCAGATCCATCAAGAGAAAGCCTGGCCACACCTTGGCAAAGACATAGGAGTAGACATTCTGGGGAATTCTGTAATCTTCCAGACTGACAGGCAGGAGAATGGGCTGGGAGGAGGCTAGAGGGTCCTACCTCTCCCGTCCCTGCCTCTGCATGACGTCTCTCTCCACGGGCCACTGCAGTGCCCCCAGCCAGCTTCATCTACCCCACTGCTTTTGTCCCACCAGTGATAGTTCACTCCTCTGCGTCTCCTGGGGACCACCTTCTTTGAAAGGCTCCAACTTAAGAGTATGAAAAACAAGCACCTTACCTGCACCTTGTGAGTAGCTGACCAACTTCAAGAATGGAATACAAAACCAATATCTGAAGGAACTGGGGTGAGGAGCTGCCCCACTTCTCATTGTCTCTCCACCGGTTCCACCCACATATTTATAGCAGAAGCAACCATGTTCATACTCTCTGCCCTCATCCCCTGGACACTTGATTTGATCAGGAGTGGGCAGCTATGAGCCTGTTCCCCGGGGATTTTGGAATTAGGACCATACTAATTCCCAGTTGAGGCTGACTGCCAAATTGGCAGCAACTTGATAATTTTTATTGTATATTGACAGAGAAACCAGACAGACATAGACAGGCAGAAAGAAACAGCTTTCTTGGGTTTTTCACTTCCCTGAGGCTTTGGATTTTCTGACATGCCTTCTCCCACCCTCCACCAGTGCCTGGGATCTTGTGTTACGATGTTAGATATTTCTCTTTTCACTTAGGAGTCTTCTACTGGACTTCTGTTACTAGGAACCAAATTGGTACCAGGAGATGGGAAAATGATCTGGGGCAGGAAGATGGGACACATGGAGGAGACCCCTCCTGACTTAGTAATTTTGCCCATCCTGCCCATCCCAGGCACAACCACCTGGACCCACAGTGTTTAAGGACTGAGGCCGCTGATGCTCTGTAAACTGGTCCCAGTACTCAATATCCGTGTTTTATCTGAAGGAGGTTCCCAGCCAAGGAACCGGAGGACAGGGATGCAACCTTCTCTACTCTGCAAGACTTCGCTGATGGAAAGTTACACAAAACATGTTCCAGGTGGGCTCTTTTCCCTTTCCCCTCCACATCCAAGCCCCGGTGCAGAGACTGTGACCGTGGAAGTTCATTCCTTGGCCCCACCTCACCCCTCCTCCTTTTAGCTGTCTCTCTCTGTGCACTGCACCAAGAAATCATTGAGAAATGTGTGTATCTGCCCCCAAGGAAGGAGTAAGCAAAAGTGTTATGTCTGTTGGTGTGTGGGTATGACTGTGAATGTGTGATGAGAACAAGCCAGGAGCCTAGAGACCCTCAGCCCTTGGGTCCAAGAGGAGTTCATGCTCTCCCCCACGGAGAAGCTGATGGCTTGGGAGAAGCAGATTCATTCCTCTTGGGCTACTGCTGCCCCCAGAAATGAGGGAAACTAAACTGCCTAACTTGTGCTCATCACAGTTCTGGCCCCGAAACTCTAAATCCCAAAGTCACAGGAACAAATAGGGAAATACTTTTTAATGTGGGAATATGTTGAGTAAAAAAAGGTTTCTGGGGGGTCGCGGGCTGGGAAAAAAAAAAAAAAAGGTTTCTGACTCCACTGGACTTCTTTTTCTGTTTGCTGCGTGATATCTTCTCATCCACTAAGGTGGGAAACTCTCCTTATCCTCTGTAGCATCAGCCACATATGTCATTTGCCACAGACCCCGTAGGACACGCAGAACCATTTCTCTGCCCCAGTCCTTCCCTCCTTCCCTCCCAGGGCAAGTGCGCAGGACGCTATCACTTATTCCAGACTGAGAATAAACCAAACAGGGATTTCATCCTTGGACTGGATCATGCCTCCTGCTGGGGCTCCTCTCCAGGCTGGGGAGGCCCAGGCCAGGTCGTCCTCTGACCCCTGACCAACTTTCCTGAGCAGAACCTCCCTCTGAGCCTGTCTTCAGTATATGTCATTTCAGCTTCACGTTGCCCTCTTCCAGACCTTCCCTCAGAGTCGATGAGAATGGCTCACCCTGCAGGTCAGCACACCCTTGGCCAAAGATCCTATCAGCTCCCACCTTGATTTCCCAAACAATGAGTTGTACTGGAGAAGGTTCTGGATAGAGTCTTACAGCATCCTGTGCTGGTCCCTGCTGTCCAGCCTCCAGCTCTGGAGAGAAATTGCTGCAGAGCAGGAACATGTCCCCTTCCTTTATTCCCCCAGAAGCCTAACCCTGAACTCACGGTCCCCACCATAAACACTCGTGGCCCCCACTAGGAGCTGGTGACAGAGGGGGCTGGGGATTCCATTCCGAACAGCCTTGGGGAGATCACTGCAGAGCATACCCGTTTAAAGGACTCACCCAGACCAATGTCAGCTTCACACAGATCAAAATTTCTTTCTATACAAAACCACCCAGAGTTGAAATTCCTCTTGAGTTTTTACAGCCATGAATGTCTCCAAGGAAAAGGAAGAGAGTAGGATCAAACCCGCAGAAGCCTGTGACTTAGAACACATACAACCCCTCCCCCTGAGCTGACCTTCTCACCCATAATCGGGGGAGAGGCAGGGGAGTCCAACGGTTAGGAACAAGTTTTTGGATTCAGAGACATGGGTAGGAGTCCCGGGCTGACCTTTGCCTGTTTGATCTGGCCTATGTGACGTTGTTCACTGGTTGTCTTACTGTTCTCCTGTAAAACATGGGGTTAATAACACCCGTATGGGGTTATTGTAAGGATTAATTGAAATTATCTATGCAGAGCTCCTGCTTCTATGCCACCACAGAGTACACACACTATAAATGGCACGTTGCTTTTTTTTTTCTAACAACCCCCTCCAACCTAATCAGTCCCTAATAGAGTCAGCTTTCAAACCCATCCCCTTGCCGCTGCACGCATCTCAGATAAAATCAATGGATAGCTGTCAGGCTCAAGATGGATCGTCAAATCTCTGGCCCAGCTGGGACGCGCATCCCCTTGGGACCCCTCCCGGGTGTCCTGTCCCCAGACACTCGGCACAAAGGCTTCCAGCCCCCACGCCACCCCCTACCTGCGGGCTGAACACAATCAAGTCCTGAGCAAACATTCAAGAAAGCTCGTTTCTCCGGGGGTTTGGGGGAGAAGACTTGCCAAGTGGGGAAGTCGGGGGCCCGGGTCCTCAGCGGCTCCTCTCCCCCTCCGGGGGCTCCTCTGCCCCCCTTTTCCTCATTCTCAGGCTTCCCCTCTCCAGGTTGCTCAGGCAGCCGCATCGGGGGTCCAGGGCGATGTTCTCAGAGAGATTTGTGAGTACAGCAAGGGAACGTCAGCAGAGACACTGAGATTCTGCAAGGAGTTGACAGAAACTTACTGCCTGTACAGTGCTGGTGGTAATCTACTCAAAGTCAGTTGCCTCAATAACTCACACCCTCCCTTCCACATTTAAACAGGACAATCGTAGAAACACAATCCTGGCACAAGAAATATAATTGCGGTTGTGACAGATGTGTAGTTATTAATAAGGCCTCGATGTCACCAGGGGGTATTACACAACAAGCCAATAATGTGCCTTTGGAACCGACCAACATATTTACAGGTTCTTTTCCACTCCCGCTCCTGCGGGCTTTGCTGTGGTGTAAGCTATGCGGAGGGAGCTAGAACAGCCAGTGTGATTGCAACCTGCAAGAAAGCCCAGCGCCTTGCCAGCAGAATTTGTTTCCTTGCCGTTGACACCAACAGAGCCACAGAAACAAAGTGTATGTGGCGGCGGGGGGGAGGGGGGGGCAGAGAAGTTAGCACAGCCATCTAGTGGAGAGGACTCTTGCCAAAGCTCTTAAACTTGTGATGCCGCTTGCCATCCCAGGGCAACGTCATCCTAACCTCCTTAGACAAAGCAAAGAGCATCCCAGACTACATGGCCCTTTACCAACTCCAGTCCAGACTTGCTTCCCAGGTGTATGGAGCCTCTGGGTGGGCTTGATGTCACCGAGTGGTGACTTCCTCTCTCTCCCCACCCCTGACATCGGGTCAACCTCTACTGTCCTTTACAACTCTGCTTAGGTTAAGGCACCTGGCTGGCTTACGGCACCCCTCATCTGTGCCTACATCTGCTGTCATCCATGGCCTCTATCTCTCTCTCCTCCCAACACTGCACTGAGAAAAGCTCCAGGCAGGGAATCATTCAGATGCATTTGTGTCACCTGGGCCCAGGCAGGGATGACCTGAGAATAAGCAGTGATCGATAAAACACTCATTGAACTAACATTTACTTGATATTGGTTTCTCTTTGGTTTCACATTGAAGTTAAAAAATAATAATAATAAAACAAAGAATCTCCAGAGATGTGAAGTACAGAGAGGTTAACTGGAAGAATCCTGGTGATGGACTGAACGAGCCCTGGACACTGTGGATCGAGCCCTTGCCTGAGAAAGCTGGCCCGTGGGAAGGTCTGCACATGGCAGTGGGCAGTGGCCTCTCCCAGCAACGTCCATCCCCATCTTCCATCCCTCACAGCTCGGCCCCTGCACCTCGCATCCTGGGAAAAGGCTCCCTTGCAGCCTCCTGATTCTGACCAGAGGTACATTTCCATGCCTGGGAAGTGTCCTCCTGGAGAAGCCAGCCCATAGGAGATGAGGCTCAGAAAATGGTCTTAGGAAGCATGAAGCCTTGGAGAGGTGTGTGCAAATGTGATCATGGTTGTAAATCTGTACATGTGGTAGGCATTGAGTGTCAGCCCCACCCCAGGTCAAATGGGACAGGCTCAGCCCTATGCCTAACGTGTGTCAGTTAGTAGAATGAATGAATGAGAGACACACAAACTGTCTGTGTGTTTTATACCTTCCACCTTGAGCAGAAATCCCCATCATCTAGGTCAGGGCTGGGCCAGATGGTGTCTGGGTGCTCCTGATTCTATGAGGTTTGAGGCACAGCGTTGGGTCCTCCCCGAAAAGAGGGCTTCTATCTCCTGTGATTGGGCTGGAACCTCCCAAAGATTGGAACCACAGGGATACCCTATAGAGAGAAAGCTTCCCAAAGCCAGAAGCCTTGTCTCACCAAACGGGAGTGTAACACATTCACGCACTAGCACTTGTCTGCAGACTCACCTCCCCCAGCGCTACTTGTCTTCAGGCGCAAACACACTCACACACACACCAGCACTGTCACACACACTCTCCAGACCAGCCTTCGAACACTCACAGCCTGTGTGTGATCTCAACCCCAAATTCAGCCCCTAACCTCGGACACACACACAAGCAGGACTCACCCCACAGCCACACAGCTGCACACGCCACCCCCGTCAACATGAGCACCCATACACACCCTCACACACACACACAACTCACATGTTCACACATACTACAGCGCCCGCTTACCCACACGTGCTGCACACACACCTATACTCTTTGAGTCTCTAGTTATCATGTTAAGTTAAAAAGGAAAAACAAGCTTCCTGTGTCATTATCCTAGAAATGCAAAAGAAAAGTGACATTTTATTTTCAGATATGCTTTTAGTTGCCATGACAGTCCCAGCACCGCGAAAGCTGTGATTGGTGGCAAATGCAGATTTCTAAAGAGAGTAATTAGCTCCCTATATACACGAACTTCCAAATACACCGAGTGCCCTCCCTTGTCAGTTCCCTCCAGGCAGAGTGGACACCAGGGCAGGAGCAGCCCGCAGTGCTGGTCTGGCTACCAAGACGGCAGGTGATAGGACCTGCCAGGAGCTCTCAGCAAGGATGTGCCAGACGATGGTCACGGTGGCTTCAGAACCCAATCCCCTTAATTACTTGGAACTTGCTCATAGCTCAACAGGAGCATGGCACTGGGGGTGGCAGCTTCCCATAAGGAACAATTGTTCCTGCCGTTCAGCTGGCCTCTGGTGCCCTTCACTGTGGCATTCGTGATGTGCCAGAGAAACGCGAAGCCAGGGGCTGGCCCCTCAGCCAAAAAGGGAGTGGGCTCCTCCATCCAGAAGCCGTCTCACCAGAATGCTCCTCTCCAGGTCACGACTGGCCTGACACACGATGGCGGAAGCCAAGCTGCCTTCCACAAGCTGGGACTGACCGCCCATGGCCAACTAATGAGCCACGCTAAGTTGGCATCTGGATAGAAGATGGACCTGCATCTCCCCATTTTGCTAGGAGCTTCTCAAAGACTGAGCCATGGCACATGTACCTCCCAAGTCGCCAATGGCCTACAGTAAATACCTACAGGAACTACTCTTTGTCCCCGAATTAACTGGTTACCTCATGTCCTGATGAGATTCCTAAGGGCAATTAATTTCCAGAATTTCTCCTCTGAGTCTGTCTGACAGTTGTCTTTATTGTCATCATCTGAAAGATTGGCCAGGAGCTGGTTTTTGAGCCCAAGTCTTGAAGTTAGAGCTTTGGACTAATTCCTGGACCCATATGTGTGTTCTTTTCAGCTTTTCATTTCAGCAAATGACCCACCCACTTCCTTTAGCACCTAAAATGTTCCCTGAGCACCGGCCAACCAGTGTGAGTCACTCTAGGCTACCCAAAATGTGATGCTACCTTGGTTCTGCCCTCAAGGTACTCCATTGGCCCTGTCACTTTTACCAACCCATAATATGCAGGGATTGGGGTAGTGACGGACGCGGTTAAGAACGTGGCTAATTGAAGTGCAAAGTGGTTCTGCCACTTATGGGCTGTGTGATCTAAACTCTGTGTGCTTCAGTTCCCTCACCTGCAAAACGGGCCTGATAATAATAGCACCTACTTTGTACGTGTAATATAAAGTGTTTGGCACAGAGTAAGTACCACGTGCACTAGCTATCGTTATTCATAAATTTATTTATTTAATTTATTTCTTTTTGGCTGCATTGAGTCTTTGTTGCTACGCACAGGCTTTCTCTAGTTGTGGTGAGGGGAGGCTACTCTTTGCTGCAGTGTGCGGGCTTCTCATTGCAGTACCTTCTCTTGTTGCGGAGCACGGGCTCTAGGCACGTGGGCTTTAGTATTTGTGGCACACGGGCTCCGTAGTTGTGGTTTGCAGGCTCTAGAGTGCAGGCTCAGTAGTTGTGGTTCACGGGCTTAGTTGCTCTGCGGCATGTGGGATCTTCCCAGACCAGAGATCGAACCTGTGCCCCTTGCATTGCCAGGCGGATTCTTAACCACTGCGCCACCAGCGAAGCCCCTAGCTATCGTTATTCATTCCTGCCTTTTGCACCTAACAGGCAGTGGCTGAGCACTCACTCTGCTCAGATGGTGCTGGGATGACCCCAGAGTGAAATGCGGGGAGGGGCAGAAGTGAATCCACCATAGATGCAGCCCCACAGAGCTCAGAATGAAGCTGCAGACACAGACACAAATACACAGACCAAAGGAGGCCGCTCCTGCTCTTTCAGTTTGAAGAGTCAGTTTGTCACACCATTGTAAAGCAATTATATTCCAATCAAAATAAATAAATAAATAAATAAATAAAATAAAATAAAATAAATAAAATAAAAAAAGAGTCAATTTGTCCCTGAGGGTATTTTGGGAGGGGGAGGTTTTGATTCTCCTCTTCAGCGTCACCAAATATGTTCTTAAATGGATCCCACGACTGCCTCTGAGGAAGGGGAGCATATGGATACAGTCTGGGAGAACTGGTCAACCTCGGCATTCCAGCATCTGCGGCTCTGAGCATCCAGTTGGGTGCATGGGTCACAGGCAAACTCAGTCCTTCACAGATTTCAGTCCCTTTTGGCGTATCTAAAATTACAGTCACTGTGGGAGCAGGGGATGGATGAAAACCTAATGTTTATGAACAGAGTGTATGAGCCTGCATTGTTTATTGGCATGAATAATTCATAAATACGGGGTAGATGGTTCTATTTAGTTTCTGGAAAACCTAAGAAACAGTGCTTCCCAAGCTGATACTCTAAGACCTAGTTCTAACGTTCACCAGGATATGCCCTGTCCACTCTGATCACACTGGGCATCAGGTTAGAGGCTCTTGTGTCTTGTGTCCCCTGAAACATTTGACGGCTCTTGACAGCCACGTTATAATAATTGTATCCTCTGTACTGCTTGACAAGGGTTTTGCATGTGAGTTTTTTCTCTCAAAACCCTCCACACATGTCATCAGATTCGATCCACAAATAAAATTTATTTTTGTTACCACTGAATATAATCCTGTTTTTTTGTTCATCACTTTTTAAAAACTTGTTATTGGGGTTTTTTTTAGCATCTTTCAAGTATATAATACATTATTATTACCTAATGCTGATTATTATTACCTAATTATTATTACCTAATGCTAATACATTATTATTACCTAATGCTGTACATTAGGTCTCCAGAAGTTATTTACCTTATAACTGAAAGTTTATACCCTGTGGTCAACATCTTCCCTTTGCCCCCACCCCTCAGCCCCTGCTAACTACCATTCTACTCTGTTACCACGAGTTCAACTTCTTTTTTTTTAGATTCCATATGTAAATGAGGTCATGCAGTATTTGTTATTCTGGATTTGTCTTATTTCACTGAGCATAATGTCTTCCACGTTCATCCATGTTGTTGCAAATAACAGTATTTCCTTCTTTTATATGGTCAATCGATATTCCATTGTATGTATACACCACATTTTCTTTATCTGCTCATCTGTTGATGCACACAGGTTGTTTCCGTATCTTGGTTACTGTGTATAATGCTGCAATGAACACGAGAGTGAAGCTATTTCTTTAAGGTAATGATTTATTTCCTTTGGCTATGTACCCAGAAGTGAGATTGCTGGATCTTATAGTAGTTCTATTTTAATTTTTTGAGAAACCTCCATACTGTTTTCCACAGTTGTACCAATTTACGTTCTCACCAACAGTGCCCAAGGGTTTCCGTTAATCTAATTCTGTTGGAAGGTACCTTCTGGACAAAGTGTTGAGTGGAGTCGGTCATGCCACGTGGGATTTAGCGAGGAACTTGCTGAGAGCAGGAAGCCAGAGGCATAGTGTAGTGAGGTCCAGCCAGCCCCCAAGCTAAGTCCTGCCTTCGCTGGAACACGCGAGCACTGGAGCTCCTTCTACAGAGGAGACGTGCTCAGAGTGACGATGAACAAAAAGGTCTGACCACTGTGCTGGTGTTTACTGACTCTGAGACACTGTCATCCTGGGAGGTAATTGCTCACCAGTCTCTTAAGCATTTTAATACTAAGGAGTATTCAAAACACAAATAAAAGATTAAAAATAACCTGCTGGTCTAGCACATAGGAAATGTTCACTGAGTTCTTGAAAAATGCAAAAGCACATGTTAACTGCTCCCTTCAATGTGACATAAAAATGAAATGTCATTTTCTCCCTGTTTTGTCCAAAACCAGCTTGATATCATGAAAATAAAATGTATACCCAGGTGAAGCCAAGATTCTAAGCCCAAGTCAGAAAACTAGAACTAGTCCCTCAAAAGCACCTGCAACACAATTCTGTGAGTGCTACATCTCAGGAGCCCTAATGTCACTTCACGTACTGAGCCACATGAGCAAAACATCCTAAACCCTATTTCCTCAAAATGAAAACCAAGAACTGTAAAAAGATCAGAGCAATTAAAGTTGAAAACCACAATAAAACAGGAAACAATGGACATTTCCTTAACATAAACACACACATCCACATCAGTTCAAAAGGCAGCATCCATGGGACTTCCTTGTTGACGCAGTGGTTAAGAATCCACCTGCCAATGCAGGGGACACGGGTTCGAGCCCTGGTCCAGGAAGATGCCACATGCCGCGGAGCAACTAAGCCCGTGTGCCACAACTACTGAGCCTGTGCTCTAGAGCCCGCAAGCCACAACTACTGAAGCCCGCGCCTAGAGCCCGTGCTCCGCAACAAGAGAAGCCACCGCAATGAGAAGCCCTTGCACCGCAAGGAAGAGTAGCCCCCGCTCGCCGCAACTAGAGAAAGCCTGCGTGCAGCAACGAAGACCCAACGCAGCCAAGAATAAATAAATTTTTTACAAAAAGGCAGCATCCAGTCTCTTACTTATGAAGAAACACCAGAGACTTAATTGTTAAAATCAGGAAAAAGTCACTGTCACGATGACCATTCACTGCCCTGTTCACTGCCTTCTCTACTAGAAACTCTGTATTGTAGGCATTAACCAACATGATTAGACAAGCAATTAGAGACATAAGATTGCAAAGCAAGAAACAAAACAAAATGAAACTCTCCCTGAAGATATGACCATCTATCTGGAAAACCCAAAAGAATTCATGAAAAATCTATTACAAATAACGTACTGGCACCAGAATAGACACATAGATCAAAGGAACAGAATACAGAGCCCAGAAATGAACCCACATTTATATGGGCAATTAATCTACAAAAAGGAGGCAAGAATATATACAACCAGGAAAAGAAGGCCTCTTCAAAAACTGGTGCTGGGAAAACTGGACATCTACATGCAAATGAATCAAACTGGACTACTCTTTCACACCAGGCACAAAAATAAATTCAAAATGGATTAAAGACTTAAATGTATGACCTGAAACCATGAAACTTCTAGAAGAAAACATAGGCAGTAATCCCATTAACATTGGTCTTACTAATTTCTTTTTTGGATATGTCTCTTCAGACAGGGAAACAAAAGCAAAAACAAACAAATGGGACCACTTCAAATTAAAAAGCTTTTGCAGGGGAATTCCCTGGTGGTCCAGTGGTTAGGACTCCACGCTTTCACTGCCGAGGGCCCGGATTCAAGCCCTGGTTGGGGAACTAAGACCCCACAAGCCACGCAGCATGGCCAAAAAAAGAAAATAAAAAATAAATTAAAAAAATTTTAAAATAAAAAGCTTTTGCGCACTGAAGGAAACTATCAACACAATGAATAGGCCACCTACTGGATGGGAGAACGATATTTGCAAATGATATATCTGATAAGGGATTAATGTCCAAAATATACAAAGAACTCATACAACTCAACATCAAAAAAAACCACACACACACGCAAACAACTCAACTTTAAAATGGGCAAAAGATCTGAATGACATGTTTCCAAAGAAGACATACAGATGGCCAACAGGCACATGAAAAGATGCTCAACATCACTGATCATCAGAGAAATGCAAATCAAAACCACAATGAGCTACCACCTCACACCTGTTGGCTATTATCAAAAAGACAACAAATAACAGTTGCTGGTGAGGATGTGGGAACCCTCGTGCACCGTTGGTGGGAATGTAAATCGGTGCAGCCACTATGGAGAACAGTACGGAGATTCCTCAAAAAATAAAAAATAGAACTACCATATGATCCAGCAATTCTGCTCCAGGGTATTTATGCAAAGAAAACAAAAACACTAATGCAAAAAGATATATGCACCTCTGTACTCATTGCAGCATTTTTTACAATAGCCAAGATATGGAAGCAACCTAAGTGCCCATCAATAGGTGAATGGATAAAGAAGAGGTAGTGTATACATACAATGGATTATTACTCCGCCGTAAAAAAGAATGAAATCTTGCCATTTGTGGTAACATGGATGGACCTAAAGGGTATTATGCTAAGTGAAATAAGTCAGACAAAGACAAGTGTATGATTTCACTTATAAGTGGAATCTAAAAAAAAAAAAACAAATGAACAAACATAACAAAACAGAAACAATCATAGATACAGAGAACAAACAGGTAGTTGCCTGAGGGGAGAGGGGTGAGGGAATGAAAGAAGTAGGTGAGGGATATTAAGGGGTATAAGCTTCCAGTTGCAAAATAAATGAGTTACACATATTAAATGGACATTGTGGGGAATATAGTCAATAACTATGTAATATCTTTATATGGTGACAGATGACACCTAGAGTTATCATGGTGATCATTTTAAAATGTATAGAAATATCGAATCACTATCTTGTGTAACAAAACTAAAATACTGTTGTAGATCAACTATACTTCAAAAACAAAAGCAAACAAACTCATAGAAAGAGAGATCAGATTTTTGGTTACCAGAGGCAGGGATTGCGGGGGAGTGGGAATTAGATGAAGGCAGTCAAAAGGTACAAATTCCAGTTGTAAGATAAATAAGTACTAGGGAGGTAATGTACAATGTGATAAATATAATGAACACTGTTGTATGTTACATATGAAGCTTATTAAGAGAGTAAATCCTAACAGTTCTCATCACAGGGGAAAATGTTCTATTTCTTTAATTTTGTATCTGTACGAGATGATGGATGTTCACTAAACTTGTGATAATCTTTCATGATGCATGTAAGTCAAATCATTATGCTGTGCGGCTTATACAGGGCAGTATGTCAATTATACGTCAATAAAACCGGAAGAAAAAATTTTTTAAGAAAAATTAAAACCAATTACAAAGTATAACAGAATTTAGTAAACTTGGGGGGCGTAAAATTAACACACAGAACTTATTAGACTTCGTATATAGATACAATACTGAGGTAGAAGAAACAATACATTGAGCAGAACCTATTTACAATGGCAAAAATAATTAAATAAATTAGAATGTTTACATATTTTTCAATTATATCAAAAGGAGAAGTAAAGCAATTCCTAAAAACAGGAAATAAACGAAAACATGCAAACACAACTGTATTTCAGGTTAATGGCTTAACTGCGGAGGGAAGAAGTTTTTCAAATTACTTTAACCCATAATATTTTGACTCTAAATTCCAAGTGAGGGCTTCCCTGGTGGCGCAGTGGTTGACAGTCCGCCTGCCGATACAGGGGACACGTGTTCGTGCCCCGGTCCGGGAAGATCCCACACGCCGCGGAGCGGCTGGGCCCGTGAGCCATGGCCGCTGAGCCTGCGCGTCCGGAGACTGTGCTCCACAATGGGAGAGGCCACAGCAGTGAGAGGCCCGCGTACCGCAAAAAAAGAAAATGAATAAATAAATAAATTCAAAGTGAGACAGATCCTAAGGACAAAACAAACAAACAAACAAAACCCAGGGAAAGTATATATAAGTTAACGTCCTTAGGAATCAAGATTTTGTGTTTTAGAGAAAAGAAACATAAATATAAAATTTTTAAGTGACATAGGGACTTCCCTGGTGGTCCAGTGGCTTAGACTCTGTGCTCCCAATGCAAGGGGCCCGGGTTCGATCCCTGGTCAGGGAACTAGATCCCACATGCCGCAACTAAGAGTTCGCATGCCGCAACAAAAGATCCCACAAGCCGCAAAGAAGATTCCGCGTGCTGCAACTAAGACCCGGCGCAACTAAATAAATAAAAAAATAAATATTTTAAAAAAAAAAAAATAAAGTGAAATTAAAAGCCTGAAATCTAATTTGAATAAGAATATTAGTATGAATTCAGGATTAATTTTTCTCTTTCAAGATAATGTGTGTCTCAGTTTTGCCTCTGTGAAGGCTTCAAAGTAATAAAACTCAGTAGCAACAGCATCACTAGCATTCAAACTGTGATCTCTAAATACCATTTCTAGCTGTAAGTAATCAGCTCCAAGGGAGGAAATGTAAAAGTCAGACTGGGACTTCTTATCAGGCCTGAATGCAAGTAGGCTCCCAGTGATGTCAAGTGACAGAGGAACAAATTTGAAGAAATGTCCAACGGCCAGATATGGGGAAATTCGTTAATCTGAAAATTGATATGAATGTTAACTGCTAAGGCAACAACTAATTATTATTTTTAAAAATGACAAATGAGGGCTTCCCTGGTGGCGCAGTGGTTGAGAGTCCACCTGCCGATGCGGGGGACACAGGTTCGTGCCCCGGTCCGGGAAGATCCCACATGCCGTGGAGAGGCTGGGCCCGTGAGCCGTGGCTGCTGAGCCTGCGCGTCCGGAGCCTGCACTCCACAACGGGAGAGGCCACAACAGTGAGAGGCCCTGTGTACCGTAAAAAAAAAAAAAAAAAATGACAAATGAAAGAACTGAGCAATTACTCTGCCTTTTCTATACAGACTGCATTATAAGGTAACCAAACATTTGATCAAAGTCCTTCTTTAGCGAGGAATCATGACTAATAAATTAAGATGGAATGATAGAATGAGAACATACCATTTTACCACCTCAAATGAAATAATAGCTCTAGGTAATGATCATCAATGGCTACTAAAATCATTAGGTGTAAGGTTGATAGCGAACTTGATGACGGATGAATCAGGCTGACGGAACCACAACCTTAATTAGCATCAACAAAGTGGGACTACCAGACACAAAGTGCCTTCTGATGTGAGGCAAGAGGAAGCACGTGGCATGACTTAAAAGAGTTCTTTATATAAAGACTAGAGTCTGAATCTAATCAAACCCTCAGTTATAAATATAAGGTCACAAGAGCAGAGAGAAGTATGGTAAACAACACGTGAGAAGAGAGCAAGCCAAAAGCAGAATGTGGGAAATTTACAGGGAAATTACACCATTTCTAACAACAAATTAATGGTATAGAAAGAAAAGGAGGGCAACTACTATGGATTAAAAAATACCTGAGAGAACTATCAACCAGCTGTGATGTGCGGACCCTATGAATAAACTACATAATTGAGGCAACAGGGAATATAGAACACGGAGATGATACTGAAGAATTATTGTTAATTGTGTTGGGAGTGACAGTAGTATTTTAGTTGTAGTAAATAAAAGGCATCTTTATCTGTTAGAGATACATAATGAAGTATTTACATGTGAAATTACATGTTAGAAGAAGAAAAGTAAAAGAAGATTGAAAGAACATCAGCAATTACTGAAGTATGTGTTTGGATACATTAGTTTCATTACACGTGTCTGTCTTACTTTTGTGTATATTTGAAAATTTCCATAGTAAGAAGTTTTTTAAACGGTTGGAAACAGAGCTTGGTGAATCTGGATCTTGGCACGGTATCTTGTGTATTAAGGGCAACGAAACATACTCTGGACACATAAGGGCAATTTGGCATTCAAGTGGGGCTGACACTTAACAGCATTTTCTAACATGAGCAGTTATGGAGATGGGGAAGCCAGGTTAGAAACCAGGGCACAAGACAGGGGTCTCTTCATAGCTTTCCTGGGCTGAGTAAGATGGCATCAGAGGGTTTCTGCCATCCTTGCTATGATCACTGCTAGGCCTGTCCCTACAGGTATGCTCAGAGCTCGGCATCGGTAGACACCTAGTAAATGTTTGTTGAATGAATGTCAGATGTTATCAAGTCAACCATCTACAGGCTGTGCTGTGATGCATTTTAAACAATTCACCCCTGCTCACAGTTATCCCTCTCACTCTAACCTATGACGATGACTCTAATTTGCACAATCATAGACGCTCCTTCGGTCGCTGGCGTTGTCATAGCGATTGTTCTCAAATGTGGGATCTCTACACAGTGAAGGGTCCTAACTGGTTATAAGGTAAATGGCCAGTAAGTTGTTACTAATAATAGTAAAACAATTAAGAGAAGTATGTTGTTAGTCTTACTTCCTAGTACGAGGATATTAACATAACCAGAGAGTCTCGCGTGGAACGGCACAAAACAGGGGGGACATCTACTCCCCCTTCAAAGGCCCTGGGAGGCTCTCACTCCTACGCAGGGTCCAAGCACAACAGGCAGAACGTCCCCTTCTCCCAGGCCAGCAGACCCAGTGGGACTTGGTGTTCAGCGATTCCACCAGCCCCAGCCCTTCGGGCCGAGTCACTCGGCTGGGACCCCATGCTGCCCCCCACCTTAATCTCACCCAGGCCCTTGATGACTTGGCACCGCATCCAGCCTCTGACACAAGGACATGGGACCTGAAGGGTCTCGGAGTCAGATGGAGCCCTGCTTGCCGTGTGGGCACAGACCCAGGCTCAGGTTTCCCTTTAGGCAGGCCCCCTTTGTCCTGACCCCCTCATCATCAACACCAACTGACACCATCTATCATCAGTTCCAAGACTGATTATTTCATGGTTTAAAAGCTCTGAAATCAAGGTGCCTTTTACAATCACTGGCATCTTAAACTGGACAAAACAGCTAGTAACAGTTACACAAGTTGAGTGCTTGCTCAAGTATGCCAGGTATACTTCGAGGAGCTTTTCATGAATTTATTCATTTAGCCTGCATGAGAACCCGATGAGGCAGGTGCTAAGATTAATACTGTCCCCATTTCAGAGATGAAGAAACTGAGGTCCAGAGGTGGTGAGTGGCAGAAGGGCAAGCTGTGCTCCCAAACACCACTCCTCACCTGAGCTCCCACTCCCAGCCCTCGGGGGGCCCAGAGCATCCCGGCAGGGTCCTTCTGACCACCAGCAGCTTCTCTATTTCTTTTTCTTTTTTTCTGGCCGTACCTGGTGTGGCTTGCGGGATCTTAGTTCCCCAACCAGGGACTGGACACGGGGCCCTGCAGTGAAAGCACCGAGTCCTAACCACTGGACCAGCAGGGAATTCCCAGCTTCTCTCTTTACCTAGTGTTCTGTACAAATGTTGTCACTTCCTACATGTGCCGTCGGCAAACACAGCACACACCGCCTCTCAAGCATGCCAAGAACTTTGGGGGTGCTACCTTTGCGTTCGGGCGCTCAGCCTTCTGTCGTGAACTCTGGTGTGGGCCCTGGTCCCCTGTCTCCTCCACCCTGTTCCCCTCACTAGGATGAGGCCCTGCCCCCAGGGTACCCAGGCTCCCAGCTGGAATCGGGCTGCAGGGACGCTTCATTGTCCTCGGATAGTGAAAGGTACTCAGATGAGTCCCAGATACGGGCTCAGAGTGCTGCCTGCCTCCTGGACCCCACCTGGTGCAGCTGGGCCCCAGCTGTCATCTGCAGCGTAGCTGAGCCTGCCACGCCCTTTGGTTCCAGTGCCCCTCCCCCAGGGCCAGACATTGGATGAGGCGACCCCCAGCCCCTGTCCCCCCACCCTGCCCCACTGAACCTGCTTCAGTAAAATCAGACTGGAACATCATACCCACCCCACATTCCAAATGAAACCCCAGGCCTTGGTCCAAGTCCTTTGTCCCCAGCCCCAAGACGGGTTTCCAGAGCCAGTCAACCATAGGAGCGAGGAATCCCCAGCGCCCCCAGCTCTCCCTGGAGGATACCTCTCCCCACCCCGCGAAAAGAAGCTTCCAGATCATGGAGGCTACAGCCCAGGCCTGGCTTTCCCTGTAGGACCACAGTCATCCACCCACCTCCTGGCCACAGCTGGCCCTGCTGCTGCCGGCTTCCTGAGAATGTTCCCTGCAGGCCATGCAGGCTGCACGTGGACCCCAGCTAGAGCAGAGCAGTCTCACCTTCAGACATGGGGGCCGCCTCATGCATGGGCAGGTGTCAGTATCTGCTTTTTCACTGCTGGGCATCCCGGCAGAGGTTACAGAGGCGGAATCCTCTAAACACACATACACGCGCGCACGCGCGCGCACACACACACACACACACACACACACACACACACACACGCTCCCCCTTCCTTCTGCTTCCAGGACGTCTCTGCTGTGTCTAAGGCTTTCCGCTTTTCAGAGTCCCCTGTTAAAATTAAAATACTTCTGAGAGCAATGAAGCTTTGGCAGCTAATAACTTACTTATCAGCTAATATATCTTCTCATCGCTCTCACCAGGTGGGGAGCAGTGGGGTAGGAGGTTGATTCATAGGCCGGAATCAGACTGTGGGAGGATCTGAGACCAGGGAGTTCAGCTGGAGGCCCCGGACAGCTCGTGTCGGGATTGGGGCTGGATCAGCCATTTTGTGTGTCCCCCCCAGGGCTGGGTCCTTAACAAGGGCTTAAAGTTATGTGCTAAAATCCAACACGCAACCAGGGAAAGGGACCAATCCAGTCACAGCTCACAGCTGGGGAGACTAAAACTCAGAGAGGTCAATCCACTTCCAAAGGTTACACAGCTTCTCTCACAGGCCAGAGGGCTGTGATGCAAGCCCAAGGGCTCTTGCGTTGGGTGGTAGAAAGACACTCACACCACCCTCCCAGAACCCCCCACTGCTCTCACCTTCACCCCAATATGGGAGCACAGAACTTTCCAGAGATGTGACAGAAGAGCAGAGTTTGGAAATGTCCAATGTAAACTGCCAGCACGCGGCCCAGGGGACATCCGCTGCCTGCCCCCAGCCTTCTCAGCCGCTGAGTCTTCCACGAGCATCTCTTTCCATTTCTGTGACATGCCTGGATGGCCTGAGACTCCATTAGTCATTTAATTTCCCTTTCCCGTGACTCTTGCCTCCAAATGTATATCCTGAATTCCAAGTATGCTATAGACTGAACTGTGTCCCCCTCAATGTCATACACTGCAGCCCTAACCTTCAACATGACTGTATATGAGACAGGGCCTTTAACGAAGTAATGAAGGTTAAATGAGGTCAAAAGTGTAAGGGCCTAATCCCATAGGACTGTGGCTTTAAAAGAAGAGGAAGTGATCTCTCTCTTTCTCTCCCTCTGTCTCTCTCTTTCTGCCATGCGAGGACACAGTGGGAAGGTGGACATCTCCAAGTCAGGATGAGAGCCCTCACCAGAACCTGACCATGCTGGCACCCTGATCTCAGACTTTCAGCCTCCAGAGCTATGAAAAAGATAAATGTCTGTTGTTCAAGCACCCCAGCAATGGTACTTTGCTATGCAGCCCAGGCTGACTTATACGAAGTTAGCATCCTTCTCTTCGCTGGGGCACTAGAATCTAATTCATACTCGTGTGTGATCCACTGCTGATGCATCAGTATTATTTCCTTCTTATTATAAGACAGGGGGTGGCGACTCCGGTGCCTACAGGGATTGGGCAGTAATGTAAAGAGGCAAAGCAGCCAAGTGTCAAGCAAGCAGGTGGCCACAGTGGAATGGCTCACCTTGTCCAAAGGAGTAGCCACAGCTCATCACCTACTGACTGCTGCTGTGAGGGAGTCTGGCACGGCACGGCCAGACGTAATGTTAAAGAGAAGCTAGAAGTCCAGACGGTTAAAACAATAAATTGACTGATTTTTAAGTGCTGGCACCTACTTCAAAGGTTTAAAACACTTTGTGAGAAAACAACAACAAAATTAAAAAACACAACAACTCAAAACCAAACAACAACAATGGCCAACCTCTTTGTGGGTTGGCTTTTGCCCAGGAGCCCCCAGTTCACCATCTCATTTTAGAAGAACCTCCTGGGACAGTTCTGGAAGCCACAGCGGTGACTGAGATGCTGGGACCCCAGGCAGTGGGAAGAGGCCTGGGAGATGATGTGTGGCTGCAGGTCACCAACTGGGCCACTGGCCTCGTCGTGGGGACCCGGTTGGGACGTACAATCAAGCTCTCACCTGTGGCTTCCTTCGGCAGTGGTCACCCCGATGCCTGCCTCTGATGTATTCCCCAGGGTCCAGGACCCTCCACCTAGAGGCAGCACCAAAAGAGACAGACAGCCTCAGCCCTAGACCCAATCTGCTTCCATGCTGTGGCGCTGCTCTTCCGGAAGCTGGCTACTGATGCCTACAGGGGCCCCTTCACCCCACCCTTGACACTTTCCAGTCACCTGGAACATCACACCCAGCTGAGGACTGTGCTGGGCTGGGCTTGGCTGGTACAGGTGGCACAGGGCAGCAGCAAGAAGCCACAGGGAGCTGAGGCCAAGGCCTTGGTCCAGGGTGTCGTGGCCAAAACGTGCTTCAGGTGCCGGGTCAGCTGCCAGAGGGGGCTCAGGTTCTCAGGGATCCCCAGGAGAGGGCTGAGGCTTCGTCCAAGCTGGAGTGCAGGAGACATGCTCCATGAGGACGGTTGAGGGTGTCCAGGCTGGATCTGGAGGCCGGGGTTTGGGAAGCACCAGTGTCGTTTGGTGCCCTCCACCCCCCGTTCCCAGGGACTGTGGCTGCCCAGAGGGTAGAGGGCTGTGGTCACCACATCACCCCAAACATCCTGCAATCCCGACTCCACCTCTCCAACCCAAACGAGACGAAGATCAAACGCCAGACAACAAAGTCAGGGCCAGAACCGCCACCAGTTTGCGTGGACAAGCCCGTGTCCGGGCAGGAGGCGGTAGATTAGGACCTAAACTAAAAGTGACAAGGAAACCAGTTACCGGCCTGCGGGGGGCTCGGCTCCCACATGCTGCAGCCCTGGGCTCCGCCAGCGCCACTCTCTGAAACGCCAGCCTCCCCTGCCGGCGCTGGTTCCACTATGTGTTGAAACGTATTCATTATATTTTAATATGATTATGTTCAATCCAGTAGACTGAAACAGATTTGTCCAGATGCATAATTGGTTTCTAAATGCCTGTTATTCTTGGTGGCAGTGTTGGCAGAGGCTTTGAGAATGGAGGGGAGTCCATTAGCTCTTCGTGTCCATTAGTCACGGTCGCGGGGGTCTCATCAGTGGGTCTTGGGGTCACCCTGGCTGCGTGGGACGCAGGGGCTTCTCTCTTGGGCTTAGGCCAGGAAACCAGGAGGGACTTTCTGCTGCTGACTTCTAGAAATGGACTGTTATACGGCAGAATATGAGGTCCAGACTTGAGTTCACTTACCCTCAGACTGCATGGAAGAGCCTCACCTGGGCAAAGGGACCAGAAGGGGGTACGAGCCTGGCCCGGCCCAGTTCGATGAGACTCTTGTCCCATCTCATGACTACTAGTTCTCTGCTTGAGAAACTGTGAGCCCCAATTTCCCAGAAAGCCAGACAGGGCCAGGCAGGGCTGTTCTGCTATGACCACTGGGCTGAACTGATCACCCCAGAAGTGGTCTCTTAGGAAGCACTTCTGACAACCTCATTTAGGTCTTTGTTCTGGGGACAGTGTCTAGCTATGGTCAGCACTGACCCCTGGTGTCTGGGGCTCATCCAGACTCCCCACTACTGGGCCCATCGTCCAAGCCTCCATCCTTCCCATCTAGATGACCACAGCAGCCTGCTCCCACTCCTGCCTGTTCTCCGAAGAGTCAGAGCAATCTTTGCAAAGCATGAAATAGATCACATCATGGCTCGTTTAACTTTCCAATCATATGCAGGATAAACTGCCAGTGCCCTACCGTGGGCTACGAGGCCCTGTGTGATCCAGCCTCTGACCACCTGCTCTCCTCTTCCCATCACTTAATCCCTGGCCCTCCTACGCACCCAGCTCATGCTTGCCTGGGTATTCGCATACCTCGTGCTCCCTCCGGAGGGCTCATGCCAGATCCATGAACATCCTGCCTCTCCTTATCATTCAGGTCTCCGCTCAATGTCACCTCCTAAGAGAGGCTCTTCCCAATCACTCAGGTGAAGTGCCCCCTCCACAGACACTCCAGACGCTCTCTGTCCTATTTTTTTCCAGTATAGCATTTATCACTATCTGAAATGATCTTATCTATCCATCTATCTATCTACTTGATAAATTTGGGAGTTCTACTTATAATAATTGCAGAGCAGTTCACAGAAGACTAACTCTCCAACAAATAACAATCACAAATTCTGGGGAGTATCTAAAAGACAACGCTCAAAAGTCACTGAGAGTGACCGCAAATAGGAAGAAACTGATAGGGAGTTGATATTCGGAGGAGGGAAAGCGATTTCCCATTTTTATGGTTTTCACCTGAAGGTAGCCCCCTGTCAGTGCCCTGTGAGGCTAGAAACTGAAACCTTACCGTTAAGGAATCAGAAGACAGAGTTCAGGGAGTCAACAGCAGCAGGGATGTACCAGAAGGGAGAGAGTCACAGAGGGGAGACCCAAATACCCCGAGTAACTCTGTCGAACCTCTGGTCAATCCCAGGACTATACACCCAGGGCAGACTCAGGCAGCCCAGCTAAGACTCAGAGAACTGAGAGGATGTTTCAGCTCCCGTCCAGCCAAGTTAACTTCCTGCCGAAACAAACAAACTGACAAACAAGTGGACACTCTTCAGATGCACATAACAGAACCCAGAGTCTCTGCCATGTGTCGTTCACAAAGCCCAGGACGCAATTCAAATTACTAGACATACATACAACCCGGCAAATGTGACCTGTATTCAAGAGAAAAGGCAGCTGGTGGACACCAAGCTCAAGCTGACTCAGATATTGGAATTAGTTCAAAGACATAAAAGAAAATATTTGCTCAATGCTTATTGTCTGTCTCTCCCTCTAAAGCATGAGCTCTTCAAATGTGGGAACCTCATCAGCTCTGTCCCTTGCTCTAACCCAGCACCCAGAATAGCAAATGGTGCACAGAACGCATATAAACGTGATGCAAACTAGGACTGTATTTCTTCCTCCTTATTTTCTGTCTTTATCACTCGAGGCCCCTCTTAGATGAACTGAACACCAACAGAGAACAGAATGATCATTATTCCCTTTTGAAAAGAGGGCATGATTTTATGGTCGTGAATTAGTAGGGGCTGTTACAGACAAGTGGCTTTGATCTCTAATCACTGCCAAAAAGAAAGCATGTAGATCAGCTACTCTGAAATCCAATGTCATCATTTTTCAGAAATCATTCTTCATCACTTAACTGCCTTGGAGTCAAAAATATGTATATAAAATTAGCTCATTCTGGGACCTACAAGTTTAATTTGTGGCCAGTTTATTTCAGAGGAAATGGTTAAGCCCTAAGTTAAATATAATGGGGTTTTTTATGGGGAGGTTAATCACTGAGGTGGATGTTTACATTTCTTTCTGGATTAGAAGTTTTTCTGCCATAGTCAGAGTTGTTAGACCCTTGGTCTGGACTCTACAGGGGACCCCAAATTCTCCCTGAGGAGTTTCTCAGCCGCACTGCAGACAGGGTGATATTCAAAATGAGCAACCACGTAGGGCGCAGACACTGACCAATCAAAATGGACGCTAGTCGAGCACCAACCAATCGGAAGAGAGGCCAGTTCGAAGGAGCTGGTGTGGCGGAAGATGCATCCCAAACAGCATCCTGCTCAGGAAGGTGTCCTGGTCACCTCCTCAGTTTCCATAAGAGGATTTCAGGGCCCCCTCCAGCTCCACCACCTGTTAAAGCATATGGGATTGTACCCATCCAGCAGCCCAGGGAAGCTGCCCTCCAAGAACTTGTCAAGGAGAATTACCTCAGAATTCATTGCCCAGTGCTCATGCTGTTGGGAGAAAACCCACCCATCGAATTAACTTAAGCCATTTTCCTAAACCATGATTTTCAAGCTATTATGACTAGTGGGGAAACCCTTTCTTCAGGTAAATGTTATGAGGAACCCCAATATGAAAAATGACAGGGACGAAGCTGAGGGTTTGGGGTAGGTAAACCTTCAGCACAGCCATCTTTACCACCCTCCCGTACACACACACACACACACACACACACACACACACACACACACCCTTGAACACTACAGCAGCCTCTGATGCCACGCCTTGGAATCACTCATCATGGAAAAAGGCTTGAGGGGAAGGCAGCCTATCATCGATCATCTCAATTCTAAGTTTGAGTCAGACCTCCTGAGAGTATTTTGGGGCAGCTCTCTCTCCCTAACCATCCCCCCTCCAACCTTGAGGAATGTTCCAAGAGGCAGCCATATGGACAGTAAGGCCATTCAGGACATTGCATGTTGTATTACACCGTGTCCCTTCTCTGAGGACCCACGGGGAACATTTCTCTCTGCCTCCAGAAACAGAAATAGCTGTGCCTTTTCTGAGCAGTTGGTTGGCTCTTATGGAGAGGATGCTTTAATAAAGGACCGCTTCCTTCTCTGTGTTGGCTGAGAGAAAGCTCAGGGCTGCCCCAGAGTTCCACCTCTAGCAAATGCACAGGAACTGATGTCATGAATTTTGTGTCCTAACCTCATTCCTGGCTCCACTCTTGCTTTTGCTGTCTTGTTTTCCCTTTGTCTTATTTTCTTTGTCCATTTATTTTTTCATTTAATTATGCCTTGCAGTTGGATATGCATCTTTGCAAACCGCCTTGCATCCTTTCTGGAACAAGGTAGTGAAGATATAAATGGATCCTAAACGTGGGGTTTCTGCAGTGCGCCATGGCTCTCAAGTTGGCCACTTTATAACCGACTTCAGCAGGGACCAGCTCCCACATCAGCAATTTCACTGTCTTTTAAAACCAGGAAATCATTCTGCCTGGCCAAAAAGACGATGCTGATGCACTAGCTAGACTTCACTTTATTACATATTCATGTAATCTTGTTAGCTTCCTTGTGCACGATACAACCATGCCAAGAGGAGGTGAGGAAGGAAGAAACTCATGACTCTGTTTGAATCCCAAATATTTGTTACTCTCCCTACACGTGCCATGGACTACCCTTAGGCTCTGATGGGACAGAGCAAAGGAAAGGGAGGATTTGGAGTGTTGGACAATCACTGAAGCTTAGATGTCTTACATTTTTGCTGGTATAATTTCACTTTCCTCCAAATCAGTTACTAGAAGGGAGAAAGCCATCTGCCCCATCCAGGAGTCTTTAAAATATAGGTCATGCTCCCAGCAACCTCCCACTCAAGGGGCAGTCTTAGTGACCTGGGGTCAAAAAACAAAAACAAAAACAAACCAGTGTCCCAACAAGAGCAGTGTATCCACAAGAAAGCAGGAACTCAATTACTGGGCTTCCCCAGCTCTTAGTAGGAGGGTGAGCTCTGAGGCTTAGGCATCAGCTACACTATATACATAGGGACTAAACAGAAACATGCTGGAGGAAAACCTCTCCCAGAGGGACTGTAAAGACAAGGAGATCTCCCATGCTGGCCCTGAGCTTTTCAGCTCACCCTGAACCACACAGATTATGGCAAGGCTGGGAGCTCCCTAAGCGCAGGGCCCAATCCCCTTCCCCCCCACCCCAAGGACTCCATGAGGGCGTGTGTGGTTCCTGGTATGTTACGGGCGGAAATCTACAGGGTACCAGTGGATTGATAAGCCCCTGAGGGCAACTGCAGGGCACAGTGGCAGAGATGCAAGAAAACTCTCAGCCTTGGCATTTGGGAAACATCTGAGCTTTTCTTTCTCACTTTTTCTCAGGCAGAGGTGCCTCTGGGTTCAGGTGAATTTACAATCTAGCTAGTCTCGAGGTGGCAATAGGAACTCAGGGCTAAAACACCAATCAGGACACCAGCATTGGCTCAAAAGCATCTCTTAGGGGGTTGGAGCCAGGGTCAAGACAGCAACCTTGGACTTGGTTCAAAATGCACCTTGGGGGCTTCCCTGGTGGCGCAGTGGTTGAGAGTCTGCCTGCCGATGCAGGGGATACGGGTTCGTGCCCCAGTCTGGGAAGATCCCACATGCTGCGGAGCAGCTAGGCCCATGAGCCATGGCTGCTGAGCCTGTGCATCCGGAGCCTGTGCTCCGCAACAGGAGAGGCCACAAACAGTGAGAGGCCCGCGTACTGGAAAAAAAAAAAAAATGCACCTTGGAAGCCAGGGATCCCCTCCCTCCATCCTAAGGTCTCTAGAGAACATCTCCCTCTGCAACAGAGGACACATCACCCTCCCACTTCCCACAGAACTGAGCAGCTGGGAAAACACACTCATCTCATTTCCGGAGAATGCTTGGGAGACCCGGACAGCCCAATGACCAGCTCCCTGGTGATGGAACCACCGGGAAACAGCCTTAGCTGAGTGGAGGAAAATTTGGTCCCTTCATCTGGTTCTCAAAAGACAGAGGCGGGGAGGGTCGGGGGGACTTCTCTGGTGGTCCAGTGGTTAAGACTCCGAGCTTCCAATGCAGAGGGCGTAGGTTCGATCCCTCCTCAGGGGAACTAAGATCCCACATGCCACGCGGACGAAAAAATAAAAATAAAGACAGAGTGGGAAATAAGCCTGAGGATACGGCAGAAGAGAATGTGGTAGAAGGCCACGGGCAGCAGCTTTCCAAGCTCAAATGTTCGGTCCCAGGATTAGAGAGGGGGGAGAACCCAGGCCTCCTGAGTGCAAACACTGGTGAGGTGCGAGGCCCCATGTATCCACGTGTCCCTCGGCCTCCCCAGGACCTCCCTGAAGTGGACAGAGGGGCTGCCTTCCCATGCGACCGTGACCTGCAGCCCTGGAGAGCTCCAGGCAGCGCCAGGGAGGGGCAGCAACCATCAGTGAGAGGCCAGCCAGTGCTCTCCGTGAATCTGTGAATTGCTGCCCCGCTGGGACTCGAGAATTCCAGGAGCCAAACCTCGGCCTCCCTTTGACAGAGCCACTTTTCATCTTCTTTGGCTTCGGGAGCCAGCAAACGCACACAGGCGAAAATCAGTTAATAACTATGCACGTTTTATAATAAATTTTAACAATTTAAGAGTCTGGTACAGCTTTATTACAGTTTTTATTTCACCGCACTAATTCAGTACCTAATAACCTGCCAGAGACACAGAATTCACTTGCCATATGCGCTGAGAGCTAAGATAATGGAATATGCAGAGGGAGAACCTTGGGTCACACCCAGCAAGGCGTTCCTCCTTTCCCTGGGGATCCGGGAGGGAAAGCAGCTCTCAGAATTGCTGGGAGTGGACTGTGACCTGGGGTCCCAACCTGGGTCCAAGCAGCGGGTTTCCCTGTGTTTCTGTCCCCCACGGAAGGACAGGCAGGAGGGATGGAATAGCCCGGACGGTGCCGTGTTTAAGGACAGCCTGACTCTGCCGGGATTAGTCTCAGAGCACACAGCCTGCCCCACCGCATTCCTTAGATCTTTTGGTGGCTAGAAGGTGGAATGGCTCATCTTCTTGGGGCTGGCAGCTGGCCACCTCCACCTCATTCAGGCCTGACCCGAGGGAAAGGAGATCAGCCCAAATGAAAACCTCTTAGGAACTAGGTCCAGCTTCCGTCCCTGCCTCTCCTGCCCACAGCACGTCCCCAGCAGGGTTCTCAAAGCCTGGCCCCCAGACCAGCAGCCTCTGCATCACCTGGGAAGCTGTTAGACATGCAAGTTCTCAGCCCCACCTCAGAACCCAATCTGACGTTCTGGGGGTGGAGCTCAGGGAATCTGTGTCCTAACAAACCCCCCAGGTGATTTTGATGCACGCTGGAATTTGAGAAATACTCAAGTTTGAAAGGTCAAGAGAGAGCATTCTCTAGTGCCACCAGGAATGCTTACAAGTTAATGGGACTCAGTTCCAAAGCCTTTAAAATCACATTTCATGACCTCTACATTCTATTGCCAATCTTATTTAAAAGATAGTAATAGGTAGATACATACATAAATACATATGTAAATACATACATACATATGTTTGTATATAGATATCAGTATATGTATATATGAGTGTGTGTACGTATACACGCACACACACACACATACACACAGCATTGTTCGGCATTCTCAAGTGAAAACAAAAATTTTCTTTATGTGCTATTTCAGAATGACATGGAATTTAATAAAATGTCTTATCCATGTGGGTGTAGTGCTGTAACCTCTCACTGCTCTTCAGGTAAAATAAACTGATGTGGGAAAACATGAGAAAAAAAAAAGAGAGAGAGAGAGAGCGTTCTAGAAATGTCTGTTGAAGCTGTGATCAAGCCGTCCAGAGGTCTGGGGGTGAGTTCTGTGCTGCCGTCTCTACGCTGCCAGGAAAACCTGGGCCTCAGTCTCCTCATTTAGAAAGATAAGGACACAGGCTGGACCTCACTAAGGCAGCCCTGACATCCGGGACAGATGGCTGAAATGAAGCCCAGCAGGTGCCCACAGTGCCCCTGTCTTTAGGGAGAGGCCCGAGTGGATCACGTCCTACAGCCCCCACTGGGGTGTGTGGTTGCTAAATGCATCTTAGCTTCCAAACAAAGGAGAACAACGGCAAGGAGAGGGGTCCACGACCAGCAAGAGTGACAGAGGGAAAGAAAGCAAGGTAGGCTGAATGTGTGAGCGTGTGTGTGTGTCTGCACATGCGTACTAGGAGAATTTAGCTAGGTCCCTGCTCCTTTGGTTTTCTTTTCTCTCCCCTTTATCTCTTTCCTCTATCTCTTGACCATCTGTTTCTCCGAGAACATGATGAAGTCTCTCCCATTCTACTGAGAAGTAAACTCAACGCTTCCTGAGGTTTTGCAACTCCCTCTGTCTGCCACCCTCTCTCTCCTTCCCCCAGAATGAATCCCCTTGAAATAGTGGTCTCCAATCAAAGGCATCACTTCACAGCTCCAGTTCCTTCCCTGACCTCCCTCAATCTGGCTTCCACCTCCATCGTTCCAGGAAAGTGTGCTCGGCGCCTCCTACTTTCCAAACCTGAGGGTTGCTCCCTGCCCTCGTTCTCTATGACATCCCATCCTCTCCAGGTTCTGCCTTCTGATGCTAAGTAACTGCCACCCTTCGACCTTTTGTATCCTTAGTTTAAATTTTTACATTTGATGTTTCATTACATACACATGTATACATTATACTATCCAAAATATGTTAGGGAAATAGACAAGGTATAGTCTACCCAATTTTTTCCGTGTCCCTTGAATGAAACTCCAGAAGAAAATATTCTTTTAGAACAAAATGCCAGGAAAATTTTCTTTTCCTTGCGGAACTAGTGCATCATCTCATGGACAATGGATCCTTGCGGAACTAGCGTATCATCTCATGGACAATGGAACTCAAGAAGCAATTCCCCACAACAGTTTGAAACAGGCAAATCGACAATGTCAGTCTCTATGGAGAGAGGAGGGATCTGGGGTGTGAATACTGTCCTAGTTCTTGATCTGGGTACTGCTTAGTGTGTTCAGTTGGTAAAAATGTACGAAGCTGTATAATTAATGATACGAGACCTTTGGGATACATACTGTACTTCTGTAAGTATTTTAAAGAATTCCCATTTTTCTTTTTTAAAAAATTGAAATATACCTGATTTACAGTGTTGTGTTAGATTCAGCGAAGTGATATATATATATATATATATATATATATATATATATATATATATATATAATCCCCTTTTTAAAATCCTTTTCCATTACAGGTTATTACAAGATATTGAGTATAGTTC
Source organism: Phocoena sinus (assembly GCF_008692025.1). Classification (NCBI taxonomy): domain Eukaryota; kingdom Metazoa; phylum Chordata; class Mammalia; order Artiodactyla; family Phocoenidae; genus Phocoena; species Phocoena sinus. The sequence continues at coordinate 74,034,458 of NC_045777.1, read as the reverse complement.
CCTGTGCTATATAGTACGTACTTGTTGGCCCATTTTCCTTTTTCCTGACCAGAAGTTCTGATCAGATTGGTGGCTCTATTATGTTTTTTTCTTTTTTTTTGGCCATACCGTGCGGCATGTGGGATCTTAGTTCCCTGACCAGAGATCGAACACGCGCCCCCTGCAGTGGAAGTGCAAGTCTTAACTGCTAGACCTCCACGGAAGTCCCTCAATTATACTCTTATACAACCCTTTGACCTTCAATTGTGCATTCTATTTTTTTCTGATCTTGTGCTTCTAAACTGTATTCTCCTTGGTACAGAATTTTTCTCCTTAGTTTATGATTTATATATTTTCTACTTCATTATATATCCACCACCAAAATGCTATCCAAAATGCTTTCTGGAAGTAGCCAAGGTAGAAATAAACAGATCTTCTTTCAAGTGGAGAAAGTCTATTTTTTGTCTCTGCATCCTTCATGCCCGGCATATAGTAGTTACTCAATTAACATTGAAAGAAAGAAAAGTCTATCTGTAAAGGAAAAGAGAAAAATAGGGCAAAAGCAAATGGAGATCTCAGGAGTCAAGAAAGGGGTCCTTTTAAGATGAAGGAGACCTGAGCAGGTCTCTAAGGATGTTGGGAAGAAGCCAAGAGAAAAAGACAAGTGGAAAATGGGGAGGATGATCTATGAGCCTTGTTCCCAGGAGAAGAGACAGAATACAGGAAGGGGATGAATTGTCTTAAACAGGAGAGACACCTCTTTTTCCGTCTCCTTGACTGGTTTTGCTAGTTTCCTCTCTTTAACCTGTAAATAGTTGTAATGCCTCAGAATCCAGTCCCGAGTCCTCTCCATCCGTAGCCTGTCTCCTGATGATCTCATCTGATAAAGCTTTAAATACCATCTGGGCTCATGGCCCCCAAGGCTGTACCCAGCCCAGATCTCTCCTGTGAACTCAGGACAGCCCACTCAACATCTCTGCCGGGATGCTCAACAGACGTTGTTGCAAAGTGAGCAGAACCAACTGCTGATCTTCTCCCAAACCTGCTCCACCCACAGCTGTCCCCACCAGAGGCCAAAGAAGCTTGAGTCATCCTTGACTCATCTTTTCATCTCACACAATTACCCAATCCATCAGCAAATCCCATTGCCTCCATTCTTAAAACAAAAAAACAAAACAAACAAAAAACAGTAACAAAAAAACAGAATCCTAGTACTTTGCACACATCCACTGTTAACCGCCATCCAGCCACCGTCCCCTCTCACTGGGATTTGGTAACCATCTCCCAGCTGGTCTTCCTGCTTCCACCCCATCACCTACAATTGTTTCCCAACACAGTAGTTAGAAGAATCATTTTTAAATGTCCCTCCTCTGCTCAGAACCCGGTGCAAACTTCCATCTCCCTCAGAGTCAGAGCCCAAGTTCTGGTGACACCTCCAAGGGCATTACTCCAGCGCTGCCTTCTCCCCACATCCTGTCTGGGATTGCGCCCACCCAGGCCCATCACTCTCCCTGAGTGATGTTCTCTCCAGCACATGCTATTTACAATTTACAATTCACCCTGCTGTTGCTTATTTTTTGTCTTCCCCACTGGATGAAAGTTTCACAAGATCAGGGCTTTCTGTCTGGTTTGTTCACTGCTGCGCCTAGACCGCAGCTCCGTGCACGTTTTGTGCTCAATACGTATTGGTTGAATTCCATTTTCCCAAGTGGCTCTCTCTCCTATCTCCCTTAGAATAAAGTTCCCTCCTTTGCGGGCACCCAAGGCCCTTTGGGGCCTGGCCCCTCTCTCCCACCTGGCCCTCCAGAACATAGCCAGGTGGAATCACCCACCACCCCCTCAAGTGCCTCTTCCACCTCTGGCCTTTGCTTGTGTCATCTCCTCTGTCAAGAATGCTCTTCCAAAGCGACCTCTTTGGGGACTCACTTTGGGGGTCACCCAAATAACTGAGCTGAGCCCAAGTTAGGGCCCTATCGCTGTGCGCCTGTGGTCCCCTGGACTCCTGCCTCTCATAGCCCGCATCATCTGCATGGACACAACTGTCTGTCTCCCACTTGACAGCAGAGGTGCCGTCATCCTGGGCTGGATGCCCTGGGTGAATGCTAGGTAGCGATGGTATCAGTTGTTGTTGTTATTATTATATTATTATTACAATTACTATTATCTTTGATAAATATTTAAATCAGTGACTCTCCCCAATGGGCACTGTCTACATACACATCAACTGATTGATGAACTGACGGATCTATTAATTGACTCGTCCTACACACCAGAGTGACAGAGCGGTTTTCCCTTTTCAAGGCTCTTCTCTTCTTCAAACGTGACAAAGAGGGGGTAGCCCACGGTGAGGGAAGGCAGTGGGGACTTCGACGCCCAGCAAGCCGAACGGCTTCCAGGACACGCCTGGGGTCCACAGGCTCCTTCTCCAGGTCCTCGTGCAGGAGATATTTTGTATTAGTTCAGATTTCCCCACAAAAGGACATATTTGAGTCCCAATTTATGACAGTCACGGGGCTCTTTGACGCATCTGGCTCCACTGCATCTCTTAAGTAAAGTGAGTGAGCAGTGGTTTGGTTTAGCCGTTAAAGATCACCTATGTTGAAGGTTACCTGTCCACAGACCATCATGTGTTTATTCAATAAACTTTTCTGTAGTTTCAGGGCCGCGCCAGGCCCCGTGCTAGCCATGGGGAGCGGTGTGATGGCACGGATGAGGTCGTCCCTGCCCCGAGAGAAGGCACGGGCCAGCAGCCAGTGAAGGAGACATTGGAGCTATTTAAATATCAATAGTTCCATCCTCGGTGATACAGTTTACTTAACTGAAGGTGGCTGCCTTCATTGGAAGGAGAGAACAATTTCTTTTATACCTGCTGTGTCCTCAGACCTTAGCTACATTATTCCATTGAATCCTGACAACTTTACCATATCACAGTTGAAGAAACTGAAGCTCACTGAGATTAGGTAACTGGCCCAGGCCACACGCTAGTAAGTGGTGGACCTGAGATTCCAACAGAGGTCTGTCCTTCCCCGAAGGCCACGTCCTTTCTGCTCCATCACCCTGGTAATGTGAGAGCCCGCCAAGGCCATTAAATGAATTCCCATGGACCACAAAACTCTTAAGAAGTTGCCGGGTCTAAACAAACTCCATTGGGATCTCTTTATAGCGCCTTGAAAGCCAGCAGGCATCCAATAAATTTTGACCACACACACAAACACACACACACACACACACACACACACACACACACACATCATTAAGGTGAAGAGAAAAACTGACACAAAGGAACAGTCTACCTATTTAACCACTGGGCCTCAAGCCGGGTGAAGGGCAAAGGGCAGGAAGAGGGGCCCGTCTCTGCCTGAGAAGCACCCAGGTTGGACCCTCTGTCTATGAGCTCAGGGAAGTACCCTGCTCGCCATGGCCACGGTCCCGCCTAGCATCCCAGCACCAGGCAGAAGCCCAACCCTCACGATGCCATTCACAGACCAGCTGGAAGCAAAGCTGGGAAGGGGGTACGAAACCCTCCACAGGCCTCCCCCCTTCATCCTGCTTCCCGTGTGGCTTTCAGTTTACAGGAAACATCTCTCCCTGGATGCCTCCCTCAGAACCTCCAGATTACTACACGAATCCACTGATGGGCACAGCGATTAGGAATGCCATCAAGTGCTTCATTTGTGGGTTCTGAATAGCCTCTCCTAACCAGAGTGTTTCTGCCATGGCTGAGAGTTTTATTGCCCTGAGAATACGAATCACATTGCAACCCTGGTCTCCGGGAGGCACAGACACTGACGTCCATGCCACTCACCCAGAGAAAGTTCCCATTCTTTGCTGGGGGATCGGAAAGGATTTCACTGCACACACCCTAACTACTGTTCCTGTGAACAGCTGGGGACACTGCAGGCAATGACTCTGTGGGGAAATCCCCACTTCCGTGAGCTATGCTTTGGCCCAGATCCCTCTCAAGATTGGAAAAGCAATGTTAATCATCCAGAGTGTTTTAAAGCCCCTGGAAACATCAGTAGAAGTGCTTTGCATCCGAAGCTACTTTCCCGGGGCAGGGGTTGCAAGCCTCCTCTCAAAGCACATGGACCCCGTATTTCGGGCTCCCGGGGACTGTTACCCAGGACGATGAAAATGGCTCCCTCTGCCAGGGCCTGGCTTTCAGGGACATCTGTGAGGTCGTGTCAAGCTGATTAAGAGGAAACCTCTCTTTCGGGTACGACTCGAGAAGAGCATTTCACCCAGAAGGAATGAAAACAAATCAATGAAGGATTTACAGATAGATGTTCTCTGGGCCCAAGTACAATTTACAAAATGCAATGGGAACGAAGATAAATCTCCCTCTCTCTGCCAGCCTAGAGCAGATTCCTGAAGCAAAGCAACTCTTTGCCACAGAACCTCAGACTCGGCTAGAAGTGAGTTTCCTCAAAAGGCACCGGGAAAGGGTTATGGATTCCTGAAATACTACAGCAAGCATTTTAATCGAGTAGCATTCAATGTAAAGGGGAAGGGAGGTGCCGCACGGTGTTCCTGCCGGGACAATTTACAGAGAGAAAGTTCTATGCGATGAGTTTTCCAATAACACAGGGGAACGGCCATTGTCAGACTGACCCAGTGGCAGGTCATTGATTTAAGAAGCGAGTCAAAGTCAGGGTTATGCCCTTTTCATGCTGACCTGAGACAGGGGACCCGGCCAGGGAGGAAATGGTTTGGCAGGAGCCCGAGCTTGAAGAAACATGTTTCCTGGCTCCTCCAAGCCACTTGGGCAGCTAGGTGAAGACAGGGCCAAAACAAACACATTGGGAGCTCCCTCCAGACCCCGACCCCTCCCCTTCCTCCGAAACCCATGAAAACTTGATTTGTTTCGACTAAACACAAGCTGGGAAACTGGAGAGGAAGCAGAGGGGAAGCAGGAAAGAAAGGCGGGCCAGGCAGCGTCCATGCAGTCAGTTGTGTTATTGATTTAGAGCCACACAAGCCCCAGAGTGCCATCGACAAGGATCATACCTCCTGCTGATCTCGGGGGAAACTCTCCAAGATCCATGGCTGGGAGTTCAGGAGAATCTCTAAGCCATCAGGAAGGAGCGGAGCACTGCAGCTCCTCGGAATGATGGACCAGGGCGAGCTTTAATTAACAGGGTCTGATGCCTCTTCTTTTTTGGTAACTGAGAAGATTTAAAGGGCTAGAGTCCCAATTTGGAGGGTGCCGGTGCTGTGCCTGCTGCTGCCTTTGCTGCTGCTCCGTCCACCGCTCCCAGCTGCCGGAACAGCTTCCTGCAGACCTCTCTCTTCAGCAAGGAAGCGGAGCAATGAAGGTGGAAAAGTGCAGCCAGGAACCCCGGGGGGATCTTGGGCTATGTGGTGTGAATCAGAACTGCGGGGCCGTGGACCCAGGCACTGCCCATCCGAGTGAGTCCTGCACAGTCTCCCAGACCGGGGAGAAGAGCTGGGCTCCTTGGGTGCAGGTGACGGCAGGAGCCCCCTCTCCAGATGTGGGGTTGGATGGACAGTGCCCAGGAAGAGTGGGCAGCAGGGGCTCTGCTGTGTGCTTCCTTCCTGAAAGGACGGCTGGGTGACAGCTACCGTGTACGCTGTACACACACCCCTGCCCATAAACACACGTATCTGTCCAGGTACACACACACCCCTGTCCATGCACACAGACACGTACCTGCACATGTACCAGCGTCTGCCCAGGTACACACACACCCCTGTCCATGCACACACATGCCTGCCTGGGCACACACATATCTGTCCAGGTACACACACACCTATCTAGGTACGCACACATGCCCATCTTCCAGACCCCCAGGTACAAAGGCACATGACCTGCAGCCAGCCAGACGTCCTGTCCTATACCTGCATTTTACAGGTAGATCAACAAGGGAAATAGTTGTAACACAGAGCACAGCCAGAAGGGAGCCTAGGGTAAGGCGGTGGAGGTATGACCCAAGGGGTGGGGGGGCCGGGGGGGGTCCCTGCCTCTATGCTGCCTGTCCAGGAGCAGGGCTCTATGCCAGGGAGAGTCTCAATTCAAGACCAAGACCCCCAGAGTCCCGCTGGCCACATGGCCTCTCTCCAGCTGCTCCTGCTGTCTATTCGTGAAGCCTCACCTTGGATAAGACCTCACTGTCTCATCCTCACACTTACCTATCCTGGGCTTGGCATCCTTACAAGAGTTGATTTTCTCTGTGACACTTCAGCCGATACAGCAGCACCTAGTGTGATACTTTTAATATCATTCTCTCCCAGTAAGCACCCAAAAGAAATCCGGCCAATTGGGGCTCAGCAGACTCAGGGCCCAGCCCTCAGGGGCGGGGGGTGGGGTGGGGAGGGGAGTTGAGCGCCGGATGCGGGTGAACCTCAGATCCTGCCCAGCTCTGGTACGAGCACAGATGCGACCCTCTCCCCATCTTGAGCCTGGATTTCCTCATTTGTAAAATGACAGGGTTGAACTGAGCCAGCGCCCTTCCCTGAGAGGGGAAGCAAGGAGGGAGACGTGGGGACTCTCAGAAAGCACGCTCCATTATCCAAACACCAAGCTGGACCACATCTTCTCCTCGGCTGATGGGGACGGTGCACTGCAGAGGGCATCCGCTAAAAAAAAAATCTAGAAAAACACTGTGCGGGATTATCTCCAAAGGCCTCCGAGTCAGTGAGGGATGGAGTGGGGCGGACACACGCTCCCTGATTGCAGCTTCTCCTCTGAGCCATGGGTCCTGCACACGTCAGGAAGCAAGTGCTTGCAATTCCAGCCGAGCCTCAGGTAAAATCACTGACAGCTCCAGTCTCTCCCCACCTTTCCCATACCCACTTTACCCCTGCCTGGTACCCTCCTCTCACCCTCAGATGCCAGTGCCCTCAAGCCCCCTGGCAATAAAAACCTTCTTAGCAAAGACCCTGCTATCACCCGCTTAGACATCAGCTCCATGTAACTTCCTGTCTCCATCCTCCGGGGAGACTTGCATATGGCATCTTCTCTTGCCTTGAATGAGAGTGACCAAGAAAAATGGGGAGATCGGGGCTGGGGGCTGAGGTGGGAGATGTGTGCCTGGCACAGAAAGTGTCCCCACAGACTCACAGCCCCAGAGCCCTCTGGCCCTCAGGGCATCTCTGAGGAAGGTGGCCTCTGGGGTTGACAGAGCTGGCACAGCAGAGACGTGTCCAAGAAAAGCCACATGACAAGGAAGTATCTGGAGGGAACAAGGGAATTCCAAGCTCCATTCCTACTATCAGATCCTTGGGGTCTCTTCCCCAGTTTTCATTAATAAAATCAAGCCCCACATCTTTGAGACTGGCAACAAAGAGAGTGCTTCCCTGGGGAGGAACAGTGGCCTCGATACCCCTCGCTCGGGGACCCCTGGAGTACTCTCCCCATGGGACCACAGCTGCCAGTGCCATGGCCCCGTGGCCCTTGGTGCCCCATGATGGCGCAATACATGTCTTTCCTCAGAACAAAGAGCTATGAATGCAGAGAGTGACAGGATCTAGGCCCCCGGGGCAGAGACAGTGGCTTACTCAGCCTCACCACAGCCCCCAGTGGGCCCTTAGGAAGGGAGGTCATCCGAGGCCCCCACCACGGGGAAGTGCCCTTGGGAAGATCCTGACCTCTCCAAGTCCAAACGGAAAAGACCATGGCCTAAAGAGACAGGTGGTCCCTCCCCACCTGTCTGAGGTCCACCGTTTCCGCTCCTTTGGCCCAAATGATGACCTGGCTCTCCCCCAGTGACTGACAAATGAGAATATCCACCCCCTTCATTCCTATCTGCAGGAGCTTAACTTTATCTGACTTTTGCAAGATAAGCTTACCAGAATACAACTCAGGAGGCCTCACTCTTTAAACGGTGGGACTGATTCCGTGGAGCCTCGAAATTGGCCTGCCCCCAAATCTGTTTTTGTGAATCTGGTTATCCACCCTGGCCCCTAGGCACAGGCCAGTCGCAGATGCTCTGCCATGCTGGGACCGGGCTTTCTAGACCACTCTTCCCAGGCACCCCTGCCCACTGGCTTCTAGTGGTTCAGCCAAAGGAGGCAGATGGGAAAGCCAGGAGGGAGAGAGCGCAGAGGGATGACTCCCGCCCCCAGCTTCCTTCGTTACTGCTGAGACCAGCCTCACTGCACCCCTTCTCTAGACTACTCTTCCCAGGCACCCCTGCCCACTGGCTTCCAGTGGTTCAGCCAAAGGAGGCAGATGGGAAAGCCAGGAGGGAGAGAGCGCAGAGGGATGGCTCCCACCCCCAGCCTCCTTCGTTACTGGTGAGACCAGCCTCACTGCACCCCTTCCGAGGTCCAGCACCAGCTTTGCCCGCCTCGCAGAGGTGCCAGCAGCTGGGTCATGTCCCCCTGCAGTCAGACCACTCACCAGCCATCCACACTCCACCCCAACTGCCGCATCCCCTCCACTGTGGCAGTCCTGCTGGGTTGATGCCTCCATCAGGGCCTCTCTTAGGCCAGGTAAGACCACCTCTTCTCTTGTGTTCCCCAGCCCTAGAGATGGTAGCTGTTCTCACAGTGATTAATTCTTGGATTATTTCAGCTTTCCAGTTCCTGTGTAATTAATCCTCTGTGTTAAATGCCATCTGTTTGAAATAGCTAGTGTGGTTTTGTTTTCCTGACTGGACAAGAATTTTCCTTGGAGATCCCAAATTGGAGCGTTCTTATAGTCATGTTCAAGTCAGAATCGGAACATTCTGGCATATACCACACGTTTTGGAAATCAATGTTAACATTTGCAGGTTAAAAGAAATTACGAGAGAGAGGAAAGTTTTAAGATTGTTCCTAAAAAAAAAAAAAAAAAAAAAAGATTGTTCCTCATGTTGCAGCCCACTGGCATATCCTTATGTTACATATTTGTCATTTATTACACCAAATTTACAGATATCAAAAAGAAAAAATAGGGCTTCCCTGGTGGCGCAGTGGTTGAGAGTCCGCCTTCCGATGCAGGGGACACAGGTTCGTGCCCCGGTCCGGGAAGATCCCACATGCCGCGGAGCGGCTGGGCCCGTGAGCCATGGCTGCTGAGCCTGTGCGTCCGGAGTCTGTGCTCCGCAACGGGAGAGGCCGCAACAGTGAGAGGCCCGCGTACCGCAAAAAAAAAAAAAAAAAAAAAATACTCCTGGTCAATTTTAGAGCTACTGAATTCAAAACAAAAGATTCTTCAGGGGCAACTTAGGAAGTCAACCTCAGAACTGAACTGAACGCCAGCCCTATGGGGAAGAACTCAGGGTAACTTACACATGATCGTTCTGCTTACTGGTAGATGCTACGTTAGGTTCATTGAGTAAATCTTAGTACGCTTCATCAATATTTTGGAACTTGGACCATGTAGGCTATTAGGGTATTGGAGCTCCTTAATTCATCTCTCATTTCATCCCCTTGGGGTTCTGATCTGAGAACAGAGATCAAGACAAAATTGTTCCTCGGGCAGGGGTAAGAATGTGGAGGCAAAATGTTTTTGCAGTCCACTACATCATTTGACCTCTGCCCAGTTTTCCAGGACACCACATCCAGCATGGTCAGCGTGTGCTACCCTAGAGATATGGCCCTACGCAGCCCTCTCCTCTCCATTCGCACTGTCACCGGCTTCACGCAAGCCCTTTTCTCTCTCAGCTGATCTCCTACGAGAAATTTCTAAATGAATCCCCCTCCCTCCATTCACCAATAATGCCTGGTGTCCTGCTAGGCACCAGAGATACGGTGGCAGGTAGGGGAGATGCAGCCCAGCCTTTGGGGAGCTCAGGAGCTTGAGAAAGACAAATATCAAAGCCATTGCAAAAGGGAACAAGGACAATGAACAAGAAATGCCCAGGGCGATGGCCAGCTCTCATCTGAGGACTGATTTACTCTGCAGGAACTGGGGAAGGCTCCTGAGGTGGGACCTGGTGAATAAGTAGGTGTTGATGATGTGACGGGGGAGGGATTGCTCCCGAAAGACAGAACAGGCTCTAGGGTACCAGGCACCAGGCAAGCAGGATGCCAACACTGACCAAGCGGAGACACTGGTTCGTGGTCAGGTGGAGAAGTAAGTAAGCAAGGGACACCCGCGAGGCCTGCGTGCTTCACGGTAAAGGAGAGAGGAAGCTGTGATGGGGCTAGGCTGGATCGTGAGATGTACCTAAACGATCCTTCATCAATACGCATTCTCTAAGGAATCTGCGGTGCAATCCAAGTAAGCGACGAAGGAAACGTGAACAACGCTTGACAGTTGGAGCACAGTTGGATCGATGGGTCCAAAATACAAAACATTTGTTACCCGTGTTGTGTGGGATAAGATCAAACTCCTTATTCTATCTAAAAGGCCCTTTGTAAACTGGTGGCACCAATCTACCTTTCATCCCCCTCTCATCTCCTCCCAGGTCCCCTCCTAACACACCTCAATCAGCTCCAGCCACATGCAACCATTTGCAACTCCCAGAATAGGCCAGCCTCACACATGGAGCCTTAGCACTGCTGTTCCTCCATCCTGGAATGTCCTTCCTTGCTGCCCTAGTGAACTCCTACTTATCCCTCAAGGGCCGACTCTGATGTCACCCCAGGGATCACCTTTCCTCCCAGCTTCCCCCAGGCAGAGAAGGGTACCTACCTCCCCGGGGGCAATTACCACCCTGTACAGCCACATGACTGCCTCTTTCTCCCTAAGGGTACCAGCAGGTGTCCTCCTATTCTTAGTGCCTCGTACAAGGCAGTCCCACAAATTCTGTTTCAAATGAACTAGAGTATATAATTCCACATTAACAAACTAAGCGAGCTTAGTTCCTCCCTGGTGTAAAATGCAAACTTTGTAAAACTCACACCTATGAATTTCGAATCAAATGTCAACAATCTGGGAGCCACTAATGGCCTATAATCAAGGGAAAGTCTGCTCAGTAAGTAAATAGTTGTCTTCTTTGTTGGAATAAACCACAAGTAATGATTTACTCATTTTCTCGTTTTCCGCACATTAGTCAAATTTTCTAGAGTGGTTTCACTGTGTCCTTGCCCGCAGCAGTAGGCTAGACATGCCCCCTCAATGCAAGAACAAGAGGCCCCTGCTCCTGTAGGCTTGCCCATGGGTTGCCGAATCAAAGTAAATGTATAGGGTCCCAGTTTAAAGGGAAAGTGCTCCAACGTGGCATGGCTTCCATGTGTATGGGATACAGGCGTGCAAGATTTGGAGCCACCAGCTTACAAAGCACCAAAGTCCAAGCGCCAACGTACAGCCTTCTCCCACGAAGGTAAAAAGACGTCCACCTCATTCCTCCAGTGGTAAAGCAGAGACGAAAATCCCCAAGCTTACTGCCCCAGGAGATTTCTGTAAGCCCGTGGGATCAACTGTATAAACGTAAGGTCTTGGCTGAAGTCTCCTGTTGAATCCCAGCTCTAACTTCTTGATCTGCTCTTATGCCCAGCTTTCTAACATATCAGCCTCCACGGCCACATTTACCTGGTGGATGTGGATCTGGTATAGATGTTGCTCTGCTCCCCATCCCCCACTACAGGGCAAAGAGCTTTGCTTTCCTGAATCCCTGGTGAATCTGAGTTCTGCTTCACTGCCCTGCAGTTCAAGGGCTCAGAGGATTTGCAAATAGCAGGAATGGCAGCCTGCTTTGTTCTCTCCAAACGGCCAGATTCTTCCCTCTCCAGTTCCCCTCTCCTTCCTCCTTCCTTCTCTCTGTCCCGCTCCCTGGGCTGAGAGCGTGGCACACCTGGTGCCACAAACACCTTATGAGAGGGCACGACAGACTCAGAGCATGAACTGGACGTGCGAGGAGTTATTAGTGAAATCTGTTCCCAGAACATGGAGGGTTAGGGCCTCAGGAGCCCCTCTAAATCCAGACACAGAGGTGCAGCCTGGGCAGATGTTAGGCTCCCAACCGGCTCACTGGCTCACGCAGCGGCCTGGGGAGGTGGGGAGACATCCCCAGGTGAACTTTCTGAAGGGGATGAGTGGCTTGCAGCTTGACGGATAGCCATGCTCTGTCCACCTGACCGTGGGCATCAGCACAGCCGGCCAAACTGTCCAAGCCTCTAGGAGTAGAGCAGCCCTGCAGGGTGCTGTGGATGTGAGCGAGCGTCAGTGTCGTTTCCCTAAATCACACTGCTGTCACTTAGCAAGGCCATCTACCGACGTTCAAAGACCAAACTTCCTCTCCTATCTCAGAGCCGGACGAGATGCCAAACTCAACAATAAAACCATTGGCTTCTAAGAAAACAAACCAGTCAGACAAGCTTGTGTGTACAGACACAAGCTGAGGCCAGAAGAAGTGAAGCAGAGCAATGTCCACAGCCCCAGTATCCTGGCTCCAAACACAGAAAACCCACTGTGGAGAGAGGGCTACAGTCAAGCGGTGAGATTCCAGGCAAAGGGCAGCCCTGTCAGGGGCATGAATGGCCCCCAGCCAGCATTGCAACCAGGGTCTTTTCCGGCCAAGAGACAGGAGCCGTGCAAGGAAGCTTGAGTGGGGAATGGGATGGGAGCTGCTAGGATGCCCAAAGCACCCATTCCCCTCCCCCAAACAAAAGACCCCCATGTGGCTCTCTCCGGTCCAGCCACCTGTCTTAGTACACTCTGAGGTTTCCCTGGCCAGAGTCCTTGTTAATTTCCGTGCAATTTCGACACAACTAATGCACACTCATCTTTGCAGGTTGGAAAACACAGAGGGAATCTTTCCAAATGCTGCCAATCAAGGGTCACTGCCATGAAAATTTATTTGATTTATTGCCAATAAGAGCCTGGCAAAAGCCTCCTTCTCCATCGCCCACTTCTTTATAAACTGTGACCAGGCACTAAGGTGACTGGGCTCTGAGCCTCTTCTGGAGGACCCAGCCTGCTTGCGCCCCAACTGCTGAGCCAGTTGGGGGCAGAGGCTGGGCCACAGGGGCTCAACACCTGAGTGGACAGGCTGTCTCTGGAGGTCAAGACTGGACCCCCCTCATCTGCCTTCTCAGGTTCAAGAACTAGCACATTTTAAGGAGATAAAAGACCACCCTGGAGCCAACTACCATTTCTTCTAGGAACTCAGAGAACTCCAAGAATCCAAGGACAGCTCAGAGGGGAGCGAGGAAGATCACTGCAGGATTAGAGGAGATCACTATGAGCTTAAAGGGAAAAACATGGAAGAAGCTGAGATTGCTGAGTCCAAACTGGTTGGGAAAGGGACAGATCTGATCTCTCACTGAGTCCCCACCTCACTGTTGGTTACATCAAACGGCCCCCACCCCCGCCCCACTACCCCAGGGTAGCTGTGCAGAAGGGGTAAATACTTATATGGTTCCCCTTGCACCCTGAAAACCAGTAATGTCAAGGCTCTGTTGTGTCTTTGTACAGCCGTGAATAGATAGGTATCTCTTTATTGGGTTCTGTATGCAACTGGACTCAGGGACACAGCTAAAAGCTAGGGTAAAGTACGACTAATATTACTTTGCAAAATAATAAAAACGCCATCCCTATTTTGTATATTCTCATCCCCCAGCCCACCTAGACCACAAGCCCCCTCAACAGGAAGAAGAAAAAGAAGGAAAAGGGTCCCTCCCTTGACTTCATACTATGATAGTGGCCAAATAGCAATATTAGACACATCCACCCCAAGGGCATCCCACTGCTAGCCCATCCCGGCATGCTAATCCCACATACTCCAGGCTTTTTCATCTTGCCTTCTGTTTCATGTGGCCAAGGTCCCACCAAACCCTTAAGCTAAGTTTTCCTTAGCCCATCTGAGATTGTTCATTGAACTTGGCAGAGCAAAGCCTGCTCTGGACTCTCTAGTTGCGGCTGTCCCAGGTGATATTGTAGCCTGAACGACTCCAGCTTTGGGAAGTACACCACTCAGGCAAGGTTACAGCAATATCTCCAGCTCCCTTCCTTAGCCACAGGAGGAACAGTCACTGTGAGGATGGCTTATGGCTCCCACTTGGATTCATATGTTTTAGCCCTTGGGACGGATGCCATCACATAGCAAAGGTGCTGAGAGTGGAAACCACTAATATCCTACATCCCAAACTCGGATTCATCTCATATCTGAGACTCTCCTGGACAGAAATCAGGAGTGGTACCACATATGGCAACCCCAAGCCTTTCCAAGAACCTCCAGTCCCTCTAGAGGTCTCCACATCTGCCTAGGGTTAGAGAGGAATAGCCATGGGTGCCTCGGTCCAGCTAATGCTTCAGAAGGTTATCAAACAAAATTATCCCGGACAAAGCACAGGGGGGCAACTCAGATGCCTCTCTAGTGTCTCCAGAACTTGAGAGAAGAGAGAACTTGGGGATCATGGTGCAGATGGATATGCTCCTGGATAACTTCTGTTTGCTCTTCATGGCCCAACCCAGACATCACCTCATCCAGGAAGTCTTCCTTCATGCACAAGGTTAGGCTCCCATCCTCTGTGCTCTCAAAGCATCATGTACTTCCCTTTTAGACTTATTACACCACATTCTGAATTCCCAGGGGCTCCTCTGCACCCAAACACACACTAGACGGTGTGCTATTGAGCCTAGGGGCTGTGTCTTACTCACTCGTACGGGAGGCTATAGCCATGACCTCCTGCATCTGCCTGGCTGCTCCCAGCCCAAAACTTGAGTTTTAAGACCTGGCCTGTGTCTATCTGCACCAAGACTAACAGCTTGCCACTCACCCCCAGCCCTAATTGCTGCAATGGGGGGAAACGAGAAGTGGGATTTGAAAACAGAGCTCTCCAAGGTCAAACCAATAGAAGGGGGTTTGGTAATGTCACAGTCAAGGTTGGGAAAGAGACAGACACTCTTCCAGCATAATAAAGTCCAAAAATTATGTCAGCAGGAAGACATGAATCTTGTGTATAGATCACTGAAGTCTGTGGGCAGGAGATTAACACTTGCAGTATAAGTGATTGGTCGTTTAAAAGAGTTTGGAGTGATCATAGAGGAACAAAAAGAAAAAGCAAGCTTCCCCCCAGAGGTCAGGGTCCCCTCCCTTCTCTTGTCTGACTTCCAGGCTCCAAGTCTCCCCCTCACTCGGAGCAGCAATAACTGAACGGGGACTCTAATACTGAGGAGGAGCTGGGATACCCCAACGGAGGGAACAGCTCCCACCCGGGAGAGGAGAGAAGAAAGATGGAGAAGAATGAGGATGAGAAACAGGTCCAAGTGGGAGATCTGACCAACCAAGAGGACATCTACTTGGGGGTCAATGCCCTGAAGGTCTGGTCAGGGAGATCTATCCTGGTGTGGTGCAAGGATTTGAGCTTATGCCCATCACTCGGCCCATTGCCACCCCAGTTCTGTATAGTTTAGATTCTATCACAGGCACCTGGATTGAGGAACAGACTGAACTTTCCTTGAGGTTGTGTGTGTGTGTGTGTGTACATTTGCACACAAGAGTGAACAGGTACTTGCCTGGCAAATTAAGAGAAGGGACTAGCCCTCCTTCCCCAGATCAATAGCAGGCACCCAAGACACAGACAGGGTCACTGATGTGGAGGTAAGAGGACCTCCGGAAGAGGGCACCCAGCAACAAGGGAGTCCACCGGCTAGTATATGACATTTGTAAGCTAGTATAGAAAATGCTATATAGAAAGTGCAGGATGCCTTGAGGACACAGAGAAAGGGCACCTTAGGGCTTGGGAAGGCTTCCTGCAGAAGGTGATGTCTGTGTTAAACTCTGAAGATAAAGTAGAAGTTAGCCAGAAGCATGTCCATGAGACATCCCCCGCCCTTACCCCCAGAACACAGCTAAAGCCCTCTTGTGGGTCTAAGGTAAGGAGATACACCTCAAATGTGTGAGAGCCAGTCTACTCCCCTGGTGAGGCCCCACAGCTCAGACCTTATCACTTACCGGTGTTCCTGGAGGTGGTCCCAAGCCCTTTTCCCAGAGCTGCCAAAGTGGTCCCAATCCTTCCAGCTGTGCTAAGAAGAAGGATTTGCAGTGTCTGAAGAGCTGGGGAGCCCCACTCCAGAGCTGGCCCCGGCCTGGCCCCTTGGAACCCACTGAAGGTGTGCCAGACCCTGGTGAGGCTGGCTGCTTGGGCTGCAAGACGGAGAAGTGAGCCACGAGCTCCCTGGAGCCTGGCCAGGACCCTCTGGCCAGCCAGGCAGGTGGAGGAGGAGCTGGCGAGAGCCTGATAAAACCTCCAGAGGCTCAGATTAACTCGCGAGAAGCTGTAGAATCAGCGGGCTGACCCAAGGAGCCGCTTGCAGAGCGCCACCCAGGCAGGTGAGGGTGCATCTCCTTCTAGACACGCTCCTGGTTAAGCTCTGCTTAAATCTGAGCTGCACTTCCTGCCTCACCCCACCTGCCACGCACCCTGGGTAGAGTTCTCCGCTACGGGACTGGCTGTTGTCTCACTCTAATCCTTTTGTTTTTTCCAATATATATTTTACTGAGGTAAAATTCACACAAAAGAAAGTTAACCTTTTTAAAGTGAAGAATTCAGTAGCATTTAATACACCCACTATTTTATGCAACCACCATCTCTATCTAGTTGCAAAATATTTTCATGACCACAAAAGGAAACCCTATACCTATAAAGCAGTCACTTCCTTCCCCTCCAGCCCCGGACAACCACAGTCTGTGTTCCACCTCTATGAACTTGCCTATTGTAATTGTATAATACGTGACCTTTCGTGTCTGGTCTCTTTCACTTAGCATAATGTTTTCAAGGTTCATCTACATTGGTGTACGAAGTATCAGTACTTCATTCCTTTTCATAACCAAATAGCACTTCATGTATGTATACACCACAATATTTGTATCCATTCATCCACTGATGCATATTTGGCTTTCTACCTTTTGGTGATTCTGAATAGTGCTACTGTAAACATTCAGGTACACTTCTTTGAGTACTTGTTTTCATTTCTTTGGGGTATAGATCTAAGAGTGGAATTGCTGGGTCACATGGTAATTCTAAGTTTAGCTTTTTAAAAAAATTTTATTTATTTATTTATTCATGGCTGTGTTGGGTCTTCATTGCTACGCGCTGGGTTTCTCTAGTTGGGCTGAGCGGGGGCTACTCTTTGTTGCAGTGCACGGGCTTCTCATTGTGGTGGCTTCTCTTGTTGTGGAGCACGGGCTCTAGGCATGCAGGCTCAGTAGTTGTGGCTTGCGGGCTCTAGAGCGCAGGCTCAGTAGTTATAGCGCACGGGGCTTAGTTGCCCCGCGGCATGTGGGATCTTCCCAGACCAGGGGTCGAACCCGTGTCCCCTGCATTGGCAGGCGGATTCTTAACCACTGCACCACCAGGGAAGCCCCTATGTTAACTTTCTGAGGAATCACCAATGTTTTCTTCAATGACTGAACCATTTTACATTCCCACCAGTAATGTACATGAGTTCCAAATTCTCCACATTCTCACCAACACTTATTTTTTTCTTAATAGTCATCTGTGTGACTGTAAAGTGCAATCTCATTGAGGTTTTGATTTGCACTTCTTTAATGACTAATGATGTTGAGCGTCCTTTCACCTGCTTGTTGGCCATCTTCTTTGAAGAAATGTCTATTCAAATCCTTCACCCTTCACTCCTCTAAGAGTTTTATAGTGTCTGGCCTTACATTTAGGTCTTTAATCCATTTTGAGTTTATTTTTGTGTATGGTGTTAGGGTGTCTTCACCCATTTTTAAATTGGTTGTCTTTTGCTGTTGAATTGTAAGAGTTCTTTATATATTCCAGATCTTTATCGGACATATGATTTGCCAATATTTTCTCCCATTCTGTAGGCTGTCTTTTCATTTACTTGATAATGTTCTTTGTTGCACAAAAATTTTAAATTTTGATGAAGTCCAATTTATCTATTTTTTCTTTTGTTGCTTGCGCTATTTCTGTCATATCTAAGAATCCATTGCCAAATCCAAGGTCATGAATATTTACTCCTATGCTCTCTACTAAGAGTTTTATGGTTTTATCTCTTATACTTAGGTCTTTGATCCATTTTGAGTTGATTTTTGTAGAGGTAGGGGTCCAAATTCATTCTTTTCCTTTCTCTTTTCTTTTTTAAAAACACAATAGAACCTTCTCACTTAAGGTTCGCCCTAAATGAGTGTTTCTGATTGGTGGGTGGCTCTTCTTCAAGTGGTGGGTCAAGCTTCTTCTATCTTTGGTTCTTCAACACATGGCTCCAAGGTTTCTATACTTGTTCATATCAAGTAGACAAGGAGAAATGAGCATAAAGCATTTATAGGCCAGACCTAGGAGAGGCACACATCAGTCCTGCCCACATTCCATTGGCTGGAACTCAGCCAAACAGTGTGGCATCCATGAAAATTCACCTTTCAGGGCTCCTAGTGTAGGTAGCATAAATGACTGGCAGCCTGGCTGTGGTCCACCTGGATTTACCATCACATTCATACAGAGGGAGGCCGTGCTTCTGCTGGGCTGCTCCCAGCCAATGACTAGTCATGGCAGAGGTCTTTTTTTAAATCAAAATATAGTTGACATATAATATTATCTGAGTTTCAGGTGTACTACATAGTGATTTGACATTTGCATATATTATGAAATGATCACCACGATAAGTCTAGTAACCATCTGTTCCCATAGAAAGTTATTACAATACTACCGACCATACTCCTTATGCTGTATATTACATTCCCCATGGCTTATTTACTTTATAACTGGAGGTTTGCATTTCTTAATCCCTTTAATCTATTTCACCCCTCGACCCCCACCCCCTTGGCAAACACCTATTTGTTCTTTGTATCTATGAGTCTGTCTCTGTTTTGTTATATGCATTCATTTGTTTTGGGGTTTTTTTAGATTCCATATATAAGTGAGATCGTACGGTAATTGTCTTTCTCTAGCTGACTTATTTCACTTAATATAATACCCTCTATATCCATCCATGTTGTTGCAAATGGCAAGATTTCATTTTTTGTATGACTGTGTAGTATTCCATGGTATATGTGTACCACATCTTCTTTATTCATTTATCTATTGATGGACACTTAGGTTGCTTTCATGTCTTGGCTTTTGTAAATAATGCTGCAGTGAACATGGGGGTGCATGTATTATTCCAATTAGTGTTTTTGTTTTCTATGTGTAAATACCCAGAAGTGAAATTACTGATCAAATGGTAGCTCTATTTTTAATATTTCAAGGAAATTCCATATTGTTCTCTATAGTGGCTGCACCAATTTACATTCCTGCCAACAGGGCACAAAGGCTCCCTTTTCTCCACATCCTCACCAACACTAGTTATTTCTTGTCTTTTTGAGAATAGTCATTCTGACAGGTGTGAAGTGGTATCTCATGGTGGTTTTGACTTGCATTTCCCTGATGATTAGTGATATTGAGCATTTATTCATGTGTATGTTGGCCATCTGCATGTCTTCTTTGGGAAAAATGTCTATTTAGATCCTCTGCACAGTTTTAACTGCACTGCCGGGTTTTTTGATGCTGAATTGTATGAGTTCTTTTTATACTTTGGGTATTAATCCCTTATCAGATATATTGTTTGCAAATATCTTCTCCCATTCAGTAGGCTGCCTTTTCATTTTGTTGATAGCTTCCTTCACTATGCAAAAGATTTTTAGTTTGATGTGGTCCCAGTTGTTATTTTTGCTTTTGTTTCTCTTGCCTTAGGAGACATATCCAAAAAGAAAAAAAAATTTCTAAAACCTACGTCACCCTTCCCAATTTCAAACTATACCACAAAGCTACAATAATCAAACAGTATCATACTGAAAATAAATGAACATAAATCAAAGGAACAAAATAGAGAGCCCAGAAATAAACCCACACTTATATGGTCAACTAACCTACAACAAAGGAGGCAAGAATATACAATGGAAAAAAGACAGCCTCTTCAATAAATGGTGTTGGAAAAACTGGACAGCAACATGCGAAAGAATAAAACTGGACTATTTTCTCACACCATTCACACAAATAAACTCAAAGTAGGTTAAAGACTTAAATGCAAGACCTGAGACCATAAAACTACTAGAAAAAAAACATGGGCCTGCACCCTTCTGTTGTGACGGGGCTGACTACTGTGGGCATGTGGGTAGGTGGGGCTGGTTCCCCAAACCAGGCTGTGCCTCATGCAAGAGCTGTGGGCCTACTTGAGGGCCAGGTAGGCTTCCTGCAGAATTGGCTGCACAGACCCAGGGAGTGGGGGGTGGCCAGGATTGGTGGGACTGGGTCCAAGCACAGCTGTCTACTTAGCCCAGGGGCAGTTGGGGCTGATGCCAGCCTGCTGGTAGGCAGGGCCAGGTCCCCACACGGCTGTCTGCCTGGTCCCAGGGGTGAGACTTAGAGCTGGTGTTGGCCCACTGGTGTTATGACAGTAGAACCATCTTCCACTAATGGCGGCTGTCAGCATCTCTGTCCCCAGTTGCCTCCTGCCTCTACAGAAGGTTCTCCAAGATCATCAAGTGGGTCTGACACAGGCTCCTTTCAAACTACTGCCTCTAGGCTGGGACTCGGAGTGTGTGAGATTTTGTGTGCACTTTTTAAGTGTGTATTCTCTGTTTCCAGTGGCCTTCTGGCTCTCCCAAACATAGGCCCACTAGTTTTCAAAGCCAGACATTCTGGGGCCTCATATTCCCAGTGCATGACCCCCGGGCTGAGAAGCCCAATGTGGGGCTCACACCCCTTGCTCCTTGGAGAAGACCTCTACAATAGTGGTATTTCTCCTGTTTGTGGGTCACTGGCCTGGGGTGTAGGTCTTCCCTATACCGTGTCTCTGCCCCTCCTACCCATCTCTTGTGGTTCCTTCTTTATGTCTTATTTGTGGAAAATCTTTTCTGCTAGTCTTTACGTCATTCCCACAGGTAGTTGTTCTGTAAGTAGCTGTAATTTCGGTGTGTCCATGGGAGGAGGTATGTTCAGGGTCTTCCTACTCCACCATTTTGGCCACCTCTCCTCCTAACTTCATTCTTTTTCATGTGAATTTCCAGTTGTCCCAATCCATTTGTTGAAGAGACTATTCTTTCCCCATTGAATGGTCTTGACACCCTTGGCAAAAATTCACTGGCCATAGATATATGGGTTTATTTCTGGATCCTTGATTTTATTTCATTGGTTTATCTATCGTGTGCCAGCACCAGCTTTTTTGTTTTGTTTTTCATTTTTTTGTTTTTTGTTTATATATATATATATATTTTTTTTTATTTATTGGAGTATAATTGTTTTACAATGTTGTGTTAGCTTCTGCTGTACAATGAAGTGAATCAGCTATATGTATACATATGTATCCCCTCCCTCTTGGACCTCCCTTCCCCCCCCATCTAGGTAATCACAGAGCACCAAGCTGAGCTCGCTGTGCTATACCACAGCCAATACCAATTTTGATTACTATAGCTTTATAATAAGTTGTGAAATCTCTTTCCTTAATATTGTCTAAACCCAGTCAAGGGGAGGTGACCTAAAGCAGTGCTCCTTTCCCTAACTGGATACCTCATAAGTAGTGCCATACTCTCAAATGTCCTTTGGGACTGTGGATTATGACTCTAATTCTGAAGTTAGAGTAAGAGTAAGGAGGGGGAAGAGGGAGAGCCATGAGAGGCAATGCAGGAATTAGTCTCTTCGGTTCCCCATGAAAGGAGGCGGCACAATGAAGTGAAAAGAATGTGGGCATGGGTGGGTTTCTAGCCCAACTCTGAAGCTACTAGCTTGTAGTCTTGGACAACTTATGCTCTCTGGTCCTTGGTCTTGTCACGTGGAAAATGGGCTGTTGTGAGAACTGAATATGTGCAACAAGGTACATAAAGCATCTGGCCCAGAGTATCTGCTGAATAAATCGCACAGAATGGAATTGGGAAATGACCATGGAAACATGGCACATCCTGACTACTCAAAGACCTCATATACCTACTCTGGAAGGGTGTTCATTGAGGGTAGATCTCGTGACTGCTTTAATCCGTCCCAGGCACACCCTGAGCCAAGCCAGGCAGTACAAGAGACAACATAGATCTTTTTTAATATGTCCTTACCTCCTTTGCTGTAAATGAGCTCCTTTACTAATGAATGAATGAACAGTCTTCTATGGGATACCATACGGTAAGTTAGGCTTTCTGTAAGTCCACAAATAATGTTGTCAGAAGCTTGGTGAACAGGGAAAGCAAATACAGAATGAGGGTCTATTTCAGTGATAACCAATCCCTGTTCCGTTCCTGACGGAAGGGATCCAATATAACTAATCATCCTACGTTTCTATTAAAGAAGGAGGCAAGACAGAGCTCATAGGGTTATCTAACTGCTTCCCAGAATTTCTTTCGTGTGAAACTTCCCTAGAGGTTCACGTAAATGCCTAAATGGAGACAG
This sequence comes from Phocoena sinus, assembly GCF_008692025.1. NCBI lineage: Eukaryota > Metazoa > Chordata > Mammalia > Artiodactyla > Phocoenidae > Phocoena > Phocoena sinus. The sequence continues at coordinate 74,012,270 of NC_045777.1, read as the reverse complement.
ATGTATCAAATTGGACTCTTCTTTGGAGAAGGAGCCCATTATGGGCCTGGAAACCCTCAGGGCTTCAGGGCAACTGGCCTGAGCCAAGTACTACAGAGAGATTGCCAACAGTCAGTGGTGTTTATCCCTGAGCCTCCCTGGGAAACTCGCCGCCCCCCCCCCACATCACCGGGCACAGGCTGGACCTGTGCTGCTTCTGCAGGCCGGGCGTCTCTGTACCACCCTTGCCAAAGTGGAGCCCATGTGGTCCCTGCCTCTGTGGGTCACATGCTTCCAAACGGAAGTTTGTCCAGCGTGCCTGTGACTGACAGAGCCTCGTCACATGCCTGCCTCCAGCCGCAAGGGCATCCGGAGAAGCTTATTCCTGAGCTTTGCGTTGGAGAGGCACTGACACATCATGGGAGGGATTCTCCCAACACAGGTTGGGTGGTCAAAGGAGCTGAATGTTAATGACAGTTGTTCACCACTCGGGGTGTCTTAATGAGGTCCGATTTAGCCTTTGTAAACATAATACCGCTCTTCTGCTCCCAATCACACTGCAGGGAAGGCAGGGGAAATGGGTCAATAGAAAGATGGGACATGACAGGGGCATCTTCCCTAGTCCTATCAACGTAGTCACGGAAACACTCCTACCTACTGGGTCTCTAGAGCCTGGCATTTGCTCAGCAATACCTCCTTGTACTGGTGAACGAATAAATGAAAGGACAAATGAGACAGTGTAGGCAGAGCTTCTTTGCCTCTGACACAGTATCTGGCAGGTCTGGGGTTGGGCCCCAGGAGCTATAGTCCTGAGCTGTAGTCTCCCCACTCTCACCTGCTCCTAACCCACTGGCCAGATCTGAAAGACAGTGCTTTGGGCTTGTTTTCAGTTCTCCACTGGGATGTGGGTCCCTGCAGCCTGAACACCCTTGCTAACCCTCCCACAAGAGGCTGGATGCAGCCCGCATCCCTGATGTTGGCCAGCTATTGGCTCGAGTCCTGCCTTCAAGAGATTTACATCTAGCAACATACAGGGAGGGGTGTTACTAGGGGTCTGACTCTGATATCACCTGCTGCAGGGAATCCTCCTGCCTGTCCCATCTGCTGGACCAGAGTCCACGCTGGCCCCAATCAAACCCCTCTCACCAAGCTGAGCTGAGTCAGCTCCCCTGTGCCTGTGCTCGCTGCTTCTCACCATCAACCAAAGCTGCCGAGGTCCCAGGGTACCAACCTGAGTCACAATACTCCCTACTAATGCCCAGAGTAACCTTTCCAATGATCTCAGGGACTGGGCATCCCAAGGCTAAAGACTAAGAAAACAGCTCCAGGCTTTCCAGTTCCATTACTTGCTCTTTCACAGGGATTTTTGGCTAAAACACTGCCGCCAAAGTGACTTTCAAAAAGCGAACACAGTTATCATGCAAACATAGAAGGAAAACACGTCAAAGACTTATTTAACTTTTTAATGAGAAGATAAGAGCATTGGGTAAAGCTGATTCAAAAAGCATTTGAGGAACTGGGTTTTAAAGAAAAGAATAAAGTTGTTAGGTTAGATACAAAACTGGTTAATGTCCTGATAGTCTAATAAGGCCTTAACATTTGGATTTATAGTTCCTACCAGGTAAAAATCAATTGTCTCTCCACTAGGGAAAAACAAAACAAAACAAAACATCGAGTTAACGTGTAATTCCATAGTATCTGGGCTTTCAACCAGTGATGAAATAGTCTCCTATAATTAAATAATACCTGGGGGGCTTGCACAACAATGCCCCTGTGTGATGCTGAAAGGTGTTGTCCTTTCTTTGCCTAATTTCCAAGATTTAGATGTTTGTTTGTTTGTTTGTGTGAACTCTGTGGATGGGTTGTGCAGGTCTCCCTAAGACCTAGGAGAGCTAGGCTCTCAGGAATATATCTTAAAACATGGACCTGCAGAGTTTAGAACCCTGTAATGACACCTCATTGTCTCCTTCAAGGATAAAGCCCAGCTCTTGGGCGGGACACCCACAGCCCTGCACGCACTGAACCCTTCACCAGACCACCTCTTGCCACCTCTGCACAGGCACCCAGCCCTCTGACCCATGCAGACCCCTGAACATACTGGCCTCTTCCATCCTTGACTTTGCCCGAGTCTCATTATACTCTCAACCTGGAACATTCTTCCCCCACTTGTTCATCTGGATGACTCCTATGCTTACGTCATGACCTGCCTCAAGGAATACTTATTCCAGAAATCCTTCCTCGACTCCTCCAAACTTGGGGAATCAAGCCCTCCCAATACGGTATTTACAGTGGTAATTCTGGCGACACTACCAATTACTGGGTTCTTACCATACATTAGTCTTTGTCCGAAATAATCTACTGATCTTATCCAATTTAAACCTTGCATGAATGGTTGAACAAAGATAATTTTATCCCACTTCCCACTTAAAGATCACACAGTTGGAAAGTGGTCAAGGCAAGACTCAAGCACAGATCTTCCGGATGCACAGCTCTATTTGTTTCGCTACTCTAGAATGCCTTATTTTTCACACTGTTAACGCCGATTTTCATGAATTCAAGGGAACGAGTTTCATGGCACATGTCCCCTGCACAAAATGCCCAAGGCTATCTGGAAATTGGACAAGCCCAGCTCCCACAGAGAGACAGGAAGGACATGGGAAAAGGGCATCTACTGTGGAGTTGGGTGCGAGTCCCTAGGAACTCTGGAATGACCTCAGCTGGCAAAGCCTGGCCCTTGGGTGAAGTGTAGTGCTGTGAGTCACTTCCCGATGGAGATCTCTCAGGTCGCTTGCAGATAGTGGAATTCTACTGGATGTGCCCATATCATGTCTCAGCCTGAGCCTGTCAGCACTCTGGGGGCCTGCACGACCAAGCCCCTCAGCCTTCAAACACGATCAGCCTACATCATTTAGGGCTGCTTCTTCAGCTTCTCTTCAAACTATTCATTCGTTTGTTCATTCATTCACTCCACACAAAGGTGCTAAGCACTTACCCTGTGCCAAACACCATACTAGGAGCTGGAGGTGGAAAAGGTTAGCAAAACTCTTTTCTTACATCCTTATCTTACCCATTCATTTCTAAGCTCCATTAAGACGGGGATTGTGTGGTATTCATCTTTATATCCTCAGGGCCTCGCACATTGCCTAGAACAGAATAGGCAGGAAATAAATGAATGCATGAGTGAATGAATGATTTGAGTACAACTCTAGAACATCTGTAACCAGGACATGACACGGGCAGACCAGCCATTCTGGGCAGATTCATCTCAATGAGGGTAGCAAGCCCAGAGGAGGCCCTTGACACCTCAGAGCCTAGTGAGGGTGCCTGTCCTCCTGTCTTCAAATGACTGCCCACCACTGATTCCCCTCCAACTAGTATAGTATCTTGACACCCTGGTACACAGGGATGAATTGTGAGTGTATCATGAATAATTGGATACCAAAAATAAAATCAACATTTGCAAATAATCTAATTAAAATAATAAATTACAGGGGGAGTACCGTAGTTTTAACTTGCACGTCCCTAAAGACTAATGTACTAATCTTTTACTCACAGCCTTATTTCTTACGCATATGAGTTCTTAGTGAAGTGTGTGTTCATATATTTTACCCATTTTAACGGGTTGTTTCCTTAGTATTAGGTTTTGAAAGTTCTTTATGTATTCTGAATATGATAATTTTTAACATATTTCTCCCACAAATATGTTTCTGTACCTTGCCTTTTTATTCTCTTAAGAGTATCTTATAGACAAGTGAACTTTTAACATTTTGATGAACTCTAATTTATCTATTTGTACTTCTATGGATCATGCTTTTGGTATCAAATAAAATTTTGCCTCTATAACTGGCTTATTTCATTTAGTATAATGTCTTCCAGATCCATCCATGTAGTTGCAAATTTCCTTCTTTTTTAAGGCTGAATAAGATTCCTTTGTATGTATATATCACATTTTCTTTATCCATTCATCTGTTGAGGGACATTTGATTCCCCTTATATGAGATATCTAAAATAGTCAAATTTATAGAAGCAAAAAATAGACTGGCAGTTGCCAGGATGTGAGAAGAGGGAGAAGTAGGGAGTAGCTATTCAATAGGTATAAATTTACAGTTATACAAGATGAATAAGTTCTAGAGACCTGCTGTACAACATAATCCCTATAGTTAAAGACAGTGTTGTGACTTCAAATTTTTTTAAGAGTGTAGATCTCATGTTAAGTGTTTTTACCACACACACATCAAAAAAATTGATCAAGGAAATTTTTGGAAGTGATGGATATGTTTATCACTTTAATTGGGTGATGGTATCATGGATGTGTACATATGTCCAAAGTCATCAAATGATATATATTAAATATGTGGGTTTTGTATATAAATGATACCCCATTATGCTCAAAAAAAACAGGTTGCAAAGATTTTCTACTATGAAATGTTATAATTTTAGGTTTTACATTTGGGTCTTTGATTCATTTTGAGTTAATTTTGCATATGATATAAGGTATAGATTTAAGTTCCTTTTTCGCATATGGATATAATTGACTAGACTATACTAGCCGTTGTCCACGAAATTGTCTTTGCACCTTTGTTGAAAATTAATTGTCCATATAAGTGCAGGTATATTTCTGGACTTTCTATTTTATCCCATTGAAGTTTTTTCTTCTTTTATGCCAATAACACACCGTCTTAACTACTGAAGCTTTATAGTAAGCCTTGAGATCAATAGTGTTAGTTTTCTAGCTTTTTTTTTCTTTCCAATAAGGAGGCCTCTTATTTCTTTTCATTACCTTATTGTGGCTAGAACTTCCAGTACAATGTTGAACAGAATGGTAAGAGTGGACATCCTAACCTTGTTCTCAATCTTAGGGGAAAACATAGATGCCCTTTATCAGGCTGCCTTCTGTTCCTAGTTTTCTGAAATTATTTTTCAGGAATGGATGTTGGATTTTGTTATAAGTTGTATTGGTTGATTTTCAAATGTTAAACCAACCCATCATCCTTGGCATGAACTCCATTTGTTTATCCTCTTTATATATTGTTAGATTTGATTTACCAAAAAGTTGTTTAGAATTTTTGCACTTATGTTCGTGAGGGATATTGGGTTGCAATTTTCTTTTTTTTAACAATGTCTTTGTCCTGTTTTGGTGTCAGGGTAATCAGTTGGGACATATTCCCTCCCTTTCAATTTTCCAGAAGAATTTGCACAAATTGGTGCTATTTCTTCATTAAATGTTTAGTATAATTCACCAATGAAGATGTTTAGGCCTGGGAATTACTTTGTGGAAATGTTTTAATCTACAAATTCAATTTCTTCACTAGATACAGGGTTTTTCAGGTTATCTATGTCTTCTCAAGTGAGTTTTGATAGTGTATCTTTCAAGGAATTCACCTGTTTCACTTTTATTGTCAAATTTTTTGGCAAAAAAGTACTTCAGAATATTTCCTATTATCCATTTACTGTCTGTAGAATCTCTAATGATGTTATCTGTCTCATTCCTAATATGGACAATGTATATATGTCTTCTCTAATATGGACAATGTATATATGTCTTCTCTCCTTTTCTCCTGAGTGGTCTGGCTAGATGTCTGCCAATTTTATTGATATTATTTAAAAACCAACTTTTGATTTCATTGATATTTTCTATTGTTTTCTGTTTTCCATTTACTGATTTTCATTCTGTTATCATTTCTTTTTTTTTTTTTTTTTTTTACCCTGCCTTGGATTTATTTTGCCCTTCATTTTCTAGGGTCTTAAGGTGGAAGCTGGGGTTACTGATTTAAGACCTTTCTTCTTCTCTAATATAGGTGTTGTATATGTCCCTCTGAGTTCTGCTTGAGTAGCATCCCAGAATTTTGATTTGTTTTATTCTGATTTTCATTCCACTCAAAATGCTTTCTAATTTCATTTTCAATTTCTTCTTTGACATATGGTTTATCTAAAAGCTTGTTATTTGGTTTCCAAATAGTTGGAGATTTTCAAAAGATTTTCCTGTTATTGACTTAGAATTTAATTTGATTTCTAATTCAATTCCATTGTGGTCATAGAAAGTATCTCTATTACTTGGATTCTTTGAAATTTACTGAGACTTATATATTCTATAAGTGTCATACAGATCTACTTGGTTGACAGTGTTGTTCAAATCTTCTACACCTGTACTGATTTTGTGTTTACCTGTTTCCTTATATATTGATAGAGGGTTATTCAAACCTTTTATTATAATTGTGGATTTGTCTATTTTTCTTTGCAGTTTCATCTGGTTTTGCTTCAGATATTTTGAAGCTTTCTTATTAGAAGCATAAACATTTAGAATCATAATGTCCTCTTCATGAATCAACCTCTTTATTATTATGAAATCAACATTTTTTTAAATCACTGGGAATGCTCTTTGCTCTGCAATCTACTTTTTCTGATACTACTATAGCCATTTCAGCTGTATTTTGATTAATGTTGGCATAATTTACATTTTACCTAACTGGATTTTTATACTTAAATGTGTTTCTTGTTGGCAGCATGTACTTAGGTCTTGCTGTTTTATCCAATCTGAAAGTCTCTGCCTTTTATTGGAGTGCTTAGATTATTTACATTTAGTGTAATTACTAACATGATTAGGTTTGAGCCTAGCATATTGGTATTTCCTTTCTATTTGTTCCATTGGTCTTAGTCACTTTTTCCTCTTTTTCTATCTGCTTTGCTGGCTTTGTTTTGTTATTTTAGTGGTTGCTTCAGGTTTATAGGATATATCTTTAACTTATGACAGTCTACCTTTAAGTGACATGATATTACTTCACGTATAATGTAAGAATATTATAGTAGTATTCTTCTGTTTCACTACTCCCAACCCAGGCACTATTGCTATCATACACTTTATTTTTCCATATGTTATAAGCCCAATATTCCATTATTCATGTTTTTGTTTAAACAGTCAATATGTTTTAAACAAAGTTAAGTAATAATGAACAATATTACATATATGAGTAGTTACCATTTCCAGTGTTCTGCATTTCTCTGTGTAGACCTGTATTTCTTTCCAGTATCATCTTGCTTCTGCCTGAAGGAACTCCTTAGACATTTCACATCTGGGGAGTCTGCTGGTGATTAACAGTTTCAATTTTCTATATCCAAAAAACTCTTTCTTTCACCTTCATTTTTGAAAGATATTTTGCTTCTAGTGTGAAAGGTATTTTTTGTTTGTTTTTCAGTGTTTTATTATTTTAGAGATGTTGTTCCACTATCCTCTCAGCTGGTTTGTTCCTAACAAGAAATCCACTATCATCTTAATCTTGTTCTTTTATACATCACATGTCTTTTTATTGTGGCTGACTTTAAGATTTTCTATTTATCACTGGTTTTTGGCAGTTTGATTATGATATACCTTGGTATATTTTTTTTTCTGTGTTTCTCATGCTTTAGGTTTATTGAGCTTCTTGTATCTGTGAGTTTATAATTTTTATTAAATTTAGAAAATTTCAGCCATTTTTCCTTCAAATATTTTTCTGCTTTATGAAGGAGTCTCTCCTTAATGGCTTCTAGTTATACATTTATTAGATTGCTTAAGGTCCCAAAAGTCCACTGATACTCTGTTCTTTATTTTTCTCTCTTCTCTCTGTGGTTCATTTTGGATAATTTTTATTGCTATAACTCCAAGTCACTAAAAAAAAATCACTTTTATTCTGAAATTTCTAATTTGTCATAAATCTCATCCAGTGTTTTCTTCATCTCAGACATTGTTTTATTTCCAGAAGTTTGATTGCGTTTTTTATTATATCCCCCATGTCTCTACTTTTTAAACATACTGAATACCATCCAAATAATTGCTTCAATGTCTTATCTGCTAATTCTAATATCTTTGGCAGTTCTGCCTTGGTTTTGTTTATTGAGTTTTCTTCTCATTATAGATATTTTCCTGCTTCTTTACATGTCTGGTAATTTTTTATTGGATTCCAGACACTGAATTTTATCTTGTTGGGTGATGCCTATTTTTAAATTCTTATAAATATTCTTGAGGTTGGTTTTGTTTCTTTGTTTGTTTGTTTTGGCCACACTGCACAGCTTGTGGGATCTTAGTTCCCTGACCAGGGATCAAACCCAGGCCCTTGGCAGTGAAAGCATGGAGTCTTAATCACTGGACTGCCAGGGAATTCCCCTCTATTTGGGACTTGACTTTAAGATTTCTTAGGTGGACCCAGAACCGTGATTAGACTTAATTATTCTATTGAGGAAAGACACTTTATGTACCCTACCAAATGTCCCATGAATCATGAGGTTCTCTGTTCTGGCTGGTGGGAGCAAGCTTTATTCCCATCCTGTGTGAGTGTCAAGCATTGTTACCTCTAATTCTTTCAGATGGTTCTTTTACCAGCCTTGAGTAGTTTCCTCATAATCCATGCACCAGTCAGTATTCAGCTGAATACCTGGGGGCTGCCCTCTGCAGATCTCAGGATTCCTCTGTGTGGCTTTCACCTCCCTCGTGCCCAGTCCTCTGAATTCTAGCCACCTTCATCTCCCCAAACTGTCAGCTATCTCTTCTCAACTCAGGGAGCCTGCCAGCCTCTGCCCGGCTTTCCCCTCCCTGCAACACTGCCTGGATACTCTCTCAAAGGAGTATCCAGGCAGTTACAGGGCCCACCACATTTTTTTCATCTCTTAAAGAAAACTCATTTTTTGGCTGTGTCCACTGTCTTGAAAATGTTATATATATATATATATATATATATATATATATATATATATATATATATATATACTATTTGTTGGCTGGTTATTTAAGGCTGGTTAGTAAATGTGGTCCCTGTTACTCCACCATGACCAGAAGTGAAAGTCCTACACTTTCTTATGAAGAGAGAGAAAGTGGTGATTCTATATTGGGTTGGCCAAAAAGTTCGTTTGGGTTTTTCTATAACATCTTACAGAAAAACCCAAACGAACTTTCTGGCCAACCTAATACCTGGCCTAAAAGACAGGCAAATAACCCACAGCTTCTCTTACCTATGTCACCATTTTTGATGCATCATTAATAGTTGTGATCATGAATAATCACAGAATTTATATTGAAAATTTTCACTATTTTAATTAAAACATTTTTAAAATCTATGCATAAATCTCATTAAAAATAAGGAACTGAAGAAAGTTTAAGGGGTGCTGTCTACATACACGTTGTACATAAGCGAGATTGATCCATGGTCATTTTGCGTAATTTGAAAGTGAACTGTTGCTAGACCAAATATACATATAATAATAATGCAGATGAAATTCTCAACAAAGGTACTATGGTAATAATATATGTAAATCTGTTAATCATATCCTTTTCTACAATACAAGTAAGATCCATTTATGCTGTCTCTTCATTGTATATAGTGTTAAAAATAAAATTTAATGTTTTTAAACTTTTATTACCACCGTTTATTTTTCCTTCATAGCCTTCCTCCATTCAAACATTCATTCAACAAATATTCACTAATTGCCTAGTACTGTACTATGCTAGTCCTTATAAAACACCAAATTTAATTATTTTAATGGCTATTTTAATTACAAAGTTATAAAATGCATCTGGGGCAACTTTTTTTTGCTTCTATAAAGAACATTACAGCATTCAAAATCCAGGGATATTCATTGGAATGTGATGCACAGGTAGACACAATGCACCATGCATGTATCACACGTAAGCATAATCATCATAGATGTGGGTGTATCTCTACTTGCTTTTTGATGTGGATCAGGGATGGATAAAAACTTGCAGAGATAGTCAAGTTGAGGAGGGTGTTACAAAAAAAGAAAAGAGGAGTAGGCATAGGAAAAGGATCAAAAGGAGGTTATAAAAGTTTGACACATATGACAAAGACTGGAGAAGCTTCTTCTGGACGTTGACTCTAGGAAAGAAAACCGCCCCACAGGGGATGAGAAAGTAAGACCTGCATGGAGGGCAGCTGGAGCATGAGTTCAAGGTCAAGTACTTTGGAAGTTGCTGGAGGTCAGAGGACCCAAGTTTCACTCTCCTCTTTCTCCAAGATTCTCACTGGTAAGAGAACACACACAATGGGGGTGCCAAATGGACACCAGAGGATCATCCTTACTAGTGGGCCAGATAGTACCAATGACTCCAAAGAATAGGGCTTTCTGCTAAACTATGTTAGCACATGCGCCTTGGGCTATATTCCTGGTGGATCTCCTCATACCCTGCCAGCTTCATGGAGCACCCCAGGCTGGACTCATACGCCCAGTTACTTCTCAAAACGGGTCTCTGTCCTGACCCAAGTGTGCATACTCGCGGGAGTCAGAAGTCGAGGAGAGCCCATGGACTCTCTTACCCACCCAGGAGGCAGACGGCCTAGAGAGATGCGGTGGAATATTTTTTGCTTTGGAAGAACAGTGACAACCCGCAATGATGTGGATCAAGGCCTGATGGGATCTGAGAGAACATAAGCCACTCCCTGCCCAGGTGAAGAACTGAGTAAGTGGTGGAAACGGGTGTGGAGGTTTTCACCCCAACACTTCTCCTCCAGGACACAGACCAGAGGGCATCTCCACTTTGGAAACATGCAGAAAAAAGGGAAAATGACTCCCTCTTTACCAGAAAGAATCGTTATAGCTTCTCTAACTTCAAAACAAGACACATTTGCTGAGTGTGTGGCTCCAGGCGCTCCTGGAGCTTGGATTTCTGACACAATCTTATCTGTTATTATTCTCAGCACAAGTCAGAAAGCAGAGTTCGGAGCATTTTATTTTTTAACTCAAATTTTCTTTTTTTTTTTTTTAACTTTTTAAAACTTTTTTATTTTTTTAAACATCTTTATTGGAGTATAATTGCTTTACAATGTTGTGTTAGCTTCTGCTGTATAACAAAGTGAATCAGCTATACGTATACATATATCCCCATATCCCCTCCCTCTTGCTTCTCCCTCCCACCCTCCCTATCCCACCCCTCTAGGTGGTCACGAAGCACAGAGCTGATCTCCCTTCGCTAGGCAGCTGCTTCGCACTAGCTATCTATTTAACATTTGGTACTGTATATATGTTAATGCCACTCTTGCACTTCGTCCCAGCTTCCCCTACCCCCTCCCCGTGTCCTCAAGTCTATTCTCTATGCCTGTGTCTTCATTCCTGTCCTGGCCCTAGGTTCTTCAGAACGTTTTTTTTTTCTAGATTCCATATATATGTGTTAGCATACGGTATTTGTTTTTCTCTTTCTGACTTACTTCACTCTGTATGACAGACTCTAGGTCAACGCACTTCACTACAAATAACTCAATTTCATTTCTTTTTATGGCTGAGTAATATTCCATTGTAAATATGTGCCACATCTTCTTTATCCATTCATCTGTCAATGGATACTTAGGTTGCTTCCATGTCCTGGTTGTTGTAAATGGTGCTGCAATGAACATTGTGGTACATGACTCTTTTTGAACTATGGTTTTCTCAGGGTATGTGCCCAGTAGTGGGATAGCTGGGTCATATTGTAGCTCTATTTTTAGTTTTTCAAGGAACCTCCATACTGTTCTCCATAGTGGCTGTATCAATTTTCATTCCCACCAACAGTGCAAGAGGGTTCCCTTTCCTCCACACCCTCTCCAGCACTTATTGTTTCTAGTCTTTTTGATGATGACCATTCTGACTAGTGAGGGGTGATACCTCATTGTAGTTTTGATTTGCATTTCTCTAATGATTAGTGATGTTGAGCATCCTTTCATGTGTTTGTTGGCAATCTGTGTCTCTTCTTTGAAGAAATGTCTCTTTACGTCTTCTGCCCATTTTTGAATTGGGTTGTTTGTTTTTTTGATATTGAGCTGCATGAGCTGCTTGTATATTTTGAAGATTAATCCTTTGTCAGTTGCTTCATTTGCAAATATTTTCTCCCATTCTGAGGGTTGTCTTTTTGTCTTGTTTATGGTTTCCTTTGCTTTGCAAAAGCTTTTAAGTTTCATTAGGTTCCATTAATTTATTTTTGTTTTTATTTCCATTTCTCTAGGAGGTGGGTCAAAAAGGATCTTGCTGTGATTTATGTCATAGAGTGTTCTGCCTACGTTTTCCTCTAAGAGTTTTATAGTGTCTGGCCTTACATTTAGGTCTTTAATCCATTTTGATTTTATTTTTGTGTATGGTATTAGGGAGTGTTCTAATTTCATTTTTTACATGTAGCTATCCAGTTTTCCCAGCACCACTTACTAAAGAGGCTGTCTTTTCTCCATTGTATATTTTTGCCTCTTTATGAAAGATAAGGTGACCATATGTGCGTAGGTTTATATCTGGGCTTTCTATCCTGTTCCATTGAGCTATATTTCTGTTTTTGTGCCAGTACCATACTGTCTTGATTACTGTAGATCTGTAGTATGGCCTGAAGTCAGGGAGCCTGATTCCTCCAGCTCCGTTTTTCGTTCTCAATATTGCTTTGGCTATTCGGGGTCTTTTGTGTTTCAATAAGAATTGTGAAATTTTTTGTTCTGGTTCCGTGAAAAATACCATTGGTTGTTTGATAAGGATTGCATTGAATCTGTAGATTGCTTTGGGTAGTATATTCATTTTCACAATGTTGATTCTTCCCATCCAAGAACATGGTATATCTCTCCATCTGTTTGTATCATCTTTAATTTCTTTCATCAGTGTCTTATAGTTTTCTGCATACACATCTTTTGTCTCCTTAGGTAGGTTTATTCCTAAGTATTTTATTCTTTTTGTTGCAATGGTAGATGGGAGTATTTCCTTAATTTCTCTTTCAGATTTTTCATCAGTGCATAGGAATGCAAGAGATTTCTGTGCATAAATTTTGTATCCTGATACTTTACCAAATTCATTGATTAGCTCTAGTAGTTTTCTGGTAGCATCCTTAGGATTAGCTATGTATAGTATCATGTCATCTGCAAACAGTGACAGTTTTACTTCTTTTCCAATTTGGATTCCTTTTTCTTCTCTGATTGCTGTGGCTAAAAATTCCAAAACTATGTTGAATAATAGTGGTGAGAGTGGGCAACCTTGTCTTGTTCCTGATCTTAGTGGAAATGGTTTCAGTTTTTCACCATTGAGAATGATGTTGGCTGAGGTGTGTCATACATGGCCTTTTTTATGTTGAGGTAAATTCCCTCTATGCCTACTTTTTGGAGGTATTTTTTTTATCATAAATGGGTATTGAATTTCGTCAAAAGCTTTTTCTGCATCTATTGAGATGATCATGTAGTTTTTATCCTTCAATTTGTTAATATGGTGAATCATATTGATTGATTTGCGTATATTGAAGAATCCTTGCATTTCTGGGGTAAACCCCACTTGATCATGCTGTATGATCCTTTTAATGTGCTGCTGGATTCTGTTTGCTAGTATTTTGTTGAGGATTTTTGCATCTGTGTTCATCAGTGATATTGGCCTGTAGTTTTCCTTTTTTGTGACATCTTTGTCTGGTTTTGGTATCAGGGTGATGGTGGCCTCATAGAATGAGTTTGGGAGTGTTCCTCCCTCTGCTATATTTTGGAAGAGTTTGAGAATGATAGGTGTTAGCTCTTCTCTAAATGTTTGATAGAATTTGCCTGTGAAGCCATCTGGTCCCGGGCTTTTGTTTGTTGGAAGATTTTTAATCACTGTTTCAATTTCAGTGCTTGTGATTGGTCTGTTTATATTTTCTATTTCTTCCTGGTTCAGTCTCAGAAGGTTGTCCTTTTCTAAGAATTTGTCCATTTCTTCCAGGTGGTCCATTTTATTGGCATATAGTTGCTTGTAGTAATCTCTCATGATCCTTTGTATTTTTGCAGTATCTGTTGTTACTTCTCCTTTTTCAGTTCTAACTCTGTTGATTTCAGTCTTTTCCCTTTTTTTCTTGATGAGTCTGGCTAATGGTTTATCAATTTTGTTTATCTTCTCAAAGAACCACCTTGTAGTTTTATTGATCTTTGCTATTGTTTCCTTCATTTCTGTTTCATTTATTTCTGATCTGATTTTTATTATTTCTTTCCTTTGGCTAACTTTGGGTTTTTTAGCTGTAAGGTTAGTTTGTTTATTAGAGATGTTTCCTGTTTCATAAGGTAGGATTTTATTGCTATAAACTTCCCTCTTAGAACTGCTTTTGCTGCATCCCATAGATTTTGGGTCATCGTGTTTCCATTGTCTTTTGTTTCTAGGTATTTTTTTTATTTCCTCTTTGATTTCTTCAGTGATCTTTTGGTTATTTAGTAGTGTATTGTTTAGCCTCCATGTGTTTGTATTTTTTTACAGTTTTTTTCCTGTAATTGATATCTGGTCTCATAGCACTGTGGTTGGAAAAGATACTTGCTACGATTTCAATTTTCTTAAATTTACCAAGGCTTGATTTGTGACCCAAGATATGATCTATCCTGGAGAATGTTCCATGAGCACTTGAGAAGAACGTGTATTCAGTTGCTTTTGGATGGAATGTCCTATAAATATCAATTAAGTCCATCTTGTTTAATGTGCCATTTAAAGCTTGTGTTTCCTTATTTATTTTCATTTTGGATAATCTGTCCATTGGTGAAACTAGGGTGTTAAAGTCCCCTACTATGATTGTCAATTCGATTTTCGACAGTTTCGATTGTTGGTTTTCCCTTTTATGGCTGTTAGCATTTGCCTTATGTATTGAGGTGCTCCTATGTTGCGTGCATAAATATTTACAATTGTTATATCTTCTTCTTGGATTGATCCCTTGATCATTATGTAGTGTCCTTCTTTGTCTCTTGTAATAGTCTTTATTTTAAAGTCTATTTTGTCTGATATGAGAATTGCTACTCCAGCTTTCTTTTGATTTTCATTTGCATGGAATATCTTCTTCCATCCCCTCACTTTCAGCCTGTATGTGTCCCTACGTCTGAAGTGGGTCTCTGTAGACAGCATATGTATGGGTCTTGTTTTTGTATCCATTCAGCCAGTCTACGTCTTTTGGTTGGAGCGCTTAATCCATTAACATTTAAGGTTATTATCGATATGTATGTTCCAATTACCATTTTCTTAATTGTTTTGGGTTTGTTATTGTAGGTCTTTTCTTTCTCTTGTGTTTCCTGCCTAGAGAAGTTCCTTTAGCGTTTGTTGTAAAGCTGGTTTGGTGGTGCTGAATTCTCTTAGCTTTTGCTCGCCTGTAAAGGTTTTAATTTCTCTGTCAAATCTGAATGAGACCCTTACTAGGTAGAGTAACCTTGGTTGTAGGTTTTTCCCTTTCATCACTTTAAATATGTCCTGCCACTCCCTTCTGGCTTGCAGAGTTTCTGCTGAAAGATCAGCAGTTAACCTTATGGGGATTCCCTTGTATGTTATTTGTTGCTTTACCCTTGCTGCTTTTAATACTTTTTCTTTGTATTTAATTTTTGATAGTTTGATTAGTATGTGTCTTGGCACGTTTCTCCTTGGATTTATCCTGTATGGGACTCTGTGTGCTTCCTGGACTTGATTAACTATTTCCTTTCCAATATTAGGGAGTTTTCAACTATAATCTCTTCAAATATTTTCTCAGTCCCTTTCTTTCTCTCTTCTTCTTCTGGGACCCCTATAATTCGAATGTTGGTGCATGTAACGTTGTCCCAGATGTCTCTGAGACTGTCCTCAATTCTTTTCATTCTTTTTTCTTTATTCTGCTCTGCGGTAGTTATTTCCACTATTTTATCTTCCAGTCACTTATCCGTTCTTCTGCCTCAGTTATTCTGCTATTGTTTCCTTCTAGAGAATTTTTAATTTCCTTTATTGTGTTGTTCATCAATGTTTGTTTGCTCTTTAGTTCTTCTAGGTCCTTGTTAAACATTTCTTGTATTTTCTCCATTCTATTTCCAAGATTTTGGATCATCTTTACTATCATTACTCTGAATTCTTTTTCAGGTAGACTGCCTATTTCCTCTTCATTTGTTTGGTCTGGTGAGTTTTTACCTTGCTCCTTCATCTGCTGTATGTTTCTCTGTCTTCTCATTTTGCTTAACTTACTGTGTTTGGGGTCTCCTTTTTGCAGGCTGCAGGTTCATAGTTCCCCTTGTTTTTGGTGTCTGCCCCCAGTGGGTAAGGTTGGTTCAGTGGATTGTGTACACTTCCTGGTGGACTAGTGCCTGTGTTCTGGTGGCTGAGGCTGGATCTTGTGTTTCTGGTGGGCAGGACCATGCCTGGTGGTGTGTTTTGGGGTGTCTGTGAACTTATGGTTTTAGGCAGCCTCTCTGCTAACGGGTGGGGTTGTGCTCCTGTCTTGCTAGTTGTTTGGCATGGGGTGTCCAGCACTGGAGCTTGCTGGTCTTTGAGTGGAGCTGGGTCTCAGTGTTGAGACGGAGATCTCTGGGAGAGCTCTCACCGATTGATATTACATGGGGCTGGAAGGTCTCTGGTGGACCATTGTCCTGAACTCAGCTCTCCCACCTCAGAGGCTCAGGCCTGACACCCAGCCAGAGCACTAAGACCCTGTCAGCCACATGGCTCAGAATAAAAGGAAGAAAAAAAAAGAAAGAAAATTAAATAAAATAAATTGAATTAAAAAGTTGTTAAAGTAAAAATTTTTTAAATATTATTAAAATAAAAAGTTTTTAAAGTAATTTTAAAAAAAAAAGGAGAGAGCAACCAAACCAATAAACAAATCCACCAATGATAACAAGAGCTAAAAACTATACTAAGATACACATAAAAATCAGAAAATAGTCAGTCAGATACAGGAAACCCCAAGTCTACAGTTGCTCCCAAAGTCCACCACATCAATTTTGGGATGATTCGTTGTCTCTTCAGGTATTCCACAGTTGCAGGGTACATCAAGTTGATTGTGGAGATTTAATCTGCTGCTTCTGAGGCTGCTGGGAGAGATTTCCCTTTCTCTTCTTTGTTAGCACAGCTCCCAGGGGCTCAGCTTTGGATTCCGCCCTGCTTCTGTGTGTAGGTCGCCCTCTGGTGTCTGTTCTTCGCCCAGACAGGAGGGGGTTAAAGGAGCGTCTGATTAGGGGGCTCTGGCTCACTCAGGCTGTGGGCAGGGAGGAGTACAGAATGCGGAATGCGGGGCAAGTCTGCAGCGGCAGAGGCCAGCGTGACGTTGCACCAGCCTGAGGCGCGCCTTGTGTTCTCCTGGGGAAACTGTCCCTGGATCACGGGACCCTGGCAGTGGCGGGCGGCACAGGCTCCTGGGAGGGGAGGTGGGGATAGTGACCTGTGCTTGCACACGGGCTTCTTGGTGGCTGCAGTAGCAGCCTTAGGGTTTCACGCCCATCTCTGGGGTCCGTGCTGATAGCCGCGGCTCGCGCCCGTCTCTGGAGCTCGTTTAGGCGGTGCTCTGAATCCCCTCTCCTCGCGCACTGTGAAACAATGGTCTCTTGACTCTTAGCCAGTTCCAGACTTTTTCCCAGACTCCCTCCCGGCTAGCTGTGGTGCACTAGCCCCCTCAGGCTGTGTTCATGCAGCTGACCCCAGTCCCTTCCCTGGGATCTGACCTCTGAAGCCCGAGCCTCAGCTCTCAGCGCCTGCCCGCCCCGCAGACAAGCCTCTCGGGCTGGTGAGTGCCGGTCGGCACTGATCCTCTGTGCGGGAATCTCTCTGCTTTGCCCTCTGCACCCCTGTTGCTGCGCTCTCCCTCGTGGCTCTGAAGCTTCCCCCCAGCCACCCCCCGTCTCTGCCATTGAAGGGGCTTCCTAGCGTATGTAAACTTTTCCTCCTTCACAGCTCCTTCCCAGAGGTGCAGGTCCCGTCCCTATTCTTTTGTCTCTGTGTTTCCTTTTTTCTTTTGCCCTACCCAGGTATGTGGGGAGTTTCTTGCCTTTTGGGAAATCTGAGGTCTTCTGCCAGCGTTCAGTAGGTGTTCTGTAGGAGTTATTCCACATGTAGATGTATTTTTTGATGTATTTGTGGGGAGGGAGGTGATCTACACGTCTTATTCATCCGCCATCTTGAAGGTCTCCCTCACTTTTTCTTTATAATATTTTTCTCATGGCTTAAGCCTGATGTCCTACGAAGTTGAGGGATCAGGCCCAACACAGTCTAATCTCAGGGAAGAGCTTCTCTCTGTTAAAGGGGCCAAATCCCATCAAGCCGGCTCGTCTGCTGGAACGGCAGAATGAAATGTGGTTTCTTGGCTGTTGGCCTCAAGGGAGCCTCTTGCAAGAGCCTTTATTTGATGTTCCTGAAAACTGGAAGGAACAAAAAGACACGGGGGTGGGGGGTGGTGATAGAGCGAGCTCCGGGAGTCAGTGAGGATGGGAGGGAAGGCCTGGTGGAGAGATGCCCTGTACAGGGTGCTGTATCCATGCTGCAGCCCCAAACTGCAGCCCCCTGCCTGGGCAGGGACGTTTGAAGTTTCATGAGGTAGAATCTGGCTGCATTCCCTGCAGGGGCCCCACACAGACTCTTCCTCAACACTCCCCCATCCCAGGGCTGCCGGGATGTGTACCCCAATGTCCTTACTGTACGCCTCAGGTATTGGGGAGCCCACACATGCCTGAGCCAGCACATGTGGCCAGCCCTCCTGGCTCCTTGCATGGCTCTCTGGACCACCCCGTGGAGATCATCTGAGACACAGGTAACTCTCTTTGGTCTTTGCTTTTTAGACAAAAGAATTGCAAGTAAAGCTTTAAGAGATTAAGGACTGAAGAAAGATTGAAAAAGAGACTCTGTCTTCTCCTTGCCAAACAGAAACAGACCTGCCACATTGGTAGAGTGCACTAGAGTCCTCCAGAAACGGTTTCTATGGTGTGGATTTCTGCAGAGCTCCAACAGCCAAGAACCCCCGAGGGCTTGGGGGTCTGGCAGGTAGAAGACCCCCAGAAAACCCAGCAGGACCATGATTATGCAAGGATAAAAAGAAACAAAAACTGTGCAGACAAAAAGACTGGCAGAGAAGACTACAAAATGTTAGGAAATTAGATTACATACGACATCGACCCTGGAGTCAGCCAGGCTTGGATTTTCATCTCAGCTTTGCCACTTACCGGCTGTGCTGCCTTGGGTATGTTGTCTAACTTCTCTAAACCCCAGTTTTCATCTCTGCAGAGGGAAATAATAGCACAAACTTGAGAGAGGTGTTGTGAAAATTACATTACATAATGTTTGCAAGTACACAGCAGAGTGCCTAGTCCTTAAAATAATGCTTAAAAATGGGAAACAATTGATTACTGTGGCTTCTAAGCAGTGAGACTATGGGTAACTTTTTCCTTCTCTTTGCTTGTATCATCCATATTTTGTACGATGAACATGTATTACATATGATGAACCATAGCTTGGCAGCTTGACAAGGGTTCTTTCCATCTAGGCTTAGTCAATGAGGCTCCTCACAAGGGTCTTCAGGCCTGCTGAGCGCAAACCATTCTTCTGCTGGAGGAACCTCTGCAATGGGGACCAGTGGGATAATGGGACCCAAAGGACTAGAAAGGAACATCCCTGAAGACAACTGTGTTGTTTTCCTCTCTCTAAGTGACCAAAGACCCTGAAAGAACACCAAGCATCACTACGTGCAAGTAGCAAGAAAACACTGAGATGCTCTTTCAAGCACTATGCCATCCAAGATGCTCTAAGTTACATTCCTTTCCTGCCAATGTCACATAATGGGCAGAATCCCATTATGTGACACTGGGATATGGTTTGCCCCATATCCCTTGCCTGAGATATGGGGCAAACCATGGAGACCAAACAAAGGGCTCAAGCGGTCAAAGGCAGCTTCTCTGGAGCCCCATCACCCCCCCGGCCTCACGTCTCCTGGTGGGCACAAAGGCTCAGGCACCTTGGCTGGGCAGTAGGCAAAGTAACCAAAGCTCTTCCAACTACGGCAATTACAAGCAGCAGAGACAGCAAATAGGAAAGAGACAAGTGGAGATTCACTGCCTTTTCTGTCGGCCTTCAACAGGTGAAATACATTTGTCCCCAAGAGGGTAAACCAACAGCTCGTGGAATTTAGAACTGAGGATGACCTTACAGTTCTAAGCATTGATTCCCGTATGAAATTTGATTTACTGACATACCCAAGGTCAGTGAGAACTCAGGGAGTGATTTAGGTCAATTCAAATAGCAGGGCCAGGACTAGAAGCCAAGCCTCCTAGTTTCTAGCCAGGGATGCTTCCTCCAAAGATGGATATTGTTTTGCCTCAAATTGCTGAGATTACTGGTTCTGGGAAGTGCCACCTTCCTGAAGGTGCTTACTACAGAGGCCATTGTACAAACTGGAAGAAGGC
Organism: Phocoena sinus; assembly: GCF_008692025.1. NCBI lineage: Eukaryota > Metazoa > Chordata > Mammalia > Artiodactyla > Phocoenidae > Phocoena > Phocoena sinus. The sequence goes on along the minus strand of NC_045777.1, from coordinate 73,992,198 downwards.
AGATCTTGGATGCCAGTTGGGTAAGAATTGGAAGCAAAGCCTTCCTACTTGTCTTGTCCTGGGGCTGCTCTTGCAGACCCCAAACAAATGGCAGCAGGGCTAGAAGACACCATGCCAACCTCCAGTTGTTGTCTCCATGGCTCCAGCAGTGGGGCTGGTGATGAGAATGAGAACACTGACTTCTTTCCCAGCCTGGTCATTATCTGTGAATGGGAACAACAGATGAGCCCCTCACAAAAACCACGGTAATGATCAGAAGATAGACTGACTGCCAAGTGCTGGAACAGACATGTTTCTGCATGGGTGCTATCCATGCTGTCTGGACAATGATATGTTTGGTCCTTGGAAAGTCATCACCTCCATCACTGATGACTAACATTTTCAGAGACTAAACTGGGGGGATAAACAAGATGAACATAAAAATTTAGCTGCACATCATTAATTATTTTTTAAAGTTTTCAGATATAGTTCACATACCATGCTATTCACTCACTAAAGGTATATAATTCAATGGTTTTTAATAGATTCACATAATTTTACAACCATCATCACAACCTAATCTTAGAGCATTTTTATCACCCCCAAAAAGAAACTTCTCATCCCTTAGCTGTCATCCCCCAGCTCCCCAATCTTCTCCTGCCCTAGGCCACCACTAACCTACTTTCTGTCTCTACAGATTTGCCTATCTTAGACATTTCATAGAAATGGAGTCACAATATGTGGTCCTTTGTAATTGGCCTTTTTCACTTAACATAATGTTTTCAAGGTTCATTTATGCTCTGGATTAATTCTTCTTTTCATAGTTCTTACAGCATCTTTTCTGGATCTTTCAGGGCTTTCTGGGCCATCCTCAAACATTTTGGTTATTATTGGAAATCAGAATGAAAATAAATTCTATTTATCCAAACTTTTGGTGTGCTAATGAAGGTGGCATTGTATTATTTCTAAGATGAGGTAAATCAGTTTGTGTACCTGCACCAACAGTCACTAGATACCTCAGCTTCAGAAATGCTTAGCTGTGCTTTTTGGGTATAGTTTTCTGGTAATATATCAATCTGGGGCTTATTGCAAGAAGCAATTATTCCCAAAATAACAGAGCTGTGGAACTTGGGAAAACTCCCTATTTCAACAGATGAATTTTCCTGCATCTTAGGGATACACTATCCTGCCCTCTGCTGAGTAGTATGTCAGGAAGACTAAAAGTCAGAAGAATATGAAGAGACACCAAAGAGCCAGAGGACCTGTTTCTGACAGACTCACCTTTATTTGTTCATTATTCAGAAACAATTTAAAGGGCACCTACACTGTGTAGGCACTGAGCTAGCAGTAATAGTAATACAAACATGGGGCAATGATCCTTGTCCTCCAGGAGATCCTTGACTGGGACGCTGCCCAGAACACTTGTCTCTGCTGGCAAGTCAAAGGCAACCCAGAGGGAGATGATAAGATGTAAAAACAGCATAGATCCTTAGTGAAAGAGAACTGGAGTGAGATCCCACAGTCCCAAATCTCAAAGGTTGCGTGTAATAAATCACCCAAAAACCCTGAGTGGCCTAAAACAATAATAGTAATTTATTATCTCTCAAAGTTTTCATGGGTCAAGAATTCAAGAGCAACTCAGTGAGTCGTTCTGGTTCTGAGTCTCTTGTGGGGGCTGTAATCATATCAGCTGGGGCTGGAATTATCTGAAAGTTTGACTGGGGCAGAAGGGTATACTTGCTGGGTGGCTCACTCCCAGAGTTGGCAAGTTGATGCTGGCAAGGTTGTTCCTCTCCACATGGGCTTCCCACAAGATTCTATGTGCCCTTACCACCTGAGGGCTGGCTTCCTCCAGAGTGAATGATATAAGAGACTCAGCTAACAGCTGCAATGCCTTCTATGACTTGGTCTTAGTCAGTCACCTACATGACTGCCACCATATTCTATCAGTCACAAAGCCAGCCCCAAGTCAATGTGGGAGGGACCACAAGGACATGAAAACCAGGAGGCAAGAGTCACTGAGGGCCATCTCAGAGGCTGGCTACCATAATACTATTCAGTTTTTCTTCCATTTTCCACCCTGAAGGTCAAAGTACAAATTCTTAGCTGCTGTTTGAATCCCTTCTTTAAACCTCTACCAGGTATTCATTCAACCACTGCCTGAATCCTTCTGGGCAGGAGTTCAAGGTCCTCCAACTCTGAACACTCTGTCCTCAGATGGCACTGACGTCCTCTGCAGGTTGAGTCAGTTCCTCCTCTATGTGAGACCTTCAAATACTTATCAAGAGCAGCCATGTTCCACCAATAGACATTGACTTAGTCAGCATCAGACCCAGTGTGCTAGCAGCTGGGGATACAGCAGTGAACAAGATACAGTTTTTGCCTCCAAAGAGCTCATTTTTGGTTTAGCTTCCTCACTCTACTCCAGCAGGCCCACACCACCCGCTATGAGCAAGGGACCCCTTGTCCATCTTCTCTATATCTGATCACAGAGAAATCTCTTCTCTTTTGCCAAAGCTCTTCTGGTAGCAAACAACAGATAAAAAAACTCAGATTGCTTCAAGAAAGCAGATAAATGTGAACAAGAATTGGGATGGTAAAGTTGCTCCAAATCTGAGACAAATCTTTCATGTTCTTAAAGTATAGTAAGCTGATTGATGGAAAGCAGCAGATTTTTAAAATACTGCTCTAATACCTAGCATCCTTCCTTAACTCTTACTAATTACAGTAATTATAAAGGCTTTTTCTATAGATTATTTTGGATTTTCATATCATCTGCAAATCATTCAAGTTCTGTTTCTTCCTTTCCAATTCATATACCTTTTCTTTTTTCTTGTTTTATTGTACTTGTTAAGACCTCCATTATAATATGGAATAGAAGCAGTGATAGTAGACATGACTACTTTATTTATCAATTCTTTTTTCTTCCAGCTCTGATAATGGCAGGGTAGCTTGTATCAGATGAAACCCACATGCTGACAACTATAAGTTATGGACAAAATATTAAAATAACTGTATAATGTCCTCAGAGAGTAACCAAAAGCAGGCAGAAATCAGGGGGATGCAAGCCTTGAAAGAATGGAAGTAAACTCTGTGAGACTCACATTTAACCAGCTTTTCTCCTGAAGGCACTCCCCAGTCTGCCTGGAGCGTGAGGACTAGTGTCCAAGCAAAAAGGAGCAGTCTTATTAGGCTGAAGAATCTGAGATGAGAGTTTGGAGCTGCCAGAGAAGTTTGCAATTGAGAGGTGGGGAAAATATGGGAAAGGAGGGGGCCAAAAATCTATATATGGATACCCCCTCAAGTCCTTGCTGACTTTGTAAATGCATATCCATAGGAAGAGACTCTAATGAGCCCACAGGAAAAGTATAGCTGGAAGGTGGAAAACGCTGGGCAGAAATTTCAATAGAAAGGCACACTTTAGAGTTCGAGTCTCTCCAAATTAGAGGAGTTTGGTAAACACTTCAAGCTTTTCAACAAAACTCTAAAAAGGCCGTGCCCTGTGATTAGGAAGCACATCCCAGGACTAAGTGCTATACCTTAGAACTAAAAGCAAAATTCAAAGAGACCCACCCTAACAAAGCCTAAAACCAAGCCTTCACAAAATTCAGGTGATCTGCCAGCAGATCTGCTAGATCGGCTAGAACAAAACCCAACATTCTTCAGAGGAAGATAACAGAATCCAGATTCTCTACAATGAATCAACCACAATGTCTATACAATAAAAAAGTACAATACATATGAAGAAATAAGAAAATGTGATGACAAGTCAAAAGAAAAAAAGCAGTCAACAAAGAAGATCCACCATTTAGGATTTAGGAGGAAAGGACTTTAAGTGATAAATATGTTAAAGGGTTTTACGAGAAGAATGGATATACTGGAGGAAGAGACAGAGAATCTCAGAAAAATACAAAAACTCTAAAAAGGTACCAAGTAGAATCCCTGGAACTGAAAGATACAATATATGAAAACATTAAAAAAAAATAATAGCATGAGATTAACAGACGATCACATGGGGGAAAAAAGAAGAAAGATTATTGATTTAAAGAGAAATAAATAGAAATTATCCAAAAAGAATCTGTGAGAGTAAAGTATTTAAAAAAGAGATGAATGGAATCTCAATATCAAATACCAAATAGAGCCAGAATATTAAACATCTTAATATATGTATAATTGGGGTTTCAAGAGAAAAGAGGAGAATAGAGAATAAAAAATATTTGAAAGAATATTGGCAGAAATGTTTCCAAACTTAATTATAAACATCAAACATCATATATTAGAAGCTTAACAAGCCTCCAAAAAGAATCAATACCAAAACCAAACCAAAACAAAACAAAACAAAAACCTGCACTTAGCCACATCACAGATAAAAATAAAAGTGAAATAGAAAATCTTACAAGTAGCCAGGCAGAAATGAGGTATCATATACGGGGGAATGATTGACAAGCAACTTCTCTTCTGATAAATGGAGTACAGAAGACAATGAAATAATATCTTTAATGTGTGGAAAGAAAAAAACTGTCACTTCAGAAGTCTATACCCAGTATAAACCATTCTTCAAAACTGAAAACTAAGAGATATTTTCAGGTAAATCAAAGTTGAGATAATCTGTTGCCAACAGACCCGCACTGCAAAAAGTGCTAGGGGAAGTTCTTTAAGCTGAAGGGAAGTAATTGTCTTGGAAATCTGAATCTACAAAAAGGCATGAGGAGTATTGGAAATGGTTAATATGTGGGCAAATTTACAAGAATAATTGTTTCTAAAAGGAATGATTTTTTCCTAGATATGGCTTTAATCAAGCAATGAACAGATCATCCAAGAAGATATAGTTTCATATAATAAAGCCTGCTCTCCAGAGTTTCGTTTTTTTAATCAAAACAACTTGAACACGTCGGGAAAAAAGTTGTTTTCCTATAGAAACTAAGTATATGATTTTCCTACTCAACTCCCCGTCTTTCTAAATAAGTTTATATAAATAGTGCCATTTATTCATTTGAAAATTAGTTATAAGTAATTTTATTCACTTAACATTAAAGTCACCATCAGTTATGAACTTTGCTGTAAGTTCCCAGCTATACCTCTCTGTGCCTCTCTTTTGTGGGCCTCATGGACTCACTTTCATAACACTCTGCTCCTTCCTACCTTCCTTTCCCTACTAACCCCCTCCTCTGCTTATATAACCTCTTCAAATCTTTTGAGTCTGCTCCTTATTTATTTAATTTAATGGTTGACTTCTTGTTTCTTAAAATAAAAAAATACCTAAAGCAAACATGAAAACTTGTTAGTATATATTAATTCTGGGTGGTGAGGCACTGGTGTTATTATTTATTCCTTGTGCATTTCTACGTTTAAAAACTTCTCGTTAAAAATTTCCAGTGATTTCCATTTCAGAGTCACTGTGTATGAGTCAATTTCTCTTGAAATCATTTTTTATCAAAATAATAATTTACATGCATGATTTCATAGAATATTTATACGAAAACATTCAAAAGAACGATACCTAAGTTACCACGTTACTTATTTATCAAAATGGGGAATTTGTTAATAATAAGTATTGGCATTTGTGATGAGAATGAAATTAATTAATTAATTGTCTCAGGAATCTCTCTTCTCTTTTACCTGCTGAAGACAATTTTGTCTTTCCTCTCTGCCCACACCTTCCAAGAAGAGCTTTGATGATATGAATTCAGGAGAATGGGCAGAAAGACACCAGGACTGGAGACGTAAAATGCTTAGAGATAAGTTGGGGTAAAGGGTGAATAATCAAGGGTTTTAAGGTTAGCTGACTCAAGTGAATCAGAGGTGAGAGGGAGCCTCAGTGGAAAGGAACAGACATTCTAAGAACAGTGGCTGTGGGTTATAAATAAACCCACTATAATATTCTTTAAATAAGTAAACATTGGAATTAAAAAACTTTTAATTGCTGACTATTGTCTCTTCATTGTACTCAGGGCCTCAAGATTCATTTGAGTTACATACTTAACAGTTACTGAAATGTATTTTCCTGCTGTACTGTTGGAAGAAACCTTATAACTTTGGGAAGGAGTGGTCAAAATACTACCTTCTCCTTGCTGAATTTCATTTAAATACCGTGATGATAGATGTTTGGCTTTAGAACCTTCAGAACATTTTATGATTAAGGTCTGAAAATATAAGGTATAATTTCCTAAACATCTGAGCACTTTAACATATTTTTCAAACTGTGACAGCCTCTCCACCCTATAACATTTTATGTATGTGTGGGTTTACACATATATTGTATATAGTACATATTATAATTATAATTCAGCCACCTTATCAAGTCTCATTAACTACTATTATTCACATTCAAAACTTTAAAATAAATTCCCCCATCCTCCCTCCACAGAGTAAATACTTTCACCATTTTGCACCATTTTCACATTAGAAAATGGCATATTTATCCTATTTCTTGATTGTTTAGTTTTAAGTATTAACTATTGACTTCCTAATATGGAAGATGAGGATTTAACTTTCTTATAAACCTTCCCGCATGTTGTTATAATTTTGGGTGAAATCAATATTCAGAACCTATATAAGTATTATTCATGGCTGAGTGGTGTACTATGGAAACAATTTCTCCCTTATGCAACATCACCTTGGAGTTAATCATGATTGTCTCATTATTTCATCTGCTTGTTTTCTACATCTATCAGTAATTGTATATAAATGTATAACTCTGGCTATGAGTTATTCTAAGCAGCAGATGGAAGGCAAGGACTGGGACGCTATACCATTCGGTGTGTTCATTTGTACTTAATCCCCCTGTTTTCCCTGCAGTACCCTGGCCCAGTGCCCCACAGTCCAGATTCCACTTAGATCAAGCTCTCCAAAGAAGAGCCCTGCAAGGTTCTGCTAAGGTGGACAGAGTTGACCACAGCTGCAGGGTGTTGGGGAGGACATGGAGATTCAACTTCTTCTTAGAGACTTTCCAACAACCTTCCTATTTTGAACCCAAGTTGTATTTCCACTTTCAGAGATGCCTGTGGCCTCTGGAGTTCAGACAGGCACCACCATGTTACACTTAGCCTTTCCCCTCTGCAAGCTTGAGTTTCCGCTTTCTCCAGGTTGCTAAGTTCCTTTCCATTCGTTCTTATTTCCAGCTTCCCATACTTTGTTTCTATCATGACTTCTCCTGAAAACCGATTAATCCAACACCAGTAATCTTCTCTGAGTCTGCCTCCGCATCTATTAAGTGAAACAGTCCTGCTATCCTCCGCGGCATCCTGGGTTCCTGGGTTCGCACGCATCATCTCAGCATCATCCCGTGTGCTGCGAGGATCTCTGAGGGCTTATGGCCAGAGCTGAGGACGTGCTGGAAATGCTAGTGCTGGACCGAGGCCGTCGGTCAAGGTGGAAATGTCTTGGTTTCTCAGTGGCTCCCTGAGAATTGCACAAAAACTTTTTTTCAAATTTTTTGTTACTGCTCCTATTTCCAAGAGTTCTAGAAACAAATCAAGTCACCCATAGAGGGGATGAAGAGGGAGAAGAAAAGAGAGAGAAAAACAAAGGGGAGAAAAGGGGGAACACAAGGCGAATGGACTGCTGTCCTGCTGTGTCCCGAGTCGCCATTATGGTGTCCCCTTCCCTCACGCAGGTGTCCATATCCCAAGTGGGGAGACCTCCACACCAGGGTGAACTCCACGATTGAGGCCCAGGCCGAGACTCCCGCAACAGAAAGGTTAAAGTGATGACGGCCAACTGATTGCTCTGCTTGACCTGGGGCGGGGGGTGGGGTCATAAATGTCCTGTGTCTTTGATTCTTCTTACCCTCTCCCTGATAAATCTGTTTTCAAGATGAAATATTATTCCACAAGCCCAGCTGGCTGATGGATTGGGAAACTTACAAAACTAACTCCAATGAGTCCTTTGAAGTGGATCGAAACACAGGCTTTGTAAAAATGCATGTCATCCGGGATCACTGGTTCAAGGTTGGCAGCATGATTTCCTTTCATCACACAGGTCTTCATTTGGTACTGCAGATTACTTTCCCTCTGTCTGCAAATGAATCTCCTGCTCCCTCCCAGAAGAGCTCACGGGGCTTCCCTTTCTCCCTCTACCTCTTCCCCCACACATGTGGAGTGTGCAGGGTCTCGCCCCGTAGCTCTAAGGTCATGGAAGGAAAGCCAGAGGTGACACCAGTCACTCCAGGCCACCTCTATATGGAAATTCAGGGGAAAAGTTCACAAAAGGCACTTTGTAGGAGAAAATAGGTTACAAAGGGGTAGCAGCTGGGAGCTGAGGATACAGAAGGCCAGTGCCCAAGAGCTTTGGTCTTTGGGGCATTAAGAAATGCCAGTCTTCTTTATCACCAGTTGCCAGTCTCTGCTGACCGCTGAGTAGAGGGACCCTAGAGGGTCTGGGGGTAGGGAGGTGAAAATCCATTAAAATAGCCATGGAGTTCACTCTCCTCCCAGCATGTCTTCTAGAGGTCTCCCTGGGAACCAGATGTGCCAAAGGCAAACCTGGAGAAACAGAAGGGGGCTGGCGTGAAGTTAACCTCACTTCCGTCAAGCATTTGTCCAATGTTTTCCAGGCTACCCTTATACCCAAACCTCTGAGCTCCTCCCCTACTATCTTCCCATGACTGTCTCCAGAATCCTCAGCACAACTCTGTCCCAGACAGTGTCTCAGTGTCACATCCCAAGATACTCCATCATCCCCAGATCCAAGTACATACCAGAAAATGACAAAAGTGATATTAAACCATTACTCATGATCACCATGAATTTTTTTGCCAGGAAAATAAGCTTCCAACTAATTGATGGGAATGTAGAAGGAAAAAGAAGCCAAGCTTCATAGTGTTAATCTAAGAAAAACTGCAAGGACAGCAGGGGGCTGCGTGAGCAGGGTATCAAGATGAGATTCTACAAATCACAGCATGAACCAGTGAAAATCTCACTGATGGAACAAAAGGCTAAATCCCAAAGTCATCAGGATTGAAGTATCCCTTGGATAAGTCTCACCTGCTCAATGACACCGGATAAGTGGACAAAAAATAAGTAAGGATCTAAAAGAAATTAATATGATAATTTTTTAAAATCCCATAGGCCTTATGGATATGTATCAAACTTCACCTCTGATAATAGAAAATCCATCTTCTCAAGCACACGTGGTATATTGACCAGAACTCATCAAACATTAGGTAACAAAGAAAATATCACTAAATGACAATAAACTTCATCTGGAAAAATAAGCATTCAGTCATAGCCCGGAAACGACCACAAAATAAAAACTGAAAGGCAACTGGTCCTATTTGGTATTAAAATATACTAGAAAGCTTTGATAATTAAAATAGTGTAGTGTTAGTACATGAATAGATAAACAGACCAGTGGAAAAAAACAGAATATCCAGAAATAAATGCAAGTACATGTGGAATTTTCATGTATGATAAAGGTGACACCTCAAATCACTAGGGCAAAAAGAGAACTTTTCTTGAGTCTTTTTATCAGGAGAGGCAACTTGTCCTGCCCCTAACCCACCCAGATATTAAAAGTGCCTGCATCAATACTTCCATGCCTGCATCAATACTTCCAAAACAAGTGTCAACGGTTTATAAGAAAAACGTGACCACCTAAGCTACAGAAAGCAATGGGTTGAGGACAAGGAGAGTGGATGAAATGAAAGAGATGTTTAACAACATTCACAAAAGCGAGAATAAAAAGTGGGCCGGTTTAGCTGGATTTTTTGCAGAAATTGAGAAGCTGATCTTAAAATTCATATGAAAATTCAAAAAGACCCAGGAGCTGGAAGACTTGCAACTCCTGATTTCAAAACTTGTTACAATGTTAGTGCTGTAAGTTTTGCCAGTAAGTGGTACTGGTATAAAGATCAGATAGATAGATAGATAGATAGATGGAAGAGAATTGAGATAACCCCCCCAAATATATCTCTACATTTACAGTCAATTGATTTTCAACAAAGATTCCAAGAAGCTTCAATAATAAAAGAATAGCCTTTTTAACAAATGGTGGTGGGAAAATCGTGTGTCACATGAAAAAAGATGAATCTGGACTCCTTCCTGACACTATACACAAAAATTAACTCAAATGAATCAAAAATTCAAATGTAAGAGCTAAAACTCTTAGAAGACAGAGGAGACGACCTTCATAATCTTGGGTTAGGCAATGGTTTCTCAGCTATGACACCAAAACCACAAGCAACTAAGGAGAAAATAGATAAGTTGGCCTTCATCAAAATTTAAAACTTTCATGCTCCAAACAGTACCATTAATAAAGTAAAAAGACAACTCACAGAATGGGAGAAAATTTTTGCAAATCATATATCTGATAAGGGACTCGTATCCAGGATATTTGAAGAAACCTTATAACTCAATAATAAAAAGTTAAATTATTTTAAAATGGGCAAACGATCTCTTCTTTGTCCTAAGAAAAGATACAAATGACCAATAAGCACACAAAGAGATGCTTGAGATCGTTAGTTATCATGGAAACACAAAACACAACCACAATGAAGTATTACTTCATACTCACTGGGATGGCTACAATCAAAAGGACAGATAATAACAACTGTTGGCTTAGATGTGGAGAAATCAGAACCCTCATAAACTGCAGGTGGGAATGTAAAACGGTGCAGCCCCTTTGCCAAACGGTCTGGCAGCTCCTCAAAATGCTAAGCACAGTGTTACCATATGACTCAGAATTCCACTCCTAGGTACGTTTCCAAAAGAAACGTACACAGACTTGTACTCGAATGTTCATAGCAGCATTATTCTTGTAGTCAAAAAGTGGAAAAAACCCAAATGTCTCTCAACGGGTAAATGGATAAACAAAATATGGCACATTTGTATAACGGAATACTATTTGGTAAAAAAAGAGAATGAAGTACGGATACAAGCTACAACATGAATGAAACTCAAAACACGCTGAGTGGAAAAAAAGCCAAACACATAAAGAACACATAGTGTGTAGTTCCATTTATACTGGCTGTCCAGAAAAGGCAAATCTATAGCTTTGTTTTGGACTGACAGGAATGGTCTCAAATTACATTGTGACAATGTTTGACCAATTCTGTAGATATGCTAACAATCATTTAATTGTACCTTTATTTTTTTTTGTTTGTTTGTTGTTGTTTTTTTTTGCGGTACGCAGGCCTCTCTACTGCCGTGGCCTCTCCCGTTGCGGAGCACAGGGTCCGGACGCGCAGGCTCAGCGGCCATGGCTCACGGGCCCAGCCGCTCCACAGCATGTGGGATCCTCCCGGAACCCGTGTGCCTTGCATCGGCAGACGGACTCTCAACCACTGCGCCACCAGGGAAGCCCTAATCGTACCTTTAAAATGGATGGATTTTATATTATGTAAATTACATTTCAATAACGCTCTTTTTTAAAAGTGGCTCTGTATAATTGCAAAAGCAGCCGGAGCCCAGCACCAATGGCCCTTATTCTTTAATGGATTCTCATTAACAATACTGCGCCACCTATGCTCTTAAGTGTTCATAAAATTGTGGGAAAATCATGCACACTAATGACTTTGAGTTAAAAAAATGATTCAGAAAAAAAAAATGACTCAGAAGAGTGAACTCTGAATGTGAAGAAGTATTAGTCATTCATGCTGTGGTGCTCGAAGCATGGCTTCTGGACCAGCAGCATCGCCTTTACCTGTAACAATGCAAATGTGGGGGTTCCACTGAATCAGACCTCCCAAATCAGAAGCTCTGGGGGTGGGGCCCAGCAATCTGTATCTTAACAAACTCTCCAGGTGATACTGATGTATGTTCCAGTTTGAGAATCAATCCTTTACTCAATCACTTCACTTATATTTTTCTTTTCATGTATGTGTAACAAAAAGATATGATTTAAAAATCTATTGCTAAAAATTCTAAAAAATCTTTGTGTAGGTATAAAAATAAGAATTCTAAGTCTCACAGATGTAAAAAACAAGCTTATGGTCACCAGAGGGGAAGGGGAGGGGGGAGGATAAATTAGGAGTTTGGAATTGAAATATACACCCTACTATATAAAATATAGATAACCAACAAGGACCTACTGTGTAGCACAGGGAAGTACACTCAATATCTTGTAATAACCTATAACGGAAAAGAATCTAAAAAAGAATATATATACATATATTCTGAATATATATAATATATATAATGTATATAATAACTTGATCACTTTGCTATATACCTGAAACTAACACGACATTGTAATTCAACTATATTTCAATAAAAATTTTAAAAAATACGAATTCTAAGTCTTAAGAAAACATTGTGTCATCATTTCATTAATGCTACCTAAAAAGATGGTGGATCTGATAGTAAAAGAAGTCTTGGGTGAATGAAATCCAGAGGCAGGATATTGCTGTTGGCACACACAAGGCTCAGGGCAGGGCAGGGGACTGGCTACCATGCTGCAGCTACTCCACAGACCAACCTTGAGATTGTACCTGGATTTGTGCCCTCTCCCGCTTTGTTTAGCATCCCGCACTCTGGCTTTGAGACTTCTCTGGGGCGCCTGGCAGAAGAACCCCCCGATTCCAGCATCTCTTGGATCAAGGCTGCAGAATCCTCCAGCAGATCCTCAGTATCTCTGGTCAGCTAAGATTTCTCTCCATTCTTAAATTCCCACCCAGCCTACATATCTCCTTGTACTTCTTTATGCTCATTTAAAAGGGAATTAGGGGACAGGAAAGGAAAATGTGTGTTCAGTCCAATGTCCTAAACAAGAACACCTTATACTTTTCAAATAAATGATTTTGATGCTATACAAAGATAAGGAGGAAAAAAGCTAGAACCCTAACACCAAAATCTGAGAAAACAAACAGCAATAGAAATGAGGAAAAGTCTACCCAAACCTCAATGACAAATACAGAATAAAATAGTGGCAAACCAAATCTAACCGTACGTTAAAGAGTCATGGCCCGCTAGAATTTATCTCAGGTATTGAAGACAGTTGACTACTAAGATGTCTAATATTACGAAATGACATAAAAACTAGGTCCAATAAGAAAAATCATAATTTCTTCCAGTGTCTCCTGACCTGCTCCCTTGAGGACCTGTTGCCCTCTGGCCCGGATGACAGGCATCAGTGTGGGACCCCTTTGCACCATCATTCTGGGGATTCCCTTCACCTCTCTCCTGGATCAGATGCCCTGTTTCCTGGGTACCAGTTCTTGGTATTTCTTGGTTGTTTCCCTCATTTTGTTGGAGTGTACTCTCTGATAGCACAACGAAAGGGGGTGTGTGGGCAGAAGAGCTGTATTTTGAGAACCCTGCACGTCCAAAAATAGCTTTGTTCTCCCCTCACTTTAACTGGGTACTTGTGAAATTGCTTGTGAAAAGCACGATTACTCTTTTACCGCACTGTGGACGTTCTGACTGATGCAAACTTGACACTGACTCAAAACGTATAACAGTAGTTAATAAAATAATAAGTAGCTGCACATGCTATTATATATCTAAAAAGTGCATATGTGTCAAAAATAAATTTTGCTATGAAATCAATGCTGGGAGTTGTTATGGACTAAATTGTGTTTCCCCAAAACTCATATGTTGAAGCCCTAACCGTAACCCCTTGCCACTCAATGTGCCTGTGTTGGAGATGGGACTTTTAAGGAGGTAATTAAGGTTAAACGGGATGATATAAGGGTAGGGTCCTAATCTGATAGGACTGATGTCCTTGGAAGAAAAAGAAGAGAGACCAGAGATCTCTCTTTCCCCATGCATGCACAGGAAAGTCCAGGTGAGGACAGAGTATCTGTTGCCGGACGAATGAATGAATGAATGAGTGGCCATGGTGTGGGTCTATTTTCATTTGTAGCTTCAGTTCTGGAGAAATTTCTGGATCTGTTAATTTCCTTATATACATCCTTCTTTTCCTCTGTGCTCTATCTCTAGAACTTCCATTCTTCGGATATTGGACTGCTTCAAGTAGTCCTTGAATTTTCTCATCTTTTCCTCTCCTATTTTCCATCTCCTTTTGCTCTACCTTATGGGAGGTTTCTTAATTTTATTTTTCAAACATTCTATTGCATTTCTCATGTCTTCTATCATTGCTTTTAATTTCCAGGTGTTCCTTTTTGTTCTGTGTCTCCCCCCCACACACTTTTTTTAAGTAGCATCTGTTCTTGCTTAATGAAAGTATTATGCTCTCTTACTTCTCTGAGATTATTACTGACTGTTCTTTTTAAAGTGTTCTTGTTCCTGAATTGTCTATGTTTCCTCCCAGGTGCTTGCTAGTTGTCTGCATAATAATTTTTCACATTAGAGCATTTCCTTAGCCTGATGTACTTGGTGTTCTACTCATGTTTAGAACTTGAGGACTAAGCAGCTGGTTGAAATGTGTGAACCCACAGACTGTGGCCTTGCATGGAAGATGGTCTGACGGGGCCATTTCGTTGGAAATACCCAGTGTCAGGATCTTTAAGTCTTTTCCCTGGTCTGGTCAGGACTGTCAGCGGGAGGTGGTCTGAATATGGGGGTTTAGTACGGAAGAGGACTGGGGGTGGGTCTCTGTATTCAGAATATAAATAATCATTTTATTTCAGCACAGTTCACCTGCCTTCAGCTGGGCTAGTGGCCCCCATCCACTACAACCCATACCCACTTCTCTGATAATAAACCTCTGGCCTTTGCCAAGTAGAGGAAGGAAGTTATGGGCTATACAGAAGGGTGGGAGTGGGGATTAAAGATCTAATTGCTTTTTCTTTTCCTTTCCACTTTGAAATAATTTTAGATTACATCAAAGTTGCTAAAACTCAGCTTCCCCCAATGGAACCATAGTACAATGATCAAATTAGAACCAGCCAAAGGAAGAAACACATAGGGCAGAGTCTAAGATGGGTCATCCTTTCCCTGTGGAGTCATGGATGATGTTATGTCTTCTGAGCCATGATGTGTAACAATACACACACACAAATGCTAACCAGGTAAGTCCACTCAAGCTTTGATGTCTAGAGGTTTTATGGAGGCTTCATTACGTAGGCATGACTGACTGATTCACTGCCCATGTGATTGAATTCAACTTCAGCAACACCCTCCCCACCCCAGATACTGGGCTCATATCATGTGGTCCAAGAAGCCTACCACAAATAACTTCAATAGCATACACTATCAGGTGTGATCTGAAGGGCCCATGATGAATAACAGACACTTGGGAAATGCCAAAAGTTTAGAAGTGAGCCAGGGACAATGGCTAGACCTCTCTTTGGGTGACACAGAATTCCTTATTACACATACTAGATCAATTTGGGAACAACTGACATCTTTACTTTGTTGAGTCCTCCAATCCATGAACATGGTATGCTGCTCCATTTATTTGTCTTTGATTTCTTTCATCACTGTTTTGCACTTTTCAGCATACAAAGCTTGTACATGTTTTGTTATATTTACAGCTAAAATTTTTAATTGGGGGAGCTATTGTGTTATGTTTTTAATTTTTGTTTTCAATCATTCATTGCTAATATATAGACAGACAATTATTTTTTACATGTTTACCTTGTATTCTGTGACCTTGCTAATAACCTCATTTACTAGTTCTAGCAGTTTTATTATAGATTTTGTGGGATTTCTGCACAGATAATTATGTGGACAGTTTTACTGCTTTCTTTCCAATATGTATGCTTTTTACTTCTTTTTCTTGACTTATTGCACTGGCTAAGACTTTCAGTACTATGTTGAACAGGAGTGGTAAGAGTGGCTATTCCTCCCTTGCACTCAATTTTATGGGAAACACATTCTATCTTTCAATATAAAGTATGATATTACCTGTAGGTATTTTGTAGATGTCCTTTATCAAGTTGAGGAAGTTAGTTCCTTCCTATTTCTAGTTTGCTGAGTGTTTTCACAAATGGGTACTGAATTGAGTTAAATGCTTTTTCTATACCAATTGATATGATCATGTGTTTTTTTTCCCCCACAGATTGTTAATAGGATTACCTTGATTGATTTTTGAATGCTAAACCAGCCTTGCATTTCTGGAATAAAGCCCACTTGATGGTGGTCTATTATTCTTTTTTATATCGCTGAAATTGATGTACTAATATTTCATTTAGTATTTTTATGTTTATGTTTATGAGGGATATCGTTCTGTAGTTTTCTTTTATTGTATTATCTTTATTTGGTTTTGATACTAGGATAATGCTAGCCTTGTAAAATTATTTGGGAAGTTTTCCTCTCTATTTTCTGGGAGATTTTATAGAATTGGTGTTATTTCTCTGTTAAAGTTTTGGTAGAATTCACAACTGAAATCATCTGGGCTGGTGATACGGGCTGAATTGTACCCCCTAAAAATTCATATGTTGAAGTTCTGACCCCCAAAACCTTATAAAGCGACTTTATTTAGAGATAGGATTTTTAAAGAGGTAATTAAGATAAAATGAGGTCATTAGAGTGGGCCCTAATCCCATATGCCTGGTATCCTTACACCAAGAAATTAGGATACAGAAACACACAGAGAGGACTATGAGAAGACACAGGGAGAAAATGGCCAACTGTGACAGCCATCTGCAAGCCAAGGAAAGAGGCCTCAGAAGAAACCAACTCTGCTGACATCTTAATTTCAGACTTCTATCCTCCAGAATTGTAAGAAAACAAATTTCTGCTGTTTAAGCCACCCAGTCTATAGTGCTTTTGCTATGGCAGCCTAGCAAACTAATACACTGGGAATTTAGTTTTTGGAAGATTTTGAACTACAAATGCAATGTCTTTAATAGTTATAGGAATATTAAGAGTATCTATTTCATCTTGAGTCAGTTTTAGTAGTTTGTAGTTTTTGGAGGAATTGGTCCATTCATCTAGGTTATCAAATTTATGGGTATGAAATTTTTTTAACATATATTTTGATATCAGGCAAATTTGTCTTATACTTTATTTTTCTGGCTGCACCGCATGGCTTGTGGGATCCTAGTTCCCTGACCAGGCATCGAACCCAGGCCCTCGGCAGTGAAAGCACAGAGTCCTAACCACTGAATCGCCAGGGAATTCCCAGGTGTAAAGATTTTTTATTTCCTTTTTATTTCTTAAATTTGTGTGAGTTGTGTAATGATGTCCCATCCTTCATTTCTGATATTAGTCATTTGTATCTTCTCTCTCTCTTTTTTTTTTTTTTTTTTTTTTTTTTTTTTTTTTTTTTTATGCGGTACGCAGGCCTCTCACTGTTGTGGCCTCTCCCGTTGCGGAGCAACAGGCTCCGGACGCGCAGGCTCAGTGGCCATGGCTCACGGGCCCAGCCGCTCCGCGGCATGTGGGATCCTCCCACACCGGGGCACGAACCCGTGTCCCCTGCATCGGCAGGCGGACTCTCAACCACTGCGCCACCAGGGAAGCCCATCTTCTCTCTTTTAACTTTGCCAAACTTGAGAAAAATTTGTTAATTTTAATGATCTTTTCAGAGAATGAATTTTTAGTTTCATTGATTTTCCCTACTGTTTCCTTCATTCTGCTTGATTTGGGTTTATTTTGATCTTCTTTCTCTGATTTCTTGATGTGGAAGTTTCAATTATTGGTTTAAGGCCTTTCTTCTTTTCTGATTATAAGCATTTATTATTATAAATATCCTAAGCTCTGCTTAGAATGTCAAATGTTGATGTGTTTTATTTTCCTTTTAATTCAGTTCAAAAATATTTTCTAATTTCTCTTCTGATTTCTTCTTTGACCCAGGGATTATTCAGAAATGTGTTAGTTTCCAAATATTTGGGGTTTTCCAGATATCTTTCTGTAATAAATTTCTAATTTAACTCCACTGTAATCAGAGACTATACTTTGTATTAATTGCATCTTTTTGAAAGTATAAAACTTCTGGCCTAGAATATGGTCTATTCTGAAAAGAATGTGTATTTTCTTGTTGCAAGCGTTCAGAACTGCCATCCCAAAACATGCTGCTTTGGCCTATTGATTATTTTGAGCTGAAGGCACTTGAGACACAGCAGATAAGAAGGGCTCTCTGACCCCGTTTTTACCTAAAAGCTGGCATAAAGTTTCCCATGAGAAAGCCACCTTCCCTGCACCAGGAAGAGAAGACTATTCTTATCATCAGAGACTGGGAATCAATGCCAAAATGCACCTGTACAAACAAAGTTACTAAAATAACCCTTACCTTCCACTAGCTTCCTCATATATTCTCTGGTCCCTGTTCTACAATTTACTGCCCCTAGTCCAAGCCCCTTTGCCTGTCACATTCACACAATTCAGTGTTCTTTGTGTAAAAAGGTATATAAGCTTTAGGGCTTAACAGCTTCTTCAGGTCTTCATTTCCCATCTGAAGACTCCCATCTACATGGAAAAATGTTAAATAAATCTGTACGCTTTTCTCCTGTTTATCTTCCTTATGTCAGTTTAATTCTTAGGCCAGCCACAGAACCTAAAGGGTCAAAGGGAGTTTTTCCTCCCCTATAGTGCTGTTGGATGGAGTGTTTTATAAATATCAATTAAGTCAAGCTGATTGATAGTGTTGTTTAAGTTCTTCTACATCCTTACTGATTTTCTGCCTGCTTGTTTTATCAGTTATTGAGAAGACTGTTGAAATATCCAACTACAATGGTGGTTACAGCCACTTCTGTCTGCACCTCTATTGGTTTTTGCTTCATATATTTCAAAACGCTCTTTTTAGATGCATAAGTGTTTAGGATCATTTTGTCTTCCTAATGAATTGAGCTCTTAATCGCTATGAAATGACCTTTTTATCTCTGGTAATATTCTTTGCTCTGAAATCTACTCTGTTTGATATTAACATAGCTATTCAGCTTTTCTAAAAGTTGGAGTTGGCATGGTATATTTATTTCCTTCTTTTTTCTTTTAACTTATTTGTGTGTCTTTATATTTAAAGTGGGTTTCTTGAAGACAGGATATAGTTACATCATAATCTTTTGTCCCATTTGACCATCTCTGCCTTTTAAATAAAAGGGTACCTGTATATGCTCTTTAATTTAAAAGGTGTTTATACTATTTATATTCAATGTGATTAGTGATATGGTAGAATTTAATTCTACCATTTTGTGACTTGTTTTCTATTTATCCCATATGTTCTTTGTTCCATTTTCCTCACCTTCCTAGTACTCTGTCCAGTGCTATTATGGCTGGTGGGAACAGGAACTCTTTCTGCTCCTGTCTGAACTCTGAGGATTATTCCTGCTTCTCTTTTCAAAGGACTCTTTCTCAATGCCAAGTGGTTCCTCCGATTGGAACTCAGCTAAAGACTAAGCACACTCTGCAGATCTCGGGCATTTTCTCTCTATGCAGCTCTCTTTTCTCCGATACCCTGCCCTGAAAACTCTATACCTCTTACTCTCTCTGGAACCCCAGCACTATATCCTCAAGCCAGGAGACTACTGGGCTCTGCCTGGTTTTCCCTCCAGGCACCACAGACTGGAAGCTCTCCTTAGGCTACAAGCTGGGGCAAGATGGGGCTCATCTCATTGTTTCGTCTTTCAGAGATTACCATTATTCATTGCCTGCTTGCACTGTCTTGAGAGTCATTATTTCATATAATTTTTCTGATTTTATATTTTTATATAAAAATATATTTTGGATATTTTGCCCAATTTTTGCTTGTTTCAGGCAAGTGGGTAAATCCAATCCCCGTTACTTCCTCTTGACCAGTAACCAAAAGTCACACACATACAAATTTTATATGTGATAAAGGAAGCATATCAAATCAATGGTAAAGGATATCTTACATCATGAATTGTTTTAGAGAAAGCAATTAAATATATGAGAAAATATCAAATTAAACCTTTTTTTCATTAGATACACTGAAATAAACTCCACAGAGGCAAAATTGTAAAATGAAATTCTAAACCTTAAAACATGAAAACATTAAAGGAAAATATGATGACTATATTCATGATTACTATATGGGCAAAAACTTTCTAAAAATAGTGAAAAAAGTATAAGTAAAAATAATTCAAAGGTGACTTTTTTTGCTTGCTTTTGATAAACTTTTATTTTGGAATAATTTCAGATTTGCAGAAAAATTACAAAGATAGTATAAAAAGTTTCCATATAGCCCTCACCCATTTTCCCCTAATGTCATCATCTTACATTTTCATGGGACTTTTTGTCAAACTGAGAAGCCAACATTGGTACATTTCTATTAACTAAACTCTAGACTTTATTCTGATTTCATCAGTTTTTCTACTAATGTCTTTTTTTTCCTGTTCAGGATTCGATATATCTAATTCAAGACACATTACTTTTTTTTTTCTTTATCGCCTTATTTAATCCTTTATTTAATATCAAAGAGGTAGACATTATTTTTTTTTAACATCTTTATTGGAGTATAATTGCTTTACAAAGGTATGTTAGTTTCTGCTGTATAACAAAGTGAATCAGCTATACGTACACATACATCCCTATATCCCTTCCCTCTTGTGTCTCCCTCCCACCCTCCCTATCCCACCCCTCTAGGTGGTCACAAAGCATGGAGCTGATCTCCCTTTGCTATGCAGCTGCTTCTAACTAGCTACCTATTTTACATTTGGTAGTGTATATATGTCAGTGCTACTCTCTCACTTCGTCCCAGCTTACCCTTCCCCCTCCCCGAGTCCTCAAATCCATTCTCTACGTCTGCATCTTTATTCCTGTCCTGCCCATAGGCTCTTCAGAACCCTTTTTTTTTTTTTTTAGATTCCATATATATGTGTTAGCATACAGTATTTGTTTTTCTCTTTCTGACTTACTTCACTCTGTATGACAGACTCTAGGTCCATCCACCTCACTACAAATAACTCAATTTCATTTCTTTTTATGGCTGAGTAATATTCCATTGTAAATATGTGCCACATCTTCTTTACCCATTCATCTGTCAATGGATACTTAGGTTGCTTCCATGTCCTGGTTGTTGTAAATGGTGCTGCAATGAACATTGTGGTACATGACTCTTTTTGAATTATGGTTTTCTCAGGGTATATGCCCAGTAGTGGGATTGATGGGTCGTATGGTAGTTCTGATTTTAGTTTTTTAAGGAAACTCCATACTGTTCTCCATAATGGCTGTATCAATTTACATTCCCACCAACAGTGCAAGAGGGTTCCCTTTTCTCCACACCCTCTCCAGCACTTATTGTTTCTGGATTTTTTGATGATGGCCATTCTGACCACGAGGTGATACCTCATTGTAGTTTTGATTTGCATTTCTCTAATGATTAGTGATGTTAAGCATCCTTTCATGTGTTTTTTGGCAATCTGTATATCTTCTTTGGAGAAATGTCTATTTAGGTCTTCTGCCCATTTTTCGATTGGGTAGTTTGTTTTTTTGATATTGAGCTGCATGAGCTGCTTGTATATTTTGGAGATTAATCCTTTGTCAGTTGTTTCATTTGCAAATATTTTCTCCCATTCTGCGGGTTGTGTTTTCATATTGTTTATGTTTTCCTTTGCTGTGCAAAAGCTCTGAAGTTTCATTAAGTCCCCTTTGTTTATTTTTGTTTTTATTTCCATTTCTCTAGGGGGTGGGCTGTGATTTATGTCATAGAGTGTTCTATGTTTTCCTCTAAGAGTTTTATAGTGTCTGGTCTTACATTTAGGTCTTTAATCCATTTTGAGTTTATTTTTGTGTATGGTGCTAGGGAGTGTTCTAATTTCATTCTTTTACATGTAGCTGTCCAGTTTTATACCATGTTCTTGGATTGGAAGAACCAACATTGTGAAAATGACTATATACTACCCAAAGCAATCTACAGATTCGATGCTACCAACTGAATGCTATCAATTGGTATAGCTATCAAATGCGATCAAACTACCAATGGCATTTTTCACAGAACTAGAACAAAAAATTTCACAATTTGTATGGAAACACAAAAGACCTTGAATAGCCAAAGCAATCTTGAGAAAGAAAAACGAGCTGGAGGAATCAGGCTCCCTGACTTCAGACTATACTACAAAGCTACAGTAATCAAGACAGTATGGTACTGGCACAAAAACAGATATATAGATCAATGGAACAGGATAGAAAGCCCAGAGATAAACCCACACACATATGGTCACCTTATCTTTGATAAAGGAGGCAAGAATATACAATGGAGAAAAGACAGCCTCTTCAATAAGTGGTGCTGGGAAAACTGGACACATTGCTTTTAAAAGACATATTTTGACTAAAAATCATTCGATTACTTATTTAAAAATGCAAAGAGAAACTGACAAGCTGAGAAAAAGATGTCTAAGGAAACAAAGGATCAACAGCCTTCAAAATCAATTACTTCTTAATCAGTATGTAAAATACTAACCCACCAATTTTTAAAGAATGGTCAAAAGACATGCTCTGACAATTCAAAAAGAAGAAATACTATTTTTTGGGTAAAGAACTTTGAACTTTACTGGTAATCAAAGACTTTTTTTTTAACCGGTCATACTGGCAAGGGTCTAAGGCATAACACTAGTCAGATATCATTAGACAGATCCCCGACACACGGATGTATGATATCCTACAACTGATCTGAAAAGACTTAAAACTGAAGCCCCTTGGACCCATTAAGTTCACACTTGGGAAGTAATCAGAAATGGGGGCAAAAGTCACTGAGTACACTGCCATCAAGTCCTCCATGTGGCACCCCATGAGGGCCTCCACAGCACCCCTCTTCCCCTTGCCAACCTGCTTCCCTGGATGCTGGGTGAAGCCATCCTTACACTAGGATAGGAAGCAAGATGGGAAAGAGCAGGGAAAGAAACAGAGGAAGGAAAGAGAATATGAGAAGGAAAGAGAAAAAAGGAAAGGAAGAACAGTATTTATATTTAATGGAGGAAAGTAAGAAATAATCTTGATATCTAGCAACAAGCAGATGTTAGAATATACATTTATATATATATTGTAGTCATTAAAAATAGGTTTTTAGAGAATGTTTGATGGCATAGAGAAAATGTGCATAAAGAATTTAAGTGGAAAATATAGGCTAAAAACTATCATTCTCATTTTTTTCCTTTTGGCTGCACCGCGAAGCATGTGGGATCTTAGTTCACTGACCAGAGATCGAACCTGTGCCCCCTGAAGTGGAAGCAAGGAGTTGTAATCACTGGACCGCCAGGGAAGTCCCTCATTCTCATTGTTTAACAGTTAAAAAGTATATGTTTGTGTAAGCAAAGAAACTCTAACCGTGGTTTTATTTGTGTTATTGAGCTATAAATAATGATATTTATTGTCTTCTTTGTGTTTTTCATATTATCTAAATATTCTACAATAAACATGATCAAAAATAACATTGAATATTTCCTTTTAAAAAGTTCTAATTTCTGTGTGACTTGCACGTGGCTTATGGGACTGAAAATATGTTTTTCTTGTTCCAGTATCACGTTTTTGGTCCCAATGTTCCTATCTGTCAGGTGCCTTCCTGCTGTGCGAGTGATTAAGTGCACAGATTTTCTTCTGAACAAAAAGGGAATGTTTTCAAAAGTTCTTAGGCGACCCATCCGGAAGAACTGAATAAATTCTCTGAAGAAAAAACAGACTTAGCGCACCATCTGTGTTTGATGGTCTTTTCTCTTTCTCCTTCTCCTCCCCCTCCCCCTCTTCCTCCCCTAACCCTCCTCCTTCTCTCACCCTCTTTCTCTCTCCCCTGTGTTCCAGACTTGGAACAAAGCGCTAAGCCAAGTCTAGAAGACTAACCTGTTTGGAGGGAAAGACAATATGCAGTGTGTAGGAGACGTAAGGAATGGCAGGGAGAAATTTCTGAGTCATGAAAAGAGAAGGCATGAGCTAGACTTCAGAGGGCCATCTGAGGACAAATGGGAGGACATCTATCTTGAGGACATCCCAGGAATGAGGTTGGGTTGGGCTGGACTAGATCTTTATGATATCCTGGAAAAGAGATTTTGGTCCACATCACTTTAAAACACATCAAGAGTTTTAAAGACATATAAAGAGCCTTTAAAGATAATTTGGGCAGCGACTGTAAAACTTACCCTTCAAATTTGGAGAATCTCCATGTATATATTTGAGCAGTCCTTGATTTTCTTTATCAGTATTTCTCAAAGTAGCGTGAAGACCTTAAACATTAGATTCATCTTTGGTGCTGGTTCAAAATGCTGACTCCGTGGTCACACCCCAGATCTACCAAAGGTGAATCTCTGGGCAGTGGAGCCTGGGAATCTGGATTTTAACACCCACCAAGAAGTCTGACACACTTTAGACTCTGAGGATCATTTCTCCATATTCTGCTATTATCCATCAATGGAGGAAAATGGCCAAGGCTAGTCAGATGTGTAGAGAATTTCATTTTTTCGTTCATCATTCAATATATATCTGTATTTCCTACAGTGTGCCAGGCAATGAGTCTAGTCCCATCAGATCACAGTCTAGGAGGAAAGGACATATCTGCTTAGAGTGGGGAACAATTAATTTTACTTGGGAAGGTTGCATTAGTGAGGAATATTCAGCTGCAAGTTATAGAATATCAAGCCAAAAGCAGCTTTAAATTACAGATATTTAATTATCTATGAAATCAAGAAGTGTAGAGGGAAAGGATTCCGGATTTAATGAGGAGGTCAACAGTATCATTGCAGTTCCTGCCCCCTTAGCAGGATGCTGGAGTGGAGTAAATGTCACCTCCTTTGCCTTAGATGAAATATTTCTTTTAATTTAACCTGAGGTCACATTAGCTTTTTTTTTTGGCAGCCATGTCAAGTCTGACTCACATAATGTCAACTAATACTCTTAGTTCTTTTATATGTGCTGCTTCTGAGCCACTTACTCTGACATGTATTTTGCACAAATTTGGTTTTATTTTTGCTGCATTGTTTTTGATATAAATTTTAAAATTTAATTTAAAAATTAACTTTTCCAAGACTGATCCCCTGCAGGATAGCCTTACAGGAAAGGAGCTCCTGCAAAGCACAGAAACTAACAGCCCAGTGCTTAAAGCAATAATCCCATTCAACCACAAGGCTTAGACCCCAACCTCCCCATCATGCATCACAGGAGGAGGTGCTGCCTCAACTGTGAGCACTTCAGTGATAAACCCCGCCAGTGGCAATTGCAAGAATAATCCCTAGCCTCCTGATCATGCCAGGATAGGAGCTGATGTCTGTTCCCCCAAACACACATCTTGAGCTGGTAGGATGGGGGTAAACCTAAGATTCTGTCATGTCAAATTGTTATTTTATCTTAGCCTCTGATTATGTGAAGTGTATGTTTTGCCTAGTGCTTTTCTAATTATGTAGCTTAAAAATCTCTCAGCTTGAGAGTGTGGGGAGATGAAGGCAGTTAGAGTTTGCAGAACTGAGTAAAGGAAAGGAGAGAGGGACACAGAAAGAGAACCTCAGTGATCTGTAGAAAGTTCCCCTGGAGAATTCATCCAAATTGATCAGCACGTTAGTATAGGGAAAACTGCCTAAGGCTGGGGAAAGAACCATTCAAAAGGATTAGAGTGAGTGGTACCCAGTACTCACACAGGCACAGGGGTAATGTCTGCTCCCACTACCCAGATGGGGAAGAAAACCCTATAACTTATGGGACCTGTGGTAAAGTGTTCAGGAAAGTGTTGCTTCAATAATGAGGAATGATTACCCTCAACTGAACACTGCTGATTCCACCTAACAAATCTTAAACGCAAGACCCTAAAGGATCAAACTGTTTCCAAGTTGCTTCACTGCATTCCAGAACAAAAGCAAAGAATACAGGAAAAAAAAATATCCAGCACCCAATAAGGTAAAATTTACAATGTCTTGCATCCAATCAAAGATTACCAAGCATGCAAAGAAGGAGGAAACCAGGACCCATCAGGAGGAGAAAAGGCAATCAACTGAAAATGCCCCAGAAGTGAAAAAGAGACTAGAATTATCTGACAGGGACATTTATAAGTTCAAAAAGTTAAGTAGAGACATGGGAGATGTTTAAAAAAAAAAAGATTATAGAGATGAAAACCACAATGTCTAAGATGAAAAATACAGTGGATGGGATTAATGACAGATTAGACATAGCAGAAGAAAAGAAAGCTTGGAGATTTAGCAAGAGAAACTTTCCAAAATGAAATACACAGAGAAAAATGAATTTTAAAAAATGAAAAGAGCCTCAGTGAGGTGTGGGAAAATGTCAGGTGACTAATATACATGTAATTATAATTCCCAAAGCAGGGGAAGGGACAGAAAAAATATTTGAAGAAACAATAGCTGAAAAATTTACAACTGTGATGAAAACTATAAACGAGAAACATGAAGAAAACTACCCCAAAGCATATCATTATCAGTTCCTGAAAACCAAGCACAAAAAAGAAAGCCTTAAAAGCAGCAGCCAGGGCTTCCCTGGTGGCGCAGTGGTTGAGAGTCCGCCTGCCGATGCAGGGGACGTGGGTTCGTGCCCCGGTCTGGGAGGATCCCACATGCCACGGAGTGGCTGGGCCCGTGAGCCATGGCCGCTAAGCCTGTGCGTCCGGAGCCTGTGCTCCACAACGGGAGAGGCCACAGCAGTGAGAGAGGCCTGCGTACTGCAAAAAAAAAAAAAAAAAGCAGCAGCCAGAGAAAAAAGGACATGTCACACACACAAGAACAAAGAGAAAATGACAGCAGATTTCTTGTCAGAAACAAACAAGACAACAATAAAGCAACATCTTTTTGGGCTTCCCTGGTGGCGCAGTGGTTGAGAGTCCGCCTGCCGATACAGGGGACACAGGTTCGTGTCCCGGTCCGGGAAGATTCCACATGCCGCGGAGCGGCTGGGCCCGTGAACCATGGCCGCTGAGCCTGCGCGTCCGGAGCCTGTGCTCCGCAACGGGAGAGGCCAGAACAGTGAGAGGCCTGCGTACCGCAAAGAAAAAATTAAAAAAAAAAAAAAAAAATTAAGCCACAGGGCAGCAGTAGCATAAAGGTTATGGGGGAGAGATGGAAGTCTACTCTTAAAAGGTTCTTATTGTCTATGTGAAGTCATATAAGATCACTTAATGTATTCAATAAACCCTGAAGCAGCCACTAAAAATTTTAAAAAGTGTTAAGACTTAATGAGCCAACAAAGGAGATAAAATGAGATCATAAAAAATACCCATTAAACCAAAAGAAGGCAGAAAAAGAGGGAAAAGGAACCAAGAGTACATAGGACACATAGACAATAAATAGTGAATTGATAGTTGATTCAAGCCTAAAAAAATTAATAACAACATTAAATCTAAATTGCTCTGAACACTCCACATAAAAGGCAGAGATAGTCAGATTGGGTAAAAAAGCAAGACCTAATTACATGCTGCCCTTAAATTGCACTTAAATATAAACAAATAAATAAATATAAATAAACAAGAAAGCAAATACATTTTAAAAGATATACCATGTAACAGTAGTCAAAAGAAAGCTGGAGCAGCAATACTAATATCAGGCAAAGTAGATTTCAGAGGAATGAATATTACCAGGAAGGTCATTTCGTAATGATGAAGGGGTCAGTTAATCAAGAGGGCGTGACAATTCTAAATGTGAATAATAAGTGTTGTAAAATAAATGAAGCAAAAACTCAGAGGCTGCAAGAAGAAGTAGAAAAATCCACGATTACAGGCATATATTTCAGTGCCCATTCTCTCACTGACAGAATAAACAGAATCAGCAAGGATATAGTAGACATTTGAGGGCACTTCACCCAACTACAGCAGACTACATGGTATTTTCAGGTGCCCAGAGTACACTTATTGAGACAGACCATAGTCTAGGCCATAAAGCACACCACAATAAAGTTAGAAGGAATCAAGTCATAGAGAAGACATTCAGAATGGAGAGATAATGTCACTATAGATTCAACAGATATCACAAGGATTATAAGGAAATATTACGCACATCTTTATGCTTATAGATTACATCACTTAGATGAAATGCACAAAGTTTTTGAAAGTCACAAAGCTCACTGAAGAAGAAACAGGTAACCTGAAAAGTTCATATCAAAGAAATTGAACCTGTAGTTTTAAAACTTCATACGAAGAAACTGCTAGGCGCATATGGGTTCACTGTTGAAGCCTACAATCTAACAAAAAATAAGACCAATTCTGCTCAATCTTTACCAGAAAATTGAATGAGAGGGAATACTTCTCAACTCAATCTATGAGTCTGACATTATCCTAATACCAAAACTAGACAAGGACATTACAAGAAAATAAAACTACACAGCCCAAAATCCATTACAGATATAGTTGCAAACAAATTTAACAAAACTTTAGAAAATTCCATCCAATGATACATAAAAAAGATACATCATGACCAAGTGAGGTTTAACCCAGGAATGCATAGTTGGCTTAACATTCAAAAACCAATCAGTGTAATTCACCACGTTAACAGACTAAATAAAAAAAGAAAACTGCACATATATCCCAGAAGATGCAGAAAATTATTTGACCAAATCCAGCATCCATCCCTAATAAAAACTCACATCAGGGCTTCCCTGGTGGCGCAGTGGTTAATAATCCGCCTGCCAATGCAGGGAACACGGGTTCGAGCCCTGGTCCACGAAGTTCCCACATGACACGGAGCAACTAAGCCCGTGTGCCACAACTACTGAGCCTGCGCGCCACAACTACTGAAGCCCATGCACCTAGAGCCCGTGCTCCACAACAAGAGAAGCCACCGCAATGAAGCCCGCACATGGCTATGAAGAGTTGCCCCCGTTAACCGCAACTAGAGAAAAGCCCGCACACAGCAACAAAGACCCAACGCAGCCAAAAATAAAATAAATAAATTTATTAAAAAAACCAAACCACAACAACAAAAAAACCCACATAGAACTAGGAATAGAAGGGAACTTCTTTAGCCTTGAAAGGGGGCATCTACAAAACACCTATAGCTAACATCATACTTAATCATGATTGAACAGTTTCCCTAAAAGATCAGGAAGATGACAGTCATTTCTGCTCTTACCACTTCTATTCAACATTCTATTGGAGGTTTTAACCAATGGAATAAAACAAGAAAAAGAAACAAAACTCACCCAGATTAGAAAGGAATAAGCAAAACTTATTCACAGATGGCATGATTAGTGGCATCTACAAAAGAGCTACTAGAATGAATAAATGAGTTTAGAGAGTTTGCAGAATACAAGATCAATATACCAAAAACCCCAACTATGTGTCTAAATACTAGCAATGAACAACTGGAAACTGAAATAAATAAAATAAATGCCATACTCTCTTCATCAAAAAAAAAAAAAAAGAACTACAGAACAAGCAATCTGATTTTAAAATGGACTTAGAACCTGAATGGACATTCTTTCAAAGAAGACATACAGATGGCCATCAGGTACATGAAAAGGTGCTCAGTGTCACAAATCATCAGGGAAATGCGAATCAAAACCACGAAGAGATATTACCTCACACCTATAAAATGGTTGTCGTCAAAAAGATGAGATAACAGGTGTTGGTGAGTATGTAGAGAAAAGGGAACACTTGTGCACTGTTGGTGGGAAGGTAAACAACAACGTGGATGGACCTCAAAATAAATATGCTGAGTAAAAGAAGCCAGAAAATAAAGAGTACATACCATACGATTCAGCTTATACAAAGCCCCATAAAACGCACACTAATCTTTAGTGACAGAAAGCAGACAAGCAGTTGCCTGGGAGGGAGGAGAGGAGAGTTTATAAAGGGCAACAAGGAGATTCTGGGGGGTGATGGACTGTCCACTATCTTGATTGAGGTGATAGCTTCATGGATGGATATATACATAGGTCACATTGATCAAACTCTACACTTCAGATATGTGCGGTTTATTTTAGGTCAAATATACCTTAATAAATTCATTAACAACCATTTTTAAATGGCCCTCAAGTCAAGGACTGGGGTCCTGCTGCTGGAGTCTGAAGTCCTCAGCAGGCCTGGTTTGTGTGCTGCGTGGTCCTTAGCCCTTGTTTGCACGTTTGTATTGAGGGCATGAGGAGGCTCTCGCCTGATGGAAGGCAGGATGCCCCCCAAGTTCTCAAACTGCAGGGAGCAGCTGCCCTGCTCAGGAAACCTGGGCTCCTGGTTTTCCTTAGAGAGGGACTGATGAGCAGAATGTGCCAGAAACCCAAGGAGACTTGAGCCCTTTTCATCTGGGCAATGGTAGAAGCAACTGGTTGACCGTCCAGAGAAGACAACCTCAGGGAGTAGTTTTATCTGGCTCTGAACTGCCCAATGGTGAGAACCAGGACCGGGCCTGAGAACTACTGTGAGAGAATTATTTCACCTCAACCAAAGAAATCTCTCGTTAGTGGTTTCATCCCTCTGAGTGGCAGTAAGGTCTCCATCACCAGAGGCGTTCCATTCTAGACTGGATAATGCCGGGTTAGGATTCTGTAGAAATCATGGGAACACTCTCAGGAAGTTGGGTTCCAGGACTTTGAGGGACCCTTCCAGCCCTTTAAATCTTTGATTTTCTACTTAAAATCTCCATGTATTCTGTGTGCAGTGGTTACTAGACAGGTTATTAGTACATTGACATTGGGAAGATTCCATAGGAAAGATTTGAAAGAAACACACACACACACACACACACACACACACACACAGTCATTAAAAAGCCTCAACTTCAGGGAATTCCCTGGTGGTCCAGTGGTTAGGACTCCACGCTTCCACCGCAGGGGGTATGGGTTCAATACCTGGTCCGGAACTAAGATCCCACAAGCCATGTGGTGCGGCCAAAAAAAAAAAAAAAAAGGCTTAACTTCAAAACTCACTTTGCTGAGTGTTAGCCCTCATCACACTGCCTTCCACTAGAATTCTGGAAAGTTATTCTGGAAGAGATGTACCTGCCTCTAAACCAGATCTGGTAGCCTGAGGAGCAGATAACAGGAGTTGCTACCCCTATACCAGGAAGTACAGCAGGGGCTCTTCTCAAAGCTGTAATGGGAGACCAGCATTCCCAAGTAAACCAGCATTCTGATGCCCAGCCCAGCCCTCTGCTTCACGTGGCAGGAGAGGAATATTCAAGGGGACTCATAAAATGGAACCACTGCCCATCTCACGATGCTCAAAGCACCATGATGGCTATGACTCTTGAATGAAGCTTCCTGCAGATGTCTCCCCCCAGGGAAAGAGAGGGGAGGAAACTGATAGAAATTGATCATAAACAGGAACACAATTCTCTTAGTATTCCTTCAGAATTACTCAGTGTCTTTCAGCTCGTTCTGGGAATCCACATATTTGTGATAAAACAGGACAGGTTCTCTCTCAAGGGGAAGCTTTGGTTTGCGCGGTCTGAGGAGAGGACAGAGACCAAATTCTCCAGCAGCACTCTCGTGTTTCCTTCTGTGGCAACAATGAGATGATTAGGTTCAGAGGGCTGTTGGGAATCAAATCAGAAAAACATCAAATAATTCTAGGGCATTTTATTTCCTCTAATTTCCATTTATACCTGAGAGGAAATGAACATCTTAACAGCCCAAGAGAGTGAAACTGTCACATGCCATAGCCAGCGTGGGAGAGAGAAACAAGCGGCTGAGTTGAGGGGGGCTGAGGGGCGGCAGGCTCCCTCCCGCGCAATCTGCAAACACCTTGTGACAGCCAAGGGGGCAGGCTAGCTCGTCGCAGGGAGGCTGGAAGGGGTCGTTCCACCGGAACCTGTGTCTCAACTTTCTGGGGGCAGCCTTGGGGGCCCCAAAGCTCACAAGTCACAGGGCCCTCCCCCAACCCTCCCCAGTTCGTTTGTCCAGCGCACAACTGGCTGCCGGAAGTCTGCCTTAGTTTCCCGGAAGGTCCTACTAGAAATCCAGCCCTGCTCCAATAAGGCAATGGCCCCTGCCCACTCCTGCCACCCACCTTCCTCTGGGTTCTTTTCCAACTCTCCCTTCTCGTTCCAGGTGCTGGTGAGAGTCTGGCTAATAAGGGATGACCCTGAGATCACATTGTGGAGGTCTCTGTACCCCTATCCCGGGCTGTGTGCCCCCAGCCCCATCGGGCCTCCCTGGGTGTGATTCTGTTTCCCACGTCCTCTCAGGCTGCTGGCATTTCTTCACGTGCCATCCTTTGGGGCCAGGCTTGGGGGCTGCTTCTGGCTTCCCTCCTGTGATGGTTAATGTTATGTGTCCACTTGACTGGCCATAGGACGCCCAGGTGAAACGTTATTTCTGGGTGTCTCTATGAGGTTTCCTTTTTTTTTTTTTTTTTTTTTTTTTGGCCTCACCATGCGGCTTGTAGGATCTTATTTCCCCAACCAGGGATCGAACCCGAGCCCTGGCAATGGGAGCGCCAAGTCCTAACCACTGGACCACCAGGGAATGCCCCATAAGAGGTTGTTTCCAATGAGATTAGCATCTGCATCAGTGGACTCAGTAAGGTAGATCCACCCTCCCCAGTGTGGGTTGGCATCATCCAAGCCATTGAGGGCCAGAAGGCGAGGAAGGAGGAATTCACCCCCTTTTGCTTTTCTGCCTCAGTGCTTCAGCTTGAGTATTTTATCTCATCTTCTCCCGACCTTGGACTGGGATTTACACCACTGGCTCCCGTGGTTTTTAGATCTTCAGACTCAGACTGAATTTTACCATCACTTTCCTGGGTCTCCAGCTTGCAGATGGCAGACTGTAGGACTTCTCAGGCCCCATAATTGCATGAACTAACTTCTTTTAACCAAAATGTCTAACCTCCTATTGATTCTCTTTTTCTTGAGAACCCTGACTGGTACACCTACCTCCCTACCATGCAGGCCCATGTTGCTGAGGCCCTCCTGTTGGGTCTCAAAGCCAAGTTCTCCAGACCAGGATGCACACACATGGCACAGATACACGTCATTGCTCCCATCTGCCCTGGTTTGGTTCTGAGTCAGGTGTAAGCATGGAAAGTTACCAGGACATTTATTTCCAAAGCCCAGCATCGTATCTTCTCTTTTAAAAAATTCAGGTGGGGTGGGAGAGGGTTGGATCGGGAGTTTGGGATTAGCAGATGCAAACTGGTATATATAGAATGGATAAACAACAAGGTCCTGCTGTGTAGCACAGGGAACTATATTCAATATCCTGGGACAAACCATAATGGAAAAGAATATGAAAAAGAATGTACATATATATATGTATAACTGAGTCACTTTGCTGTATAGCAGTAATTAATGCATTGTAATTCAACTATACTTCAATAAAAAGTAAATTAAAAATAAATAAAAAAGATATTATTTAACAATAAAAGGATTATAAGAGGATAAAAATAAAAAGTTCAGGTGAAAAAAAAATTCTTGTGTTATCTCTTTGGTGAAATGAATTGACAACCAAAACTCAGGCTTCCATATAAGAAAGAGAGGATACACTTGCCAGATCCTGACAGAGTTATAAGCTGTTTGCACCGGTTTAGATGTAAGGACCTCAAAATACACGATTCATCAGAGCATCTGGGGTTGCCGGGTTCCAAGATGTAGGTGATCCTAGTGACACACAGGGCAGACTCCCAATCAAGACACATCCTCAGGCCGGCAGCGCTGCCCGCCCTCCGCTCCGGCGCTGCCCCTGCTCTGCTGCGCTCGGCCCCTCGCCGTCCCGCGGCTCTTCTGAGTGAAGGAATCACAGCCCTTTGAAGTTTTTAATGCAATCTGTTCCAGTGTTCTTTCACACGCATTGATTTCTTTGCTTTTTCATAATGTCTATTGAAAGCATCATAATCCTCGTGTTTTGTTATTGCTCCCGTGTAAAGTTCATCTTAGTTCTGAACCATCTCACACATTTTATAAAGGCTTTGTCTGTTCACTCCGGAAAAAAAAAAAAAAAAAAAAAAAAAAAGACACATCCTCAGCAAAGTACCACCTGGAGGCGGTGGAGTGCAACTCAGCTGGATTTGGGGGAGCTCTTCTGGAGCCCCATATATGCCATTCCCTTGCAGTGGAGCATGCTCTGAGTAATCTTTCCTCTCCTCCTCCTCCAGGGGCAGGAACGGCATTTCCTTATACTTGAGCAGACCCCCTTTGTCTTAGAACATTCCGCCTTCATCTTTACCTGAGATAATAAAGCTACAGAAGATAAGATGAGGTTTCTGAGGTCCAAGGAGGGATTGAAAATTGCCCCCCCAATCCTTTTCGAGGATTTTCCAGCTCCTGTCCCCGAATGTGTGTTGCTATGGTGATGGGAGGAATGGACGCTAAAACTGGGAGATGGTGACATCACAATGGGAAATGAAGGTTTTGAAGGTTTAATGAGTCTTCTCCAAAATGCACTCCTTTTAAAAAAGCAAGCTAGTAGGTGTCCAATGATCCAATGGGCTAGTAAGAAAATCTCCTTAGAGTTTTCAACATATAAATCTCTGTCTTCTCTGAGTGACCAAGAGCATCTGTATCAGTCCGTTTTTGCCCTGTCGTGCTGTAGCAATGGACGACTCCAAAATCGCAGGAGCTTATAACCACAAACTTCTGCTGCTTGGCTGAGGCTCTGGTCCAAGTGTCTTCACCATTCTAGGGAGGTGAGCAGAAGGGGACAGGCCATTTTCTTGGCAAAGGGGGAAGGAAAAGAGTGGGTAGAAACACTCACTGGTTCTTAAAACTTCTGCTGGGCCACGTTGGATGTCCTATCTGATCACATACCACTGGCCAAAGTAAGTCCAACAGCCCAGCCTGAAGCCAGCGGGACAGGAGGGGCGTCCACCCCTCCCATAGAGGAGGCACCAGGGAGGTTGCTGAAGTGATGGGCCCAGAGAGAGGCAGTGAATATGTGGACAGATCGTATAAACTACTGCAGCCCCCAGGCAGCCACAGTCACTTGAAAGGGGGCCCTGGTCTGCTGACACCGCATATCAGGGCAAAAGTATCAAAGGTACAAAATATTTTGAATCCACTGGAAGAAAACCGCGATATAGAAATTATGAGTCATTCAGAAATGTTCTTGTTGCAGATTGGTATACCTTAAAAGGAAAAACTGGTGCCGCTCAAACTCAGAAAACCACTTAGGGCCTTTCGAAAACCAAGAGGTGCCAAGGCATTTTGAAAGAGGCCATTAATAATAGACATGGCAAGTTACCCCTGACTTATTAAAAAAGAGAATGATTTTATAAATGAGGCCATTAGGAAGGATTTGTGAGATATTAGGGCTCTGAGAACTGCCTGAATAGGAGGGAAGGAGGACAGCTAGAAATCTGTTATCTGGTGAGTTTGCTAAAGGAAATAATGCCCGTGGTGATTCTTCGGCAGGCGATCATGGCTTCGCAAGGGGCCTGCCCAGAGCCGGGCACTGCCGAGGAAGGTGATGGCACCTCAGACTCCCGCTGGGGGTCATGTCTGGGTGGGGGAGGGGAGGCAAACATTTAGATCAATAAAAGACAACCCATGGGCAATGGACAATATTAGAGGTATGTACAGGGGCTTCCCTGGTGGTCCAGTGGTTAAGACTCCACCCTTCAAATGCAGGGGACACGGGTTCAATCCCTGGTTGGGGATCTAAGGTCCCACATGCTGCACGGCCCCCCCCCCCCAAAAAAGAATTGTGTACAAAGGGGCAGTTCCTTCGGGTGGGAGCACAGAGGGCCTCTGAGGGGCCCTACTACCTTGACCGTGTGTTGAAGGGACAGGCGAGCAGGAAAAGGCGGGGCTGGGAGGGGACTCAAGGTGAGGGAACCTCAAAGGCACTTGGATAAACAGGCTTGTGGTTCAGAAGAGAACCCGGGGTTGGGGCCATCCACGTGGAAGTGATACAGACTCGAGAGGGCCAGGCGGGAAGGCTGAGGTCAGGGTGTGGGGTGGAGAGGAACAGGGAGATGGAAAGCCAGGGCGAGAATCACCATGGCGGGCAGGAGGTGCCGGCAGGACGCCGGGAGGGGGAGGTGAGAGCGAAGTGGTCCTGGGACCAAAAGCTAGAGAGTCAGGCGGGATGAAGGGGGGCATCTGTTAGCTTTGAGGTTGAGGTATCACCGGGGACTTCGTTGAAGCGGATTTGGTGATGTGGCTGGAGCAGACAACGCAGGGAACTAACTGGAGGTGAGAAAGGGGGTTTCTTCACCTTGCCTGACTTTGTATTCCTCAGGGGATGGGAAAAACGAAGCTTGATTTCACACAAAAATTTCCAGTTGTTGTTTAGGGGGAACATGAAACAATGAGGGACGGGGTCAGGGCTCATGAAATAGAAAACGTTTGAAAGCTTTTTAACCATAGAGGGAGGGCGGCGGGGGCCTCGGCACCCCCAGGAGAAAGGGGCCTGCCCTGCACACGCACAAATACCCCGATGCCTGTTTCCCCATCCCCACAGTATGCAGATCCCACCGGGTCAGGGAAGTGGCCTGTTAATGAGATAAAATCTAAAAGCATTATACACACACACTTTATTTTATTGCTAGGCGTGTTTGTGTGAGGCAGTGATTTTGGGGGGCATTTTCTTATTTTCCAATAAAATTAAATAAACCCACATGAGCTTTGGTAAACAGAGCACAGTAAAATGAGTGTGCAGGGATGAGGGCTTGATGCAATTTTCTCTTACTGAAGTACGTTTTATTCCTCCCTTCATGCCCTGCCCTGCTGCAGACAGCATCGCTATTCCACCCCGCACAGTAGTATCTGTACCATGATGAATTGCAACAGCATCCCCTCCTCCTGGAACAATGGGCTGACTCTTTCGGAGGGGATGCAGGGAAGAGTGGGACAGGATGCTGTCTGTGGCCAAAGAAATGACCAGTTTGAGATTCTGAGTCATGAACTGTCATAATTAGGAGGCAGGCAGAGTGCATGCTGCCGCTGCAGTTATTTGCTGCCTGTTCCCTGTGAAAGCTTTGGGAATTAAGATAATAGGCCTCTAAAACAAGAGCCGGGTAGGGCTCTACCTAACGGCCTGCACACAGCGTGTCAGCAGCAGACAGACCCAGACAGAGGCACCCAAGGCAAAGGAGCAAGAAAGAACCTAAGAAGAGGGTCCCCAGGCCCAGGGGAAGGTGTGTATGTCCCAAGGAGTGAAAGGTAGAGAGAGTTTTATCATCTGTACAGGCTCCAGCTGCAGCATGGATGCTCACGTAGCTGTGGGATGACACGGGCCTGCAGCATGGCAGCCCTGGGCTGCTGGGGTCACAGGAGCCATGGGGCTGGCTTGGAGTGAAAGGAGCCACAGAGGGAAGGCCCCAGAGAAATGGGAGAGAAGTTGCTGAGCCAGGCCTCACAGGAGATCTTCCTCCAACCAGACTCAGCAGGACAGAAGAGAAGGCCTCTCTGGGTCAGGGATATTACCAGGAGAGGTGGCAGACAGTGGGCTTCCGCTAGTGATGTGCTACTAGATTAGCCAAGACTTTACTGCAACTGATAAAACCAGCTCCAATGAACCCAAGTGAAAGACGTGACTTGTCGCTCCCCATAAGGGTGGCGCGTGGGGAAGCTGTGCAGAGGGACACCTGGATACAGGCATAGAGCCCTGGCAGGACACGGGCTCCGTCTCTCAGATCAGCCTCCGCAGGCTTGACTTGAAGAAATCCAGGGAAGGCCTTCCATCGGTCCCGCTCACGTCTGGACCCATCACCAGACCCAGGGGGCAGGCATAGCTACTGCCCTGGTTCAGGGTCATATGGCCAATCTCAGGGCCAGGAGGGGCAAGGGGAGACTAAGAGCATAGCCTCCACCAGACACTCCCCCATACAGTGGGTGAGGACCCGTGCATACCCCAAAAGTCAGGGTGTCACCGTGGGCTGAACAAAGAATAAATGCCCCACAGAGCAGCCCACACCACCCACTGCAGGTCTGAAGGACTTCACATCTCTCTGAATGAAGAGTTCCCGAGTGGAGTGAGCACTCATCACTGCTGCTCTCAGAACCACCAAATGGGCCGTGAGGCTCAGCTCTGATTAAGGGTGGCTCTCCTTCAGAGCCGGGGTGGTGGTGGAAGAGGTGGCGATCAGTAAAACAAAAGCGGGCTTTTTCAGAGCTCTGAATCTGCCCATGCTGCCCTTTGGCCGGAAATGGCCTTTACCTGCCTTCTTCCTCTGGTAAACTCCCATTCATCCTTGAAGACACAGTTCAAATGTCACCTCCTCCATGAAGCTCTCCATTCTCCAAGACAAAGCTAGTTTCTCAGTCCTACTCCCAGGTTCTAAGACTACTTTGCATTTAATTTGCTGATTTTTAACCTCTGGCTCATGGGTATTGCTTTTCTCCTGGACAGGGCAGGGACCAAGTCTTACGACGTGAAGCTCCTCTTCCAGCACCCAGAGCAAGAACCTGGCCCTCAGCAGGTGCTCCATACCTGTTTGGTGTGCTGGTGAACTACACCCACAAGATATATATTCTTTGCGGCAGGTGGAGCTGTTGTCCACCTTCTTCGCTCCTAATAGTACCTACCTTCCACACTAGAGGCTGAAAATGCCAGATGCTTGTGCTCTCCACATCCCTTGCAATTGGAGGTTGTCAACTGACCCATTTATGGTTAATAGACTTAAAGAGAAGTCTCTAAGGGGTTTTTCCCTTTTTGGTTAATAGAGCAACTCAATAGAGGAGAGCTCTCTTCCTCATCCATTTCCTTCCAGGCTTTGAACACAGCTGTGAGAGAATGTGATGCCTGGAACTTTGGCAGCCATTTTGAGACCATGGGGCAACAGTCTGAAAACAAAAATCAACATGTCCTAAAGGGTGTGGTGGAAAGCTTGGACACTGCCTGGGTCTTCGATTATTCATCCCTAGATTCAACCTGGAAACACCTACTTCCAGATTGCTTATACGAGACAATAAAAATCCCTACTGTTTGAAACCACTAGCTCAAAACCACTAACTCTGTTACTGGTAGCAGAGAGCATGCTGACTGCTATATGCTTTCATGCCATGACAGCAGTTCGGGACTCTATAGTATAAACATCTTTTTCCGTCTAGTACCAGTTTAGAAAAATGAGAGGACAAAACCACCTAAAAATCAAACATGAAAATATTGCCCATGTTTTGTTACCAACTATCAATCATTTCAAGTAAAGTACAGAGTGATCAATAATGTTCTTTGGCTTGAGCATAAACCCAGAGGTCAGAACTCCTGAGCATGTGCGTCTAAGCCACTTGAACCTGCTCGGTATGGCTCCTGTCCTTTGGGGACCATCACAGCCAAGGCTCTGATCCTGAAGAAAGGGCGATACGAATAAGGATGCACTGCCACCAGGGTAATATCTTACTCAATAAGATGCTCAAAGTCTATGAGTTCTGGAAATGCGTTGAAAAGCTCTGTGCTAAGTTGCCTTGGGTGAAAAAACTTAAGGCCAATGTGTACTTTAACGAGCAAGCCAATGAAATCATCTGAATGAGGTTAACTGCAAACTCAAAAGTCTGAATTTAGAAGCTGAGCAGGAGCCGGTCAGGGGGATGGAGGAAAGGATGGGATTAGAGATGGAAGCAGCAGCACGAGCTATTCCACAGGACCGGTGGTGAGGTGTGTCAGGCTGAGGAGTGTGGACTTGACAACGGGCTTAAAGGAGGAATGGGAGGGTTTTGGAAGGGACATGGTCAGATGTGCATTCGAGAACTTTCACTCCAGCAGCCTGTCTGGTGGCTAGACAGAGGAGGGAGGCGGAGTTTGGGGTGAGGCAGGGAGTTACAGCTCTGACCAGTGCCTGCCATTTAACCCCCCAGCCTGGAGGCAGAGGTCCTGCACAGAGCCTGGCATGTAGTCAGGCAGGAAAGACAGGCCCAGGCCCAAGGACAGCCTCCTCGTGCATAGGTATTAGGCAGAAGGCAAAGGCACCTCCTTGGTTTGCACTTAATGAGGCCATGACGCGTGGAGGAATGGC
Source organism: Phocoena sinus (assembly GCF_008692025.1). NCBI lineage: Eukaryota > Metazoa > Chordata > Mammalia > Artiodactyla > Phocoenidae > Phocoena > Phocoena sinus. The sequence continues at coordinate 73,952,676 of NC_045777.1, read as the reverse complement.
ATCTAAAACAGAACCTCTGTAGCATCTGCACAAGAAACTCTGACCATGGAAACCGTGGAGCACGTGCGGTAAAAATGCGCAGGTTGCCAATGACCCTGTACAACCTTCCACGTGTGGCCACTAGACTACTAAGGGACAGTTGAAGGGAAAACAGCTCTTAGAGCACATATGTGGTGGCTTCAGGAGACAAATGCGCTGATGCAACCTGGTGCAATCCAGGCCCCACCTCAACCCTCCCCTCAATGAATAGTCTACCCCCAATCAAAAGACCCCCATCCATTCAAAGGGGTAAAATAAGATAAAAGGGTGAATCAATTACCCTGCAGTGGACTTCCTGGTGGCACAGTGGTTAAGAATCCACCTCCCAATGCAGGGGACACGGGTCCGATCCCTGGTCCGGGACGATCCCACATGCTGCAGAGCAACTAAGCCTATGCGCCACAACTACTGAGCCTGCACTCTAGAGCCTCTGAGACACAACTACTGAGCCCGCGTGCCACAACTACTGAAACCCGCGAGCCACAACTACTGAGCCCACGAGCCACAATTACTGAGCCCATGTGCCACAACTACTGAAGCCCGCACTCCTAGAGCCCGTGCTCTGCAACAAGAGAAGCCACCGCAATGAAGAGTAGCCCTGGCTCACTGCAACTAGAGAAAGCCCGTGTGCAGCAAGGAAGACCCAATGCAGCCAAAAATAAAAAGATAAATAAACGAACAAATATATTTAAAATAAATAAATAAATAACCCTGCAGTGCACCCCTCGCTCATGAGGACGCCCACATTCTTCTCTGTGTTCTTTGCCTCCATAACCTGCTTCTTTGTTTTCTTTGCTCCTCAGCCTCAGTGTGTGCTTGCGTGTGTGTGCGTGTGTGTGTGTGTGTGTTTCTTCTTTTGTGTTTTGTGTTCCTTGCCCCAATTCTTTTGGATGAGTTGAACAAGAGCCTGGAGTTTTGATAAGCTTTTCTGGTTATCAGTAGGAAGGGCTCTCAATAAACGGCCAGGTATTCCTTCTCTGATCATGTGTCCCCCCAGCACCGTGTGCAGGCTGGGGGCTAAGGAGAGCACAGCCCCCAGAGGAACGCCGCTGGGTTCCATCTGCCACGCCAAACACTCCAACTCCAAAGATGCAGCACACGCTTGCCAGGAACCTGCTCCCGTGGCCTCAGAGCTGCGCCTTCCCCACCTGCGCTGCCCAGCAGACTCATGAGGCCTTGCTCTTCAGACCTGAAGCCTAGTTCCCAGCCCCACACTGGGGCTCAGACTGCGGCACAAAGGCAGTGCTGACTTCTGGTCTCCTGGGAAGGGGCCGGGTCAGAGACTAGTCAGAGGAGCCCAAGGTCCTGGCAAGAAATGTGCCAGGTGCCTTAAGGCCTTGCCCCCAGGGATCCCTATTCTGTGCGCGGCAGGTAAGTGGCAAGAGTTCCAAGGCCACCCCGCACCCTTCAGACACCACAACCCGACTGTAGGGCTCCCCCGCTCAAGCCAGATGTGCTGAACGCCCCCAGTGCAGTGCTTGGGTGAGCTGAACCCTGCTGGCATGATCTCATGAAGCCCCTTCTGCCCCGCTGCTCCAGCGTGATGCTCCTGAGCCCTCCTCTCTGTGGCCTCACTTCCCCCTTCTCTGGGGGCAGATGGGGGGTGTGAACACGGTGAGACTGGCATTTCCTAATCCCTCCCTGAGCCGGGGGACACAGTGAGGGACATCCCAGGCCCTCTTCCTGCCTGAGTAGGGAGCAGATCAGGAAACTGCAGCTCCTCCTGGCAAGAGTGGGGAGGGGAGGGACCAGTTTCTGAAAAAAAAAAAGTTCCCTTTTTCAACAGTCCAAGTGATTTTTTTCCCACTTCTTAGCCAGCGATCAGAGTACAAATCTAGTAGTCCTCAATGAGAGCCAGTTAATAGCTGCGCAATTAACTCACTTCCTCAATGAGAGAAAAGTGAAAGCGTTAGCTGGAGCTTCACAGGGTCTTGATGAGAATTCTCAGAAACTAGAGAAGGAATCACAAGATGTTTGCCTGCTCCGATTTTGCAAAAATACATGCTCCTGTCTCACCCGGAAGTGGATAGCTTCCCTCACTGCCCGTTGCAAACATACCTGCCTTAGACTGAGGTCTGCGGCTACTACAAGTTCTCTTTCTCTAACATCTAAGCTGGAATTCTTGGAATCGGTGAGGAGAAATCTAAACACGCTAGGGTTCCTTCCAAACAAGAGGGTCTTTTTCTCCAGAAAAGGCAGTGAAATTTACAACACGGTACCAAACAGCTTCAAAACCTAGTCATGAGAGTAGCGTACTTTATTCATAATGAATGAAAGGAAATCAGTAAAGGACAAAAACACCAAGCAGGCTAAGAGCCAACAAGATTAGTCACTGCCGACTTAGATTAAATCAACGGTGCCCAGGGAGGGGTTCATCAATTTGTATTTAAATAAAAAGTGAGAAAAGCAACCCAGCAAAGAAAAACAAAAAAAAGACGAATCTTTCAGCTGACAAAATATGCAGTTTTGAATATATTTAACTCCAACTATAGGCTGAATTCCAACTTCAGGATCTTATTTAAGGAAAAAGCTTAGAGTCTGATTCTACAAGGTAGAAAACACATTCCCTCATACCTTTTATTGTGCTAATTAAGATAATACATATCCATTTATATGTTGCTTCATACATAGGATTTTTATATAATTAAGGGGATAACTACGATTTTGTATTCTGTATTTTAAACTTAGCGTTATATCATAAACATCTTTTGTCATTAAAAACTTTCACTGGTGCGAGCACTGCACTACAAGTATTGATGAGGACCCCTATGCAAGGGATGTTTTGCTGTCATCCTCTTTGGCTCACTTCTCACTGGCCTCTGGAACTGTTCTCCAGTCTTTTCTTGATCTGTCCCCGCCCCCCAACTCCCCCAGGTTTCTGTGACTCCACAGGCCTGGTTACTCTAATGTCTCCCCTGTTGAAGATGTCAGGGGACTTCTTTCCCTGTCCCACCCCTACCTGCTAGAGTTCCTAGAGACATGGCCCCTCCTCCTCATTTTATACTCTCTCCGAAGATGACCTCCGCCCTCCTTAAGGCTCCAAGTATAACCTACACCATGATGATTCACACATTTCTTCCACCCCAGACCTGTATGCCTGACCGCTGGCTTGACCTTCCCCTTGGAAATTTTGGGCAGTTCCAAGCCTACCTGTCCACAAATGAACTCAGGATCTCCCGCAGGCCTGGCCCTCTTCCAGTCTCAGCCTACAGAGCACCACCATCCTCTCTACTGTTCTCAAGCCAGAAACCCAGGAGTCATCCTTGACGACTCATCCCTCCTGCCTGCCCACACTCCCCCACCCCCATCTAGCCAAATTGTGGCCAGATCCACCAGTGTTTCCTCCTAAGGTCTCTTTCAAATCTACCCACTGCCCTCCATTCCAACCACCAGGGTCAGCATGCAGGGGCGTGCACTGCACAAATGCTACCACCCGGGCCATCACTTCTGGCCTGTTCTACAAGAACACCTACCAACTCATCCCCTTCCCTTTTGGTCTTTCCAGGCCATTATCTAACCCAAAGCTACAGTGACCTTAAGATGCACATCTAATCATGCTGTTCCTTTGCATAATTGCTCTTAGGGCTTAGACTGGCCTGCATCTCCCTGAGTCATCACTGTTATGTTCTCCTGGTTCCCCTGCGTGGCCTGGTCTTCTACATCTTCTGCAGCATTCTCCAGCCACTGAGGCCTTCCTACAGCTACTCAAATGTGCCACAACCCTCCCCCACGTGGCCTTTGAGCATGCTCAGTCCTCTACCTGCAGTGTTCTTCTTCCCCTGTCCTTAGATCTCTCACATTGCTTTTATATCTACAAGGGATTCTGAACGTGTGGTCTCTTAGCAGCATTTACATAACCCAGAAACCTGTTAGAAAAGCAAATTCTTCTGCATTGCACACCTACTATATCAGAAACTCTGGAGTGGGGTCCACAAATACGTTTTAACAAGCCCTCCGAGTGACTCTGAAGCATGAGTAAGTTGGAAAGCCGTTGGTCCAGAAAGGCCTTCGTCACCCAAGGTTTCTTCTGAGCTTTTTGTTTTATTTGACTCTTTTTGGTATTTAGTATAAAGACCAAAACTACATAATTTTTCTCCCAAATCTCCATTGATTTATCCTATATTCCTTATCTTATATCCTATACTGCTTTTCATAAACATTAAGGTTTGCCTCTGTGCTTTTTAAAAAAAAGCTTTATTGAGATATATTCCATATACCTTAAAATCCACTCATTTAAAGTGTATAGTTTTTAGTATATTCAGAAAGTTGTGCATTCATAGCTGATTTTAGCTATTTGCATCTTCCTGTTTTCTTGGTGAGTCTAGCTAAAGGTCTGCCAATTTTGTTGATTTTTTTAAAGAACCAACTTCCGGTTTCACTAATTTTTTCTTTTGCTTTTCTTTCCTTTCTCTTATTTATTTCTGCCCCTAGTGTTTATTGTTTTTTTCCTTTAGCTCACTTTGAGTTTAGTTGTTCTTTTTCTAGTTACTTAAGATGGAAGGTTATTAATTTGAGATGTATCTTCTTTTTAATGTAGGCATTTACAGTTATAAATTCCCTCTAAGCAGGGCTTCCCTGGTGGCGCAGTGGTTGAGAGTCCGCCTGCTGATGCAGGGGACACGGGTTCAGGTCCCGGTCTGGGAAGATCCCAAATGCCGCGGAGCGGCTGGGCCCGTGAGCCATGGCCCCTGAGCCTGCGCGTCCGGAGCCTGTGCTCCACAACGGGAGAGGCCACAACAGTGAGAGGCCCACGTAACCAAAGGAAAAAAAAAAAAAAAATTCCCTCTAAGCACTATATTAGCAGCATCCCATAAGTTTTGGTATGTTGTGTTTTCATTTTCATTCATCTCAAAAGTCTTTCCTAATTTCCCTGTGATTCCCTCTTTGACCCATTGTTTGTTTAGGACGTTGGTTAACTGCTATATATTTATGAATTTCCAAAATTTTCTTCTTTTGTTGATTTCTAATGATCTCTAATTTCATTCCATTGGTCAGAGACTATACTTTGCATAATTTCAATCCTTTTAAACTTACTGAGACTTGTTTTATGATCTTACATATGGTCTATACTGGAGAATGTTCCATGGCACTTGAGAATAATGTGTTGTTGGTGGAGCATCCTATGGAGGCCTTCAGGTGTACTTGATTTATAGTGTTGCTCAAATCTCTTATTTCCTCTTTGGGCTTTGGCCTAGTTGCTCTATCCATTGTTGTAAGTGGCTTATGTAAGTCTCCAATTACTGATTCAACTCTGTCAGGTTTCACTTCACATATTTTGGGGCTCTGTTGTTAGTTAGGTCCACGCATGTTTAAAATCATTACATCTTTCTAGTAAGGTGTAATTATAAATAATTAAAATAATTACAATTTATCATTAGAAAATGTCCCTTTTGTCCCCACTAACAATTTATTTTTGTCTTAAAGTCTATTTTTTTGATATTAGTAAAACCACTCTAGCTCTCTTTTGGTAACTGCTTCCATGGTATACCTTTCTCGATCCTTTTAGTCTTTGAATGTAAAGTGTGTCTATTGCGAACAGCATATAATTGGATTTAAAAGAAAAATACATTCTGCCTCTTTTGACTGGGGTATTTAATCTACTTACATAATATACTAACCCAATAAGGCAAGATTTGTGCCTGACATTTTTGCTATTTGTTTTTTGAATGTCTTAGATCTTTGTTGTTTTGTTACTGTTACTGTCTTCTAAATAGATATTTTCTAGTGTACCTTTTAAATTCTCATTTCTTTGTGATATTGTGATTTATAATAAGAAATATACATTATTTAAATATAAATATTAAATTATTAAATATACTTATTCTCTCCCAGTGCCTGGCATAGAGTTCCTAAAACCCTTGGAATTTCCTAAGCGATGACAACAATAACAACAACAACGTGTGTCTTTTGTTATGTTAATGAGGCGACTTTTGGAAAGCCCTTAGTAACCTAAGGAAGGGGACTCGTTGCCAGGGCCACCAACCAAGTGATTAGAGGGTTGGGAACTTTCAGAACCACCCCTGGACCTCTAGAGAGGGGAGAGGGGCTGGAGATTAAGGTCAATCACCAATGGCCAATGATTTAATCAATCGTGCCTATGTAATGAAGTCTCTATAAAAACCCAAAAGAAATCAGAAACTGACACACCAATGTAAAGCAATTATACTCCAATAAAGATGTAAAAAACAAAAAAAACCAAAAGGACTGGGTTTGGAGAGCTTCCAGATTGGTGAACACATGATCTGGGAGAGTGGCGTGCTTGCAAAAGGCATGGAAGCCCTATCTTCCTTCCCACGTACGTTGCCCTGTGTATCTCTTCCATCTGGCTGTTCCTGAGTTATATATACCCTTCTATAATAAACCAATAATCTAGTAAGTAAAATGTTTCTCTGAGTTGTGAGCCGCTCTAGCACATTTATCAAACCCACGGGAACCTCCAATCTACAGCTGGTTGGTCAGAAGCACAGGTGACAACCTGGACTTGTGACTGGCATCTGAAGTTGGGGGGCAGAGCACTTAACCTGTGGGATCTGATGCTATCTCCAGGTAGACAGTGTCAGAATTAAGCTAAACTGCAGGACACCCAGCTGGTGTTGGAGAAATGTTTGGTGGTGGTGGGGGAAAATCCACACATTGAAACTGTGAGCAGAATCGTATTTTTTCTTACTATAACTTTCAAAATTTATTCTTAGTGGCTGCTCTTGGGATTACAATTAGCATCTTAAAAAAATCTGCTTTGGAAACATACCCACTTAATTTCAACAGTGGGTAGACAAGACTTGCTCCAATATACCTCTGTTCCCCTCACACTTCTTTCATGTCATTACTGTCACACAAATTACATCTTTATACATTCTAAGTCCATCAATACAGTTTTATAAATATTGCTTTACGCAGCTATCTTATAAAACAGATAGGAGAGTTACAAACAAAAGTACATTTATATTGTCTTCTATAAAACTTACATAGTTACTTCCGCCAGTGCTGTCTATTTCTTCACGTGGTTTCAAGCCTAACGTACTTTCATTAAGCCCTGAGGACTCCTCCTCGTAGGCAGGTCTGCTGGTGATGAATTCTTTACTTCTTGCTTATCTGAAAATGTCTTAATTTCTTCTTTAATTTTGAAGGAAGATTAAGCTAGGCATAGAACTTTTGGTTGAAAGTCTCTTCTTCCAGCTCTTTTAAGATACCATTCCACTGTCTTTTGGCCGCCATGCTTTCTGATGAGAAGTAAACTGTTAATTTTATTAAGGTTCAGTAGTTTCTCTTAACAGATGATTTTCAGCTCACGGCAAAGCTTTGGTTAAACTGTCGGAGTTCTAAAATTCTTTGATTTTAGTTGTTTTGCCCATATTTTCACTGTTTTAGAGGGAGAGTGAGTTCACTGAGGTTCTCACTCTGTCATTTTGGAAGCTGATCTCTTGTTTCATGTTGTTTGAATTATTTTAGACAACATTCTTTAATATCTTGTAAAGCAATTTTCCTTGAATAATTATTTTTCTAGAATCTTGTAACTATTCTTACCTGGCTAGTTTTTCGGCAGAATTTTAGAATCGCTTGCTCAAACTCCAACAATAACTTCCACTGGACATCTAGAATGCTACTTTTCAAATAGCTCACCTTCTAAGAATATTCAAGCTTCCCCATCTCTTCTACTTTAATACTGCTCAGCAAACATTTAGTTTTTTTCATCCAGATTCCACTGTATTTTTTTCCCCTAGGCATTTAAAATTTTCTGCTGTGACTGTGAACTGGGATTAATATACCATGTTATTTTTTTTAAAATATAAAGCAAACACTTCCTGGGTGGCAGAGGGAGGAAAAACTGCTCATTTATGTGCCTAAAGTTAATGGAGTCAGGAGGGCTCATTCTGGTGGTGAGAGGCTTGCTTTTGTTTTTTTTCTTTGAAGCAACAGAATATCTTCGTTCAAATTAAATCTTGAGCAGAACCTCAATGCATAAAAAATAAAGGCAGCGTTGCTCGGTTGAAAAAGAGGTTGAGGGACGGTCCAAAGCCAAGCATGCACTGCCGCCTGCCCTGCTCCTTACGGCAGCCCCAGAGGGGTCTTCCTACAGCTGTGTGCCCAGTTAGCTGTCACAAACAGGAGCCCATCTGTGCGCTCCTTAGCATGAGATCTTGCTTTTTAATATTCTGCTCTAATTTAAGGTTTGAATAGAGATTTTCCATCTCTACTCAACGACCATTAACACATCTGAGCTTCAGTGAGCTCCTGCCTCACTGGCCTGGACCACTCCCATCTCTTGTCTGTCTCAGGGGTCAACAGGAGACTGAACGCATGCTTGAAGATGTGGTGACTTCAAGAACATCTGATTTCATCCTATGGCACAGAGAGACTCTATTACTTAGAAATAAATACAGTGCCCAGTTTTCAACTAAATGAGTAAGTAGATTATATTATTATGAACTTTACTTCAGCAGAGAATAGAGGAGGAATATAAGGAGGAGATGGGTCTGACAGGGCTTAGAACCACGGGACTAGAAGCATCTTTAAAATAAGCGCTCAAAAGAAAATGTGTGGTCCAAGTCTTCACAAAAGATATTTTACTAAAATTTTAGGATAAAGGAATTTTTTTAAATAACTATAATACTTCTTAAAAACTACTGGGTATTTAGTGATGTTTTCAACTAAGAAAAAACTTGAAACTTAAAGAACAGGTTGCAGAAAGTAGCTAGGGCTACAAGAGTGAAAGAAGATGGAAACCTGCTCTATGTGTAGTGATGAGAGGCTTAAACACTTACTTTTCACACCAAAAACAAATTGTACTCATTGTTTCACTAATTTGTGAGACTAATTTGTGAGACTAATTATTCAGTGACATCATACAACAATTCCTCTTACAGAAGAAGAGAGATTTTACTCTAATCCAGCTCACATACTACTTTCTATGGCAATCTGTATGGGAATGGAATGAGATCTAGTACAGTTTTAGATCCAAATCAGTTTCTAAAGAGTTGGTACTAAATGAATATTTAAAGAAATCTATGTAGTATTTAAAATAATTGAGAAAAAATAAAAAATAATTGAGAATTATGACAAATTACTTTCAGGAAGTGTTATCTTAAGATGTAAGAAAGGGATGAAGATCTTAGAGGAAGCAGATACACTGACCTCAGGGTAGTACAACTGACAAAGGCCAACAGCCCATGACAGGGGAAAAGGAACAGAAATTCACTCTGCACGACACTCCCATGGTTGGCATTCTAGGCAGTCTTCCTAATTATAATTCAAAACTAACAAAGGTTGTGTACTTCCCCCTCAAAATGATTTTCTTTCAGAAGTAAACTCAGAAAAGGGACTGAGTTCTGGAAAGAGACAGTGAGGCTGAGTCCCAGGCACTCAAAGCGTGGCTGCTGTCTCCTGAGCCTAAGGATGTGACTTGCGTCCCCTTACACCCTTCTCTATGTGAAATATAATTTGTGTAATTTGTCCTTGGAAAAATCGCAGTGGAGTCTGAGAACCTTCTGGGGTAATCAGTTTGTGTCCTTCAGTATCCTAAATTCAGATAATCTCAACATCCAGATATATCCTTTGATTTGTTCTTTCTCTGATATCTTGTGTCCTTGGGATCAAAGCCTCTTTCGCTGGCACCAAATAACGCCCAGTGAGGAGTTTTGGCCATGTAATCCTTGGCACTGAAAGTTTTGGATCCACCACTGTCTTCATATTCCTGGATGAGCTCCTGGAAGCGGCTGTAATCAATCCACGTCCACCATTCTCTGCCAATCTTAAACTGGCAAGAAAAAAAGTAGTCAGGTCAGAACTCAAAACACCCATAAAAAATGTCAAGTAAGCATCAAAAAATCAAAAATGAGCCTGATACTTTTCCCCTATCATGTTAAAGAAAATTCTTTTGCGCTCCAGACATGGTTCCGTATCAAAGCAGAATGTTCTATACACAGTCAAAGGAGAGTTTCTTTTCCCTTAGGACCACTTCCGTGCTGGACCCGGAAGACCCAGTCGCTGAATAAAGAATACATCCTAGAACTGAAAGTCAAGGATGTGTTTATCTTGAGCAGTATCACTGGAAGGAGATTAATGAAGTTTTCGGCATTATCATGTGTCAAGCTAATTCAGATTCCTCTTGTTGCCAGTTTTCCCTGGTATGAATTTTCATGCTTGTGTTAGCAGCACCTAGTGGAATCCCTTTATTACTAAATTTTGCTTGAGTTATTAGTGAAGCTTTAATTGATGACTTTCTAATTCTGAAACGCTAACTTAATGACTCAAACTAGCCCTTTTAGCCTAATGTGAATACAATATCTCATTAACGGAAAGCCCTGTTAAGAATTTCAATTCAATAAAGGGGAATAATCCAATTTGTACTCTTTTAAGAAAATTGCTTCTCAAAAGTCACTGTAGAATAATGATCACGAATGAAGAAAAGACAATGTAAGTTGAGGAGGCTCTGAAGGAACTACAAATTGAACTGTGAAGGCTTTTAATTCAAAGCAACCACTTGGCATTCAATCGTGTAAATGTATAATACGTTGATATTTGATTTATAAATAGACAAATCTTTGTTATGCCACCGTTTTTTAAAAAAACCTGATTATGAACCAAGGTAAGTAACAATTTCATGTCCTAGCTGAGAAAAATATTGAAAATATTTAGGTTCCTGGATTTAGAATATTAAAATATGCTGTATTTAAATAACATCTAATTTTTTACCCAACAGCTAGGAGCTTTCTAAGGGAAAAGATGCCACATAAATGGGAAAGTTTAGTCTACCTATGAATCATGAAAAATTTTCTTCTAATAAGACCATTCCTTGAAAAGTTGCCCTAAGAGCTCTATGAATTCTACCACTCAACATGTAAAATCCACATTCCCCACCATTTTCCCTCTCAAGGCTGACTGCTCTCAAATGTTCTCTACCACTAGGAAAGTAATCACTGTCATCCCCGGGTGCTGAACCTCAAAACTAGAGTCCAAGGTGCCCCTCCTTTCCCTGGCCGCTTACACCCCAAATATGGTCAGGCCTTATCAATTCTTCCTTAGCTGTACTTCCATGGCCACATCCTGCCACTGCCCTAAGGCAGGGCCTCACTTCTAGAAGTCGGCAACAGTCTGCTGGCTGACTGACTGTCTGATTCCAGTTTGGGCTGCTTCCAGCTTCTGCAGGCTGCAGTAGATGGCTATGCCTACAGCAGAATAGAGCGCCACCACCTAGGACATGCCGTCTAAACGTCGCATCTCCAACTGGAGGCCGCTCATGAGCTACCCGCCCCCTCTGGTGACTCCTATGTTGTTACCTCTGTCTGATTAACACCTACTACTTAAGCCTCAAATCTCTTCATAAATGTCCTTTGCTCTGGGAAGTCCTCCTGAATCCCCTTAGACGACCGTGACAGTCCCCTGCCACAGGCCTTCACTGCACCCTGAACTCGCCCAACAAGAGCACGTTATACTTGCTTCCGTAGCCACTTCCCCCGTTCCCCCTGCATCCTGCCAAGACTGCTGGTTTCATGACTATTCCTGACGTATTATAACCTCTTCCTCCTTACCTCTCTTAATAAAGCTAGAAGTCCATACAATGAAAACATTTCCACCTGTTCTCCTGACATCTTGAGAGACAGGATGGAATTGTGTTGCTCTTGGCTCCACAGAATAGTGTGGACTCTGTTCACAGTGCACTCACGATAGAGGGCACAACATTCACACGTGACTGGAAGTGGGCTTACTTCCCAACCAGTGCAGGATTAAACATGTCATTAACTCGGATGACAGTAAAACAAGGCTGATAACAATGCCTACCTTTTATTCCTCCCTCCTACTAACATTTATGGAGTGCCAACTATGGACTTGGCCCAGTCACAGACAATTAAAAACTAGTTATAATATAACAAGGTGTGTGCAGTGAGTGCACTCTGGGAATGCACAGAAAGGTAATAAAACACAGCCAGCCCCCAGGAGTTTGGCCCCGCTAAGAAGAGTCCTCCTGGGGGTTCCCTGCTTCGCTTGCCGAGTTAAACAGATACCATGTTCTCCTCTTCCCTGTGTCTTTCCATTTTTGGGTTCAGAGCTCTAGGTCTGAACTCTGAACCCTCAGTGTCCACAAGTCTGGTCTTCCTTTTCCCTCAAACTCTGACGAGAATCACTTGCCATGGATATTCCAAGAGGAACTAAAAGATTAGCTTGGACTACAGCAATAGAGTTAAAATCTTTTTTCTTCGCCACAACCTACAGTAAGAAACATATTTTACATCTTGATCTAGTATACACATTCACATACACATACTCTGGAAACACAACTTTCACAAAACTACAGGCAACGTATTTCACTAAAAACTGCCAGCTGCAACCCACTGCACTGATTTCCTAACTCCTGACGCAGCCTGAAGACCTGGGCTCCTAAGTACAGAGCTCTACCCTGGCTTAAACCTAATGCAGCCTGAAGATCTGGGCTCCTAACTACAGAGCTCTACCCTGGCTTAAACCTAATGCAGCCTGAAGATCTGGGCTCCTAACTACAGAGCTCTACCCTGGCTTAAAACAGAAGAAATTAGTTGCATGGATATGACAACTATAAGCTAATATCTGTCAACTGACAACTCGGACTGCCAATGTCTAAAAAAACAAACTAGAAGACCAAGTAAATGTGACAGAAGGCTGGTGTATCAGTTTGCCTGGCTGCATAACAAAATACCATAGACTGGGTGTCTTAAACCACAAAAGTTAATTTTCTCACGGTTCTCGATGCTAGAAGCCTTAGGTGAAGGTTCCAGCAGACAGCCCCCTTCTCACTTTGGCTTCGCGTGGCATCTTCTCAGTATGTGCACAAGCAGAGGATGCCAGTGGGGGCGCTCTGGTGTCTACTTATAAGGGCACCAACCCCATCAGATCAGGGCCTCACCGTATGACCTCATTTAACCTTCACTGCTGCCTTAGAGACCCCATCCCAAATATGGCCATACTGGTTGGCGGGGTGGGGTGGGGTGGTTAAGACTTCAACACAGGAATTTTGAAGGGACATAAACCTTCAGTCTATAACTGTAGGTTACTCTCAAATTAACGCTGAGCTATAAAACCCCTAAGACAAAACTGCATCCACACATACCCCCCTCTCAAGACAATGTGAGAATAATCGCGTTGAATAAAAGCTCAGAAAAAATCAAAATATTCCACGCAAAAGGCAGAAGCTAAAAGGGCAAACTAGTATGATTGGCACAAAAATAAAGCTGAAAGTTGGAGCTGCATAAACAGAGGAATGAAACCCCAAATCACAAAATTTGAGGTTAAGTATGCTGAGACATGAGGTCACTCTGCTTCAAGAATTCCTCAAATCCAACAGTAAGGGAAGAGGAAATCTATGCAGAATTACAAATAAACTCAAAAGGTCACAGATGATCTCAAAAATACACCACAAGCGCAATATGGTCTGGCCTGACTAGACGATGCCAGGCTGCTGAGAATGTGTGTGTGGTCTTGCTGGCCAGAACGGCCAGTTCTACAGGCTCCCACCACCTAGAACAATCAAACTGTGGTACAAAGGGCCCTGTTCTCATTACTTCCATATCTTTCACACTTGGAAAATTTCATTAAACAGAATGATGACAAATAGGTCCTTTATTATTTTAAATGTTCAATAAGGTTCTATTAAAGATGTCAGATTAAACACAGGCATTTGCTTCATTTCTTCTTAAAATCTCACTAAAATTACTGTAAAGGTATTTCTAAAAGATATGTAACTTATAAAAACAAAGAGGTCAGGAGAGGAGAAAACAGTATCAAACTTTTAGAAGCTTAAAAGATGACAGATAAGCAATAACTGGCTTAGCAGACCCAAGAGAGCTGAATCCTAAACCAGCAAACAGAAAAATCCAAGATTCAACCCAATTTATGCTTCAGAATCCCCCAAAGGCCCCAAACTGGTAGCGCCAGTCACCGCTGGAAGTGGGGCAGAAGAGGCCCCAACTCCCCCCCGCCACCAAAAAAAGAGCCCAAAGACTGGTTTACATTCTGACTAAGAAATTGTTAGAATCTCAACTTTCTGACCCCCTGGACATACACACAGCTGAGCACCTACCCAACCCACCCACCCCACCCCCCAACAGAAGACAAGAGGTTTATTCTAGGAAGACAATAAAACAGAAAATCTATGGACTATGGGACAGCAGGTACAGCGGAGAACAGGGCTGTCACACTGAAAATGAGAGATCAGAACAGCCCTACTCCCTGCTTCCTGACCCTTGGTGGCCATGAAGACTTCTTGGGTTCCCTCAGGAAATGGCCCAGGTAGATTTCTCTAAGATAAAGTCAAGCCCAGTCTACACACTTAGGATTCTCAGTACTCTTTTTAGTCTCACACTTAAATATGAGCAGACAACTGACGATCATCTGAGGAAAACTAACATGGAAGAGAGATAAAATAAACAAAAAGAAAAGAGTAACAGAGTAAACAGAGCCTAGGGTAGGGAGGAAATGACAAAACAAAATAAAAATCCAAACAACTAAACTAAAACAATTATCCTCAGAGAAATGAGAGATTACTGTATTCATTTTAAAAAGTTACACTATAAAAAGAAACACTCAAAGAATGAAAAAGACTTTAGATGTTAAAATGATAGAAATGGAAATGAAAGATTCTTGAGAAAGTTAAGAAGTAAAATTTTAAACATTTCCTAGAATGTAGAATAAAAAAGAAAGATAGAAAATAGGAGAGAAATATAAAAGAAAATTTAAGGACTGGCCCAAGAGACCCAATTTTTAAATAATAGGAGTTCCTAAAAGAAAGGAAAAGAAACAGGATAGAGGTACCTCAATGAAATAATTCTGGAAAAAATTTGAGAAGTGAAGGCCACGAGTTTCCAGACTGAAGGGGTCCATAATGGATGAAAATAGACATACTGTCTGAGGCCCATCTCAGTGAAATTTCACAGAGGGAAAACAATGGAGACAAAGGGAAATCTAACAAGGAAAAATGGTCCTGTACAAAGGATCAAGAATCAGAAGGCCTTCAGAGTTCTCAACAGCTACACTGAAAACTTAAAGACAGGGCTCCAATTGCACAGGGAAAATAATTTCCAATCTAGAATTCTATATCCAGCAAAACTATCAATCACATGTGTAGCGAGAATAAAAATATTTTTAGAAATTCAAAGTCTCAATAAATTGCACCTCCCACATACCCTTTCTCAGGAATCTTCTGGAGGATGCTTCACCTGAATGAGGGAGTAAATTAAAAGGAGACCTGAAAAAACAGGAACAAGATACCCCACACAGTAGAAAGCTAAAAGAAACCCCAGTAGGACAGTGGTGTGTCCAACGTAGGTGGGTCAGAAAGTGCCCCTGGAGAGACTCCTTTAAAAAGATGAACCTGATAGAAAATTCAACACATCTGAAAGTCTGAAAGGAGAAACAGATGATGGCAGAGAGTTCAAGAGTTGATTTAGCTCAAGAACATAGAACAGACAAAAAAAAAAAAAAAAAAAAAAAAAGACAAATATTAACTCCGGGAAAACCAAAAAGTTGTGCCAGAAACAAATGGCAATCATAAAAGATTGCACTGCTCAACAGTGAATACTATTCATATGGTCATAATAATGCATAAAATTATGGCATATGTATGCTGGGAAGGTGGGAGAATAGGAAGTGTGTGATGAGAAAAGGTAGAAGAAAATTTAACCCTCATCTTCCATAATACAAAGTAAAGACATAATGAGCAAACAGAGAAAAGCAAAAAAATCATCACTGTAGGTATTCTGTACAAATATTCTTCCACATGATACTGTAGTATTCTTTATTAAAAAATCAAATGATCAGCACCTTTAGGGAAGATCCTTTATTATATGTTATATATATATATAAAATCCTATAATATAATCCTATATTATACGAAGATGCTTTATATATGTCACTTTATTTAGCTACCACAGTAATGTTGTAAACAGAGTTACCCCTATTTTGCAGATAAGAAAAATGAAAAACAGTGAGGCTGGGATCTGAAAACAGATATACCAGTACAAAGTTCAGGAGTTTCCCCAAGACCACTCCCAATTCTGCCACCAATTGCAAATTTAGGGGTTCCCAAGCTCACCTTCACGTTTGACAATTCACTACAAGGACCCACAGAATTCACCGAAAGCTGTTATACTCATAGTATGGCTTATTACAGCCTAAGGATAGGGATTACAATCAGCCATGGGAAGAGGCACACGGGCAGAGCCTAGAAGAGTTCCAAGCAAGGAGCTTCCCGACGTTCCCCCCAGTAGAGTCCTGGAACAAGCTACCTTCACCCAGAACGATGTCTGACAACAGGCGTGGAGTACCACCAACCTGGGGAGCTCACCTGAGCCTTGGTGTCCAGGGATTTTAATGGCGTTCGTGCACCTAGACTTAGCTGCTTGCTGAGTGGCTGACCTTAGTTTCCAGCCTCTCTGGAGGTCGAGCAGGTCCTGTGGAGACCAAAGCCCCACCCCAAACCACATTCTCAGCATAGACGATCTAGTGTGACCCAATGTGCCTCCAGATGAGCAAAGACACTCTTGTCAGGCAGGACATTCCAAGAGCTTAGAAATCACCTCCTGGAAGCTGAAGACAAATGTCAGCCCTTTCTTTCGGTAAAACTAATCCTTTATTGGATAACCAGACCTCAAAGTCCACATATAGAGAACAAAGTAGAATAATACAAAAATAAGAATCATACATACCATTTTCGTTTTCATACTCTTAAGAAGAATTTATGTGATCTTAGTATCAATTATTTAGTAGTTGGCTCCTCCAAACATACAGTAATACTTTAGGAACCACACAACTAGAAAAGCACTGGTTAAAGGATGGAACAGGAGCGCTGCCAGACCTTCTCAGAACTCAGAAGTTAACTGGGAAGGAGTAGAGGGAGTCCTAAGGTAGTTACAGGGAGAGTGACTTTGGAATACAAAAAAAAGAGTGCTACACTGAATTTCCAAGGTTTATGAATTTTGTTCTCACCTGTTGTAGCTACAACTGCATTGTTTGTTCTTTGGGTAAGAGGAGGCAAAGATCCCAAAGACAGACTTCAAAGTGCACCAGACTGCCTGTGACAGTGAGATGTTGAGAAGAGTTGCCCCCTTTTTCTGAGTTTACTGGTGATAAGTAGCATTCCCATGGCACAGCTGCCTGGGGAACCATTTTGAGAGGCAAAACTACAACAATGCCATTGAATTCTAGATATATCCAAGTGCAATTAAAAATTTTTTATCTGGAAACTCAGTTTCTGGAGTTTCAATCTTAATCCCCCATCCTGTTGGAGTAGAGCTAAGTCCTCTCAGTAGTGTCACCAAATTGCCAATTTTCTCTGACATTTTTCTGAAAGTAATTACTGGGAACAATCAGGTCTCTGATAAGAATGAGTTCCACATGTAACACAGAGGGGAAAATATTCAGTTAGTAGAGTTTGTTAGGAAAACACTGCATGAAACCCTAATGGAGACATACAGTTCCCTTCTTATTCCAACAGGGGAAGGTGTGGGAGGTGTCACTTTTTTTCATTCCCTCCCTTTACAGATTTTGAGTTTATATATCCAAGAGGGAGGCCTCTGTGATCAGTGCTTAATTACCTACAGGGCCTCAAATTCGGCAAAAACTTTCTCAGTGTTGATGATCGTGGTGAAGATTAAGGAGATGCTGCTTGGTGAACATGGGATGGGAAACTGCACCTTGTTTTCAAGGGACATTTCCCTTTCCCCACCGTGCCTGACTGCTCTGTAGCATTTGAGAGATGGTATAACGTAGTGATCCAAAGTAGTCTTTGAATTTTGAAAGATATGGAATTGAATTCTAACTATGCCCTATTTGTCCCTGGAGAAGATCTGTACTCTCTGGGCCTGAGATTCTTCCTTTGGAACATGAGGAAAAATAATATTTATGACTCATAAGATTTTTTTAAGGATTAAATGAATTAATGCATGCAGAGTGTTATCAAAGTGACCTTAATAAATGTTACTGGTTGTTGAGTTTAACAGCAGACACTAAAACTAAGGAATAACACCAGACATCTCACTGATGATGAAAGATACTAGAAGATAATGAAAAGATTATGCTGGAAAACAACAAAATGATACCTTCAAAGTGCTGGAAGGAAATACCTCAGCTTAGAGTTTTCTACTCTGATAATTTATCATTCAAGAGCAAAAGTGAAATAAAGATGTTTCAGAGGAAAAAAAGACTAAGTTTACCACTTACGTCATCAAGAAGGAAACGGAACCCAGCAGGAACAACTGGGATGCAAGTGAGATTTACATGGATCCATCAAAACATGTATTAATTGCAGGAAAGAGTACTGGAAAGTCCCTGTAATTGTGCTGAAGGAGGACAGCAATGTCAATTAACTTCAGAATTAAACTAAGTAAAAACTTTTTTTTTTGTGGTACGCGGGCCTCTCACTGTTGTGGCCTCTGCCGCTGCGGAGTACAGGCTCTGGACGCACAGGCTCAGCGGCCATGGCTCACGGGCCCAGCCACTCTGTGGCATGTGGGATCCTCCTGGACCAGGGCGCGAACCCGTGTCCCCTGCATCGGCAGGCGGACTCTCAACCACTGTGCCACCAGGGAAGCCCTAAGTAAAAACTTTTAAAATATAAGAGTACAGGATTCTGGGAAGGTGGTGCAGCAGGAAGCATTAGGAAGACTTCTCTCAACCCAGACAAAAATTATACTGGCAGAATCTTGCCTGACATAAATATTTTGGAACTCTGAAGTCTACTGAAGGTTTGCAACTTTGAGGGGAAGGTTTGAACTGTAAATTGCAGTTAATTTCAGTTTAGACAGGCAGTAGCTACCCACCCCTCACTCCCCATGCCCACAGCAGGCGGCTGTAAAGATGTTCCTGGAGCAGCCTGCATGCAGCCTGTGGGAGACAGGGTGGGCACTGAGGACCCTGTCCTCCAAACACTGGGGATCTGTCTTCTGACCATCAACTGCTGCTTCTGATCTCAGAGGTGTAAATAGATTAAATTCTGCAATCAAAAAACAGAGATTGGAAAAACGGATTAAAAAACCCATAATCCAGGGCTTCCCTGGTGGCGCAGTGGTTGAGAGTCCGCCTGCCGATGCATGGAACGCAGGTTCGTGCCCCGGTCCAGGAAGAGCCCACATGCCGCAGAGTGGCTGGGCCCGTGAGCCATGGCCGCTGAGCCTGTGCGTACAGAGCCTGTGTTCCGCAACGGGAGAGGCCACAACAGTGAGAGGCCCGCGTACCGCAAAAAACAAACAAAAAAACCCATAATCCAACTATACGCTGTTTACGAGTGCTGTACTTTATGTCCAGTGACAAAATAGGTTGAAAGTGAAAGGATGATAAAAGATATTCCATGCAAATAGTAACCAAAAGGAGAAGTGGCTATACTAATATCACACAAAATAGACATCAAATCAAAAAGAGACAAAGAAGGACATTATATATCAGTAAAAGGTTCAGTCCAGCAAGACAATACAACAATTATAAACATTTATGTACCTGATCACAGATCATCAAAATATATGAAGCAGATATTGACAGAATTGAAGGGAGGAATAGACAGTTCTATAACAATAGTTGGAGACTTAAATATCTCATACTCAATAATGGATAGAACAACCAAACAGAAGATAACTACAGTAACAAAGGACTTGAACAACACAATAAATCAACTAGATCAACAGACATACATATATAAAAGTCCTAGCCAGAGCAATTAGACAAGAAAAAGGAAAAAAAGCATCCAAATAAGAAATGAAGAAGTAAAATTATCTCTGTTCAAAGACAATATGGTTTTATACATAGGCAAGCCTTCTCTTGAGAATCTGGCACTTGAGACTGAACCAAGTGGTGGTGGATGCTTGAGCTAAATTGGGGCTACAGCAGCCATAACAAGTGGTTTGAAAATGAAGAAGCAAAAGAAGCCATGAGAGAGGAAGGGAGGAAGGGAATAATGTCCTTTGTTATCTTCTAGAAATTTTATAGAGTTATAGTTTATGTTTAAGTCTAAGGTACATTTTGAAAGTTGTAAGATCATCTCAAAAGACACAGAAAAAGCATCTGATAAAATTCAACATCCATTCATGATAGAAACTCGTAATAAATTAGGCAGGGAAGAAACATATCTCAACATAATAAAGGCTGTGTAAGACAAGCCCATACTCAATGTAAAAGGCAGACAGCTTTTCCTCTACGATCAGGAACAAAACAAGGATGCGCATTCTCACCACTCCTACTCAGCCCAGTACCAGAAGCCTTAGGTAGAGCAACCACGCAAGAAAAAAATAAAATTAAAGGTCTCAGAATTGGAAAGGAAGATGTAAAACTGCCTCTATTTGCTGATGACATGAACCATGAAAGAAAAATTGATAACTTTATTAAAATGAGAAACATTTGCTCTGAGAAAGGCACAGGTAAGAGAATGAAGAATCGAGTCACGTAGACTGGGAGAAAATATTTGCAAAACATATCTGATAAATGACTTGTATTCAAAATATCTTTTAAAAACTCTTGCAACTCAACAATAACAAAACAACCAATCCAACTAAATAAATGGGCAAAAGATCTGACCTCCTTACCAAAGATGTACAGATGGCAAACAAGCATTAAGAAAAATATGTTCACTCATGTTTCCATGCCATTATACGCTTTTCAAAACCTACAGAACTTTATAACACAAATACTGAACCTTAAAGTATGCAAGTTTAAAAAGTCATTTAGGAGGTCAGGGGAACCCAGGAAGAGGAGCAGACTGTGACAAGAGAGTCTACTAAATTACAAATGTGTGAAATAACTTCAGTGAAGGGGAGGGGGTGGAAAGGGCACTGACCTAAGTAATTTTAAAAGTAAGTGGAGCCTGTAAGACTAAAGGCAAAAGAAACTAAGCATAAACACTGTATTCTAGGGTTAAAAATTCTGATACTGCTATATATTTTATGTATACTGGAATTGAACAATTAAGTAAACAGATGACTGGTAATAGGAGCTAGGATTAGAGTCTCACTGTTGGAGTGTGAATTTATAAATAAGCAAGGAGAGGAGACTAGGATGAGTCATGTGGTAACAGATTAGAGTCTGAGACATCAGTATGTTTAGCTTAATATAGATACAAATGGTACATATAGAAATATTTACCTACACGTGTATATACGAAGGTTAGGATTGATATATACACATAAATTTCTTTGCTCTGTCATCTAAGAGGGCCTAAAACAAACAACACCCTAGTAGCAAGGAGCACACCTTCACCCAGATCTTGGTTTCTAACACCATTCTCCAATAAAAGAAACCACAGGTCCTGAGAGAAATGGCTGATTCTAGGCCTGGGGCAGGAAATATACAAGATAAGCCTGGAGCTTCTTGTGGTACCAGAAAGAAAAGAGCTCAAAATGAACAAACCCCGCCCTCCCCAAATACACACATTGATGGGGGTATGTAAAAGAAACACAGGAGCCAACTAAAAGAGCTCTTAATGGACAAAGCTAGCATAGTTTGGGCAAAAGTAATAAAGATGAATTGGATTATAACCCAAAGTTATAAAATAAATATCCATGAGCCTATATTGATATAAAAATGATTGAATAAATTAATAAATCGGAAGAAGAGACAAACCTGTGCAGAAGAATTCCAAATAATTTATGCAGATATTCCACCCTCAAGGATGTGGAGTATAACTCTCACTCCTTAGATATGTGCTGAATATACACTTCTTCTGAAGCAGAGGGGAAGGAAGAATTTTCCTACAGAAAGGGAGAGGGGAAAACAAACACTGACAAACACTACCACAGCTTGCTGATCAAGGTCAAAATCAAGGGAGCTTGATATGATGTGATGAAAATGGCACTCTACCTCTGTGATCTTCCTCCTAAAAACCCATAACACAAGTCTTATGAGAAAAACATTGGACAAATTCCAGTAGTGGTGCATCCTACAAAATACCTCCTGACTACTCCTCAAAGTTATGGGATCCTAGAACAGAAAAAGGCCATTAAGTGAAACCTAAGGAAATCTAAATTATGGACTTCAGTGAATAATAATGTATCAATATTAGTTTATTGATTGTAACACATGTGCTATATACCAATGTAAGATGTTAATAATAGGCCAATCCAGGGCATACAGTAACCCTCTGTACTATCTTCTCAATTTTTCTGTAAATCTCAAACTGTACTAAAACATAAAGTTTATTTTAAAATAATAAGGAATTAAGTTTGAAAACAATGCTATGTGGATTCTGCAAGCCATGCATATAACCTACCACTTGGTTTCCACAGACAGTGAACCACTATAATTGGACATTACCAATATGTAGAAAGGACTTCACATTTCTGAACTCAAATGATCAAAGTGTATCAGATTCATCATGGTCTTACTAGTTTGCGGACTGACAGGACCACAGTTACATTTAAGCTGCTAGGCTGGAAACCCAGAAACAGAGGGCTGACTGTACCTCCTTCTCCCAGCCAGCCCCTGCAAATCACACAGAGAGACCGACCCTCCACTCACCAACTATCTGTAGTCATCTCTCTGTCCCTCTAGCTCAACCCTGGAACTGGAATATGCTGACTTATTTATCTCAATATGAGTCTTTTTTATATTTCCTTTGTTCAAAGTCAGAAACGCTCACTGAACTTTCTACTCCCATCTACTCTTCCACCCACTTAAAAAACCTACTTCTTATCAACAGCAGAAACTCCGTTATGTTTCTGTTTAGTCTGAACATCGCTTCTAAATAACAAAACTGTTCTACACAGATATTAAAAAGTAATCATCCATTAAAAAAATATTCCACTATTAGAATTCAGAAATGCTTTGCCTGTGGTATAGCATATGGCAATGAAAAGATCACACTGCACTGCAAATGACCACAGGGTATTCTGGGAATGGATAGAGTAATACAAATTATAATAAACTCTCCAGAGGCTAATTCATGTTGTGAAAACCTTGCAAATTTAATGCAGGACCTTTAAAGGTCAACTAAATATAGTCAATCCATGCTTGGGGGTCTCTCTAGAATTTATTTATTTATTTATTCATTCATTCATTCATTTACAATTCACCTTACGTTTTGAGCTATCCTGGTTCAGAGAGAATTTCAAATTTTTGAAAGGCCACAGTTTGGGGATTTAAAATGCTGCACTTTCTGGCAATGTTCTTATTTTTACTAGCCAACTTTACTAGAATCAAAAAAGTACAGTACAGTAGGCAGGAGAGACTTTCAAAAGCATGAATGGGCATCAGTTTCCTGCTGCAGAAAAAACAGAGGAATGATGAATGAGAAAACAACTGGATTTGACAACTAGCAGGTTACTGATGACCTATAAAATAGCAAACTCAACAGTAAATATTCATTGAATAAATGAATGAGTAAATAAATAAGGAAGAAGGTAAATAGTTACCAAAATTAGCAAGGAAGATGGAACAATGTCTCTGATTTCAGAAGGCAAGACAATGAATAAGGAAAGAAAATGAAGGTGAAGAGCTTGTTAATTCACTAAACAAACACTGAGAATCTAATATGTACCAGGTACTCTAGGAGGTGCTGGGAATGACAGCCCTTGTGTTGTGTTCCAGGAACCCTAACTTCTTAGAGAAAACAGCCTTACAGATGTGCATATAGCTCTGAAAGAAGCGGTCCCCAAGGAGGTTTGTTTTACAGTTTTAAAAAGCAGAAATTCACCAGATGAAGTGGGGTAAGGAGGGCAGGTCTAGCAGAAGAGATACCTTCGGCAAATACACAGAGGAAAGAAACAACATGGCAATGCCTAGTAGAGGCCCGGGGAGTGGGCGTGAAATGAAACTGAAAGGACTTGATTGTGAAGGCCATTAAAACCAAATAAAATGTTTAGGTTTTTCTCTTGCATTCTCTGTAAGATGGCATGTGTTTCAAAAATACAGCAGAGAAACAATAAACTTGGAATTGGCAACAAAAACAATGAGGATGTTGAATAGTCAATGCCCACTCTCAATTATTTGTAGACTAAATGATCTGTTTTGTGGATTTTGTTTTTGTCTTTTTCCTTTGGTTATACTTTTTACTTTTTACTACCTTAAAAAGGCATTCATCTGCAAATTGCTAGCAATTCATCTGCAAATTAGGCTGCAAATTGCTAGTCTAATTATTAAATGGGATTTGATGGGGTCTGATTAGGATTAGGGTAGTAATTAGGATACCCTTTCCTAGGCATTCATTTACTACCCTTAAAAAGGCATTCATCTGCAAATTGCTAGCCTAATTATTAAATGGGATTTGATGGCGTCTGATTAGGATTAGGAAAAGATCTTTTCACATAAGTTCCTGAAAAACCTTTCCAGTAACACTACAGAGGTAGCCATGCAACCATACTGGGTGACACTTTTAACATAAGCAAACGAAATGAGTTTACGTGCAAATAATCTAATAATAACAAACAGTGCCAAGTGGACTGGTTATTACTGTTCACTGGGGAGATAGTAAACAAAAAACAATAAATGTCAAAACTGTCTAGTCGTAAGTCTTCTGTCCTGGACAAATGTACTTCTACAGCTAAAACCCCTAGATATTATATATAAAACAAACGTAAGAAGGCTCTGAAAGGTGGAGATAAGAAGGCAGGTTGGCTAGGGACTGCAGGACCTAAGGAACGTAGTGATACGTTCCCTGGGTTTTAATTTTGGCTCATATATCCTGGACTGGGCACGAGAATTCAGAAGCCTGGTTAAAGCCCACAATCTAGAAACACCAATGAGCACTCACAATTAAAAAAACAAAAAAATTAAGCCTCAGATAAACCTCAGATTAAGCCTGCCTAGCCAAAGGACTAGGAAAAGGGCAGCCAAGCAAGACAGAAAATTTTTACATAATAACCATCCTAGGCCAAGAGAAAAACTGGTCAGCAAACACCTAGTGGGGATCCTAGACTTCCACATTCGCCCAGCTGTACTGAGCTGTACCCTCTCCCTCCCACTGCTGGGGAGGTGTCAGAAAAGGTGCAGTGGGGAATCCTGCCATCCCAACCCCCCTCTATTGTTTCAGTGGAGACCCTGTAGAGATTGGCAGGGTACATTAAAAAAGCACCAGCCAACTGTATATTGTCTCTAAGAGACTCACTTCAAATATATGATACAGGTAGATTGAAATTTAAAAGATAGAAAAGATATACAATGTAAACATCAATCAAAAGAAAGCAGAAGTGGCTATATTACTGTCAGATATTGTACACTCCAAGGCAAAGAAAATTTATAGGAACAAAGAGGGACATTACATAAATGAAAAACAGGTCAAATCCACCAAGACGATACAGAAATCCTAAATGAGTATGCACCAAACAACACAGTTGCCAAATATATAAAGCGAAAACTGACAGAACTGAAAAGACACATAGAAAAACCCACACTTACAGTTGAAGACCTCAACACTTCTCACTCAATAACTGATAGAACTATATAGATAATCAGCAAAGATACAGAAGAACTCAACACCACCAACAACCAACAGGATGAAATAGACATTTACAGAACACTCACCCAACAACCACAAAATGTATATTCTTGGCAGGGGCACACAAAATGTTTACCAAGATAGATAACATCCTAGTCCCCAAAACAAACCTCAACAAATTTAAAAGAACCAAGATCATAGAGAGTATGTTCTCTGATTATAAGAGAATCAAACTTGAAATCAATAACAGAAACACAACAGGAAAAAAAAAACCCAAACACTAGGAAACTAAACCACAAACTGCTAAGTAATCCATGGGCCAAAGAAGAACATTTAGAGCATTAAATGTTTACATTAGAAAAGAGGAAAAGTCAATAATCGAAGCCCTTATCTTAAGAAACAAGAAGCAAAGAAACCCAAAGTAAACAAAAAGAAGGACATAATAAAGAGAAGCACAGAAATAGATGAAATTGAAATCTGAAAAATAGAGAAAAACCTATGAAACAAAAAGGCAGTTTTTTGTTTTAAAAGATTTTTCTTTTTTGATGTGGACCATTTTTAAAGTCTTTATTGAACTTGTTACAATATTGCTTCTGTTTTATGTTTTGGTTTTTTGGCCACGAGGCATGGGGGATCTTAGCTCCCCAACCAGGGATTGAACCTGCACCCCTTGCAATGGAAGGTGAAGTCTTAAGCACTGGACAGCCAGGGAAGTCCCCAAAACATGGTTCTTTGAAAAGACCAAGAAAATCAACAAATTGAATAAACCAACAGAAACAAAACAGAGAAGACACAAATCAACCAAATCAGAAATGAAACAAGATGTTGTAGGGACATTGAAAGGAAAATAAAGTAATACTATGAACAATTTATTCACATAAACTTGACAACTTAGATGAAATGGACCAATTCCTTGAAAAGTACAAACTACCACATCTCACCCAAGATGAAAGATAATCTAAATAGCCTTGTAACTATTATAGAAATGTAATTCATAATTTAAAAACTCCCCCCAAAATATGCTTCTAAGCCCCGACAGTTTCACTGGAGAATTCTACTAAACATATAAAGAAGAATTAACACCAATTCCACACAATCCCTTCCTAGAAAACAGGAGGAAACCTTTCCCAACCTGCTTTAAGAGGCCAGTTATTACCCTAATACTAAAATCATAGACAGTATAAGAAAACTACAGACCTATATTCCTCATGAACATAGAGGCAAAAATCTTTTTAAAAATATTAGCAAAAAGAATTCAGCAATATATAAAAAAGAAATACACACTATGACTAAGAGGGGTTTATTCCAGGGATGCAAGCATGGTCCAAAATTCAAAATTCTATGTAATCCATCATATTAATGGGTAAAAGAAGAAAAATCACATGTTCATAGCAACAGAGAAAAAGGATATGACTTAATAATTTTATTGTGAATAAACACCCATTCACAATAAAACCCCTCAAAACACTAGAAATAGAGGGAAACTTCCTCAATTTGGAAAAGAGCAAGTATAAGAAACCTACAGCTAACACAAAATTAAACAGTGAAAGGCTAAATGCTCTCCCCCTGAGATAGGAAAAAGACAAGAATGTCCGAAATCACTGTTCTATTCAATAAAGTACTCAAAGTCTTAGTAAATGTAATTAAGTAAAGGAAATTAAAGGGATGCCAATTGGAAAAGAAGAAACAAAACTGTCCCTTTTTGTAGAAGATATAATGGTCTATGTAGAACACCCCAAGAAATCTACTAAAAAAATCCTGCTGGAAATAATAAGTGACTCAGCAAGGTTGCAGGATATAAGATCAACATACAAAAATTAATTCTATTTCTACAGAATTCAGTGAACTTGTGACAACTGAAATTAAAAATGCAATACCGGGGCTTCCCTGGTGGCGCAGTGGTTGGGAGTCCGCCTGCCGATGCAGGGGACACGGGTTCGTGCCCCGGTCCGGGAAGATCCCACGTGCCGCGGAGCGGCTGGGCCCGTGAGCCGTGGCCGCTGAGCCTGCACGTCCGGAGCCTGTGCTCCGCAACGGGAGAGGCCACAGCAGTGAGAGGCCCGCGTCAGGAAAAAAAAAAAAAAATAAATGCAATACCATTTATAATTGCTAAACAGAAAAATACTTAGGTATAAACCTAACAAAGTATAGGACCTGTATACTAAAAACTATAAAATGCTCATTAACGAAATCAAAGATCTAAATAGATCATGTTCATGATATGCAAATTAAGACCCACTGAGATCTTGACAAACCTGTTAGAACAGCTAACCTAAAAAATGACAATACCAGGGCTTCCCTAGTGGCGCAGTGGTTGAGAGTCTGCCTGCCGATGCAGGGGACACGGGTTCGTGCCCCAGTCCGGGAAGGTCCCACATGCCGCGGAGCAGCTGGGCCCGTGAGCCATGGCCGCTGAGCCTGCGCGGTCCGGAGCCTGTGCTCCGCAACGGGAGAGGCCACAACAGTGAGAGGCCGGCGTACCGCAAAAAAAAAAAAATGACAATACCAAATGCTGGTTAGGATGCAGAGAAACTGGATTTTTCCTCCAGGGCTGTGCTTGACATTCTTCATGGCTGAGGTGCTGCGGCCCTCACTGCACAGCCTGGTGTCAGAACTCAGCAGATGTCTAATAAACACTTACAGAACTAAACTGGCCTGAATGAGATACGGTGACATTTATTTCCCCTATGTCCATGTTTACACTGGGAAGAGAGAAGAAATCTTAGAGACTGAAGTCAAGTATTGGTCTAACATAAAATTTCCCAGTTTTAAACTCTTCTTTGAATGGCGTCAGTGGTATCAAAAGATGCCCTGTGGTATAAGAAAGACCAATGGACTAGAGGGCAGAAGGTTGTGGCTCTAGATTTGGCTTAGCCACTTTATGAGACTTTAAGGAAGTCTCTTCACCATCTGATCAGTTTCTACAGGAAAAAAGTGAGGTAAAACGCGTCTCCAAATCTCAGAAATGATATTCTAATCCTAAACCTCATATTATTTCTATAAATAATTTTCTACATACATTGTACATAACACAATAAGATAAGGTACATAAGGAGACAAGGCAACATAACTGAGAACCAACAGAAACAACAGATAACAGAAACAAATCAACAGAGATTTTAGATATTGGAGTTATCAGATACAAACAATGAAATAGCTGAAATTTCCAGTATTCAAGAAGATAAAAGCCAAGCTTGAAAATTTCAGCAGGGAACTGGAAAGGATACAGTGTGATATATCATATTTGAAACAAACAAAACAAACAAATTATTTAACTGAGAAACACACTATCCAAAATTTTTAAATTGGTGTGGCATTTAATAGCATATGAGACACAGCTGAAGCAAAAATTAGTGACTTGGAATACAAATCAAAAGAAACTGTCCAAGTGAAATAAAAAATACAATAACACATGTTTAACTGGAGTTACAGAAGAAAAATACTGGGGAAGAAGAAATATTTAATGAAATAAAAGCTAAGAAGTCTTCAACCAATGATGGAAAGTATCAATCCACAAATTTATGAAGCCCAAGAAGTCCCAAAAAGGAAAATAAAAAGAAGTTCACATCTAGACACATTAGAGCATAAAACCAAAGGGAGAGAAAAAGAAACCAGAGGGAAGAAAACAACAAACCACCTTAAAAGCAGCAACAAACTAACAGCTGACTTTTCATCAGTGGAATTTAAAAGACAGGGGAATATCTTTATGGTGTTGAAAGGAAACAAATGCCAACCTAGAATCTGATACCCAGCTAAAATATACATTTTTGGACAAAAACTGAGAGTATGCCATCAGCAGACCTCCACTAAAGGAAATTTTAAAGGGTGCTTTTTGGGCAAAAAGAAAACAGTCCCAGATGGAGGCTCAAAAATGCAAAAAGGAACAGAGAACAAAATCATGTTTAAAATGCAGGTAAATCTAAATAAATACTGACTATATAAAGCAATTAACAATACTGTCCTTACATTTATAATTAACATACACAACAATGACAGCATGAGTTGGGAAGGGAAAAATGGAGGTTGTGTTCTGAAGTCCTTGCTTTGCACAGTTACAGAGTAAAAGTATTTTAACACTAGACTGATTAGTCAAGTTTGCATGTAGTAATTTCTAGTGCACCCACTAAAAGAATAGAAAAAGTATATAATTCCCAGCCTAACTGGAGGAAAAATAAGACCTACTGTGGCTGAGAAAATGAAAGAAGTGCAGAAAGAGAAGGAAGAGGGGTTCCAGAAAAAGCTGGAGAGGCAGACGGAGACTGATCACATAGGACCCTAGGGGCCACATTAAGGATTTTGATTTTCATGCTAAAAGCAATGGGAGGTCAATCAAAGGCACCTAAGCAGCAGACATCTACATTCTATAAAGACATCTTTGGCTATGGTGTGAAGACCTTATGGAAGAAGAGAGAACTTTACTACCATTGTCAGGACTATTTCCAGAGCACTGCCCCTCCAATCAAATAATTTGTTTTGAAGGTACTATCTTACCTAAAAAAGTAACAATGAATAAAAAGATAGAAAATAAAATTCAGTTTTGGCTTTAATTTTTAAGATTTACTTTGTAAGTTAATTGTCTTTGCAGCTACTTTATTAACATTTCAAATACTAGGTAGCCTTTATTTCTTTGTTCCTTAATGCTCCCAGTACATATTCTTCTGTCTAAATATTTAAGTCTGACAGATCATTAGGGTCAGATATATACAATCTAATTGGCACCAAGGCATGAGGGCCTTTTAACCTCCTGTTTGAGACTAGACCACGTGAAATTTTAATTGAGTGATTCTAATATTATTAAATATCATTAACCTGCAAAGCTGTTCAGGAAGCCACTTAGGTTGTGGAGGGAGGAAAAAGTGAGATTCGTGTTCAATTAAGCCTGACTTTACTTGCCTACAGAGCATTTTTATAAGAAAAGGTAGCCCATTCTTTATTACCTTTTTGGTATTAATTTATCTTTACTGTGATATAATTCACAAACCATAAAATTCAACCTTTTAAAGTATACAGTTCAGTGGGTTTTAGTACAGTCACAAAGTTGTGCAACCAACACCACTAAATAATTCCAGAACATTTTCATCACTCCAAAAAGAAATCCCATACCTATTAGCAGTCACTTCCCAGTCTGCTCTTCCCCCAATTTCCAACAACCACTAAACCACATTCTACCTCTAAGGATTTACCTATTCTGGACATTGCATATAAATGGAATCATACATTATGTAGTCTTTTGTGTCGATTTTTCATCTAGAATAATGATTTCAAGGTTCAACCATGTCCCCTTTTTTAAAAAGCACTTTTAAATGGAAAGTTTGAACAGGAAACTAGGCAGAGGAGTAAAACAAACCTCTGTGCACCCATCATCTAGCCTCAACAACCCTCAACCCGTCTACACACCCACATACTTCTTACTTCGTATCATTTTGAATCAAATCCCAGACACTATATTGTTTCTGTATAAATATTTCAGTAAGGACATATCATTATGATCGCTACTCGAACACTGGCCTTCTGATTGGGTTGTTTTTTTTTAATGGCCTACCTCTACTAAAAACTGAATTTCTCCTTTGCTAGGCATTATTTACTTAAAAAATACATTAGATTCAGGCACTCATTCTGTCTAATAAAAACATTAAAAGGAAAACCAAAATCCCAGAAATATTTCTGCAGAGGCCAAGATTCAAAGTGATCTAAAATTTGATAAACACCTCAATATTTCTTCTGACAGTCAGAAACACTCATATGGGGGTTGTTTACTATTTTCACTTTCCCTTGTCATTCTGGGAAAGGACTAGAGGTTATTACAAGGGTGTTTTGTTTTGTTTCTCAGTACACACCAATTACAAGCCAGAAAGCACTTCAGGTGCCTTGGTGAGGGCTGAAAACAAAGAAATCTCACGCAGAAAAGACAGTTTATGAGTCCAACAGACTGAATTCAGGGCTTTCTTAATGTTTTTTAGGAAAGGTAGCAAACAAGTAGCTATTCATTATAATAAGGTGAGGGGAAAATAAAGAGAAAAGAGAGCAGGAAGGACAAGGGTGATGGAAGAATGCATACTTGACTGGTTTTTACCTTCTTGTGAGCTATCAGGAGGCAGTTGGAATGTTCGTGTTCACAAGCAATTTCATAGTCGGGGATCAGATCCACCAACTCACAGACAAAGCGCACCACTTCTTCGTGCCAGGGCACGTTGGCCATGGTAAGACTGCTTGCCGAACTCTCTCCACAGTAGGTAACACCCTGTGGAAACATTACAACAGTTAGAGACAGTTACAGACCTATTTAAATGTCACAGAGGAAGAGCTTCAGAGCCAGAAAGCCTTCTACAGGTCAACCAATCCAAGCCAAGCCAAGCCAATCCAGATCTTCAAGTGAAGAGAGCAGTACAAAGATGATAAAATTTGCTTGGAAGCTCATACAAG
Organism: Phocoena sinus; assembly: GCF_008692025.1. Classification (NCBI taxonomy): domain Eukaryota; kingdom Metazoa; phylum Chordata; class Mammalia; order Artiodactyla; family Phocoenidae; genus Phocoena; species Phocoena sinus. Next base: position 73,920,836 of record NC_045777.1, on the reverse strand, counting down.
TAACGAGTGACAAAGACAGCACTGGAGCTCCCAGGCCAGCGCTCTTTACACTCTGACAAGCCTGATGCTTCTTGGGTACTTGTGCTTTGTGCTACATCACCATCTACACTGTCCAGTCACAGTAATGTATCTGAACTAATAATACATCTTTCCATTCAGATTCATTTGTGCTCCGTAACAGATCAATTCTCATGGGATTATAATCCCCTAGTACAATAATGGAGGTATAGTTGACACCCATAAAAATTCAGTGAATAATTTACTGACTGGGAAAATAAGATGAGCTCCTATTTTCTAGTATAATTTAGATTTGAGGTTGATAAACATTCTGTAAAGGGCCAGATAGGGATCCCTTTCAAATTATTCTTTTGGAATCATTCTAAGGAGATCACTTTGCAATGCATTTTTTATGCGGATATGTATAAACACAGAATCATGCCAAAATGAAAATACATGTATAGAAATACATATACATATATATATACACACAGATATGTGTGTGTATATATATATATATATATATATACCTTTACACACACCTACATGTATATACATGTATCTACCCCCTAGAGAAATTCCCATTCAGTACGAATGCAGTAAGATAAATTGGTTTTTAACTCTTTTTAATTCTACCTGACAGCCCAGGTACGTAAGACACAAAAGTTTTATAACTAAGTTTTCCATTTGGTAAGTTACATAGTGATAAGTGATTTATGACTAATTTTCAATACTGACTATCGTAACTTTGTAGGCTCTGTAAATACCCAAGAAATCAAACTTTGTTGAAAAAAGACTCGAATAGTCTAGATGTGCTACTAAGTAGGGAATAACTAAAATAGAACGAGGCTCTCTCTCACTCGCGCTCTCTCTCTCTCCCTCTCTCACACACACAGACTGGAGGGGATAGAATGAAATTAAATGAAAAGCCTACAATGAGCACTGCAGAGTGACCCTGACCCTACAGATGGCAGAGCTGGGAGGGGGCCAAAAACTCAGATGAGTTCTGCAAAACCCTCTACTCCAGATGGCTGTTCAAAGACTACTTACTGGTGTACTACACTGAGATGACCTTTGCTGAACATAAACTAGAGGAGACCCAGCTTAATTACAATAATCAAGAGAAGCTTCTCTATTAATTAGCTCACTGATTTACAGAATTCATTAAACTGAATTTGGGTTTTAGCTGAATAAAAAAAAGCAAATAATACAACAGTTTAAAAAATCTTTAAGAAAGCGTGGCTGAAAACTTGTACTAAACTTGCCCAAATACATGAAAATGATTTATTCATAAGTCAAATTAGTCATAAAAATGCACTTTACTTCACTTTAAATACTGTTTATGAGGGATGAAATATATGAACAACCATGTAGATACTGCTTAATTCAAAGGAATTTATTTTTTTAATAATACTTTTCTTAGTTATTTATTTATTTATGGCTGCGTTGGGTCTTCGTTGCTGCGCGCGGGCTTTCTCTAGTTGTGGTGAGCGGGGGGGGGGCTACTCTTTGTTGCGTTGCGCGGGCTTCTCATCGCAGTGGCTTCTCTTGTTGCAGAGCACGGGCTCTAGGCACATGAGCTTCAGTGGTTGTGGCACGTGGGCTCAGCAGCTGTGGCTCATGGGCTCTAGAGCACAGGCTCAGTAGTTGTGGCGCACGGGCTTAGTTGCTCCGTGGCATGTGGGATCTTCCCGGAATAGGGTTCGAACCTGTGTCCCCTGCACTGACAGGCAGATTCTTAACCACTGTGCCATCAGGGAAGTCCCAAGAATTTATTTTTAATATTTAAAATGTTAGTTCATTGAAGCAGAGGTTTTAGGTAAGATCTTTTTTTTTTTTTTTTTTTTAATTTATTTTGGCTGTGCTGGGTCTTAGTTGCGGCATGCGGGCTTCTTGGTTGCGGTATGTGGGATCTAGTTCCCCGACCAGAGATGGAACCCAGGTCCCCTGCATTGGGAGCGTGGAGTCTTACCCACTGGATCACCAGGGAAGTCCCTAAGTAAGATCTTATATTCATGACAATGGCTTTGGAAAATAATATCGATTATTCAGCAATAATAAAGCATGAAATGCTGAGGAGAGATCTGGTTTGGAAAGGAAATGAGAGGATGATTGCCATAGGTCATCACTCTGCCTTCACATTATACTTCTCTATACGTTCGCATGATGCTCTATCGTTAACAAAGCATTTTCACGTAAAACTTCTCATTTTAGCGGGACAAAATCCTCGGAGGTGGGGCGTGTGGGTAACTTCCTGAGCCGACGGCGGAGGCCGAGCCTGCGCGTGACAGAACTGCCATGGGTAGAAACCGGCCTCCCTGAACGGCCTCCCTGAGCCCTCCCTCAGCTGGGCTCCTCAACACCTCCCTCCGGTCCTCCCCCTTCTACATGGCCTGCTTCATTTCATCGCACACTGCGGTCTACTGACGACCCGCCCAGACTGGGTTCCTGATCGCACTTGCCCCTGAAGAGTCTAAAGACGTTTTGCTTTCCCTCACATGGCAGCTGCCCGCCACCTTCTCCTCCCAGCACCACCTTCCACTCCCACCCTGTGTATCACCAGCACCAAGTTCTCGCCTCACAACTTTGGAAAAACAGTGTCCTCAAGAAAACAGACGGGTATAATGTGGCAACTGAAAGCGCTCATTCCAGAATTCCAGAGGCTGAGAGGTGACAAGCAGCCCCAAAGAAAGTTCCTGAAGAGCAGGACCACTTATGCATCTTCCTGTTTGCAGTGAAAAGCACAACCCACACCATCACACTGGTGACTTCTGGACGGACCACTCTGCTCCAGGACATGGGGGCCATCGGGTCTTTTTCATGGGCTGCTTACAAAGTCTACCTGGGGATTCAAAGTCTGTGGGAAGAGCTCTTGATATTCTAATTAAACTGACTGGTTGTCAAAAGACTCCCGGTATGATTGTTTTTGTCCCTGATAGTTTGAAGAGAAATGTCTTCATAAATTTTTGCAGCAATACATGTCACTCCTTTATCTTAAAAACGCTTCAATAGCTGTCCCCCCCACCAAAAGACCAGCCCACGTTTCTCAGCCTAGCACCTGAGGCCTTCTTACTGGACTGCCCCACTCCGCATCCAGTCTTTCCCTGGCTAAATTCTCCACCATCTCTTTGATCTTCGGCCAGGAACTCCAATCCCATCTAATCCCAATCTCATCATACCCTGTGCATCTCTCTTCTCAGATAACTGGCATAACTTTGATGTGTCTAAATCCTGAGCTCTTAGAGGGTGGAGGCCACACCCTATTATCTCTGTACCCCCAACTAATCTGTTCTAAAGAGCAAGTCACATATTCCTCTATGAAATTAAACTCCAGAACTCTTTTCTGATCTAATACAAAATTTAATTCATATTTTTTCAAGATTTTTCTACACTTTAACGATTATGAACCAACTGATAATCACTGGTTAGGTATTGCTACATACATGAACAACCGGTAATACTCCCTACGTTTGTGTGCAGAAAGAGATTGAGACTATGCTAAGACATTTGTTTTGCAAGATGCATTCTGCAAGGATTGAGTTCTGTAGACAGTCATGGTGCTAATGCAAAGAGAGTTTTAAATCATTTGACAACAAATAATTACTGAGCACTTACTCTTCTCAAGGTGCAGTGCTAGGCAGAGAATACAAAGACGGTATTTCATTTACAGATGGATTGTGTTATGAAAGCTTTCCAATAAGGCAGATGTTTACAACACGAAACACATTTTCACAAACAAGTAAGCAAATAACGATGGTTAAGCTTCCCAGGCTAGCAAATATAGGTCTACTTAAGGCTAATGAGGCTAAAATACACGTTAATTTACAGGGAATGGAACAGAGAAATATTTTACAAGACTAGCAGTGAAAGAAAAATCAATGTAATAGAGAAACAGCTTCTACTGATTCATTTTTAAATAATGTGCTTGATGGAAAGTGATCTAAACATTTACTGAACCCAGGCATATGTTACCCCCTTGAATTCTCAAAACAAGTCCATTAAATTGATATTAGTATTCTAATTTTAATACTGAGGAAATTTAGGCTCAAGGAGGATAAGTAACCTGTCCCAGGCTAAATGAATACATTTTAGGAATGTATCAAAGCTTACACAACTTCCCCACCTGAGACTATGAGAGACCCGCCCTGAACCCTCCACATACACACACACACATCCAGGAAATCCAGGAAAAGGATATGAATGGATCCGAGAGCCTCAGGTATTTCACTAGCCCAGGGTCACTTTGTATTATCAATTTCACATCTTCAGGGCATTTATGTGACCTTGAGGTACTATTAAATTTTAACACCAACCCCATTTCAGGGTTAGGCCCTGGGAGACTTTTTCTTTTTACCAAAAGCATAGGTAAGGGATAAGCCTCCAAGTACCACTCTGTGTCAGTGGGTGAATTTTTCCTAATTCGTCCTTTCACTAAAGGTGAAAGGGCCTAATCTTCTGCCACATCCTGTCTCTACTGGAGCTGCAGAGTACCACCAGGCAATCTCCCTTTTTACAGCCCCTAAGGAATTCCCTTACAGACCTGACAGACTGACTATTCTCTCAAAAGTATGTTTACCATAACATTTACTTCTAAGTGTTTGCTTTTGGAGGAATCTGAGGTTATCTTAGGCTGCCATATTGCTAGCTCTTACCAAATGTTTTTTGGAGAGGCTTTATTACTATTATTTTTAAGACGCTTCCATTTTAGAAAATTTTACTTTGATTAATAAGACAACAACAACAGAAAGCTGCCTTTTCAGACATTAAATAGTTTAACCTACTGAACAGGAAAGCGTGCCTTCTCCATTTACTGATTTCATTCCAATCATTTGAATTATAAAAGTAAGGCATGCTCACTGCAACAATTCACACAACACAGAAATATGAAAAGTAAAGCAAGTCTTTCCTTCCCCTTCTCCCAAATCGTACACTGTTAATGATTTGATATGTATCCTTCCAGACTTTTCTTATATAAATGTATCTAAACATATACTGTTAAAAATTTGATCAAGTAATAATTATTCTATAACTCATTTTGTTTCTTAATAGTATACTATTTTCTGTAAACTTCCCTTTTCCTACTTCAGTTTAAGAGAAAGATACTTCATTAACTTGCTGGACAAATGAGAGATGAATTTAATAAACCATGTGATCCTCAAAGGCCCAGGTACTTGATATTACAGGTCTCCTACCAGAGACAATTGATCATCCCATGCTTTCCCCTGATACACACAAACTGTTGTCTATTACCTTATATTTTATAATTTAAATAAGACATTTAAAATTGTGATTAGATTACACACTTCTCCAAGATTTTTCAATTAAAAAATTCTCTCAAAGTAGTTCATTTTACTTCGGTAGATTTTGCCTTGTTCAATAAGACATCCATCTCCCAAACAGCATATCTAAATTTAGAAAACAAATTTGTACCTATGATGCTTTGACGAGGCCTGGCACATAAAGACAGCTCAGAAATATTTGTTAAATGCAGGGATAAAATAGTAAAATGGAAATCTTGTTTGAAAGAAACTATGTCATTATAACATCTCAGCTATAAGTAGAAGGCTTCATCTGTTTCCTAGTTATGTTAATAGTTTGTCCGACTACAAAATGCCCATCAGAGAATTACACTGTTTACAAAGTAGCCATCTTTCTTTAAAATTTGGTTGATTCATTTCAGATTACAAAATACCTTCTTCATTATAGGAAACATGACTGCAAAGAAAGAAGGAGAAAAAAAGGTGACAGTGCGATCCAGCCAAGTTAATAATAGAGGTTTTACTGCAGCATAATTTGAAGCAGCATTCTTTAATAGCTAAACCATAAATTAAAACACCACTCATCTCTGATGTTGGCAAGGTTTCCTTAAGCCAATGCATATATTTAAAGTGTAGCTTGTCTCTTTGCATCATTAGAGTTCTCGCCAAGAGTAGCCTTTTGAAATTAAGAGCAATTTTAAAAGAAAAGTGTCTTGACCTCACTAGAGGCTGCTACACACTCAGCAATATTTCATCTGCTCCTCTCACCTCCCCATCCGTCCAGAGGAACGTAATGCAGAACGCTGAACTTACTAAAAAACGGCTGTAAAGCTGAAATATGCTCTGATGTGACAGAGTGCATCCAGCTTCATAAACATAAACTGAAGAGTGGAGCTTTGAGAGATTGGGTTAATTTTCTGGTCACTTTCTCTCATTCTGTGTATTCTTAGTTGTCCAAGAAAGCTGTCTGCCTCTGAAAACTCTATAGCTGATGACTTCCAAATCATTACTGCCGGGCCTGTCTTATCCCCGGAACGCCAGGCTTATAGAACCTGTGGCTTCTTTGAACCTACACTTGGATTATTTAAAAGCTATCTCAAAGTATTAAGGTCAACATAGAACTCATGCAATTACTCCCTAAATTTGCCTCCCTTCTCCACTGGTCTTTTCCATCTCAGCAAACTGTTCCACATCCACACGATTGCTTAAGTCAAAAACCCAGGTGCTATTCTTGATTCTTTTTGTTCTTTCATACCCTACATGTCATCTAACAACAAGTTCTGTTGGATCTACTCCCAAAATATATCACAAATGCACCCAGTCCTCTCCAATGACCTTCCCCACGCCATCACATCTCTTGCTTGGCAAAAGTTTTGTTACCGGTCTACCTACTTCTACTGCCCTCTATAATCCACTCATGGCAATGGCAGGGTGATCTTTCAAAATCATAAATCAGATCGTATCACTCTCCAGTTTAAAACCCTTTCCTAGCACACCTAGTATTAAAAAAAAAGCTTATCATTAAACTTAGTATAAAATCTGATTCTCTTATCCATATATGAAAGGCCTAACAAAATCTGACCCCAGCCCACCACTCTGACTCATCTTGTACCACAGCCAACTCCAACTACCCCACGGACATCATGTAGGACCTCTGTGGACCAGCTGTGCCATCTGCCCAGAATGCTCTGACCCCAAGCCTCTGCATGTGGTGCTGCTTCTTACTATTCAGTTATCAGTTTTTAAAAGAGTCATCTCCTCAGAAAAGCCTTCCTGCTTTTGAAATCTAAAGCAGCCAACCACAGTATCTAGTAAAACAGCATATGCGTTTACCCTCTGACACATCAATCCACTTACAGGTATCTAACCCAAAGAAACACTGGCAAAAACATGACAGTGACAACCAGACATTAAATGGCTCCTGCTGGAAGCATACACGACGACCAATGAAATAATCTTGAAATGCAATCCACACACACACACACACACACACAAACCTGATCAATCTTCTTTTGATCTAACTAACAATCCACGGGAAATCTAAGGGGCAGAGCAACATGCAATCACCAAAATCTAAAATATAAATATGGGGAACTAACCAGGATAAATGATCCATTTTTTCCAACAAAATAAATTACAAGGGGGAAAAAAAACACATGGAAGAGGAACTAATAGATTAAAAGAAATTTAAGAGAGAAATAATCCAATTCTGACCCTTATTTGGATCCAGATTAAAAAATACTTTAGACAATTGGTTTAAGAAGATGTGGTATATATACACAATGGAATATTACTCAGCCATAAAAAATAATGAAATATTACCATTTGCAGTAACATGGATGGACCTAGAGATTATCATACCAAGTGAATTAAGTCAGAAAGAGAAAGGGAAATATTATATGATATCATTTATGTGAGGAATCTAAAAATGAGTACAAATGAATCTACATACAAAATAGAAACAGACTCACAGACATAGAAAACAAACTTAGAGTTACCAAAGGGGGAAGAGAGGAGGGGAAGAATAAATCAGGAGTATTAGATTAACAGATAAACACTACTGTACATAAAATAAACAAGAAGGATTTACTATATAGCACAGGGAACTATATTCAACATCTTATAATAACCTATAATGGAAAATAACCTGAAAAACTATATATATATATATGTGTGTGTGTATATGTGTGTAAATAAATAAATATATATATATATATAAAACTGAATTACTTTGCTGTATACCTGAAACTAACACAATATTGTATATTAACTCTACTTCAATTTTAAAAAATACTGTTAAAATAACTGGTCAAGTTGAAACCTTATATGTTCCAATATATGAGATTATTGTTAGAACTGTTTAGTAAGAACAGTATTCTGAATAAGTGTTTAAAGTGAGTGCATATCTTTTAGAAATACATACTAAAATAGTTATGGATGAATGGTATAACGTGGGGATTTGCTTCACAGGTAAGGGCAGGAAAATGGGTAGGAGTACAGCTGAAACACAAGCTAGTAATTTTTGAAGCTGGTAATGGATGGATGGGGTTCATTACATCAGTCTCTCTACTTCTGTATATATTTGAAGTTTTCCATAGTAAAAGTGTAGTTAAAAGCCAACCAATTACTCACTATAACAGTATTTTATTTCTCAGCATATTAAAGTTACTATGTAGTGAGCACTACATTCATTTTCTGTTGACGGTCTACCTCTCACTAAAATATAAGCTTTTTATATGTGAGAGCAAATGCTTAGTCTTTACTGCTCTTATCTCCAATACCTAGAACAGTGCCAGGAAACTTGATTAATATTTCTGACTGAATAATATAAAACATCCGGGACCTCCTGCAGAATTTTAGAAGATTGTAATTCCACCGTGGCCAGCAAAGCATAATGGGAACGTGCCCAACACTAGCCGGCAGGGGCTTACCTTCACCTCGATGAAGTCAGGGTTCCCCAGGGACACCAGCTTGGCATAGGCCTGGAGTTCATCCACGTTCCATGCTTTCACCAGAGTCAGCCTATAGACAGTACGTTGTTGCTAAAACAGAGGAAAACACAACTTTGTTTTTATCACCTAGGAAGATTTTCAAATTTCTTAAACCCATAGGTGAAACCTGGCATGAACTTCTATTTATTGAAGTTGCATTTTGTAGAAAGATGAAAAAAACGTAAACAATGTCATAAGACTCCCAGAAGCCTTATAAAGGCACAGATATTGGTATATTTTTCTTCTCTCACTTACAGTATCGAACACTAGATAAGACACCCAAAAGGTTCTTAACAAATACCCTGAATTCCATTTAGTTAGAAATAGTAAATTGACCAAACAGTTTTAGATTGGTGAAAATTAATTCACATAACCTTCAGGCTTTCAGGTATCAATTGCTCAAAGTTATTTACAGTAAGAATTTCTAATCACTCTTGTCCTCTTTCCTGCTTCCTCATTATTTAATGATCTCTACTTGGCAGAAAAGGCACATTGATGAACTGTCAATGTTGCCATTTGTTTACCATGTAACCAAAAGAGGTATTGATCTTCTGAAAAGCCATTAGACAACAGTCATGCAAGCCTTTAAAAGCTTTATACCTTTGACTTTGTAGCTCCCTTCCAGGACCCTAGACAAATTACTAAAAGTTCAAAGACTTATTCAAACATCTCAAAACAACATGATTAATGATAGTTTAAAATCTACAACAAGAGTGGGGGCAGAACCTGTGACTTGCCTTTAACCAACAGAATATGGCAAAGATGATGTGACACGTGTAGTTATGTACACATGATTACATCCATCTGTAGCAAGTTCCTGGGTAGTATCCATGCTGCTAAACCTCAAACCATGCTTTAAGTAGCAAGGCTCAAAATACTCAAGAGAAAAACAAAGTGAAGTAAGACGTGAACAAAATGATACCAGTCTCTCTCTACATGCACCCCAGTGTTCACAGCAGCATTATTTACAATCACCAAGATATGAAAGCAACCTAAAGTCCACCAACAGATGAACGGATAAAAATGTGGTGTGTATATATACACACACACACACACACACACACACACACACACACACACACACACACACACACAATGGAATACTACTCAGCCATAAAAAAGAATGAAATTTTGCCATTTGCAACAACATGGTTGGACTTGGAGGGCATTATGCTAAGTGAAATAAGTCAGACAGAGAAAGACAAATACTTTATGATATCACTTATATGTGGAATATAAAAATTACAACAAACTAGTGAATATAACAAAAAAGAGACTCAGATATAAAGAACAAATTAGTAGTTACCAATGGGGAGAGGGGAGGGGGGAGACGCAAGATAGGGGTAGGGGATTAAGAAGTATAAACTATTATATATAAAATAAGCTACAAGGATATATTGTACAACACAGTTGTACAACACAGGGAATATAGCCAATATTTTATAATAACTATAAATGGAGTATAACCTTTAAAATTTGTGAATCACTATACTGTACACCTGAAACATATAATATTGTACATCAATTATACTTCAATTTAAAAAAATATCGGGCTTCCCTGGTGGCGCAGTGGTTGAGTCCGCCTGCCGATGCATGGGACGAGGGTCCGTGCCCTGGTCTGGGAAGATCCCACATGCCGCGGAGCGGCTGGGCCCGTGAGCCATGGCCGCTGAGCCTGCGCGTCCGGAGCCTGTGCTCCACAACGGGAGAGGCCACAACAGTGAGAGGCCCGCGTACCGCAAAAAAAAAAAGAATGCCAATCTCTCTACTTTTGCTCATGTCTGAAGATAACCTAGGGATGAACAGTATTAGGCAGCCATATCAGAAAATGTACTCAAAACTTATTTTTAAAATGCAGTGTATAATGCACAAAAAGATAGAAATCTTCCAGATTCCCTTCACATAGCTAGAATTCACCCAATGCCAAAACCTAACAAAAATGGTAGAGAAGTGCAGGCCAATCTCACTTGTACTTATATATGCAAAAATCTTACAGAAATTTTAGCAAATGAAATTCAGCATTATGTTAAAAATTCTAGAAATGCAAAGATGATTCAATATTAGACTATATATTAATACAATTCATCACGTCAATAGCTCAACACAGAAAAGTTATACAATCATCTTATAGACACACAAAGACATTTCATATCATTTAAAGCCCATCCCTGATTTTAAAACAGAATGAACAACTGAGAAACCATTTGGTAAACTCAAAAATTAAAAAACACATCCTTAACATAAAGAAAACACTCTCCAGTCAATAGTCCATGTCATTCTTAGAGATGTAAAAATAGAGGCATTTCTATTTAATCAGAATAACAGCAGAATGTCCACTCTACTATTTTTATAAACACTTCCCTGAAAGTTAAAATCAAAGCAATAAGGCAAGAACAAGAATAAGTGGATAGGGCTTCCCTGGTGGCACAGCGGTTGGGAGTCCGCCTGCCAATGCAGGGGACACAGGTTCGTGCCCCAGTCCAGGAGGATCCCACATGCGGCGGAGCGGCTGGGCCCGTGAGCCATGGCCGCTGGGCCTGCGCGTCCGGAGCCTGTGCTCCGCAGCGGGAGAGGCCACAGCAGTGCGAGGCCCGCATAACGCAAAACAAAAAAAAGAATAAGTGGATAGTATACAAAAAACAATTACTTGCAAATGATATAGCTGGCTTCTTGGAAACCTAAGAAAATCAGATTAAGTAAAATTGGTCAGTTACCAAATAAAAATAGAAAAATGAGCAGCTTTCCTAGCATAGAGCAGTGGGGTAAATGTGGACTCTGAGGCCAGACTGAATCCCAGACCACATACTACCCATCTTTAACTCTGTCTCAGTTTCTATCTGTGCAAGATGGGAGTTTACACAGGATTAAAAGTGTCCATCTACATAACGCTTAGAACCATGTTGGCAGCAGTAAGTCATACTAAGTATTAGCTATTATATGCCATATGTATGGTACATATATACTATATGTACGACTACAAAATGCAAGGCAAAGAAAATTCTACTTCAACTCTAAAATACATCTATACAATACTTGATGATTATTTATGAAATAACATGGAGAGTGAAAAAAGTAAATATTTCTGAGACCATAAAAAACTAGCCTACATGGACAGCCATGATAGATTTCTAAATATAATGTAATTCCAATGGGAGTTTAAAATTCCTTTCAACAAATAAACTGGCAATGATACCAACAATAACAAAAGCAAGAGTTAGCAATGAGTCAGCCCTTACTATGTGCCAGCTGTTGTTGTGTTTAACATCTTAGCAAAGATTCCAGTATTTGTCTCATCTTTGCAACAAATCTTACAAAATAGGTTTATTAGCTTCACATTACAGATATGAAATTGAGGTCTAGTGCTGCTAAGTGAATTTCCCAAAGTTACACAGTTGGAAAGCAGCAAAGCTGGGATACGAACCCAAGCAGAATGAATCCAAGGCAGACTCTCTCTCGTTGCTTAACCTTTTCAAATTGTGGAAGAAATCATACAAAGAGAAACATACATAAAACACGAATGGACAGCCCAAGGGATTAACACAAAGAAAATATTCATCACCCAGTCACCATCCATTGCTTTAACCCCAAAGCTATCTAATATCCTGACTTCAACATTAAAGTTTAGGTTTTTGCCTGTGTTTGCAATTTATATACATAGAACCATAGACTTTTTTGCATCTTGCTTCTGTCATACAACACTGTGTTTATAAAGTTCATCCGTGTCGCTGTATGTCGAGATTTGTTCATTTTCTTCGTTATCTAATATTCCATTATATAAATATACAATAATTTATTCAACCGTTCCCCCACTGATAGACATCTAGATTATTTCCAGTTTTTAGTTATTATAAAATGCTGTTCTCTCTCGTAACACTAGAGTTTAGTTCTTCCTGCTTTAGGGAATTTTATGAAATGCGATTATGACATGTATTCTTCTATGTCTGGCTTCTTTCACTGAGTTTGATGGTGACTTTAGCCTCAGATATATTTTTGCTGCTGTTTAGCACTCCAGTATATGAAAATACTTACGTTAGTGAAAGTTGTTGGTTCGTTGGTTTTTTCCTCAGTTTGGGTCTCTTACAAAATAGCATTGCTATGACTGTTACTGTACCTGACTCCCGATGGATGTCTCTTGAATGTTCCTAAGAGTGGAAATGCTGGATCACAGGATGTGCAGATACTGCTAAATTGGTTTCCAAAGTCATTTCACCATACTTCCACCTGCAGTGGATCAGAGTTCCAGCTGCTTCTCTTCTTCACCAACACTTGTTGTTAGTCTTTTAAATTTTAGCCATTCCTGCACTGTCCTATTTTGTATTTGCCCGTTTACTGATGAAGTTGAGTATGTTTTTGGCCATCCTGATCTCTTCTTTTGTGAAGTACTTGTTCAAATGTTTTGAATATTTCTTTATTGGGATAGCTGTCTTTTTACTACTGGGTTTTTCAAATTCTTTATGTATTCTGGCTGTAAGAATGCTGTTATAATTGTATTAGAAATATTTTCATCCACTTGATGGCTTTCCTTTCTGATTTCTTCATATCTTTTGATCAACAGATATAACTAATTTTAGTACATTTACCTTTTATCTATAGCCTACTAATGTTCAGATTGTTAAGGACAAAGAAAAGCACTATGGGGTTACTAAAAAAGAAATGTCATTAGATTTTATTTCAAATTATCAAATTCACATTCTGGGTTTCACTGTGTCTGTAGGGAGCCTGCTCGATGGGATGGTTTTGGAGACTTTAAAGTCTGTTTAAAATTAGTTAAAGCAGTTCCTAAAGTCTATAGAAGAAAGTTGTGTTATACTCCAGTTAGATCAAATTAAAACAAAAACTGAGTACAGATGTTGCTTGAGAGGTGAGAGCTGGAATTTCCTTTGCAAAGGACATACTTAACACTTTATTTTATCCTTCCTTTAGATTAAAAAAAAGAAAGAAAAAATTGGAGTACAAACTGGATTGTATTATAGTAATTTAATTTGAATAAAACCTATTTTTTTCCCCAGTTTGGGGATTTAGTTAGTAATTTTAATTTGCATAGGTTCTGGTCAGTTATTACTGCAGGATTTTCTGAATGTGGCATATTATCTAGTAGGGACAGGGTTAGTGTAATACTACAGAATACAAAAATGAAGATGAAAGTATCCAATTCAGGCAAAAAGTTTAGCTACTTTCTGTTCAGGCTACAATGTGATTTGTAAAATGTCACAATGAGATTTGTAAAAAAGTGTCAAGTAGCTGGCATGTTATAATTTCATGTGTTTTCTGTTTAATTTGAGAGTCTAGGATTTTTTCCCCCCCGTGGTAGTAACAAACACAATAAAATGGGAGGGAGGGGTGGATCTGAAAGTAACATCACAATCAATGTGCAGCTAGGCTGTGCAGCAAGAAACCTAGACGTTAACCTCTAGAATTCAGACCAGATCTCTGTGACAGAGTTTAAATTGGGGTTTTAACTTATGTTTGTTTCTTAGAGGGAAGCAATACACGGACTGAAAATATTGGGTTGGCCAAAAAGTTCTTTAGGGGTGGTACGGAAGAACCTGAATGAACTTTTTGGCCAATTCAATACATGGAGTGAAAATTGAGGTCAAAATTCCAAAGGTAAATGTTAAATGCTTATCAAAGGGAAGTGAGGGAAAAAAGGATTGAGTACAAAGTAGAAAAAGTCTGAGTAGTTAGGAAGGAGGAGAGAAAAGAGGGAAAAAGTATAAGATGAGGAAAAGAGTACATAGTAGCAATTAAGCTACTGGGCTCTGGAGTCAGCTGTGTGAGCTCAGGCATGCTCTCTGTGCCTCTGTAAAATAGGAAGAGTAACAGTATCTATATCTCATAGTATTGCTGTAAAATTAAAAGAACTAAAACAAATAAAGAACTTAGAACACAGCCTGGAAGATAGAAAACTATGAATAAATTTCAGCTACCATCATCACCACCACCAGCAGCAGTTACACAGATTCATTCATTTGTTCACACAGATATCAGTTCAACCAACAGTTACCAGGTCCCACTGTACACCAGGTATAATACTAGATGCTAGAGATACAGCAGTGAACAAGCAACCAACGTACCGACTGTTGTATAATCTACATTTTATTCTAGTAAACGAACAAAACCAAAGTCAGAAAAGAAATTAGCAACAATGGTTAATACCAAAAGAGGAGAGGAACCAGGAAACCAGAAAGGTAAGACTCCACCACTCCTGCCTGGCTTCTCAAAGGGAAGGAAATCCAAAAAGGAGGGGATATATGTATACATATGGCTGATTCACTTTGCTGTACAGCAGAAACTAGCACAACACTGTAAAGCAACTATATCCCAATTAAAAAACAAAAAAAACAAATTGAATGCTGACCGAGTCATATCATGCTTGTCAAAAAATTAATTCTAAACTCTTTAAAACAAACAAAAACACCTTAAAATTGAAAAAATCCCTCACTGACGACCATTGTTTGTAAAAGCAAAAGAATATGTATTGCCTCTACTAGAAATTGGGCAATGAATCTTTCAAAGTCCTTAGAAAACATACTTTTCTTAAAATGGCTTTAATTAACTAAATTTTTTACTGTTCGTGGGAGACAAAACAAAATGTGTCCATCTGATATGTCAAATAAGCAAAGAATTAGAAAATAAATTCAAAGATATAATTCATGATGCAGCCAAATGAAGTATTCTTTATAATCAAAGAAGACAAGCAGGAAAATTATTATAGAATTACTTCCAAAATAAATTAACTAAGTAACCAACCAAATTAAACTGTAATGAATAACTGAAAATGCAGATCAAAGAAAGAGGGCAAAGACAATGTTATAAGACTCAGTGAAGAAAATCCAACCCAACAGGAAAAGAAATCATAGAAGGAAACACATGAAGCCATTAATAGTGCTTACTTCTGAGGATGAGAAGTAAGAGAAGGGTTGTAGGTTTATTATTTACATTTCTCTTTAAAGACCTGTAGAACACCATGAAACGTTCAACATGTTCATTACGAAAATCTCAGGAGAGAGAAAATGGCAAAAAATAATATTTGAAAACAAAATGGCCAAAACTTCCAAAATTTGATGAAAAACATGAGTCTACACATTGAAGAAGCACAACGAACTTCAAGTAGGATAAACTCAAAGAGATGCACACTGAGATATATTATAATCAAACTGTCAAAAGACAGAATCTTGAAAGCAGCAAAAGAGAAGTGACTTGTCATGTACAGGGATCCTTGATAAGATCAGAGCCTATTTCTCACCATCAACCATAATAGTCAGGAGACAGTGGGATGACATATTTAAATTGCTGAAAGAAAAAAACTATCAACGAAGAATTCTACATCTGGTAAAACTATACTTCAAAAATAAAGGAGAGGGACTTCCCTGGTGGCACAGTGGTTAAGAATCCACCTGCCAATGCAGGGGACATGGGTTTGAGCTCTGGTTGGGGAAGATCCCACATGCTGCGGAGCAGCTAAGCCAGTGTGCCACAACTACTGAGCCTGCGCTCTAGAGCCCGCAAGCCACAACTACTGAGCCCACATGCTACAACTACTGAAGCCCGCGCTCCACAACAAGAGAAGCCACCGCAATGCAAAGCCTGCGCACCGCAACGAAGAGTAGCCCCCGCTCGCTGCAACTAGAGAAAGCCCACACGCAGCAACAAAGTCCCAATGCAGCAATAAATAAATAAATAAATAAAGTCATTTCCAGATAAACAAAAGCTCAGGGAGTTCATCACTAGCAGAACTGCCACAGAAGAAATGCTAAAGGGAATGCTTCAGGATGACATGAAAGGACACCAGACAGCAACCTGAAACCATGAGTAAAGAACTGTGATAAAGGTAACTAAATATGTAAATGTGAAAGCCAGTATTGTTCTATTTCTGGTTTCTAATTCCTTTTTTTGTTCCTATGTGATTTAAAACACATATACCTAAAACAATAATTATAAATCTACGTTAATGGGCATGCAATGTATAAAACGTAATCTGTGAAATTAACAACATAAGGAGGAAGACAGAAAATGAGGGGCTTAAAAAAAATAACTTATAAGCTTTTGCACAGCAAAAGAAACCAGAAACAAACCAAAATGAAAATCAAAACTACAAAGAGGTATCACCTCATGCTGGTCAGAAGGGCCATCATCAGAAAGTCTACAAATATTAAATGCTAGAGAGGGTGTGGAGAAAAGGGAACCCTTCCACACTGTTGATGGGAATGTAAAGTGGTGCAGCCACTGTAGAGAACAGTATGGAGTTTCCTTTAAAAACTAAAAATAGAGTTATCATATGATCCAGCAATCCCACTCCTGGGCATATATCTGGGAAAGATGAAAACTAATTCGAAAAGATACATGCACACCAATGTTCATAGTAGCAGTATTCACAATAGCCAAGACATGGTAGCAACCTAAATGTCCATCGATAGATGAATGGATAAAGAAGATGTGGTATCCATCTTATTGAATGGATGGAATCCATAAAATGGAATATTACTCAGCCATAAAAAAAGAATGAAATACTGCCATTTGCAGCAACATGGATGGACCTAGAGATTATCATACTAAGTAAGTCAGACAAAGAAAGACAAATATATGATATCAATTACATGTGGAATCAGAAAATGTAATACAAATCAATTTATTTACAAAATAGAAGCAGACTCACATAGAAAAAAAACTTATGGTTACTAAAGGGGAAAGGGGAGGGGGAGGGATAAATTAGGAGTATGGGATTAAAAGATATAGACTACTACATATAAAATAGATAAGCAACAAGGATATATTGTATAGCACAAACAATTATAGCCATTATCTTGTAATAACTTATAACGGAGTATAATCTACAAAAATACTGAATGACTCTGCTGTAAAACTAAAAAATATCCTAGGGGCTTCCCTGGTGGCGCAGTGGTTGAGAGTCTGCCTGCCGATGCAGGGGACATGGGTTCGTGCCCCGGTCTGGGAAGATCCCACATGCCGCAGAGCAGCTAGGCCCGTGAGCCATGGCCGCTGAGCCTGCACGTCTGGAGCCTGTGCTCCGCAACGGGAGAGGCCACAACAGTGAGAGGCCTGCATACCACAAAAAAAAAAAATATATATATATATAGTAAATCAACTATACTTCAATATAAAAATCCTATTAGAAAATTTAAAAATATACGCAAAGTGCTGGGAGGAGGCATTCCATTTTTAATATGTTCTTATGTGTTAAATACACAAGTATTTGTGGATAAAATGATACTATTTATCTGATTTGAAATATTCCAATGCTTCCCCACCCCCCAAAAATTGGGAAGACAGATGAAACATGAAATGTAGAATGCTGATAACTGTCAAAGCTAAGATCATGCTTACACGGGAATTCCCTCCATTATTCTCTCTTCTCTTGAATGTTTTAAAAATCCATAATAAAAAAGTTTAAAAATATGCAGTTATGAGTTAGAATTCTGTCACTTCTAATTAGGCAGCTTTCAGTGTTACATATTCTGGATGAGGTTATTACATCCGAGGACTACAGCTCTTAATTTCAACAATTTATCTTGAAAGTTGCAATTCAAGACGAACTCGAGTTGAGGCTGTGTCAAAACAAGAAAAAATGGTCTCCTAAAATATGGTTCTGAGTTACTAGTAATCAAAGAAATGCAAATTGAAGCAGTAATGAGGTACCATTTTGGCTTATCAGATTGGCAAAGATATTTTTAAATAGCAATATTCAATACTGCCTAGAGAACAGCAAGACAGACACTCATTCACTGATGATAAAAGCATAATTCAGTACAAACATTTTGGGAATTACATGGCAACATGATTAAAGAATCTGAAAAGTATCCAAATATGTTGATCCAATAATTGCATTTCTAAAGATTTTAAGCCTTTGGAAATGATAGAATTTGTGGACAAATACTGATGATTAAGAATGTTCATTCCAGCTTTATTTATAATAATGAGATATTATAAATATGTCAATCCCAAGAAATAGCTATATGTTCAATCCCAAGAAATAGCTAGATGATTTATGATATAGCTATTTAACTAACACTAAAGATGATTATTTCAGAACAGCGGTTATAAATTCCAACATGGCAGAGAAACACATTCTTAACAATAAGAGAGCTCAATGCAGATGTGATTCTCAGAAAGGGGAAGGAAGGGGGTGGGAGACCTGTTTTTTTCTATACCCTTGCTCCCACTGAGAATAATTGTTTTAGAAGAATGTTTAATAATGAGGGGTAATTTTTATGTAATAGCATTGAATTTTTAAAAAGCTAAAACCAAAACTGTACACATACCATAGTATTAATGACATAAATACATATACACAAAGGATACACAAAAGGCTGGGAATGAAATACAAGAAAAGTTGTGGGGTCAGAAAACCCGTACTCATGTGCGCGCGCGCGCGCACACACACACACACACACACACACACACACATTTTTTAATAGTACTGACTCTTGAGATGAGAATGGATCAGTTTAACAGTTTCTTGATACGCCTGATCTCAACTATGCTTAAGCAGATGCCTTAAACAAAATTCTCCTGCTCAAAGACCAGAAATCTGGTAAAGGAAGTAGAAAAAGATTTGTCTTAGGTTCAGCAGAACCTCAGAAGGCCATGCAAATCAACTTGAATATGAGACAGAGTGTGGCCAGAGTTTGAAGAGTCATGGACCTCTATGTTACCCACAATAGCAAAAAGAAAAGAAGGGCTTGACATCCTCCTGGTAACATGGTTAATACCCAAGAAGATGTTGCTTGTGTGAAGGAGTAGGAGGAGGGTGAGATCACGCATATTTGTAAATACAACTATAAATGCTATGCAAACCGTTGCCTTCCAAGGCAAATTCAAGTTTTCTTTTTTCTGTGTGCAGTACGCGGGCCTCTCACTGTTGTGGCCTCTCCCGTTGAGCACAGGCTCCAGACGCGCAGGCTCAGAGGCCATGGCTCACGGGCCTAGCCGCTCCGCGGCATGTGGGATCTTCCCGGACCGGGGCACGAACCCGTGTCCCCTGCATCGGCAGGCGGACTCTCAACCACTGCGCCACCAGGGAAGCCATAAGTTTTCCTTTTTGAAACTCTCTGGAATTTTATTTTTCCAATATTTTCGATCCGTGGTTGGCTGAATCTGTGGATGCGGAACTGGTGGATATGGAGGGCCTACCGTATAATCGACGTACGGTCAAAGGGCTATTATAAGTTCATCTATTGAAAAACCACAAGAAGAGGAAGCCGAGAAGTGCAAAATGCGAACACAATAGCGGCTAAGAGCACTGGCAGCTGTAAGACAAGCTGTAAGTAAACACTCAATAGCAGGGAAAAAAAAAATCCCCACTACAGGATAAAAAAAAATAAAAGCCAGCAGTATTTACACGTCAGAAAAGCAAAGGAGTAATATGGAGCGGTGTTTCTCCATCCTTTGGGGGTTGGGAGAGAATAGAAGAGGTAAGGTTCTACTGGCATTCTGAACAAGACAGCTTTCACAGTGTAATAATGACCATTACCCTGAGAGCCATGAACACAGAAATTTTAAATATGGAAATGCAAGGAAAAGGAAAGAAATGAGAACAAAGAAAAGAAAGAAAAGATTAATAAGGGAGGCAATGTAAAGAGCTAAAGACGAAATCAAAATAAATAAAAGATCATAAATAAATGGTAAGATTTCTAGAGGAAGAAAGGCTTGACTACAAAATCATAGGACCGGTTTCTCTACTTTGCATGTAGAAGATCTAAACTGAGAAGTCTAAGGCCACCAACACAAGATAAATGAGAGAGGTAGCCTATCTACATAAGAATAAGTAGAAGTCAGAGGAATGGTGTCATACAAATCAATAAGCAGAAGGTTATGTTACAGCCTCTACCTCAGGGTGCAAACACGGACGGCAGTCACCTAAAGCAGCACAGCAACTTGGAAGTCCAAGGATATTGACAAAAAAGTAAAATCTCTGGCAAAGTTCCCTCAGGAAACAACCTCTCCATCATCCTGCAGCAGACAAAACCAGACAGAAACACTGGGACACAAAGTGTGCAGAAGATGTTATGAGAAGGGCATCTTGATATACCCAGAACACATCTTACAAAACCACTGAGACAAAGTAAATTTGAAAGGGATAATGGGGCAGCCAGAAACCACACAACTCTAACATCAATAAATCTGATAGATCTATTTCTCCAGAAATATTACTTGTAACAATTCACAAGTTCAAGTCCCAAATATTAAAGAGTAAAGGCTCCCTTCCTGGGTGATCAACTGTCCAAATGCATATGCCTTGTAGTCAAGGGACGTTCAGGCTGTCAGTAAGCCACTGTTAACAACCTCCTTGTGCCTAAGCTTGGCTCTGCAAAAAAAAAAAAAAAAAAAAAAAAACCCACACACACACACACACACAAAAAAGCAAGACCAGACTCATTAGAAGGTGACTCAGTTCTTGAAGTAAGCCTATAAAGTTTCCTCCCTGGAAAGCCTGTTAGTGACAAGATGTGCCTGAGTGTACAGCACTTTACCTCATGTCTGACTCATAAGAAAGTGAATCTGGAATGACAGCAAGAAGAGCCTGGAAGAAGAAGAAGGATGTTCGGAACTTGCTACACAGACACAAAAATGCCAAAAATTAAGCCTTTAATTCCAAATCCTTATCTGATTTGCATAATTCACCAAACCATACATTAATGAATGTACAGTCAAAGGGGTACCTTAAGCTCATCTCTTGAGCCATCCCCACTGCAGTGATACATAGATGAAATGAAAAATGAAAATCAAATAAACCTGGCTAAAAATATACAATGAAACAGCCTCAGGACCAGGAATTGGACCTAGCCGCCTGTTAGAGTGCACACGTGAGCAAAAACAACCACCGACTCAAGAAGAGCCTGCAAACAATTCCAAGAGATGTGTGGAAATGTAACATTCCACAAAGACAGCCAACAGAATCTACAATTAGAAGATAAATCTCAGTCAAAAAAAATTAAAGTGACAGAACAAGCAACTTTCAACCAAAGACATGGCTTCATAAAGATGGCAATTTTCCCAAATTAAACTGTAAATTCAATGCAATTCCAATCAATATCCCAAAGTTATGTCTGTGTGTGTGTGTCTGTGTGGGAGAGAAAACTGACAAAATGATCCCAAAATAAATATGAAAATGTATTAAGGGGCTAAGAATAAGCAAGACAGTTTTGAAGAAGGAGGGGTCTTTTGTACTAAATATCAACCTTATCACAAAGCTACAGTAACTCAGTATGGTAATGGGGCAAGACAGAAAAATTAATCAATATAACAGAGTAGAAAGTTCAGAAACATCCATGAATACAGGAAAACTTGATTACAACAGGCAGTCATTACAAATCATGGGGTAAAGGATAAATTATTCAACAATGATGCTGGCTCAATCAATAATCCATAAAGGGGAAAAAGAATCCCTGTCTCGTACCATACTTAGAAAAATATAGATACATACATATATATGTTTATGTGTGTATTTGTATATATACAGAAAGAGATCCTAAGTCCTTAATAAAAAGCATTTCGAAGTCAATGAAAATCACAAACATCTCAAAAGAAAAAAACAGTAATGAACCAAAACAGCACAAACTTCCGGTTATAAGTACTAGGGATGCAAGGTACAACCTTAGTTGTACCCAATACTTAGTTGTACCCAACAGAATAGTACCCAATACTAATTAAAGATTTGTAAAATGTTACGAACATAATGAACACTGCTGTACGTTACATATGAAAGTTGTTAAGTAAGTAAATCCTAAGAGTCTCATCAAAAGGAGAAAATATTTTTTCTTCTATTTCTTTAATTTTGTATCTATATAAGACAACGGATGTTCACTAAACTTACTGTGGTGATCATTCCATGATGTATGTAAGTCGATCACTGGTTCCTTGTTTGTAAAATCCTACCACTTGGAGATTTATTCCTGTATATATTTTCCTTTGCTGTGAACATTTAAATGAGAATGGACAAGGATTTTGAATCACTACTCTTGGAAATGTTAGAGAAAAGAGATCTAGGTATTAGTGAGAGACAAAAAAGGATAGAAAATAAAAGGTAGAGCAGTGGAGGTTTTTGGAGTATAGTCATGAGTAATCATTAAGAAGACAAAACAGGGCTCCCCTGGTGGCGCAGTGGTTGAGAGTCCGCCTGCCGATGCAGGGGACGCGGGTTCGTGCCCCGGTCCGGGAAGATCCCACATGCCGCAGAGCGGCTGGGCCCGTGAGCCATGGCCGCTGAGCCTGCGCGTCCGGAGCCTGTGCTCCGCAACGGGAGAGGCCACAGCAGTGAGAGGCCCGCGTCCCGCTAAAAAAAAAAAAAAAAAAGACAAAACAAACACAGGCCATAAAAATGCACCTTAGAACCTACCAGGAGGCAGGACATTCTAATTGTGCCATATTCTGGTGAGGTCCGATCTAAAGTTACCTTGGGTGGCACTACAGGTAGCTAACTCTGTGTTAAGGAGAACGTTTTAAACTATAATAAACTAAATAGATTAAATAAAATTTATCCCCAGGCTTTTTTTTTTGCGGTACGCGGGCCTCTCACTGCTGCGGCCCCTCCCGCTGCGGAGCACAGGCTCCGGACGCGCAGGCCCAGCGGCCATGGCTCACAGGCCCAGCCGCCCCGCGGCATGTGGGATCTTCCGAGACCGGGGCACGAACCCACGTCCCCTGCATCGGCAGGCAGACCCCCAACCACTGCGCCACTCAGGGAAGCCCTCCCCCCAGGCTTTTAATTTTAAGCATCAAATTCTCTGATTTCTTGAACTACAGTGAAACCTAAAAGTCAATAATTTAGTTATGGGTCAGACAGGAAAGAAAAAAAATGCTTCATTTACTATGCACAAACACAAACAAATTTGCAATTATCATGTGGTTGCTGTAGGGGAGTCTGAAATGTTACTGCAGGCAAGGTACAGAGACGTAGAAATTAACAGAATAGTACCCAATACTAACTAAAGATTTGTAAAATGTTATTAATGTTCTCTGTATTCAGTACAATTTCCTTTGTCCTCCTATTTAATGAACATAGTATCTAGAAGGGATTTCACTGATTCACTGTAATTCCCAACTTCAATGTAAATTTTCCTTTAAGTGCTAAACTCTTCAAACATGCCTTTTCCTACTGCATGGGTTTTTTTTTTAGGATATAATCTTTACTTTTGGTAAAGAAACCACTGTGTTCAAAACGCAGCTCCACTAAATGGAACCATCTAAAAACACAGGAGGTGGTTTGTGTACCCTGTTTCCCTCTTAGGGGTTATGAGGAGTAACTTCTGGAAATGAAGATGGTCTCCATCCTTTCTCCTATCCTCGTCCTCAGTCTCTACATCCTACCACTCCCAGAAACTGGCCATCAGGAGCGTAAAAACTAATCACTGCCTTTCCCCTGGGGAAGATGCACTTGAATTGTAATTGGTTATAAATATACAAATAGACCTACAACTGAAGGATTCTTCAGCGTCTTCAGTGTCTACCAGATATTTTCAAAGTACATATAGTCAAAAGAAGATAATTTTCTATCATGAACCAGAAACAGGAAAAAACTAGAAACGTTCTTTACGGTAATATAAAATGGAAGCTTCCTTCAATCACTGGAGCAGGACAGGGTCTCCCGACATCTTGAGATGCATGCAGTTCATGAGTTAGGAGGAAGATGACTGACGTATCCCCTTCGAGTTTTTTAATACAGGCAGAGAGGGGTTTTTTGATTTCAGGGTTTTTTGTTTGTTTCACAAACTCCAAAGGTAGAAGACATGTCATCAGAAAGACTCAAAAACTAGAAGAGATAAAGTTATTGAACTCCAAGGGTTGCTCAAATTCTACTTACATGATTTTTAACATTTCTAACTTGTCACAGTCAAAACACATTTTCCCCCCACTGTGTGGCTGGATGAAGGGGAGGTGCAAATGGCTACATATGATTTCAATCCAGTATCTCAGACTATGAAGGAACTAATGGCATAATTTCTTGATTCCTGTGAAGTGGGCAATGAGTTTCTGCCACACATACTAGCTTCTTCTGGGCCACGTCAAAGGAGCAAGCTATCTTCACATTGCCATAAGTCAAACAGAACTCATGGTTTCCACTATCTTCATTTCCCAAATACACTAAAAAGGGTCTTCAAATGTCAATTTGAGAAAGTGCTTCCTTCTTTCTGCTTTCAATAAGCAAAAGAAATTAGCTTCCGACCATTCTTTTTAACACCCTTTTTCTCCACACTTTTCATAAATCAAACATAATGATTCTCATAAAAAGGTTCAATTCTAATGTCCAAAATAGCAATACCGAAGCTAAAATTTTAAAATAAGCTTTGAGATGAATGGCCTTGAATGAGTCCATCTGGAAGATACTAAAGAGGAGGAGGAGGACATCTATGAGGTGGCAGGAGAAAACGCCCACTGGTCTGTCAGTGACGGGGGCCTGATGACTTCCTTGATTTGTGGCCGCAGATCTCAATCACATGTAACCCCAAACCACTTTCGATAAACATGAAAATTTTCCTTCAATGCTATTTGAAATGTCAAAGCAAATATCACTAAAAACAAATTGAAAGTGATGGTCATTTTTGAAAATGTCTGTTCATACCACCTGGGTGTGTTCCCCACCCCCAGCCCTTTACCAGAAGAAAATCCATGATCTGTGGACACTAGCACAAATATACCTACCTCGCAAATAAGCCTTGGTAAGCACCTCAGTTCCAACTCATTGTCCGGGACTAATTTTTTTTTAATCTTATTAAAAACACTGTGCTGAGTGAGTATAACACATATACCACAACAACTCAAGAATCCTGAGACACTGACAAAACCATTATTCTAGAAAATCGAAATAAAACATACCTCTCTCTGAGAGGTATGTAAAGATCAACTATCTCTCGCATCTTCCTTTCTACCTACATGTTCGTGTTCCGGCCTCCTCCACTTCAAACCAAGGAACAAATAACAACCCCAAACAAACCCCAAATCCTCCTTCTGTCTCCCTTCCAAGATGTTGTTTGTTTTCTGTCCTTACAAATGCTGTGCAATCCACCTTCCATCTCCACCAAACCACTGAGATTACTTTGATGATGGGCATCAATAACCTTCCATACATCCTGTATTTAGGGGGGTTTTAATCCAAATTAATTGATTTCTTCTTTTATCTTGATTACTTCCTTCTTCCCAATAGGCTTATTTTATTGTTACTTGTTTAACATTTGAACTTAATGCTTAGTTCATTGATATAGATTGCTAGTCGCCTACCAATACCCATTCACCCCTTCTTCCTTATAAGCACAATGTCTGAACTATTTGGGGACAACAATATACTCAGCTAAAAGATTACATTTCTCAGCCTCCCTCCACAAGATGTGGCTAAGGGACTAAGTTCTGGCCAAAAAGATGTAAAAGGAAGAGTTATACAAACTATCTTAGAAGGAAAAAGATGTGCTCTTCTAATACCTATCCTTGTACTGCCTGCTCAAAATGAAGGCTGGAATACCAACATGATGGCTGGAGCTCTAGCAAGTATTCTGGACCATGAAGTAAACTTCAGAATAAAGTCATTATGTTGAATGTCAGATAGGAACCTGGGTCTCTGATGACACTGTGAAAATACTGAAAAGAAAAAACTCACACTCTCTCCTGTGTTTCTCCTTTACTTTCCCACCACTACCATACTCACAACACTTCTGACACCAGAGGTATGGGTTTTTTTCCCCACACCAAGCAAGAATGTGACACCAGCTGAGTATCCTCCAATTCAACTCAGTTCTGACACTACCTACCTGGAGATAACATCAGATCCCTCAAGTGAAGCGCTCAGTGCCTCCAGACTGCCCCACCCCCACTTCAGATGCTAACTGCAAGTTCAGGTGGTTACCTGTGCTTCTGATGGGTGAGTTCCATGACCTCCTCGGGTGCGATTAATTTTCTAGAACGGTTCACAGAACTAAGGAAAACAGTTTACTTACTATATACCAGTTTATTATAAAAGGATATGATAAAGAATATGGATGACCACAGAGATGGAATAGCAGAGCAGGCAAGGTATGTGGGAAGGGGTGAGGAGCTTCTATGCTCTCTCCAGGCACCACTCTCCCAGCACCTCTGTGTTTTCAGTAACCTGGAAGCTCCCTGAACCCTGTGCCTCTGGGATTTTTATGGAGGCTTCATCATGCAGGCATGATTGATCATTAACTCAATTTCCAGCCCCTCTCCCCTTCCTGCAGGATATGAAAGTTCCAAGCTTCTAAGCTTGGCTTGGTCTTTCTAGTGACCAGTTCCCATCCACAAGGCCACCAAGAGTCACCTCATTAGAATAAAAGACACCCAGGAAATTCCAAGGGATTTAGGAACTCCGTGTCAGGAACCAGAGTCAAAAACAATATTGGAACAAAAGACACTCTTAACTTAGGAAATTACAAAAGTTTTACGAGATCTGTGCCAGGAACTGGGGACAGAAACCAATACATGTATTTTCTACTATCTCATAGCCGCCATAACGGTCATTGGTTCACCTTTATTTGGGCTTCTGTGACATCAGAAGGAAAAACATTTCTAACTTGATTATCCCACTCACTATTTGGGAGTCTCTATATGTAGTTAATCTGAATCCTACGTGCTACAATTCCCCTTTGGTTCAATTCTGGATATTGTTATGCAGTATTCTGACTTCCACTATTTTACAAATATCTGTAATTGTAGTTTTGATTTCCTTTTACCTAATGAAAATTACAAGTTACTCTTCTGAATTATCAAGTGATTGGGCTCTGTTTATTTAAACTTTTGCTGGTCTTACCACATTATGTTCGGTGGTCTATAAATGGTAAATTTTTATTTATCTATTTGTTTTCTGTCTCTCCTACCAGAGAACAGGAGCCTTATGTGCCTTATTTACTGATTCGCAGTGGCTAGAAGAGTCCTTACCAAATATTTAGCAATATCTATACTTGCTGAATGAATGAATGCAGTTTGTGTAGTTTAGATCTTTTAAACATTTGTTTATGATTGAGTATATTAAATTTTATGCACACATAAGAGGGAATCATAATAAAAATAAAAATACAAAGGAAGACTGCTAAGTATTAGAGGAAGGCAATCCATCATTATCAGTGAATAGTAGAGCAAGATTATATCACAGCATGGAAAAACACTTACGTTGCAAAGGAAACAAAGTTATACATATAGTATGATTACAGCTATGTTACCCAAAACTCAAAACTTATGCCTAAACAAGAACTATAAAGATAACAAAAGAGAATATAAGTCACACATCCCTGAATAAATCTGAAAAATGCAATTTAAAATACAGTGGGCAGCAGAAAGACATCCAGAAAAAAATGACTATAGGAAACACATACCCAATACATTTCAAGAGCCATCATAATCACTAAATAATTAAAAATAATGAAACTACAGTAACACAGGCATCTCCCAGCTAAGAGTAGTAATCTGTTCCTGAAATCTAACAGCATGCATAAAAATGCTAAGTGAAGCATATTTCCCATTATTTTAAATGGGAAAAATTAAAATGTGTTACACATCAACTCAAAGCCTCCAAAGACTTGCTTAAAATGAAACTAAAATAGGGTAAGATGCTCACAAATGTAACAACTATTACGTTAGCTACCAAATGTATAAGACACTACTTCCTGACTTAACCTCCAAAAACAAACAAGGTTAATGGCAACTGCTCAGTAAAGGCAGTGGCCTCTCCATGCGGGCACCACGGAGAAGCAAATCTCCCTCGGTTGACATGGTGAACTTTTCAAATCGTCTACACCTGGCTCTGATGATCTACCAATTGTATTTGGAATGCCATTCAAGATTTTTCTTGCATATCGTTTTGCTTTAAATGCTGTATTCAGTTTTGGAAAATAAGTAGAAATTTTGCCCTTGTAAACATCAATTTAAAACACTATACTGAAAGGCTTCTATGCTGTATGTGTTTGGGTATTAAAAACAAAAAGGTGTAAACCAACAACTGACAGGGAGATGGTCGGTAGGGTGTGCCTGTATTTGGAAGAGATGTCTCTTGCTATATCCTTCAGCTGATCTGATAACATGAATCGAAGGTCAAAGGGTAGATAAAACCCTATTAACTTGTGGATAACCAGATCTTTAAAACCATTTCTCATTTTTTGAGCTACAGTGTGTCAGTATCATTCACTACTATTCAAGCCACAATCTCCTCAGGGCTGACCTCAATACACAGCCAGCTTCACGTAAAAGACACTTTCACAAATAGAAAGAAAGTTTTGACCCTGAAAGTCATCCACCCGAAATGAATACTACTCTGTGTACTTGGCTTAGGCCATCAGGATCTAGAAACGTCTACTGGATAAATTCTCCACTGCTACATTAATGACCTATATAAAATTACAGAAAATTTTAAAGATAAAATATAAATTGTTCCTCTCTGATATTATCACAGATTTTGTTTATTTTTTTAAAAACCTGGAAAACATGTTAAATGTCACCCATGACTTCACAGTTATACAACTATTATTAATGTTTTTGTGCAATATAAGTCAAAAAAAGTCATTACTATATACTTTTCCAGCTTCAGTTAAATGACTAATTGAGTGTTTCTAGAACCACAGAATTATTTAACAGATTTTTAAAACTCTGTTGGTGTGCTAGGCATTATTAACCTGTGGAGAGCTAGCTCTTCAGGACTACTGCTTATTTTTTGAGTAATATAGATCCTTCCCCACTCTGATCCCAGTGTCTCTCCTGATGGTGTGCACGCTCCTTCCCCAGCACTTGTCTCCATGTGCTGAAACTGTCTGTTTATCTGCCTACAGGCAGACCTCAGAGATACCGCAGGCTTAGTTCCAGACCACTGCAATTTTGGTTTCTCAGTGCATATAAAAGTTATGCTTACACTCTACTTTAGTCTATTAAGTGTGGTAGCATTATGTCTCAAAAAATGTGCATACCTTAAGAAATACTTTATTGTTAAAAAATGCTAACTATCATCTGAGCTTTCAGCTAGTTGTAGTGGTAACAAAGATGACTGATCACAGACACCATAACAAATATAATTGTAATGAAAAAGTAGGAAATAGTGCCAGAATTACCAAAACGTGACAAAGAAACACAAAGTGAGCAAATGCTGTTGGAAAAATAGTGCCAATTAAGACTTGCTCGACACACGGTTGCCACAAACCTTCAATCTGTGAAAAACACAATATCTGCGAAGCACAATAAAGCGAAGTGCAGTGAAGTGAGGTATGCCTGTGTTTGTCCCCAGGACACTGCAACTCTTCTACGGCTCAGACCACATCCTAGATATAATTATATCCAGGGCCTAGCACAGGACCTGAAATATAGTAAGCTTGAAGTAAGAGGTGGCTGAAATGAATGCAGTAAAAACAGTCTCCAAAGTGTTGAGAATCATTTGTAACCAAAAATTATTTTAAGAGGCAAATGATCACTACTTAGATCAGAACTAATTTTTTTAACAATTTATAGCACTAACACTATTGAACCCATGTCCCAAGCAATGTACTAAGAGTTTTACTTGTGTTATGTCATTTAACTCCTCAACACAGTCTGGTGAGTCATGAACTATCAATACTTTAATCCCGCTTAACTGGTGAGAAAACAAAGGTTACAGAGATCAGTAGTTTTGCCAAGGTCACGAAGCTGGTATGGAGTCACATACCTCCACTCTGCTCACTTTCCAAGGACTATAAAGACCCCCATGAGGTTCCAATCAAATACTTTGACTAAACACTAATTACAGAAAAAAATCACTGCCTGAAAGCTTCTAATGGGTGGAAAACAAACAAAAACAACAGGAGATGGAGTATAAAATTTTTTTGGGGGGGAGGGCCACGTTGGCACGTGGGATCTTAGTTCCCCAACCAGGGATCGAACCCGTGCCCCGTGCAGTGGAAGCGCCGAGTCCTAACCACTGTACCACCAGGGAAGCCCCAAGAACTCAATGTTTTTTAGTAAACATTGTATCAAATGGTGATCAAATAACATGTTTAAGATGACTAATTACTAGCGTTAACTCTTGGGAAATTATATTACGTGTTGGTTAGAATAGTTAGGAAAAACAAATATGTGTAATGTTAATGAAATAAGAGCTCAAAATGAAAATGTTTGTACATGAGACAATTAAAATACCCACTCTCTATAACCCACTATGATCTGACATCCATCAAATTTCTGCTCTCTGCTAGGGGCTTTTTAGCTTCTATCCCACCTTCTCTGCTTTACTCAAGTTTCAATAATGTCTGTTACTACTAGAAAGAAGAAGAATATAAAAGTTTTTACAATTCTCTTCCCTAGAAAAAATTATCTTCTTGGGGCAGCTCCTTGATGGTTATCCTTTTTGAAAATAAGTAACACTCTGAAAAGGTGCAAAGTGGAAAACAGCCAAAGAGCTCCCTCTACCTCCAGACGCTCAAGTCAAAAAGAATTCAAATGTATAGGTGCATATCGTAATTTATTTAATTGGTTCTCTACTGATGGATATTTAGTTTGCTTCCAATCTTTTGTTATTATAAGTAATGTCACAATGAATAATCTTCTATACATTTTACTTCATGTGGATGGAAGTATGTCTCAGGGTAAATTACTTGATGTGAACTGCTCATTCAAAAGGCACATGCCCTTTTTATTTTAACAGACAGCATAAAAGTGTCCTTAAGGGACTTCCCTGGTGGCGCAGTGGTTAAGAATCCGCCTGCCAATGCAGGGGACACGGGTTCGAGCCCTGCTCCAGGAAGATCCCATATGCCGTGGAGCAACAAAGGCCATGCGCCACAACTACTGAGCCTGCGCTCTAGAGCCCACAAGCCACAACTACTGAGCCTGCATGTCACAACTACTGAAGCCCATGCACCTAGAGGCCATGCTCTGCAACAAGAGAAGCCACCGCAATGAGAAGCCCACGTACCGCAACAAAGAGTAGCCCCCACTCGCCACAACTAGAGAAAGCCCGTGCGCAGCAACGAAGGCCCAACACAGCCAAATAAATAAATAATTTCTTTTTAAGTGCAAATATTTTTTTTTAAAAAGTGTCCTTCAAAGGTGAGATTGTACCAATTTGTATTCTCACCAGAAATATATGAGAGTACTTTTTTCCTTACTGTTATTTTTATTTGTATTTAAAAGCCATTTGCATTTCATGTTCCATTAAGGGTTTTTATCTTTGGCTTATTTTTCTATTGTTTTATTGGTCTTTTTCTTAATGATTGGTAGTACCATTTTCATTAAATTCAGTACTTTTTAAACTTTCCTAACTTTATTCACTTTATTACCTTTATTTTAAGACTTCACTTAAAAATCTTTTTTTCAGAACTATCCTTATCCCAAAATACACCATTATACAACTGAGAAATATTTAAGGAAAGAAACAAGATGCTTGACTAGTATTTTTATGAGGTCTACAGGCAAAATCAAGGGATC
Organism: Phocoena sinus; assembly: GCF_008692025.1. Lineage (NCBI taxonomy): Eukaryota > Metazoa > Chordata > Mammalia > Artiodactyla > Phocoenidae > Phocoena > Phocoena sinus. The sequence goes on along the minus strand of NC_045777.1, from coordinate 73,888,690 downwards.
TTATCCCTCTAACATTAACAGATCATGAAGCAAAATGATGATTCATGAAGATAAGTCTAAGAGGGAAACAGAATTTTTTTCATATGGTGATCATTACAGTTTCCAGTGTTTGGGAACTTACATTTTTTTATTTGAAGCTACTGCAAAAAATATGTATTTTATATATACATACTTTATACATATATGTAAATAAATATGGAGATGCCACCAAAATATATATGCACACACGTGTATACACATATGTGTATGCATGTGTCTATATATACTTGCTTCAAGTATTACCAATATTTGTTCCATTTTAAAATTCAAGATAAAAAATGATCCACAGATAAATACATATGAAGTAAGGCAACAGGGAAGATGATGTACTACAGATATTTGTATCAAAATTATTTTCAGAACCTCCCTTCTGCAGTGAAGTTCTCCTGCTTAGAGAGAGTTACAGAGTTAAAATAAACAAACAAACAATTTCTGGTCTTGAGAATAAACATTCAAAGCAGAGACCAGGTAAACTCAGAATACTTTAAAATGTACATACTCAAAACAGATATAAATTTAAGTCAGCTGAATAATTTTTATTTAAAAGAATATATATTTTAAAAACTGAGGACATAAAGTCCTCAACATGACAGATTATAAATTCTCACTAAACCATTTTGGAGGCTTATAAATAAGTTTTCATTTATTAAGTCTTACTCTGTTTTATAGGCCATTCCAGTAAGCACTTTCCACAATAATTCATTTAATCCTCAAAACAAGCCTATGAGGTAAGTGCTCCTTTATCCCCATCTTACAGATAAAGGAACTGAAGCACAGAGCACTTACCTCATAGGCTTGTTTTGAGGCATTGTGGCCCCAGAACGCAGTAGGCCACGTGTGTATTGTCTAGGTACTACTATCGATGTTGAGAATCCGGATGGACTCTTGCCAGTGAAGGAGTTCACTATAGCAAGAGCATCGGACTATCCAACTAATAACATCTTCCACACTTTACCACCTTGAGCTGCAGCAATGGCCCACCGGAGAGCGCTCTGCCAGGTGCAAGGTGACCAGGGTTACAGCCAAGCCTGCAGGTGGTGGAGGACATCCCACAGATATTCACCCCACTAAATAGAGGAACGTAAAATAAAAACCACAAGTCCTGATGGATACCAAGTCATATTCATCAGACTGGCAAAACTTAAAAAAGCATGACAATACATTAAAACTTAAAAATGTTAAAAAGCTGAGTACTTTGAAAAAAATCTAGTTAAATGGAAGATGTATATATCTTAAAAGCTGACAATACCACATATCTGTGAGGACAGAAAATGGAAACTTGAATACACTGGTCTCCAAAGCCACTCTCCTGAGTACTTTGAAAAAATCTAGTTAAATGGAAGATGTGTATATCCTACAATCCAGCAATTTTCACTCCTGGGTATGGACCCTAAAGAAACTACTGCATGTGTATACAAAGAAACACTTTCAGTAATGTTCACTGCAGAGTTGAAAACTTCAGAAAAACTCAAATGCCCATCCCCCGGAGAATGAATAATACATTGTAGAATATTTATAAGATGGAAAGCTTATAGAGCAGTTACAGTGTCTCAAAAGCTAAATGTATCAGCATGAGTAAATCCACAAATATAATATTAAACAAATAAACAATAAAAAAGGCGGTGGGGGGCAGGGAATGGGGAGTTATTGCTTAATGGATGTGTAGTTTCAGTTTGGGAAGATAAAAAACTCTGGAAACGGACTGTGGTGATGGTTCAACAACAATGTGAACATTCTTAATACCACTGAACTATACATGTAAAAATAGTTAAAATGGTGAATTTGATTTTTTCTAATGCTCAAAACAAGAAGAGCTTGCAGAATGCTATGATGATACTATTATATACGGTTTTAAGATATGAAAAACAGCTCTGTTGTTTACAAAGTTGTAAATATAGAGTGAAGTATAAAAATAGCATAGAATGATAAACACCAAATACAGGACACAGATTATCTCTGAAATAGAGGGAAGGAAAGGAAATATGAAAGAAAAGAGGTTCATAGGGACTGCAACTGAATTTATAATGTTTTATTCCTTAAGCTAGATGGTAGTTATATTGGTATTTACCATCTTATTTACTCTATTTTTTACATCTCCAAAATATTTAGTCATACCTACAAAATTGGGGATAGAGGGCATTATACTTTAAAACATAAACACAAGCACCCCATGATGTTTTTAGATGTTTCTATCTAGACCTTATGAGGTCAGCACTGCTATTAACCCCATTTTACAGATGAGAAAACTGAGTCTCTTGACCAATATTAGCCAGGAAGTGGTAGAGACAGGACTCCAACATGAGCAGTCTTATTTAAGAATCCCAAGCTCTTAACTGCCACACAAGACAGACTGTTGGTTAACGATGAAATATACATCAAAAGGAAAGGAGATAAATCTAATTTGCTCATTCACCAAACATTTATCATGTGGCTATTGTGTGTCACCCTGTGATAAGAGCTGGGAGAGCAAAAATGACATGACGTACACTGTGCCTTCTCTCTGGGACCTTTCAGTTTGCAAGAAGAAAGACAATTAACTAAGCAATCACAACCCACCGTGGTAAGCACTATGATGGCGTGTTACAAGATAGCACAAGGCACCACTGGCATGTAAGTGCTGGAAACAGACTGGGGGGGAGGAGGAGGAGGACAGAGAAAGGGAAAGCCACCAAAGACAAGACCTGCAAATTAAATTGTTAGACCCACAGAATAAGATAGTACCCAGACAATAAGACCAGTGCTGAAGTGTTACATGTACTACTGTGGAAAAATGTCTGTGACACACTGTTAATGGAAAAAAAGGTCAAAATCAACACATATAGCATCTCCTTGGAATGAACTGGCACTGATTTAAGTTTCAGTATACAATAAGCTTATCACATCAATGCATAAAGGATGAATTATTCAATAAATGATCCTGGATAACTAAATAAAAGTGAATACAAAATTGTATCCCAGTTGGATTAAAGAGTCAAGTTTTTTTAAATTAGGCCATGAAAGAACAGGAAAATATGCATAAATATTTTTATAACCCAGGAGAGGTGGGTGAGGACTTTTTAAACACATCACCAAAGGCAGAATTCACAAAGAGAAAGACGACTAGATCTTGAAGGAAAAGCTGGAAGACTTAGAGTACCTGATTTCAAAAGTTTAAATTAACCTTGACTTGCTGCGTTATACCATATATAAAAATGTATCTGAGGGTGACACCACCAAGAGGGCAACAGAGGTTGTTCCTGACTTCACTCCCTCTCAGAATTACTAACAACTACTCAAAAACAAGACACCACTGAGAGAATTGTAGAACACGGGGGTGAGGCTGAAGCACCCCCTGCACCACAGAGACCAAGACAGACTGCGATAGAAGGTAAGAGAAGGGGCTGCACGTTGACCACACTGCCCCTACCCCAGGGTAGTGCAGCAGCACACAGAGGGGTCTCCTAAGTCTCCAGTTCCTCCAATAGGAAGAGAACCCAGCGGGGACAGGCAACATCCTCCCTGCCCCCAGCAAAATGGGTCACTTTGTGGGAGCCCCTACTCTGATACTGCACCAAGGGGACTGCAGGGAATCTTCGGGCGCAAACACTCAGAATCTGACTGTCACAGAGAAGCGGGGAGGGGCCTGCAACAACCAGCATGTGATCTTGGGAGACTGACTTCATACCTGCAGTGTCCAGGCAGTGACCCCAACCAGCGGCTCTGCTCACCTGCTGAGCACCCAGGGTGCGCTCTGACCAGGGAACTTGGTGGGGGGCAGATCTGCCCGATTCGGATCCTCAAACAAGGAGTTTTGCTGCCCTAGAGCCCAGTTTGCCTGTGCCCAAGCGAGGAGCTGAATCACAATCCCATCTGCTGTGGACAGTGTCCTCCAGCCTCATCTGACCAGAAGAGTTGGTGACAACACCTGGAAGCTGTGCAGTCCAGAAGGACTCCAGCAGAGAGGTGTGCAGGCAGAGCCGAGAGTCTGCAGACCAAAGCCAATGGCCCTGCTCAGTCAGGAAACCTGGGGTGTGACAACAAAAAGTTTTACCAGTTTTAGAGCTTCTTCTCCCGCTGCACCCAGTCTGGGAATCTAATTCACAGGCCCACTTATTGCTGAATACAGCCTTCAGCCTGTCCAACCAGGGAGTCTGACCAGAGCACAGGGGAAGCTGCACAGCCCATTCAATGGCCCTATGTACAGCGGCACTGAACAGAGAGCACAGCCCATGTCTCCCCGACCTGCAGAACAGAACCGATGGCCTTCCCTGACCAGGAAATTCAGTGCACACTCTGGCCTGATTCAGGCCCCCAAACAACCAGCTATACGGGACCTGGATCCCATCTGGCTGGCCTGCCAGGGCAGGGAAGCTAATTCACAGCCCCCATCTACTACAGAATATAGTACACAGTCAGGACCATTGAGTAAGCCTGATCAGAGGATCCAGGCAAGCATGGAGCCCCTCCTCCAGCCTCACTCGTGTGGGGAACCAAGCCAGCAGCCCTATACAAACTTCTCAGGCAGTGGCACTCTGCCCCCATCCCCATTCTCAGAGTTCAAACAAGTGCCTCACCCAAAACAGACCAGAATAGCAGGCCCCAGCTGCCCAAGGACATTACTAGAAGATACACCCAGAAACCCAAACTGAGCTGCCTGGTGAAGAACTGTCTCTGCCAGAGCAAACCTGTGAAGTCTGGAAGAAGAGCCCAGTTACTCAAATGCACAGAAAAATATGTAAGGAACCAAGGGTCGTCAAAAGTCAGGTAAATATGAAACCACCAGGGCTTCCCTGGTGGCGCAGTGGTTGAGAATCTGCTTGCCAATGCAGGGGACACGGGTTCGAGCCCTGGTCTGGGAAGATCCCACATGCCGTGGAGCAACTGGGCCCATGAGCCACAATTACTGAGCCTGCACGTCAGGAGCCTGTGCTCCGCAACAAGAGAGGCCGCGATAGTGAGAGGCCCGCGCACCACGATGAAGAGTGGCCCCCACTTGCCACAACTAGAGAAAGCCCTCGCATGGAAACGAAGACCCAACACAGCCATAAATAAATAAATAAAGCAAACTGTCAACAAGTAAAAATAAATAAACACTATTAAAAAAAAAAAAAAAAGAAAATCTATTAAAAAAAAAAAAGTCAGGTAAATATGAAACCACCAAAAGAAACTAATAGCTCCAACAACTGACTCTAAAGAAATGGAGACTGATGAACTATCACACAAAGAATTCAGAACAATCCTCTTAACTACAAGAACTACAAGAAAACACAGAAAGACAACTAAACAAAATTAAGAACACAATGCATGGACAAAATGAGAAGTTCAACAAGGAAACAGTAACCATCGAAGAAACCCAAACAGAAATCCTAGAACTGAAAAATAGAGTAACTGAACTAAAGAATTCAATAAAGAGTTTCAAAATTAGACTCACCGCACATTTAAAAAAGAAAACAAAACAAAATAATAAGCAACTTGGAGGACAGAACATTGGAAACTGTCAAAGGAACAAAAAGGGGAAAAAAATGAAAAACTGAAGGAAGCCTACAGGAATTATGGGATACCATGAAAATAAACAATATTCGCATTATGGGAATTCCATAAAGACAAGAGAAAGATAGAGGGACAGAAAGTATATTTAAAGCAATAATGGCTGAAAACTTCCTAACCTCGGGAGAGAAATGGACATCCAGATCCATGAGGCCCAAAGGACCCAAACAGGTTGAATTGAACAGGATCACACCCAGACACATTATAATTAAATTGCCAAAAGTCAAAGAAAGAATTTTAAGAGTGGTGAGAGAAAAAAGAGAACTCACAAGGGAACTCCCATGAAACAATCAGTGAATTTTGCAACAGAAACTTTTCAGGCCAGGAGAGAATGAGCTGTCATATTCAAAATACTGAAAGAAAATAACTGTCAACCAAGAATTCTATACCCTGTAAGGCCGTCCTTCAGACACAGAGAGAGGGGAAGATTTTCCCAAACAAACAAAACCTGGGGGAGTTTATCACCACCAGACCCGCCTTACAAGAAATGCTAAAGGGCCAGTTCTCTGAGTGGAAGCAAAAGAATGATAATTAACATCATAAAAACATAAAAAGATGGATGTGGCAAACATTTCACAATACATGTAACTCAAACAATCAGGCTACAGGCTTTAAACTGATACAGTGATATGCCAATTATTTCTCAATAAAATTGAAAAAAAATTTTTTCCTTAAAAATAAGAAAAAGGTATCCCCAAGACAAGACTTTGTCCTTCAGACCCTCAGCAGAATTGCCCCAAACCACTTACTCCTCCCTTTGGGCTGTACTTTGGTCTAGCTAGGCCTCCCCAGGTCAGAGAATCCCCTCAAGAAGGACCAGCTCCCAGCCTACCTAATCCTCATCTACCTATGGGCAAAAGCATGAACAAGAGTTTTGAATTAACTCTTTGCTCCCTCTTACCAAAACTGTATCCCCTAAGAGCTTTGTCCAGAAATATGCCCTAAACTTCTATCAGAATGCAAAAACGGACAAGGGGAAGCTTAAAGCTCTCTCCACCCAATATTTAGTAAGTGTCAGCCACTCACATTAGCAATCAATCCCCCTGTTGTTGGACACCTGTGCGGATGGTAATACTCTGGTGCTGCTGGCCCCAGGATCCTTGGCACAATTCCAATGGTTCCTCTATTCCTTCCACACACTTTTTTTTTTTTTTTTTTTTTTTTTTAACATCTTTATTGGGGTATAATTGCTTTACAATGGTGTGTTAGTTTCTGCTTTATAACAAAGTGAATCAGCTATACATATACATATGTTCCCATATGTCTTCCCTCTTGCGTCTCCCTCCCTCCCACTCTCCCCATCCCACCCTTCCAGGCTGTCACAAAGCACCGAGCTAATATCCCTGTGCCTTGCGGCTGCTTCCCCCCAGCTATCTACCTTACTACGTTTGTTAGTGTGTATATGTCCATGACTCTCTCTCGCCCTGTCAAAACTCACCCCTCCCCCTCCCCATACCCTCAAGTCCGTTCTCCAGTAGGTCTGCGTCTTTATTCCTATCTTACCCCTAGGTTCTTCATGACATTTTTTTCCCTTAAATTCCATATATATGTGTTAGCATACGGTATTTGTCTTTTTCTTTCTGACTTACTTCACTCTGTATGACAGACTCTAGGTCTATCCATCTCATTACAAATAGCTCAATTTCATTTCTTTTTAAGGCTGAGTAATATTCCATTGTGTATATGTGCCACATCTTCTTTATCCATTCATCCGATGATGGGCGCTTAGGTTGTTTCCATGTCCTGGCTATTGTAAATAGAGCTGCAATGAACATTTTGGTACATGACTCTTTTTGAATTTTGGTTTTCTCAGGGTATATGCCAAGTAGTGGGATTGCTGGGTCATATGGTAATTCTATTTGTAGTTTTTTAAGGAACCTCCATACTGTTCTCCACAGTGGCTGAACCAATTCACATTCCCACCAGCAGTGCAAGAGTGTCCCCTTTTCTCCACACCCTCTCCAGCATTTATTGTTTCTAGATTTTTTGATGATGGCCATTCTGACTGGTCCACACACTTTTATAATTAAGGCCTTACTAAATAAACCCTCCTCAAATTACCCTAAAAAAATTAATTTGAGATGATTCATAGTCCCAAATGTGAAAGAAAAATAAAGCTTTTACAAAAAAGAAAAAAGAAAATATCTTCATGACCTTGGGGTAGACAAAGATTTCATAAACAGGACATGAAAAGCACTAACCATAAAACTTCAACAAATTAATAAATTGGGCTTTGTTAAAATTAAGAACTTCTGTTTATCAAAATATATCATTAAGAGTAAAAAGGCAAAAAAAGACTAGAAGGTATCTTGAAAACATGTATCTGACAAAGCTCTTGTATCCAGAATATATTTTAGAACATCTACAAGTCAATAAAAAATCAACAATAATCCAAATAAGGAACAAAAGAATTGAACACATAATTCACATAAGAAGGATAGCCAAATGGCCAATCAGCATCTGTAAAAGTATTCAAATTGAAAGGTATTCACTGGGGAAATGCAACCTAAAACTACAGTGAAATATCACTAAACAACAATGAAGATGGCTAAATTTTGAAGTGGGGGGGGAGGTCAGAGAATGTAGAACAACTGGCCTTCTCACACACCGCTGGGAGAAATATAAATCAGTACAATTACTTTGGAAAACTGGTAGTATCTACTAAAGTGGGATGTACACTTACCCTGTAATCTAACAATTCCGCTCTACATATTTACCCAACAGAAATGCAGGTATATTTATATATCTACAAGAATGTCCATAAAAATTATTCATAATAGTGAAAAACATAAAACAATTCAAATGTCCACCAATGGTAGAAACACTGAATAGTTTGTTGTATAGTCATATACTATATAGCAGTAAAAATGAATGAATTGTTGCATATAACGTCATGGAGAAATCTCAAACAGGGTACTGAGCAAAAAAAAAAATCAAACACAAAGGAATACATAATAAATGGTTCTATTTGTATAAAGTTCAAAAATAGTCAAATCAAAAATAAATGTAAGGCCTGGTGGCGCAGTGGTTGAGATTCCGCCTGCCGATGCAGGGGACATGGGTTCGTGCCCCGGTCCGGGAAGATCCCACATGCCGCGGAGCGGCTAGGCCCGTGAGCCATGCCGCTGAGCCTGCGTGCCTGGAGCCTGTGCTCCACAACGGGAGAGGCCACAACAGTGAGAGGCCCGCGTACCACAAAAAAATAAAAAATAAATAAAATAAATAAATGTAGAAGTTCAAGAATGGGCAAAATAATGTATGGTGACAGAAGTTGATAGAGTTGTTCATGATATTTTAAATAAAAAGTACAGTTGTAAAAATATGTAATGATCTCATTTTATAAGTAAAATACACACACACTTACATACGTATAAATTAAACTCTGGAAGAAAAGCAGCACTATAGTAATAGTATTTTTACCTTTGAATTCTGTTAGCGTATAAGTCATCTTATTTTCTTCATTATGGGAATATTTATTTTCTAATTTGTTTTTAGCAGATATGGTTATCTAATGTTTAAGGTAGATAAAGATAGATAGATAGTTTAAGATAAAGGAAATGTCTTTAATTTCTTCTTTAAACAATATTATTGCTCTGGGTTCAAAAGGTTAATATTCATTACATTAATATCTTTTGTTCACTCTCCCCACTTCCATCCTTCCATTCGACCCACTACACAACAGTTTCTATGCAAAACACTGTATTCTACTTCTTTTTGACACAGTCATTAGAGGCCAACTGGTAAACCAAGTTTCTTTTTTCATCACCCCTTAACCTTCCCTCAATATCTTCATGAAAACTCATTGTTTCTTTGAATTGTATGTAATACACAATACTTGCATGGGATTGTACCAACACCATTATCAAATTCCTCCCAGAGTCACTCTCTATATACACTCTTCATCTTGAAAGCTTGAAAAGTTGTCTTCCCTAAGCTTCCTTCTTTGGCCCTCTTTAGACACTTCTTGGATAATTCCATCCACTTTCTTGCCTTCACCTGCAATCTACTGCTACAGAGATGACTTCTAAATCTATATATTCACACTCCAACATTCCTCTGAGTCCCCAAGTCATGTAAGCAATGATCTACTAGACATCACTTAATGTCTCAACATGAACCTAAGATGCAACACGTTCATCTTTCCTTAAAAAGCTTAGGCAGAAGTCAGGTCTGGAGAAAACCTATTTACTAGGGAATTTCCTGGGGCTGGGGGAAGCCAAACACTTCGTAGGCACTGGCTTTGGAAAACACCATGGGAGAGATCAAGGTCAGCAGTCTTAGTCTGATTTCAAAAGTGGCTGAAACCAGAATATCCTTTTAGCCAACCAGAGGAGGGTGAAATGGCATTAAACCCAAGATGGCTGGAATCAACACCCTGGAAGATCCATGCCTACAGAGAGGGTACACGCAGGTTAGATAAAGGTAAAGGGCAAGATAAAGCCTAAGAAAAGACAATAATAGGAAACAAATATCCAGACCACAGCCAGATGGACTAAGGCTCAAGAGAAGCCTTTGGCATCAATAAGGGGAGGTGGAAATAAACCAAATAGATCAATAAGCAGGGGAACCAGTCAGAATGATGGAGGGGTGATTAGCTTGTCCTAAAAGGGAGGGAAGAAGACAGGCTATTTCATTGACTCTAAGATATTCTAGATTGTAAGACACACAATTATTTTATGTACCATCATTTTATGTCTCTCCTTTATGAAAGTAACAATGCTAGCAATTAAATACGACATGCCATCTCTGGCTATCTGACTTTAGCAATGTTAGAAAGTAACAAACTGTGCATGCTGCAACTGGAGAGCAGCAGAGGCACAAGGCCCCCTCTCAGGTGTGCTCAGGACAGGAACCTGATTTACACTCAGGCCCCCATGATATGGAGAAGCAGGCTGGAACACAGTCTTGCGAGACCCTGATACTGGCCAACAAGCAGGAAACTGAGTGAGGAGGGAAAAGCCCAGTCTTCTCTCCCATGTGCCTGCTTTACCACTCACACACAACACTGCACTTCTGACACCTCTAGTCACCAAATGTGCGGGGGATTTTCCCTCACCAAGCAATTCTCTGCAACACCAGCTGGTGTCCTACAAATTAACTCAATTCTGAGACTACACCCTACTGGAGAGGCCAGTCCCAAGTCTAGGTTATCACCTGTGCTTCTGGCTGATGGGCTCTAAATCAGAGGTTCCCATAACCCCCTCCTCTGGTTTGATTAATTTGCTACAGCAGCTCACAGAACTCAGGGAAACACTGACTTAGGTTAACCAGTTTATTAAAGGGTACAGATGAACAACCAGATGAAGAGACACATAACGCAAGGTCTTGGGAGGGTCCTGAGCACAGGCACTTCTGTCCCCATGGAGCTGGGGACGCATCAACCTCCTGATATGTGGATGTGTTCACCAACCTGGAAGCTCCCCAAACCCCTTAGTGGGATTTTTATGGAGGCTTCCTCTCGCAGGCACAATCAATTATTAACTTCATTTCCAGCCCATCTCCCCTCTCTAGAGAGGGGTGTGTGTGTGTGTGTGTGTGTGTGTGTGTGGCAAGGGGGTGCTGAAAATTCCAAGGTGCTTTATTAGAATAAAAGACGCTCTAACGCTCTTATCACTTAGAAAGTTACAAGGGCTTTAGGAACTCTGTGCCAGGAACTGGGGACAGAGACCAATATATGTATTATCTCACACTGTTACTGATGAAAAACTATGCTGTCTTTAACCTGAAGGTCATAGAGAAACTTTAATAGCATGCAAAACTGCTCATGACCCGATGTTAACAACAAAAAATAGCAACATATAAAACTGAACCATATACGCAAAACCAATCACTCTCTCCCTCTCAAAGGATTAACTAGAAGTACTACTTCAAAACGTCAGTAGTAGCTGCCTCAAGGTCCTGGAATTATAGGTAGCTTCTTCATTTGTTCCTTTATATTTCTCTTTACTTCCCCCCAAATTTCTATATTCAATGTGTAATTTTTATAATCAGAGATAAGGTCAAATATTAGTTTTCTAAAACCTGCCAGTTGTGGGTCACATGGATACTTTGGTTTATTTAAATATTAGATATAGAGCCATCTCATTCATGTATAATAAGCCCTTCTTAACAGCGAAACAACAATCCTCCGATAACATCAGGTCAATGCATGCTCACATCCACAGAACTAAGTTCATTTTGGATACCCCAAAATATGTAATGCGGGAAATTATTTTTGTCTTTCCAACATGAGGTTTCAAGAATATCAGTATTATTGCTCAAACGTGGAAAAGGATTAATTGCTTCCATTTCCTGCTGGATCTTCAACTTGGCATAATAATGTGCCAAGAGAAACACATCTGGTCACACTTCTGATAAAAGTCTACTGCCAGGGCTTCCCTGGTGGTGCAGTGGTGAAGAATCCACCTGCCACTGCAGGGGACACAGGTTCGAGCCCTGGTCCAGGAAGATCCCACATCAGCGGAGTAACTAAGCCTGTGAGCCACAACTACTGAGCCTGTGCTCTGGAGCCTGCAAGTCACAGCTACTGAGCCCATGTGCCACAACTACTGAAGCCCACGTGCCTAGAGCCCGTGCTCCACAACAAGAGAAGCCACCGCAATGAGAAGCCCATGCACCGCCAACGAAGAGTAGCCCCGCAGCAACTAGACAAAACCCGCGTACAGCAGCAAAGACCCAACGCAGCCAAAAATTAAGTAAATGAATAAATAAATTTAAAAAAAAAGTCTACTGCCAAAGGTAGGCAGTGCTGTCTTGCACAGACGGATTTCTTTTTTTTTTTTAAAAAGGACTGTTCGACAAGTAGCTGCCATGTCCAGAAATTGAAGCTAACACATTTTATGCTGTGTTATCTTGATGGAATTGCTTTTTAGCCCCACATACTCAAATACCAATCTATTTCTCCCCTCATATTTGAAAAGGAACATTTAGACAAAGGAAAAAAATCTTGAAATGTAACCTTTATACTTGCCAAGAGTAATAAAACAAAATATGCTACCTTCTTCTACTTTGGGTGGTACTAGATCATACGTAGGCTGAAAAGCTTGGGAAAAATCGGATTTCTTTGTTTATAAAGTTTAAGAAATTCTTTCTTGTCAAATGTCTTTTCTTGCTCAGGTATACTTAAAGCTCAAACAAGTAACAGAAGATAACAGTATGGATGTTCTAATTGAAACATCTCAAATATCACTTTTCAAAGTTTTCATTGAAAAACTCAAATGATTATCAGATGACAGTGATCATATATTTGACCCTAGCTAATAAGTATAGTCACAACATAAATGTCTTATTTTTCAGTATTAAACAGCAGTAAAGTCGACCTTTCTTGATAGTATCTAACGTACCAATAATATCAGACATTAAAAAGGAAATAACATAGCTTGAGTTAATTTAAAGAAAACTTTTTATTTTGACAGCAGTTTCCTGCTGCAGATCTTTCTTAAATGACAGTAAAACAATACAAGAATGAGAAACATAAACTCATTGCTACAAAATGCTTAGAGAGCAATTGCCCTAATCTGAGAGCAGCTAGTTGAAACAGCCCAAGGAAACTTTTTCAACTATTGTTACGTGGACACAATGATATCATATGTAAGAAGCTCATGGGTTAGAAAATATTGTAGAACTTTAAGTTAGTGCGTTACTATCAATGAGTCAATCCAGAGTACTTACAACTGAACTGGACATCCAAAGGCTTACTTGTAACTTCAAGATACGAATTCATTTTGTGGAAAATTTTGGCCAAAAGGCAAAAAGGAGCCTATTGAGCCATTCTGCTAATGCCTATTTCTCATCTTCCACACTCCCCGACTCAGGATATGGTCTAGATAACAATCTCATATGTGTCTGAGACTGCCAGCCCCTGCTGTTTACTTCCATCTAAATCCGTTCTGATTTTAATGCTATGTATCTCCTGTCTCAGCAATAAGCAATGAGGATACAGCTGAAGGTGAAGTCCAGAGACGAAGAAAATTTAGGAACCAAAAAGCATCTGACTTGCTAGCTTTATAAATAATCCAAGACAGATCAGAAACCAATGCCTATTTTGAATGTCTTAAATAATGTCAGTGTTAATCACCAAAAAAGGCACTGATTTAACTTCTCAAGCATAAAAGCAGGGGGCGGGGGGGGGGAGGTGCGAGGCGGTTCTGATCAGCTGAAAAGTCAAGAAAATGGGTAGAGTACATCGCACTACTATAGAGCTCTGGATGAGTCTCCACTCATTCATTCTTTTAACAAACATTTATCAAATACCATTAACTATGTTGTGTTAGAATTCAGACATGAGTAAGGAATCCAGTTGGGGAGAGAGAAGCTAGGATAAAACAGAGGAAATGAAGTGTATTTACAGATATAAAACTTGGGAAGGCAGACAGGGGCAGCTATTTGCAACTGAAAACGGCTTCGCAGTAGAGGTAATAATGAAGCTGAGACTTGAAGGTTGCACAGGATTTCTACAAGTCAAAAAAATGGAAAGAAGGGACAGTCTAAGTTCTGAGGAGGTAACCAAGGATTCGGGACAAGTGCTGGGCACACCTGCAGAAATAGCAAGACAAGCAGGGCTGTGTAGCATTCCTGGGGAACATGGTGAAGGATGAGTCTGGAAACGTTCACTGCAGCCGGACGGCGACGGGGTGGGAATGCCACAGTAAGTGCCGGGCAAAGGAGAGAAAGGCAGGTTTTCTGGGACAGTGACTTCCATATATTTGGCTGCACATCAAAAATCACCCGAGATGTTTAAAATGCAGATTCTCAAATCCCCCTAGGAATAGGAAACTGTAATTTTTTAAGCTCCTGTAGTGACTGTCAGTATCAGTTAGATTTGGGTAAACCAAGGGGAACTGCAGGGTAGAAGCAAAGAGAACAGAAAAGGGGAAATGGCTACAAGAGAAGAAGAGGTAGAACTAACAGAAAATACCAACTATTGACATAGGGGCCAATGGAAAAGAAGAACCATAAGGTACCTTAGGTCTAAAAGAACAGGAAGATTTAAGAAGGGGCAACTGTTTGCAGGAAAAGACACTGGGGTCGGACATTCTGGGGTTGAGTTCCTCACTGGGTAGGAAATTTTGTTCTAGAAATTCAGGAAAATTAACTTCATATTTAAACATACACTATTTGCTGACGCCTCTTCTAGGATTGCTATGTACTGCGCTTACCCGTGTTTTATTAATTAGCTTTGGGAGTGTGCATCTCTCTCCTGAAATACGTGAAGGACATATAATATATATAAGGCAGAGTGCTAGAAACTTAAGAGGAACTCGATAAATATTTACTGAATAATAAAAGTGGAAGTCTAGAAAAAAGTTGAAGATTTTAGTCTTTTTTTTTTTTTTTAAAGAAAAAAAATCTTTTTTTTAAGATGTCATGATTCTTACCTTTGCAGCCAAGGCTTTTAAACTGTCGAGGAATCTTTGCCAGAAATCCTTGAAGAGCGGGCGGTCAATTTTCTTCAGGCTCTCTTTGGTGCTGGCGTCCACACTGACGTATAGCTGGGTAACTGGTTTGAGGTTCCTTGATAATTTAAAATTAAAAAAAAAAATACAACAATAGAAGAAGAAAATTATGCCTAAGTCAGGCTTTTCATGATGTTAAATTTACAATCTGTAATAGATGTGATGATTAAACATTTCACTGGGGTCTAGGGGGTTCTGCTTCTCCCAGAAGATTGAAGTCATGATTTTAATGTGACAGAATGGGATGTCAGTTGGTTATTTTTTAAAATGACTGGACACCATCCCTAATAAACTGAAAACATTGGATTACTTAAAATTAGTCTCTCTTCAAACACTACATTTTAGTGGAAAATAAAACAAGATCAGGCTTTAGGTCTGGCACCATCAGCTCCGCACAATTACAAGGGGTTCTCAGACCAAAGTTTCTTCATAAACTCTGCCACTTAAGACTTCTACAGGGGTCTGTGCTGACGGGCCACCTCCCATCATCAATTTGCTGATGGATGTTTTCTAAGGCACAAGAACAAGGCTTCTTTAAGGGCACAGAGCCACACCAATGCCTCACCTATGCCTCTGAGAGCAGGAGTGGGTTTAAAGTCAAGCCCTGTGTGGGCGAACAATGACCCGTATCAGGGAGCCGTAAGCAATGCAGAGTTAGAAAAAGAGCAGCCAAGCACTTACAAAAGAGCACAACCCAGAAGAAAAATGTATGTTGTAGATTCTTATCTTTCTTTGCCTTCTTAATCCACATCCATGAGTACCACTCATTCTCCACTTCGCTCAAATTCACTGACTCATTTCACAATGTCATCATCTACCAGATTTCTTGCCAGTTATGTTTTAAGCCCAGACTGTACTTTTTCTCAGAGCCTCTCTGTTCTCCCTTCAAATAGGTCTCATAATTCACTCTCTTCAATGAATTTCGAAGTAGAAAGAAATTTCCCCTTAATAATCCTCTGACCAAATTCTCCCATTCTTAATTTGCTGTAACTATTCCATAATTTGCATTTACCCCTAGAATGTTATTTATACATTTTTTGTTTCAAAGTCTAGGCATTTAAAAACTGCCACATAATTCACATGCCGTAACATTCACCATCAAAGTGGTTTATGAGCTTTTTATATCTATCAGTATTGGCCTTATCAATCTTTGAGTGGAAGACCTTGAAGGACAGGAGCTCTATTTTTTTCATCCAGCCATACAGGTAGACACTTCAAGCTACTTTTTAGTGGATACTGTTGACTTCAGCTGACAGAACTTTTAAGGAAATGTAGGCCAAACAAATGCTTGTAATCATCTGGCTTAGTGACATATGGAAAAACCAGAAGGGCCCAAACCCAAAGCTGTTAAAAGTGGAGAAGCTCTGACCAAAGTTAGGAAAGAATGATTAAAACACTGGCAGACTCTCATTGCTTTAATCCCTCTCCAATACTGATATAACGGAATCCTTAAAAGTTCAATAATGTGTCACTACTGAGCAAAGGACATCAATTACTGGAAATGCAAAGCAACGGCATACTGTAATGGCAGCATTCTGTCTCACCACCCCTTTTGCTGGGGGCCTCTTTAATAACAGACAAGCTACTTTAACTGGATTTCATGTTTTACAAACATAAAAAGGATTGTCTTAATGAATACCGCTGGCTATCATTGTCTGATACTCACAGGACTTTGTCATAAAGCTGCCTGATGCAAAATGGGAACTGGCCTGACCTTTTCACTACACTTCCATAACTACTTCAAGAGTATGAACAGTAAATTCCAAAGGCCATAGATGTCTTACAAACCACCACCATTTTGCAAAAAAAAAAAGTAGTCCTGGACATTGACACTAGCAATAAGGAATTTTTGACATTACTAAATGTCTGAGATGCTATAATCAGGAATTTTATAGCTCTTTGGCCAGGGATCAGAGGAAGAATGGAGAAGAGGAAAACCCCAAGGAACTGTAGAGCTCATTCCTAAGGGGCTCAAAAGGAGTAAAAGGACACTGGAGAGATTTTCTGAGCCTCAGGGATCTTATGTCTGCCTGCTATTGGTCTCTGTTCCCTGTGACAGGTGATGAGGCTCCAAGCACCGTCATTTGTCTGTCTCCATTCTATTCAGAGATAGGATCATTTTAGTTATATCCTTAAAACCATCATAATAATTCCTGTGTCTCAGAATCTCACACTGCTGTTGAGAACAATTAAAAAGGACTATACAATAAAAGGGATATATAACTCTGAGCCCAATCCCCAGTGAAAATACCCTACGAATCTTGATATGATTTTTGTGATGACCCTTCATCCTGCTAATTTTAAATCTCTGAGTTATGAATGATCATATATAGAAAAACATTGCAATGGAACATAAAAATCCCTCTCCCTTCTTCCCTTTCTGTAGAGATTAGGCCTCATTCTACCCAGAATAATCAATAATCATATCAAGATCCTACCTAGAATGAAACCTCTTCATCTCTACAGAAAGGAAAACAGGGAGAGAGATTTATGTTTTCAAGAAATCTAGAGGCTTCAATAGTAACTTTGATGCTATTGGACAAAAAAATAACCGAAGTGACCCAAATATCCAATACTTATATGTGAAATCTATCCAAAAAAGGGACAGTTTCTATTAGCTGTTTCCTTCCCTGTGTTATGGGCCACAGTCTCTTGTTTCTGTGTCTAGTTCATGGTTTTTTTTTTTTTTTTTTACGAAAGCTGGACATTTTAAATAATATTATTTGGCAATTCTAAATCAGGTATCTCCCAACCCAGGGGTGTTTTTTTTTTTTCTTTTCTGTCTGCTTGCTGTTTTTGTTGTTACTGAACTTATTTGGTAAATTCTGTATTCTTGGTTGTGTTTAACCACTAAAATCCCTGTTTGATTAGCTTAGTGGTCAGGTAAGGATTAGACAGAGATATCCTTAAATGACTTCAATCAGTAAGTCTCCTAGCCTTTGCTGAAGGGCTCTATGTGTGTATATTAGGGCATGCCTTCGATGTCCAGGCAGGCATTTGACAACTGTGCCTTAGCTTTCACTGTCTACCTGCTCAAGACATCAATATATCAAGTGGAGGTGGGCATATAGGGCCTTTTCAAGTCTTCCCTGGCATACCCACAGCCCTGCCCGTGTACATGGTCTTCTAGATTTCCAGGAACATGCTGGAGCTTCTCAAAGTCCCCTACAGACATCTCATTCCCTGGCTTTTCCTTTTAAGTATTTGGTTAGCTTCCTGTTTGCCCCAATGGTTACTGCTGCCTCAGGCAGCTGTGAAGTTAAACAATTACTGATAATTGCTTATGAGAAACACCGGAGAGAAAGGCTTTCAGTGCTGGACAAACTCTGAGTCACTTGTAACAAACACAACCCCCGTGAGTGAGAGTTTCCAGGGAACTGCCACACATACCATATAATGACAGTTCTCCAGGAATGGGACTTTGAAAGAGTTCCAACTCTGTTTTGTCCCTTCCCCTGGCTGCCAGGCTACTGGTTTTTACCACGACTGCAGGCTACTAGTTTGCAGAGCTGGAGAAGTTGGAATGGAATAAGGACATGTTAACACATCACAAATCTTACTGTTCATATTGCAGTTCAGCTAATTTTCTGAGGAACAGTGGGTTTCCACCACAGCCTACTTTAACCTATTTCTAAGCTAAGTTTCAATCCTGAGCCTTAAAAGACAAATCTTTTTGTAATTTAACTTAGTTGTTTTTTGCCTCCTCTTTACTGTACAGAGCCTGGATCCAAAGAAAAACGGCCATCCCCGTACCCACACATACCCCTCAACAAAAGCCTTCCGTTTCTACTTTAGCCACTGGCTTCTCAGAATCCAAAAATCAAATATTCTAGTGTACTGTTGCAAGAAGTCTTGGGAGAAAAAAAGGCCACTGCAGTATTCAAAATATTTTTGTATTGTTAATGCATATCATAGAAACACTCTTTTTTCTTTTTGGCCGCGCCATGCAGCTTGCAGGATTTTAGCTTCCCCGAACCAGGGACTGAACCCAGGCCCCCAGCGCTGGAAGCGTGGAGTCCTCACCATTGGACCACCAGGAAATTCCCTAGAAATACTTTTTTGACATGAGAATAAAAATACTATTTACTGGGGGCAAAAAAACGTTCCTCAGATTGTTGCATACCTCTGGTTAAGAATTTGATTCTGACAATTTTTGCTGGTATTCTCACTGTTTTTATAGAAGAGTAGGTTTTGAAGGTCTGTACTCTGCTATTCCTAATAACCAACAAACAAGTTTTGTTTTTATTTCCATTACAATTCATCACAATATTTCCTGTGTCCATTGTGGTTTCTTCTTTGACCCATAAGCAAATGAAAAGTGCATTGCTTAAATTATAAGCATATTGGAATATTCTAGTTATCTTTTTGTACTGATTTATAGTTTAATTGCATTGCAATCTACATGATTGCAATACTTTCTTGTAACTTGCTATAATGCCCAGCATATGGCCATTTGGTAATTTTTCTGAGAGCAACTTCTGTGCTCTTAAAAGGAATTTATATTCCAAAGTTTCTCAATTCAATACTCTATTTCTGTAATACACGCTAAATCTGTTAATTTAGCTGTTCAGATCTTCACTACTATTCCTGATTTTGATTTGCCTGTTTTATCAGTTTGAGAGAAATGTGTTAAAAACTTACTATTTCTCCTTATAGTTCTGTCAATTTTGAGATTATGTTACTGATTGTTGAAAATTTTTGAATTATTATATTGTTTTATGTTCCTGGTAGGTTTAATATTTTATAATTAAGAAATGTTCCATCTTATCTCAAGTAATGGTTCTTGCCTTAAAGTATACTTGACCAATATTACTTAGCCTACCTTTCCAAGGTGCTTTTCATATATTATCTCGTACACTAACAATGCCACTATAAGGTAGTCATTATTATTGCAATCATTTTACAGATGAGGAAACTGGGCACCGAGAGGTTACCTTCCCAGCGTCAGAAAGACAGCAAGAGATACAGTCAAGATTCAAACCCAGGTCTCTTCTAGACAGAGCACAAGCTCTTCATCACTTCACTGTGCTGTCTCTTTTTTTTTAGCCCATCCAGAAAAGCATAGTTTTGAAAAGTGTCCCATCAATTCACAGACACAAAAGAAGACTATATTTTAAACTTAATACAAACAAAACAGGCTGGGAGAAAAAAAAAACTTCTATTGAAAGGATCAGGTAGTATTTATAATCAATCTTCATTTCATTGTAACTGTTACCTATAGCCACTTAGAGCTGATACATACAAGAAAACTTTATTTTTATTAAAATTAATGCATTTCTTGATACATTTACTAAGTAATATGTGAAGAGATATCCAATTTATAGAGGTTCTCTAACACATATAGTGAATATCTTAGCAAATACTAGAGAAAACAAAACACAAAGCAAACAAAATAACAGAAATACAAGTGGAAGAAGTAAGAGAACAAACAAAGTTCACACATAGTTTCAGTGAAGGTGCTCAAAAGTAAACGTACACGGAGACAAGTTCTGTGGTGGTGGTGGAGGTGTAGGAGGTTAAATGTTAATCGTATCATAGTTAAAAATGGAACACAGCTCTGTTTCTTATGATAAGCCTGCTAGCAGGGAGAAAGCTTTGAATTAACTATACTTATCACAAAAGAAAAAATTTTAAGATTTTAAATGTAAACTTAAAAATAATATGAAATAGTTAAGAAAATCGTGTAGAAGAAGGGGTAGACAAACTAATTAGCTACTAAAGGTATCAGAAAAAGCCTGAGAAAATCTGGTTAAAATGTTAAACCTTGTATTGCTACTGATGGGAGTAGTTGTTTTTATATCTTTTAAAAATAATAAAAAGATTCTGCGAAAAAATTAAAAAAAAAGAAAATCGTGTAGAAGTGAACTAAAGATGAAGCTAAGAGTGAGCCAGTCGACAAAGGGCTGAACATTTGACCTTAAACCTTCTCATGCTCATAAAGAGACACAGTTATAGGATTCAAATGTCCACAAAGTAAGCACAAACTAGGTTCAGTGTTTCTCAACAACCTCCTTACCTTACAACATGGTCTACTTTTAGCAAGATGTCTCACGTAGGTCTTTGACATCTTAGCACAGAACAATTTACAGGAAGTAATGACAGGGAGTGCTCCAGTGGGACAGTGATAAACAGGTGTGATGGGCCTTTCTGACTGCAGGGCTGAATGCAAGCATAGATCATACAGTCTCGAGAATAAGAGTCCTAAACTCACATGTCTGCAGGAACCAAGGATATAATGTGAGTCAACCAAGACACTTTTTTATTTATTTAGCTATTTATTTAATACATTTATTTATTTATTAAAAAAAATTTGTTTATTTTATTTATTTAATTTTGGCTGCATTGGGTCTTTGTTGCTACGTGTGGGCTTTTCTAGTTGCGATGAGTGGGGGCTACTTTTCGTTGCGGCGCGGGCTTCTCACTGCAGTGGCTTCTCTTGTTGCGGAGCACGGGTTCTAGGCACGTGGGCTTCAGTAGTTGTGGCGCACGGGCTCAGCAGTTGTGGCTTGCAGGCTCTAGAGCACAGGCTCAGTAGTTGTGGCACATGGGCTTAGTTGCTCCGCGGCATGTGGGATCTTCCTGGACCAGGGCTCGAACCCGTGTCTCCTGCATAGGCAGGCGGATTCTTAACCAGTGCGCCACCAGGAAAGCCCAAGCAAGCCACTTTTAAAGGAAAAAGAAGTTCTTTGGACACCAAAATACAGACTACATGTGAAACAGTCAAGAATATTCTTTCCTTACTCAAAGCAAGACGCTTCCCATTTTTCTTGTATGTGGTACTCTGTCTCCCTTTCGTTGTTTCATGTCTGTTAGAAATGGCGACAGAAATTTCTCTGCTGTAAGAGAATCTACAGTGCGATCCCTCTGACAGGTGGCAGATGAGACTCAGCCTCAGGGCTGAGGAGACAGTAAAATGGTGGAGAGCGTGGCAAACTGAAAAGCAGAGGCTTTACCGAAAAGACAGCCGTTCCTTGCTGTGATATTGTCAGACAACAAGGAACACACATGCGGTCTTTGTCCCTAGTTCCTGGCACAGAGCTCCTAAAACTCTTGGTATTTCCCGAGTGACAGAGGTGAGAAGTGCCTTTTGTTATCTATAATAAGCTCCTTTCAACCATACAAGAATTTATATTAATGGGGTAACTCCTGATGCGCCCATGGACACATTCCAGAGAGGGGCTGGTGCCCGAAGAACCGACCATGTGATTAGAGGGTTGGCACTTTCAGTTCCCCCTGCAACCTCTAGGAAAGGGACATGGGCTAGAGGTTGAGCTAATCACCAATGACCAATCACAATGATTTCATCAATCCTGCCTATCTAATGAAACCTCCATAAAACCCTCCCAAATGACGGCTTCAGAGAGCTTCCGGGATGGTGAACACATTGGGTGCTGGGAGGGTGATGTGTCTGGAGAGGGTGGGGAAGCCCAGGGCCCTTTTCCCCACATCTTGTCCCATGCAACCCTTCTATCCAGATATTTCTGAGTTGTAGTCTTTATAATAAACTAGTAACAGTAACTGAATTGTTTTCCCCAAGCTCTGTGAACTGTTCTAGCAAATTATCAAACCCAAGGAGGGGTTGTGCGACACCCCAATGTACCGTCGGTTCATCAGAAGTACAGGTGGCAGCCCGGGAGTGTGACTGGTGTCTGAAGTAGGGGGCAGCCTGGGACTGAGTCCTGACCCTGTGAGGTCTGTGCTAACTCCAGGGAGACAGTGTCAGAATGGAACTGAACTGCAGGACACCTAGCTGGTGCCTGCAGAGAATTAGAGGACTGCTTGGTGTGGGGAAAAAAACACACATCCGGTGTTAGAAGTGTTGTGAGTAAAAAAACAGATAAGAGTGAAGTGTTCTGGTGTTGTAAAAACAGCACTTCATACTTGGCTCTTGACAATTTTTGCCAGATTGTCTTTTTCTCCAAAGTCAGAAATCTCTTTTATGAAAAATTTCTGGATTTTAAATGTTGGCTAAAAAAAGAAAAAAAAAAGTTTCTAAACATGCTACAGGACAAATAAAACCGACTCCTTATCAACTGCCAGTTTGAGACTTCTGGTCTCAAGAACTCTCCCAGCTTTCCCACATGATTAATTAAGTTCCTGAAAAAGACCGAGTCCTCGTACATTCAAGGTTATCCTCCTTGTACAAAGCACAGCCTGCTGTGCTATTCGGTAGAGTACAAACGTGGCCATAAACTCTCCCTCTCCTTGTACCCATGACCCTTTGCAATGTAGCTCTGAGTGCCCCTCAATGACGCCAAGCTTGGCCACGTGACTTGCTTTAGCCAAGGAGAAGTGAGCAAACGTGACACAAGCAGAGGCTTGAACGATGCCTGTGTGCTGGAGTTTATCCTTTCTTGCTGTTCACTGAAACCCTGCCACCACGTGGTCAACTTCAGACTTGCTGGAGGATAAGAGGCTACAAGAATATAGAGGCCCCGGTTGTCCCAGGCAAGGCCATCATAAACCAGCCATCCCAGCATATTTGCCAACTGACTAGACACATGAACAACACTGAGACCAGCAAAGCCAGCCAAGATGAAAAGACCTCCCAGCCGATTCACAGAATTACAAGCTAAATGAATCGTTGCTAGTTTGACTGACTCAGTTTTAAGGCAAGTGGTTACAGCAAAAGATAACTGATACATGCTACAGTGTATCATATATCAGTTTTACGCCTATCAAAAATACCATTATAGGGGCTTCCCTGGTGGTGCAGTGGTTAAGAATCTGCCTGCCAATGCTGGGGACACGGGTTTGAGCCCTGGAATGGGAAGATCCCACGTGCCGCGGAGCAACTAAGCCCGTGCGCCACAGCTACCGAGCCTGAGCTCTAGAGCCCGTGAGCCTGTGTGCCACAACTGCTGAAGCCCACGCTCTCTAGAGCCCATACTCCACAGCAAGAGAAGCCATCGCAACAAGAAGCCCGTGCACCACAACAAAGAGTAGCTCCCACTCGCCACAACTAGAGAATGCCTGCATGCAGCAACAAAGACCCAACACAGCCAAAAATAAAAATAAAATTAATTAATTAAATTTTAAAAATACCATTATAAAGGCACGTGTTTTTGTGGAACTAAGAAGGCTTTTTCTCAAGGGGTTTTTTTTTGTGCAATCACCACCAGATCTATCATTAACATTCAGTGTCTTACACATTCTTGTCACTTTTATTAATTAGCCTCTATGTCAACAAACAAAAACATAAAGCTACCTAGAATGCAAAAGCTTTCTCATTTGCCTAAGGTGTCTGCTTCTATCTTCAACAAATCCTCGAGGACCACTCACTGTGAAAACTCCCTTCAGTGGGAGAACTGTCAGCAAAGAGCCATATGCTTTAGAGCTGGAGGGGAGACTGAGACCCTTTTAAAGAAAAGTTAAGCATCCTGAAAAGGCCACTAGCCTGAATGTAATGCTTGCACGTGGGTCAAGGGAAGGCTAGTTGACAAGGTCAAGATCTTCTTCAAAAGATACCAAAAGAGTATGGGTTAGGCACTGTAGTGATTTAGAAATTTTTTATTAAAAAAAAAAGTAGTACACAGCCAACCACCCAGAGAACATTATTACTTCCTAGTGTATGCTCAAAGATAAAATGGTTGCAAGAGGTTCAACTAACAGCTGATTTGAATGAGCAAAGCGCATCAACATTAGAGGTAACTTCCAAAATTCATGATCTCGGTGCTATATTAGTAAATCTATAGCCTTGTTTTTCTGTAGGACACCAGAGACAATTGGTATTTAGAGTCCTCCTAATTCACGGAAATAAAACAATATTATCTGCACCTAGGAAATTTCTCTTTCCATTTTCTCTTGGACCACTTTCAAGTACATATCTTATTTAATTCTCTATCATTTTCCTCAATCCATGATGGCATTCACAAAGAATACCACGTATTATCAAACAATGAATCACCCTCTCTGGTTATTATCTTACATGCCACTCCTGGAACATTCAATTCTTTTTAGGCATTACAGTAGGCCCTCTGTATCTGAGCGTTCCACATCCACGGATTCAACCAACTACAAATCAAAAATATTCTAGGGAAAAAAAATTCCAGAAAGCTCCCCAAGGCAAACCTTGAATCTGCCATGTGCCAGCAGCTATTTACAGAGCATTTACAATGTATCAGGTATTATAAATAATTTAGAGATGATTTAAAGTGTATGAGAGGATATGCGTGGGTTATATGTAAATACTATACCATTTTATAAAAGGAACTTGAGCATCAGTGGGGTTTGATATTTGCAGGGAGTCCTGGAACCAGTCCTCCTCAGATACCAGGGATGACTGCATGTCTTAAATTTGGGATAGACTCCTTTTTTCTATACATGTGTGTGTGTGCATGTGTGTGTGTGTGTGTGTGTGTGTGTGTATCCCAACACCACTCTATCTGAACCCCGCCCTCATGAGCCGTTTGAAAAGTCAAAGACCTTAACATAAAAATTTGAAAAAAGGAATAGTGACCCTATGCAAAATGTACACATTGACTTTTTTAAAACCTTTCTCTTTTAACTTTTTATACAACTTCAAGAAGTAGTATTTTAGCTATCTTTGTGACAATGTTACTGATTTTCACTTTACTGCCTGGTAACTAATAATTTTAATCAACTCTTTGATTTCCTATGATGCTAAATTCTAAACCAAGCACCTACAGTGTGCCAGGAATTATACTAGTGGCATAAAGATAAATAAGCAGGGGTCACTGGCCCAGGGACTCACAGTCTAATGAAGAAGGCACAAGTAAATAACAACCAAGTAAAAGTTAATGTTTTGGGTACTATAATATGTGTATAGTTCAAGTATAATGCAAAATCAGGTCATTTCCAGGTGCCAGGAGATGGTCATCTCTACCTGGAGAGCCCTCCAAGTCATCCAAACCAACCGCATCATCTTACCTCCTAAACCCGCTTCTTCCTCACATGATCCCTCGACTGTTACAGGGCCCCACAGTCCTAGCAATCAACACGGCTGGAACTTTCCGAGTCATCAGTTAAGTCCTCTTCTGTGCAGGGCTCACAGAGCCATACAAACAGTATGCCAAGCTTATCATGCCTCGGTGATACCTTTTTTAAGACTCCTCATTCTGTCTTACTTTCATCCTTTTAACTCTTACCAAGACAAACGTATAATCTCCTATCCAGTTTCCTGCTTCTTGGCTCACCCACTTTATACCGTGCTGGCAGACTACTCTGCAGAAAGCAAGCTCTTTCTCTTTCTAAAGAACAGCATTTGAAGTCATCTGCAACCTTGTCCCAACCTTTCCAACCTGGGTTCCAGCTGCCAGTCTCTTTCGCACACTCTGTGGTCCTAACCAACTATATTTACATAATGGTATCCCAAATACCCCAACTCTGTATCTTTCTTGGACAGTTCTTATTAAAAATCCACAGTTTCCTATCTCCCCAAGTACCCATCCCAGACATACTTTAAGATCCAAATTTAATGAAGCCTTTTCTGAGAAGTTTTACCCTGCTTCTCTCATCTAAAAAAAAACTGCTTTCTCTTTTGAATTCCCCCAGCAATTTATTTGTGCCTCTATTTCTTAAACTAATGTTATCTTCCCCGATAGAACGGATTTTTAAAAGCAGGAGCTCTGTCCCCTCAAAGCCAACATTTGTATGTACTTCGTAATCAGTAAGTCCTTTCTGAATATATTAATGCCTGTTAGTTTTACTTTTCAGTCAAACACAGAGTCAAGCAGCAGTATCTTAACAAGCTGGACCACTCACCTGATTTCCGCAGGGAACTGTGCATTTGTGACCAGGAAACTGGAGATTTTACGCTCGTGGAGTAGCTTCAAAAACCTGTTGATTTCTGGGTACATGATGGGTTCTCCCACAAGGGATAATGCACAGTGCTTTACTGTCATTCCTTCCTCAAAGCGTTCCTCTCTGACACCTGGCACTCCTGGAGAACATGGTGGAAAGGAACAAGCTCAATAAGGCACAGATAGAGGACATCACTTTTATTTTTTTTAATTAAAAATTAAAAAATTTTTCTTAATGGTTCTTTGATTTTAGAGGGCAAAATTACTTTTGATACCAGCTAAATACTACAAAACAAGAGCCTGGGGGCGGGGGGCAACCCTAACATTATTAAACCAGAAAAAAAAAAACCTAGAATTATTATATCAGCAATCTCATCCTTCCTTTTAGTACTAATTAAACTACATCAATACAAGCAGGCAAAACTAACTTTGTTATTAGCTAATTATTTGGAACACAGAATGTACTACTTTCCATAATTTGCTTAGCTCTGCATTCTTTCATGTTGGTCTAAGACAATGAACTCAGTATAGCTGCATAAGGAAAGCCTCTCCTATACCAATCATTGCAGCCTTCATTCCTCAGGTATTCTGAATTGAAGCCGGTCCAAAAGAACAGAGGAGAGAAAAAGAAGCCTGCAGTTCTCGCCTTTGGCTTCATATTGGAATCACCTGGAGAGTATCGTAAACTACAGCGGCCTAGGTCCACTGCCAAAGATTCTGTTTAACTGGAGTGAATGCAAGCCAGAGTAACGGGAGCTTTAAAAGTTCCTCAGGTGATTCTCATGTGCAGCCAAAGTGAAAAACCACTGCATAAACCAGAAGCCCCCAAACTTATATGCCAACTAGAATCACCTTGGAACCGTCAACGTTCCAAATTCCAGGCCACAGCACAGACCAATGAAATCACCATCTCTGGGGGAGGGGCAGGGGCATCAGGAGCTTTTTGAAGCTCCCCAGGTGATCCCAATATGCAGACAAGTTTGGGGAACCACTGCCACACACCATTGGTTCTCGACCCTAGTTAGACATTGAGAAATAACCCAAAGAACTTTAAAAAATCCCAGTGTCCAGGCAGTATCCCAAGCCAATTAAATCGCAACCTCTAGGGATGAGAGCCTGAGACATCCGTATTTTTTAAATGCTCCCCATGTGATTAGAGTGGACAGGATGGGTTAAGCAGCACTGCTCTAGACTCGATGTACTGTAGGAAAGCATGCATGAAGAAAAAAAAAAATAGAAAGCATGCTTGAAAGTCCCTCAATCTAACACAGAGTTTGAAAGACTTGGAAATTGCTTAAAAAGGCAAATAAAAACATATCTCCTTTACTTCAGATATTTCTATCCATTACGCTAGTTTCTTTTCGAAGAACACATTCTCTCTAAAGGATACAGATTCCTCACCGAGATTGGAGGTAGGAGGAAACATGTTCATATTCCCTCTCAGTCATTTATGAGCCGTCTCTGAAAAGTAGTTTTCTTGACTGTAAGCAGTACTTAGCCCAAAGAATGTTTCTTAGAATTAAATGAGATAATGCATGGAAAAGCTTTAGAAGAGGGCCTAGCACACACAAAAGAACATTCATTAAGGAGTTTTTCTTCTCATCACCTTTACCCTGGTTTCTTAAAATGATTAAATCCCAGTCACTATCACCTTAAAGAACAACAACAAAAAATCTGGAGAAAATAAAGTTAGCTCTCACTGCTTGCTTGTGCTTTAGTTTCCAGGAAGTGACTTTATTTTACACACATACACAATCTACTTGGAAATAAGCAAGGGCAAGTAAATACCCAAGACATCAAACCAACATAATGCCTGCTAAACTCAGAACAATCTAAAAGTGGCAGCTTTTATCTTCTTTTACGACTACCTAACTGCAATTCTACGAAGGTATTTCATGTCAGTATTTGGGGGATGAATAATTTTTTAAGTTATTGAAATCTAATATCTTAAGTGAATCAAGGTTTTAAATAAAACTTGATCCATAACGCAGTCTGTGTTACCAAGACAACTCAGCATTAAGTATAAAATTTCCTTTTTGTTAAAAAAAAAAATCAGTAACTTTAATCTCGCTGGGAGAAGATGAGTAGAAGGGCAGATTTAATCAGAACTGCAAAATTAACCTAAAACTCAGAAAGCAGAATGACTGAGCACTGGCTGGGCCCTAACCACTGGAAGTCAGACACACCAGGTCCAAATTCTTGCTCTACCACTAGGCTGGTCTGTCTCCTGGGTCAAGCCACTCACCCCCTCTACATTCATTCCCTAATCTATAAGATAGGGATTTCACACGCACACAGTTATAAGAATTCAACGAAATAAGCCACATGAAATAACAGGTCTGGTACCAGGCCCAGCACATAAGCATTCAAAAAAATCTTATTTTTATTATAGTAATTATTTCATGAATTGAAATAGAAATTCAATTATTTCCATTATTTTAAATAAAATGGTGATTCCATTCAATTCAACATACAGTTGACCCTTGAACAACAAGGGCTAGAACTGTGCAGGCCCACATATATGTGGATTTTTATATATGTGTGTGTGTAATGTATATACGCACACACACACAGGAAAATTTTTTGGAGATTTGTGACAATTTGAAAAAACTAGCAGATGCCCCCCACAGCACAGAAATATCCAGAAAATTTAAGAAAAACTTAGGTATATCACGAATGCATAAAATATATGTAGATACTTGTCTATTTTATCACTTACTACCATAAAATACACATAAATTTTTTTTTTTTTTTGGCCAGCCACGCGGCATGCAGGATCTTCCCCGACCAGGGATGGAAACTTGGGAGCTCGGAGTCTTAACCACTGGACCGCCAGGGAAGTCCCAAATACACATAAATTTTTAAAAAGTTAAAATGTATCAAAACGTACCCACACAAACACTTCAGGACCACACATAGCACCATTCCCAGTCCAGAGAAATGTAAACAAACGTAAAGTTGCAGTATTAAATCATAACTGCACAAAATTAACTGTAGTACCGACTGTACCTCGGTAATAATTTCCTAGGATCTCCTGTTGCTACCACGCTGAGCGCAAGTGTTGCAAAGTATCTGCTTGACACGCCACGCCACGTGAGGCTCATCATCTCCACGTGAGCAGTTCATCTCTCCAGTCAATTGCAAATTGCAGTAAAAGGCAATCTCTGGCAGTTCTCTGGTAGTTTTCATCATGTTTGTGCAATACTATGAACCTTGAAATAACACCACGGGACCCACACGATGTGCCATTAGTGATGCTGGAAGTGCTCCCAAGAAGCAGAGAAGAATCATCACATGACAAGAAGAGGGTGAATGGCTTGATATGTACCGCAGATTCAGATATGCAGCTGCCGTTGGCTGCCACTTCAAGATAAATGAGTCCAGTGTAAGGACCATTGTTAAAAAAAAGAAAAGGAAATTCATGAAGCTGTCGCTGCAGCTACACCAGCAGGCGTGAAAACCTTGCGCTTTTTGCAAAACGCCTTTGTATCTCATATTGAAAATGCAGCTTTTATGTGGGTGCAGGATTGTTACACAAAAGGCATACCTATAGATGAATATGATCAAAAGGCAAAGTCATTATATGACAACTTAAAGCAAAAGGAAGGCGAAGGATCTAAAGCTCAAGAATGTAATGCCAGCAAAGGATGGTTTGATGATTTTAGAAAGAGGTTTGGTTTTTAACATGTCAAGGTAACAGGAGAAGCAGCTTCTGCCAACCAAGAGGCAGCAAAGGAATTCCCAGCAAAGAAAGTCATTAAGAAAGGATATCTGCCAGAAAGGGTTTTTAATGTAGTCAAAACTGCTCTATTCTGGGGTGCAAAAAAAAGCCTCAAAGGACATTTATTAGTAAGCAAGCACCAGGATTTAAGGCAGGAAGGGGTAGGCTAACTCTACCGTTCTGTGCAAATGCAGTAGGGTTTACGATCATGACTGCCCTTCTCTATAAAGCTGCTAACCCCTGAGCCTTGGAGGGAAAAGATAAAAACCAGCTGCCAGGCTTTTGGTTGTACAAAAAGAAGGGCTGGACAATGAGAACACTTTTTCTGGACTGATTCCATGGATGCTTTGTCCCTGAAGTCAGGAAGTACCTTGCTGGTAAGGGACTGTCTTTTAAAGTTCGTTTGATATTGGACAATGCCCCTGGCCATCCAGACCCCATGAGTTCAACACCAAAGGCGTCAAAGTGGTCTCCTTGACCCCAAACACAACACCTCTAATTCAGCCTCTAGATCAGGGGGTCAGAAGGACCTTTAAGGCTCATTACACATGGTACTCTATGGAAAGGACTGTCAGATCCCTGACAGACAGAACATTAGGAAAGTCTGAAAGAGTTACACCACTGAAGATGCCATCCTTGTTCTAGAAAAATGTGTGAAAGCCATCAAGCCCAAAACAATAAATTCCTGCTACAGAAAACTGTGTCTATTTGTTGGGCATGACTTCACAGGATTTACAACAGAGCCAATCAAGGAAAGCACGAAAGAGATTGTGGATATAATTAACAACAACAACAACAAAGGTGGGGCTTCAAGATATGGGTCTTGGAGAAATTCAAGAGCTAGCAGACACCACCCCAGAGGAGCGAACAGAAGATGACTGCATGGAGATGAGCACTTCCTAACCAGTGCCAGACGATGAGGAAGAAGACAGAGAAGAAGCAGTGCCACAAGCCAATGGACACGAGGCAATCTCAGAAGCGTTCGATTATTCAAGACTGCTTTTGACTTCTTTTACGACACGGACCCTCCTCCTATGATACGGGCACTGAGACTAAAGCAAGTGGTGGAAGGACTGGTACCATATAGAAACGCTTTTAGAGAAATGAAAAAGCAAAAAAGTCAGACAGAAATTACTATGTATTTACATAAAGTCACACCGACTCTGCCTACCTGCCTCTCCTGCCTTCCCTCCCCCACTCGAGACAGCAGGGAGATGCTGACATGTCCATGGAATCTGAGTAACATGGATGGCCACGGCAGGGTTTGAGAAGGGTGGCCTAAGAAGGGTGGATCACGTTGGGTGCTATGTTGAGAACAGAGGGGCAAGCAGAGAGGCTAACCTGCCACAAGGATATTACATAATCTAAGCAAGAAATGATGGTGGCTTGGACCAAGGTGGTAGCAGTGGAGGTGGCAAGAAGGGCTTATCAGCTAGGCCTATTTCAAAGGTATAGTCAAAGGCTCTATTTTGAAGGTACGTTTGAAGGATTTTCTAATGGATTGGACGTAGGTTACGAGAAACAGAGGTGTCAATGATTTCTCTAAAGTTTTTGGCCTAAGCAAGAGTCACCATCAATTGAGACAAGTTGGCGGTAAGAAAGCCTTAGGGGTAACATGGGGGTAACAAGTATTGGGGGGGGTGGAGGTAGATACCATGTGTTCAATTTTGGACACGTGAAGTTTAATATGTCTCTTAGATAGCTGAATGTGTGTCCAACATTCAAGTTTGGATTCTGGGAGAAAGGCCTATGTGGAAATAAACATTTTTGCGAAATGGATGGTATTTCTATCCAAGGGCCCGGAGCAGATTACCAAGGCAAAAAGGGCAATTAGAGAAGAGGACCAAGGACTGAAGTCTACGCAATCACATATCTGAGGAAAGGAAGAGGGACCAACAAAGGACGTTACCAGGGAAGAATGAGGAAAACTTACAGGCAAAGAGATCAACTGCTATCTTCTCGGAGAGCTACAGCTAATAAATATCAGACACCTACGAAAACAAACAAAAACCAAGACCAAAAAAAAAAGCCTGTGGATAAGGCTTTTAAAAGAATAATTCTGGGATTTTAAAATTATCCTAATTTTCTCAAAAGTAAGGCACTGAGAATATGTAAAACCTTGGTCCTCTCCTTCAAGAAGCACATTTCTATTTCACGCTCACTGTCAGAGGCGATTACAGTGCTCCTCTAAATACAAGGCCCTCAGGGACTCAACCTCATGCCGTCTTTCACTGTCCTCAAAGAAATATGTCAGAAAATAAGACATCCTCCAAATTTCTAATGGAAAGCAGTCCTGGGGCCGGAGGAGAGCCCAGGCAACAGCAGACACTACATTTCAGTAGCAAATCTATAGGGATATTTCCCACTGTGTGTCTGTCTGTCTCTCTCTCTCTCTCACTCACACACGCACAGCCTGTTCACTTCATGTTTCCCTAAACCTTATCCCTTTCACCTCTAAACTCTGCTTTGGTTTTGTTTTGTTGTTTTTGTTTTCTGGTTTGGAGTTTTTTGTTGTTGTTGTTGTTGTTAGTTTTCTTTGTTTTTGTTTTTTCTTAAGCAAGTTTTGTGACATTTCTCAGCCTGAACAGCTTCCTGATCCTGAACACTCACTACAGTCATCATATTAACTAGGAAGCACTCCTTACCTCACTGAAAGATGCCAAAGCAAAAACTTAAGATTCCAGAATTTTTATCCTAAGGTCATAGCAGTAAGCTGAATAACCCAGAAATAAAAATGATATAAGGTTCGGGCTTCCCTGGTGGTGCAGTGGTTAGGAATCTGCCTGCCAACACAGGCGACATGGGTTCAAGCCCTGGTCCGGGAAGATCCCACATGCTGCGGAGCAACTAGGCCCGTGCACCACAACTACTGAGCCTGTGCTCTCAACCCCGTGAGCCACAACTACTGACCCCGCGTGCCACAACTACTGAAGCCCACGTGCCTAGAGCCGGTGCTCCGCAACAAGAGAAGCCACCACGATGAGAAGCCTGCGCACCACAACGAAGAGTAGCCCCACTAACCACAACTAGAGAAAGACCACACGCAGCAATGAAGATGCAACACAGTCAAAAATAAATAATTTTTTTAAAAAATGATATAAGGTTCAATGTAGAGTATTCCTATTTCTTTGGGGGTTGATTAACCCCCACCCCTCTATTCTGAATACTTTCTTATGCCTTTTTTTAAATTGAGGTATAACTGATATGTGTGAGTATTCCTCTTTCTAAAGATTGGACCAATCAGAAATAAAACATTTTCTTCTTTCTTCTCAAATAACAATATAGCTCCTGGCCAAAGATGTTCCTAAGAACCCCTCCTGGCTGAAAGTCATATATAATATATCTTTGATACAGCCACTTCCACTATGATGTTTATTTCATAAATAAACTTCGGAAAACAATTAGCAGGCAGTGTTCTCTTCCCCGCCTCCCCGACATTCCTTTTGGATGTGTACTTTAGCACACCTCGTTCCTGAGGACCATCTGTTGGAGACCCTTTATTTTTCGCATTACTTCACTTCTAGCTTAAACTATAGATAAAAACATCTAGCAACAAATGATGTCACCTTCACATTTGCACCTTCAGCACCGAGGACGTTCCTCACAGAGAGGGTTCACTCACTTGATGTCAGCTGAACTGATGGGAAGCTGAGCTAAAGAAACCTGAACTCCATTCTCTGAAAACTATTTCTCCCTGCCATGGTGGTATTTAGAGGGGGGCAGTGAGCATTTTGAGAAAAGGCGGAGTTGCTCTGTAATTCTGACCTACTTGTAATCAATGTAAAGTTAATTTTGCATGCATATAAAGGGGAAAGCTAACAAAAGTCATGGGAAGAAAGCTGCTTTGATGATCAATGAAATAACTGAAAAGACAGTGATTGCCCGTGGAATTGAGAAGAGATGCATGAAAAGGGAATGTTTAAAAGACGAGTATATCTTAAGTGTGCTCAAGGCTGGCCACTCAGCTAGAGCTGGGCACTCAGAGGCAAAAACAACAGTACGCACAAGTCTCATCCTAGGCAAAAATACGATCATCAAATGACGGAACCAGGCCCACAGGAGAGAGCGGGTGATCATCAAGGGCTAGCAAAGCACCCTGCAAAACAGGACTCCAAGCTAGGGTAAGGGAAATTATTAACGAGTGACCTCTAAGGAAAGGCGAAAGTGGAGATACCCAGAAAATGACGAACTAAGAAGGAAATGGAACTAATCATATTGTGGTAATTATTTCACAGCCTGTCTACATATCAAATTGTCATGTTGTACATGACACAATGCTACGTATCCATTGTACCTCAGTAAACCTGGAAGAAAACACAATGCTTACACAATGCTATATGTCAACTGTGCCTCAGTAAACCCAGAAGAAAACAGTCATGTTAAAAAAAATAATAATGTCATTAGCTGTGATAATGATATTGTGTTGATGAAAAAAATCTAACGTTTAAAAGAGATTCATATTGAAGTTTGAAGGCAAATGTGATACTTGGGATTTGTCTTAATTACTTCAGCAAAGAAAAAAGGGGAGATAGAGAAGTAAGTATGCCAACATTTTGACAAGTTTTAAATAGGGGAGAAAAGGATATGGGGGTTTATTGTGCCATTCTATTTTGTATATACTTGGACATTTTCATAATACGATTTTTTAAGAAGTTTAGATTAAAAAAGAAATCAGGGCTTCCCTGGTGATGCAGTGGTTAAGAATCCACCTGCCAATGCAGGGGACATGGGTTCGAGCCCTGGTCCGGTAAGATCCCACATGCTGTGGAGCAACCAAGCCCACGCGCCACAACTACTAAGCCTGCGCTCTAGAGCCCTCGTGCCACAACTACTGAAGCCCACGCGCCTAGAGCCCATGCTCCGCAACAAGAGAAGCCACTGCAGTGAGAAGCCTGTGCACAGCAACGAAGAGTAGCCCCCGCTCACCGCAACTAGAGAAAACCCGCATGCAGCAAAGAAGACCCAATGCAGCCAAAAATAAATAAATAAAATAAATAAATGATAATTAAAAAAAAAAGAAATCAGCTCAATTCATGTTATTTGTAAGGAAAAATAACCATGGTATATTAAAGGGTAAAAATAAAGCACTGATTTTAAATTTTAAAAAGGGAATAAATGTGGAACTAGGAAAAAAAAATAGACTCTCCACCAGGGGCTGATATGGACTCTAGAGTTAGTTACATTCCTGCATCTCTACCATCCAAAAGTAGGATGTGTGTCAGAGCTGCACCCAGGTGATGGCACTCGGTTCAGAAGAGGTAGAGTCACTTGCATTAGTCTCACCATCCTCACCCTGAAGTTGACTATCCAGAAAGGAGGGTGACCTGTTTTATTTATACCCTTAAGGATGAATAAAAGATAGAATATAGAGATTTCACTGATTGCAGGAGGAATTCAGGTTCATTAAAAAAGAAAACTTTAGATTATAACCATTGATAAAGACTGAGTGAAGTTATAAAATCTCACTGCCAAGTTGAATGCCCACAGTAAACAACCATCAATTTGAACACCAGATTACTTACTGCCAAGATCCAAGAACATAGAAAACATAATACTCTGAAATATTAAAATTCTATCATTTTGCCAAAGTTATAATAAAAAGAAAAAAATTAACATTTTTGTATCGTAGACCACCCCAGTCTTCCAGAAGAACTTTGTATTCTTACAAATTATGTATTTCATCCTTTGGTAATTAGGTTGTTTTTTTTTTTTCCTTTTCTAATACTATAGTTTCACAGCAGGATTTGCTTTGGTTATGATAGCAATGAGACAGATTTTCAAAAAAGTAATGTCTTGATTAAGCACAGAATAAAGTAAAAAGCATTAACAAATAGTCACCACCATCCAAAAATTGGAAACTAAGGAAGTTCTCATCTTAGTGAAAATATAATGAGAGCTCCTTTATGCCCATGTGCCGACCTGTCTACTGCCCATCACACCTTCAAATATACACCTATTTTCTACTACTACTTTAAAGAAAAACTGCTTTGGTACCCTGAAGAGTGTCAGTGTACAAATATCAACCAGTTCCAATCTGGAAACCTTTCTAGAAAATTTATTGTCGATTATATAAAGACATGATTTTGCTGACATGGTAACATTTTGTCAAGTCAATTAATTAAGGTATGCAAAAAGAATCCTTTGTGAGAATTACAAGGGGCAAAGTAGATACTCTATTAAAGCTATTTTTAAGGATGAAATGAATGGCAGTTGTTGAATGTTTGGGGGTCACCCTCACCCCCTTAGGCATTCTCACCCCTACTCAGATTCACTTGTTCACAGACATGCTCTTTCTTTCTCCCTGCAATCCTGTATCTGTCCTCCCCCTACAAGACAATATATATATATATGTTTTAAACCCTTTTGTCTCTTACGCCATGGATACCTAAGACAAACCATCTGAGATACCTACTGATTAAAGCAAGCACAAGGTGGGATTTCCTGGTGGTCCAGTGGGTAAGACTCTGCCCTTCCAATGTGGGGGGCAGGGGGGAGCCCAGGTTCGATCCTGGTCGGGGAACTAGATCCCGCATGCATGCTGCAACTAGGAGTCCACATGCCTCAACTAAGAAGGTCTGCATGCTGCAACTAAAGATCCTGCGTGCCACAACTAAGACCCAGCACAGCATAAATAAATAAATAAAAATAAATATTAAAAAAAAAAAAAGGCAAGCACAAGGTTACTAACCAGGCATACCTTTCTGCACCCTCCAACAAGCTAGGCA
Source organism: Phocoena sinus (assembly GCF_008692025.1). Classification (NCBI taxonomy): domain Eukaryota; kingdom Metazoa; phylum Chordata; class Mammalia; order Artiodactyla; family Phocoenidae; genus Phocoena; species Phocoena sinus. The sequence goes on along the minus strand of NC_045777.1, from coordinate 73,851,462 downwards.
GACAACAAAGACTAGTGTTCACCGACCTCACCTAACACATGTTATTAACATGAAGAAAGGCAGCCTCATGATTTATTCATCTCTTATTTCCATTTAAAGTGCACTTGCAAAAATACTCCTGTCAGAAAAAATTACCGTCAAAACTCAGATTGTCATTCTGTATCAAGGACATCTCAGAATGGAAAAATGAATGTCTACTCCTCAGGACTGCTTCCTCCCATACAAATCCCCTGGGACACAGTTTATTCAGGGAGATTCCCAGATGTCCAGGAAACACACATCTTCAGCCATCACCCCATTATTTAAGGGTTCAACTGACTCTTTAGGCACTAAGCCAAAACAACTGATTAGACTCTAAAGACAAAATTACTGGCATTTCCCTGCTTCTGATATTATTACCAGGGATGCTTCATTTATCTGTCAACTTGGCTGGGCCACGGTGCCCAGATATTTGGTCAAACATTATTCTGGATATTGCCGTGAAGGTGTCTTTGGATGAGATTAACGTTTAAGGCAGTGGGCTTTGAGTAAAGCAGACTGCCCTCTCTAATGTGGGTGGACCTCACCCAATCAACCGAAAGCCTTAAAAGAACAAAGGCTGACCTCCCCTAAGCAAGAAGGAATTCTGCCAGCAGACCACCTCTGCATCTGAACTGCAATTCTTCTTAAATTTCCAGCCTGCTGGTCTATCCCAATGGATTATTTTTATCTATCTTTTTGATTGGCCAAACCTGCACGATTACATGATCCAATTCCTTAAGCCAATCCCACTCTATCAATCTATATCTATCTATATATATATATACACACACCCACACAGTGGGTGTGTTGACTCTGTTTCTCTGGAGAATTCTGACTAGTAACTATCCAAAAGAAAACAAGACTTTGCCTTGAAATGTATTTAAAAGGCATATGGTTTATTTGAAGATCAACAATCAATAATATTAACTAAATCAACAAACAGTCTAAGAAAAGCTAATAAATTCCTGACGTGGAGACTTCCTAGTTCTTCACCACACAGTTTCATTTAATTTTCCAAAAGACTGGTAAGAGACACTGCTTTATCCAAATAAGAGAAAATGACTTGTTCAAAAAAAAAAAAATGCTTGAGACTAAAAGCCAAGATGAAATATTAAAATATTTATTAGCATCTCTGAAGATGTACAATAGGTTAGCACATACACAGACACACACGAATATGTACAGGGCAACTTTCCCTAGAAAATTCATAAAGGATAAAATAAAGGTATAACTGACTATCCTTTATAAATTATTATTGATCTTGAATCATTATTTGCATTGCTTTCCCAACTTCTCCTAGGAAAGTCAGAAGAGTAATAAGAAGTACCACGGTAAAAAATAACAAATAGATTTGGTCTTTGTTCCTGGTTCCCCACACAAAGCTCCTAGAACCCCTGGGATTTCCTGAGTGGTAGGAGTGTCTTTTGTCCTTCATAAGGAGCCCCCTTTGAGCAAACCTAAATTTATGCAAATAGGGTGACATAGGGCAGGATCCCTAAATAGCCTCAGGCTGGGGCTGGTCACCAGAAAGACCCAGTGTTTAAGGGACTGGAACTTTCAACCACACAGACCTGTGAGAAAGGGAAGAGGGGGCTACAAATTAAGCTCTATAGTCTCTTGAACAAGATCTGATGAGCTTCTGGGTTAGTGAACATGCCAGGAGGGTGGCCAACTCCATGGGGACAGAAGCTCCTGGACTCGGGACACTTCCAGATGTACTTCTCCACCTGGCTGTTCTTCTGTGACCTCTATATATCCTTTATAATAATAATGGTAAAAATAAGTAAATGTTTCTCTGTTCTGTGAGCCACTCTAACAAACCAGGAATCCAAGGAGGAGGGTGTGGGAACTTCCAATTTATCGCCAGTTGGTCAGAAGCACAGGTAACATCCCAGACTTGTGACTGGCAGCTTAAGTGGGGGGCAGGCTTACAGGACTGAATCCTTAACCTGCGGGGCCTGATGCTACCTCCAGACAGTGTCAGGATTGAAGTAAATTTGTCGGACACCAGGCAGTGTCTGCGGAGACCTGGAGAACTGCTGGATGATGTTAGGAAAACAACATCAGGAGCACTGAGACCTCAGAAGCAGTGACCTGACCGAACGAATTTCTTCGCATCCAAGAATCACCTGGGGCTTCCCTGGTGGCGCAGTGGTTGGGAGTCCGCCTGCCGATGCAGGGACGCGGGTTCGTGCCCTGGTCCGGGAGGATCCCACATGCCGCGGAGCGGCTGGGCCCGTGAGCCATGGCCGCTGAAGCCTGCGCGTCCCGAGCCTGTGCTCTGCAACGGGAGAGGCCACAGCAGTGAGAAGCCCCGCGTACCGCAAAAAAAAAAAAAAAAAAAAAAAAAAGAATCACCTGATCTTCAAAATGCTAATTCCTGGGGTTTATAAAGACTCCCACTGATGATGCTAGCACCACAAGAGGGCCTACGTCAAAACAACCATGGTTGGAAATTCATCTTTTTTGTTGTTGTATATGAAACGAAAGGATAAAGAGGAGACGACTAACAAGTGGCAGGTGGAGACAGAGGTGTGCACATTTAACAGGGAACCTAACAGACTTATTTCAGTTGACCATCTGCAGCTGTCGTTATATCACTTTACAAGTCCTCCACATCCATCTACGGTAGTGGGTCTCAGAGTATGGTCCCCAGTTCAGTAACATCGATACCACCAGGAAATCTCAAAATGCACATTCTCGGTTGCTACCTCAGACTTCCTGAATCATTCTCTGGGGAAGGAGACCAGGAATCTCTAATGCACGAGTCTGCTGCACCTAAAGCTTGAGAACCAGCCATCTCCAGTAGAGTCAAATACTTTGAACTATGAGACACAACTGGATCAGGAAATTCTAGAAACTGAGTGGCAGAAATTCTACACATCACTGTGGATCATGTGGAGGAAATCTGATTAATATTAACCTCCTTTTTGTAAGGCGTTTATTCAAAAATGCTTTCCCAATACCAACTGATATTACTTAAGAATTTTCCAGTGCTCTAAAATTTTCAGTCCATCCACAAGGCTGCTTTGTACCCAACAAGACAGAACAAGAGCAAAAGTTTTTAGGAAGAATGAGGATATACTCCCAGGCAAAACTTACAGGCTGAGTGTACCACATTATAAATAGCTAAGCTTTGAATTAAGTTTTTTAATTCTCCCATCATACAAGATATAAAGTTATTAGTAAAAACTAAAAAGGCCAAGACATATATAATATTTCTACAAAGTTTTCACTTTCCATATGAGAACTGCCAGCAAGGACAAACTCCTGCCAAGGAGGCAATTCCTCTGCCAATTTAATTCAGGCTATTAGCATCCCTTTGTAGAGGGACAATAAATACCTCTAACTGCTTCATCACGTTCTGATGGTTTTCAATGGCTTCCTTTAAGATCATTTCAGCCTGGTCCATCTTCCACCGCCATTCAGTACCCACTGGATTGGTGTGGTGCCTAGAAAAAAGAGGCAGAAGTTCTAAAGGACTCCCTGCATTAAATCTCTGCTAGTTACCTCCTATGAAGGAATCCATATAATTATAAAATCAGGGTTGGTTTCCTACAAAAAGCTCAGCTATTTATAGCTGTAGTTTACAACTTATTTGAGTCATGACACCTAGCAGAGAGGGGTAGATGGCAAGTGCCTGGCCAAGACTGAGACTTACTCAGGACAATATAAAACGTGCACCCTCTCGCAGCCATACAACACCAGCCAACAAGCATCCAGTAACGACCACCAGTAGAATATTGTTGCAAGACCCTCTCTGAGACGCAGTGCAATGGGAAGACCTAATTGAAATCCCAGAAAGGAACAAAGCAGAAAAAAATGTAGAAAAATTATGGCCAACAATTTTCCAAAGTTAATGAGAAAACGAATAACCACAGATCGAAGGAACTCGCAAAACAACAACCAGTGTATTTTAAAAACAGCCTAGGGCTTCCCTGGTGGCACAGTGGTTGAGAGTCCGTCTGCCGATGCAGGGGACACGGGTTCGTGCCCAGGTCCAGGAAGATCCCACATGCCGCGTAGCGGCTGGGCCCGTAAGCCATGCCGCTGAGCCTGCGCGTCCGGAGCCTGTGCTCTGCAACGGGAGAGGCCACAGCAGTGAGAGGCCCACGTACCGCAAAAAAAAAAAACAGCCTAAAAATACGGTATCTAAACTAATGAAAACAAAAGAAAATAAGAAAACCTTCAACTTAGAGAAAAGGACACACTACTTAAGAACAAAGGTTAAAAATTATTTCTGACAACTCATCAGAAAATAAGCCAGATGAAACTATAATGACACCTGAAGAATGCATAAAGGAAACAAACTTGTCAACTCAGAATTCTATACCAGTGCAAATATCTTTCAAAAACGGAGTAATAAAGACTTTTGCAGGACTTCCCTGGACTTCCCTCGTGGCTCAGTTGTTAGAAGCCGCCTGCCAATGCAGGGGACACAGGTCAAGCCCTGGTCCGGGAAGATCCCACATGCCGTGGAGCAACTAAGCCCATGTACCACAACTACTGAGCCTGCGCTCTAGAACCCATGTGCCACAACTACTGAACCAGCGCTCTAGAGCCTGCAAGCCACAACTACTGAGCCCGCGTGCCACACTATTGAAGCCCACACACCTAGAGTCCATGCTCCACAACAAGAGAAGCCACCACAATGAGAAGCCCACACACCGCAACAAAGAGTAGCCCCAACTCACTGCAGCTAGAGAAAGCCCGCATGCAGCAACGAACACCCAATGCAGCATCTTTAAAAAAAAAAAAAAATTGGCAAGCCCCTGATAAAACTGATCAAGAAAAAAAACAACAAATGCATAAATATAATATTAGGAATGAAAAAGGGGATTAATTACAGAAACAACAGAGCTTTAGGTAAATCTGAGTACAGTGTTGGGCAGAAACTGATTATTACAGATCATTACATATTTGGTCACCATGGCCATTCATTTTACTTACCGCCAACAGAAGACACATTTATTTGCACACGCCAAGCTCGGGGTAGTTTCATGCAACGGTGGCTTTCAATGCCATAGAACGTATGTTTATAGCAACCTCCTCTCCCTCGGAGGCATGGACTGTGAAAGTACAAAACAAACGATAATTTGAATAAAGTCCTCACAGCAAGGAAACAAAACACGAAGGCATCATTTTAAAGAAGAAACCATGCGTTTCGTAAGCATAAGTACCCCTACTGGTAGCTGCATGAGGCAGAAAATTAACATTAAGCCTTATAGTGTTTTGATGGTGTTTGGGGTTTTGATACTGCTCTGGTTTCTACAACCTAATGAGATTAAATCTATGATTCATTAACTCTGAAAGTTCTATAGGGAGGACCATGGATGCTTTCATTTTCAAATCCACCCAACTGCCTCAAATATTAGTACAATAATATATAATGCCAAAGGAGAGATAAGACAGGCTCCCAGAATAGGGAGGGTGGTGTAGCACTCATCTGAAAGAGTATCTCTGCATTTAACAAAGGAAGGGTCGGTTAGGGAATGCAACCTGGAGCATATTCTATGTCACCGAGTGGTAGAATTTGAATATACTGAGACTGTTGAGGGGGCAAACAGCATGTACACAAGAAACAGATTATTCCAGAAAAGAACACTATTTAATATGTGACTGGTAAAACACAGGAAGTGCAGTAAGAAAGGTAATTTGAAGAAACACTGCAGATCACTCAGGGTTGGAATCACAAGATACTATCAGCTTCCTGAGGTATCATCAGAAAGATCCATCTAGGAGCTCTGTGCAAGGTGGGCTTGATTCAGTAAAAGTGAAACCTGTGAGGAGGTTATGCAAGAAAAGGTCGTGGTGACTTGTCCTCAAAACATTAGTGGAGGAAACAGGAAGGGTACTAAGAGGTACAATCAGTGCCATTCCCAATTACAGGGGCAAAACAGAGGAAGTCATCCAAGATAACCGAGGCTTTGAGCCTAAGTGACTGACATACCATGGAACTAACAATGGAACAACAAACGAGGAGACATAGTTGGAGAGCCTTTACACATATATATCAGTGTATAATATACATCAGTGTACTGATATTACAATGCTGTCCACATAAAATCTACCAGCTTTGCTACTATGTCAGTTGATCACAAAGTCTTATTTTTTGGTCCTGATAAAAGGGGTTCCCTGTCCATCTCACTTAGTACTTACACTAAGAAAATAGAGTGAAGGAAAAATATTGTTCAGGATAACTGTTTCTACAAACTCTCTTCCAAGTTCCCAATAAAATATTCAAGAAGGCAAACAAAATATTTATATCTTGCAAGTAACACTGAAAACTACAAAGTCCGCCACATGCAAAAGTCACAGAGTAACTACCACTAAATATCAATATCACGCCAATGGAGAAACCAAGTTGAAGACTTGCATGTTCACTCATTATTTAGCAATTAGTTAATGTACTTCAAGCATGCTGTGTACTGAATGTACAATGACTAATAAACAGAGCCCTACCCATGATCTGTTTGGAGGAAATGGCAAGTAAGCAAGAAAAATGTGCAATACTATTATGATAGTCTGATTGAATCAATTACGATTCTTTTGCAAGCAACAGAAACGGAGTCTGGCTAAAGAGAAAAAGAATTATTGAAAGGATTTCACAGCTCATAGACCCATTATAAAGGCAAGCACGAAGGAAGGCTGGCAGCAGGAGCACCACTCAATCCCCCAGAAGCCGTACACTACAGACACCGCCCCTCTCTGGATACCATCACCAGCACCACGCCTGGCAGATGCTGCTGCCCCCAGCACAAGAATGAGTTCTCCACGTCCCAGTCCCTTTCCATCACTCACTCCACACTCAAAGTCTCCGGCTGAAAAGAATGACTATCCTAGATGACGCTTTTATACCCAAGTTGCCACAACGTGGTACCAGGAAACAGTATCTGTCTTCCTTAGCTCTGCAGCAGGCAGTGGGCCCTCACATCAAACAAAGCCCGTTTAATGGGAAATTCCCCAAACATGAAAACACTCAGATGCTGGGCAAGCAGCAGAAAAAAACAAATGTCCAGCATGGTATTACTGGAGCCCATGGGACAGATGACCAACCAGGCTCGGCCTTCCAGGACCAGTGAGAACTCCTCAGAGGTGAGATGCCCAAACTGAATACTGAAAGGCTAAAAGGATAAAGGGACAGACACATGTGAGAAGCATGGCATGTTTTTCTTTTAAAAACTTTTCTGGGCTTCCCTGGTGGCGCAGTGGTTGAGAGCCCGCCTGCCGATGCAGGGGACATGGGTTCGTGCCCCGGTCTGGGAGGATCCCACATGCCGCGGAGCGGCTGGGTCCATGAGCCATGGTCACTGAGCCTGCGCGTCCGGAGCCTGTGCTCCGCAACAGGAGAGGCCACAACGGTGAGAGCCCCACGTATCGCAAAAAACAAACAAACAAACAAACAAACAAACAAAACCTGTTTTCTGTAAGTTTTACACTTTAGATTTAAGGTCCTGATCCATTTTGAGTTAATTTTTATGTATGTATTTTATGTATGTTTGTGTGTGTGTATGTGTCAGTGTGTGTACTTTTGGTGTATGTGGTTTGGTGGTAGTGGGGTTTTTTGGTGTTTTGCCTATGGATGTCTAATTTCCCCAGCACCATTAGTTGGAAAGGTTATCCTTCCTCCAAGGAATTGCTTTTGAACCTTTGTAAAAAATCAATTAAGCGTATTTGTGGGTTTGTTTCTGAGATCTCCATTCTGTCCCACTGATTTATGTGTCTGTCCCTCCACCAACACCATACCATCTTGATTACTGTAGCAATATAGTAAGCTGTAATATCTGGATATATAGTTCCTCCCCTTTTATTCTTCCTCAATATTGTTTAAGCTATTTTACATTCCTGTGCCTTTCCTTTTAAATTTTATAAGTTGTCTATTTCTACAAAAACCTTCCTGGGATTTTAATAGGAATTGCATTAAACCCACAGATCAATTTGGGCAAAATTGATGTTTTACAATATTGAGTCTTTCAATCCATGAACATTTATTTCGATTTACGTTTAGATTTTTATTTACATTTACTTAGATTTTCATTGGTTTCTGATTTGAGACCTTTCCTCATTTCTAATATAAGTATGCATTGCTGGAAATTTCTCTCTGAGCACTGCTTGAGCTGCATCCTATACATCGATATAATTTTTTTTTTTACTATCATTCATTCAGTTCTATGTATTTTTCATTTCCTTGAGACTTCCTCTTTGACCCAAGGCTTATTCAGAAATGTGTGTTTAATTTCCACAAATTTAGAGATTTTCCTTTTGTTTCTATTACTGATTTCTAGTTTGATTCCATTATGGTCAGAGAATGCACTCTGTATGATTTTAATACTTATAAATCTGCTGAGGTTTGTTCTATGGCCTAAGACATGGTCTATCGTGGTGAATGTTCCATCGGCACTTGGAAGAAAAGCATATCCTCCTGTTGCTGGGTGGTATGTTCTCTATATGTCAACTAGATCCTACTGATTAACTCTACTGTTGAGATTTTCTAGAGCCTTGTGATTTTCAGTCTAGTACTTCTAGCAGTTGCTAAGAGGCAATTTCAAAGTGACGAACTATAACTGTGGGTTTGGTTTCTTTTGTTTTTTTTCTAATTTCTCCATTCAACTATGTCAGCTTTTGCTTGATTTATTTTGAGCCTCTGATGTTTGGTACATATTCATATAATGTAGATTGATCCTCTTATCATTACAAAATGTCACTCTCTGTCTCTAGTAATTTTCTTTGCTCCAAAGTCTACTTAATCTGGTATTAATACAGGCAATCCTGCTTTTTGGATTACTGTTGGCATGGTATATATTTTTCTATCATTTTACTCAACCTACCTGTGTCACTGAATTTGAAGTGAGTTTCTTGTAAACATCTTATATTTGGGTCATTTTAAAATCCACTCTTCCAACCTCTATCATTTGATGGATATATGTAGAATATTTACATCTGAAGTAATTATTTATGAATTAGCCCTAAAATAGTCTACTATTTTATTGTTTCCTGTTCCCTCTGATTCTCATTCCTATTAGTCTTTTCTTGATTTCCTACAGGTTACTTAACATTTTTAGGATTCCATCTTAATTTTTTTTTGTTTTTGAGTGTATCTCTTTGTATAGTTTTTGTAGTGGTTGTTCTGGGTATAAAAATATACATACTAGTAGACCTATGACAGTCTACCAGTAAAAACATTTTACCACCTTCAAGTGAAGTGTGGAAACATCCCTTCCATTCAGATCTCTTTAATTTTCTCTCTTTTAAATTAAATATTATTGTCTTGAGTATCACATGGTGTTATAATTTTTGTTTCAATCATCAAATATGATTTATAAAAGTTATAAGGAAAATGATCATTTACTGTTTGTACCCATATTTCTGCTCTTTCCATCATTCTGCCTTCCTTTCTGGTGCTCTAAGAATCTTTTATCACTTCATTAGGTTGAAGAGCTTCCTTTAGCTGGTCTTTAAGAGAAGATTTGCTAGAAACAGATTCTTTCAGTTTTCTTTCACCTGATAATGTCTTTATTTAATCTTCATTCTTGAAGGATAGTTTTGCCAGTCACAGAAATCATGATTGACAGTTATTTCCTTTCAACACTTGAAAACCATGTGCTGCTTCCCTCTGGCCTCCATGATTTCAGATGAGAAATCTGACATCAAATTGATGTTAGTTCATTGTTTATCTCTAGCATCTTTCAAGACATTTTTCTTCTTTAGTTTTCAAATCATTAATTTTAGGGTATCTCCATGTGGATGTCCTTGGTTCTATCCTGTTTGGAGTTTGCTCTCTCTGCTGTTCAGATTGGGTAAATTCTATTGACTTGTCCTGGTCACAGATCATTCTGTTATTTGGTAAGGTCCCTGACTCTATCCTCTGTCATCTCCACTCTATTACTGTGCCCATTCAGTGAGTTTTTATTTCTGTTATTGTATTTTTTCAATTTTATAATTCCTTCTTGGTTCCTTTTATAACTTCCATTTCTTTGCTGAGATTTTTTATTCTTTCATTTGTTTCAAGAGACTTTGTAACTGATTGCTGAAGCATTTTTATGACAGCTGCTTTAAAATCCTTGTCAGATGATTCCACCATCTGATTCATCTGGTGTTGGTTTCAGTTCATTATCTTTTTTTGCTCAAGTTGTGATTTTCACGGTTCTTGGAATGACAGGCGATTTTTTTTTTACTGCATCCTAGACATTTTGTCTACTATGTTAGGAGGCTCTAGATCCTATTTCATTCTTTCATTTTAGCAGCAGGCACTTTGTTTAGGTTGAGCCTGCAGGTCCTGGACTATTTTTGTATGCTGTGGCTCCAACGGCAGTTTAATTTTCAGAGGCTTTGCATTGAAATTTTGCTTGGGCTCCCATTGATCTCCGCTGGTAGCATCAGAGTGGGTGAAAGAGGTTTCTCCAGGGTGACCCACTAGAGGTCTCTCAATGGAGGAGGCAAGTCTCAGGCCAGCAGGCTTCCCAGAGCAGGCTGCTCATGTGGCAGAGTCCCTCTGGCCAATGGTCCTGGGCAGCCCCAGTAACTCTGAGTGGGAGAGGGAACATGGCCTGCCCCGTGGAAGAAGGAAGGTATAAATACCAACCATGACCAGAAGACCAAGTGTGAATATGAGCAGAGTTATAAATATACACATTATCTTCCTTGTTTGGATACATATAATTGTTTTCTCCTCCCTCCAACTGTTTATATAAGATGGGTCAGTGGCGGTTAACCTTATAATGTCATCCTTAGGTTAGAGGATCTCAAAAGAGAGTGAAAGGAGAGGGTGAGTACATCCTTCCTTGCATGAATAACAGTTGCAACAGGTTAGGCACAAGCAAATGTTTTATTTATATTATGGATTGAAAACATAAATACAGGTAGAAGGGTGTGTACAGATGCTGAGTATCCAAAGAGGTAGACCATGCTGTTAATACTGAGTCCTGTGCCTGCGCTTCTAAGCAGGGGGTAAGGAGCCCTAACACCGTATTTCTCAGATTCCCTTGCCCAAGGAGTTCTGATTTAGACTCCACCAAGAAGAGGCATTTATGCAAGATTTAGATGGCAAGAAAGGAGAAACCATTATTCCTCCCCGGCAGCAGCTGGCAGACACAAGGGCATACAACAAACACTGAGTCTGCAGCAGCTTCCAAGCAAGCTCCTGGGAAACATTTGCTTTAATGTTGCCAGCATCTCAGGTCACTTTCAGCAGTGTCCTGTGAGTCCAGCACTTTTCGACTTTCTCAAAGCAAGCAGTTCTCTCTGACCTTCACTACCCCAGGCCTTTCAGTGGCTTTGTAAGCAGTCAGTTAATTTACTTTATTAAATCTGTTCTTGCTAAAGTACCCAGGATGGTTTCTGTTTTCCTGACTGGTACACATGGGTAGGATTCAGTCAGGTGAGATCAGAGAGGGGAAGAGAAGCAGCACATGATGTATGGAGGTTAAACAGAAAATAAAACTGAACAAGTAGATCAGAAACTACACTAAGTAGGGTCTTCCTCGGGTTCAGGGCTTTATATAATTCATCTGACAAATGTTTACTACATGCCAGGCTCTGTTTTTGGTATTGGAAAGAAAAACAAAGACTCTTAGGTTGGGGAGGACCTGAAAAGGGAAGGGAGGAGACAGACAATAAACAAGATATAATCTATTAAGTGGTAATAATTGCTATGGAGAAATTCCAAGCAGTGTAAGGGGATAGGAGGGAAGGTTGTTATTTTATATCAGGCGGTCAAGGGAGAGCCTCTCTGATAGAGGCTCACTGAGCAGAGATCTAAGTGAGCAGACAGAGACCAGAAAGCCAGAGAGGAATCTGAGTTCAGTGTATTCAGGAAACAGCACGAAGGCTAGTAAGGCTGGACCAGAGCATGGCAGACCAGACTGAGTGAGATGGGAACCCCTGGAGGTTCTGAGTGAAAGAGTGAGACATCTGGCTGCTGTATAGGGAACAGACAGTGGAGATGACAAGAATGGAACCAGGAAAAGCAGGCAGGGATGACTTAAATAATAAAAGGGATACATGACAGTGACTTGGACCAAGGTATAAGAGTACAAGAGGTGAAAAGTAAGTAGTTGCATTCTGGATATATTTTGAAAGATTTGCTCACAGAATAGATGTGGGAGGGTAAAAAAACAAACAAACAAAAAAACAACAGAAGAGTATAAATGACTCCCAGGTTTTTGGCCTGAGCAACTGAAAGGATAGCATTGCCATAAACTGCTGGAGTGAAGACTGAGGGGAACAGATTTAGGAGAGGAATCAGGAATTCCGTTTCTGACACATTAAGTCAAGATGCCTATTACACATCCAAATTGATATACTGAGTAAGAAGTAACGAAGAGCCACCATAGGCTCTGAAACGGAATGGCTAAATGAGAACTGAACTTGAGATTAACCTGGTTAACGTCAGGTAAATTGAGGGGGGGGAGCGCATTTGCTGGAAGCCAGAAGTAGAGGGAAAAAAGCTAGTTGCAACGTTCAAGAGGACAACCTGAACTTCGAGGGTGGCAATGAAAATGGATTGGGGCAGAGGTTCTCAATGGGGCCAACACTACCCCGGGGGGTATTTTGGAAATTTGTGGAAATACTTTTGTTATCAAAATGATTGGGAGGCCCTACTAGCAAAAAGTAAGGGAGGGGTCAAGTGTTTCACATCTCCTGCAATGCTTAAGATAGTCACACACACACACAAACACACACACAAAAAGTGTCCTTTAATCCACTTCCTTTCAAATGACTCACCAGACCTCCATACTTGTGAAAAACCTATTATAATCATCCAAGCTTAGATTCCAACTTCATTTTACCAATGAAGTATTTTTTGCACATTTTACCATACACTGAATTTTCCAGGAATGAAGCTATTATGTAAAATGAGGAAAGAAAACACATTCTTTGATGCAAAGCTTTTATAAGAAATTTCAGCATTTTGAAAAACCATGTCACAGAGAACAATGCTGTTTCTAGTATTTAAGTCACCAACACAATACCTGTATCCCATGTTATATTCGTAGGCGTCACCTATAAATACATTACAGAAGAGATTTGAGATGCCTTTGGTAGACTTGGAACCAAATATTAAGTTAACAGACATATGAAATGCAGGATTCTCACTAATCAAAGTTGTTTATAAAGTTAGTGTGGTCATTTTATGTATTAATTTTTATAGCACAATGATGAGAAGTCTATCTTGCAATAATTATTTGAAATTGAACTTGTTTATTTTGGGGTTGCCTGTCATCTTTAAATCTTACTCTGAAAGTGTCACCAGAGGTCCACCTCACTTCCCTCAACCACTCTTACTACCAGTTCTGTTTCCAATCTACCCACATAGATCAAAGGAACAGAATAGAGAACCCAGAAATAAACCTACACTTACACGGTCAACTAATCTACGAAGGAGGCAAGAATACACAATGGGAAAAAGACGGCCTCTTCAGTAAATGATGTTGGGATTACTGGACAGCTACATGCAAAAGAATCAAAATGAACTATTTTCTCTCACCATATACAAAAATAAACTCAAAATGGATCAAAGACTTAAATGTAAGGTCTGAAACCATAAAACTCCTAGAAGAAAACATAGGTGGCACGCTCTTTAACATCAATCTTAGCAATATTTTTTAGATCTGTCTCCTAAGGCAAGGGAAACAAAAGCAAAAATAAACAAATGGGACTATATCAAACTAAAACTCTTTTGCACAGTGAAGGAAGCTATCAACAACAAAAAAAAGCAGCCTACTAAATGGGAGAAGATATTTGCAAACAATATATCCAATAAGGGGTTAATATCCAAAATACATAAAAACACATACAACTTAATAACAACAACCAACCAACCAACCTGATTAAAGAATGGGCGGGGGGGGGGGCTTCCCTGGTGGCACAGTGGTTAAGAGTCTGCCTGCCAATGCAGGGGACATGGGTTTTGATCCCTGGATTGGGAAGATCCCACATGCCGCGGAGCAACTGAGCCCGTGCACCACAACTACTGAGCCTGCACCCCTAGAGCCCGCAAACCACAACTACTGAAGCCTTTGTGCCTAGAACCTGTGCTCTGCGACAAGAGAAGCCACCGCAAGGAGAAGCCTGTGCACCACAATGGAGAGTAGCCCCCGCCTGCCACATCTAGAGAAAGCCCGCAAGCAGCAACAAAGACCCAACCAAGCCAAAAAAATAATAAAACTTTAAAATAAAGTATGGGCAGGGGACCTGAGTAGATATTTTTCCAAAGAGGAAGTGCAGATGGCCAACAGACACATGAAATGATTAACAGCACTAATCATCAGGGACATGCAAATCAAAACCACAATGAGCTACCACCTCACATCTTTCAGAATCATCAAAAAGACAACAAATAATAAGTGATGGAGAGGATGCAGAGAAAAAGGAACCCTCATGCACTGCTGGTGTGACTGTAAACTGGTGCAGCCACTATGGAGAACAGTATGGAAGTTCCTCAAAAAAATAAAAATAGAACTGCTATATGATACAGGAATTTCACTGCTGGATATTTACCCAAAGAAAACAAAAACAGTAGTTGGAAAAGATATATGCACTCCGATGTTCAATGGAGCATTACTTACAAAGCCAAGATATGGAAGCAACCTTAGTGACCATTGATAGAGGAATGGATAAAGAAACTGTGGGGTGTGTGTGTGTGTGTGTGTGTGTGTGTGTGCGCGCGCGTGCGCACACAATGGGATATTACTCAATCATAAAAAAGAATGAAATCTTGACATTTGCAACAACATGGATGGACCTTGAGGGTACTATGGTAAGTAAAATAAGTCAGAGAGAGAAAGACAAATACCACATGATCTCACTCATATGTGGAATCTATAAAACAAACAAACAACAAAACAAAATGAAAACAGACTCACATACAGAGAATGGGTCATTGCCAGAAGGGAGAGGAGAGAGGATGGACAAACCAGGTGAAGGGAATTAAGAAGTTCAAACCGCCAGCTACATAATAAATACATCACAGGAATATAATATACAACAGAAGGAATATGGTCAACAATATTGTAATAACTTTGTAGCGGGACAGATGGTTGCTAGACTTATCGTGGTGATCCTTTCATAACGTATGCAAATATCAACTTATGTCATATATCTGAAACTAACAATACTGTCACTGTATTTTCATTTAAAAATAAAATAATTTTTAATGCTATCTTATTTGTGCCCATAGGATTTTAATTTATGGAGGTGACTGAGTGCCAACATAGGCCAATGCTATTGAAGGAATATATTACTTACATATCCCAAGAGAAGGGTGCACACCACACCACACAGGGTTTGTTCAGGAGACAGAGGAGCGAGGGGGAAGCCTGGGCCAGAGCTTTTACTGGAGTTTCCTCAGGAAAGGAAAGGCAGAGCAAAGTAAACAGTGCAGGACTGGCTAGTATGAATTATTCCAGTGGGCTTTGAGCTACAAGGCTATCTCCAGTTTTCTGGTAGCTGGGCCTGGGATGATTTAGGACAGGGAAAATACTGGCTTGGTATGTGAGAGAGTTAGATAAGGAAGTAGGTGAAAGCTACAGATTCAGAATTACATATGAAAGGCATGCTCGAGGCAAGCTGCTGTTAATCTTTAGGAATTGGCCCCGGGGAGGGGCAGTCTCTATACAACTGCAGAGCATCAAGAATGCAGAAAATAAGAAATTACAGTTCATGTAATTGACCCTGTGGTGAAGAGATGACAAACAGACAAATATAGAATCTAAGAAAACAGAACAAATACAAACAACAGAAATTCACAGGCTGATCCTAAAATGTATATGGAAATGCAAAAGGCCCAGAAGAGGGGAAACAATCTTGAAAATTAAAAAACAATACAGAGAACTTATACTGCATGATTTCAGACTTATTACAAAGCCAGAGTAATCAACACAATGTGGTACCGGCTTCAGGATAGACAAACACATCAATGCAACAGCATAAGAGCAGTCCAGACACAGGCCTACCCATATAGTTGACTGAATTTTCTACAAAGCCCTAAAAGTAATTCAATGGTGGAAGGAAAATCTTTTGCAACAAATGATACTAAAACACCCGAATATCCATATAGGGGGCTGGTGGTAGGAAGGAACAATCTTGACCTTTACCTTATATCATTCATAAAAATTAATTCACAGACCCAAACATAAAAGTTAAAACTATATATGAAGCTTCCAAAAGAAAACACAGACTATCCTTGTGACCTTAAAGCTGACAAAGATTTCTTAAAATACAAAAAATATTAACCATACAAAAAAATGATAAATTGGACTTTATTCAAATTAAAAACTTCAAAAGAGGGACTTCCCTAGTGGCACAGTGGTTAAGAATCCACCTGCCAATGCAGGGGACATGGGTTTAAGCCCTGGTCCAGGAAGATCCCACATGCCGCGGAGCAACTAAGCCCATGTGCCACAACTACTGAGCCTGCACTCCAGAGCCTATGAGCCACAACTAATGAGCCCACGTGCCACAACTACTAAAGCCCACGTGCCTAGAGCCCATGCTCCGCAACAAGAGAGACCACCGCAATGAGAAGCCTGTGCACCGCAATGAAGAGTAGCCCCTGCTTGCTGCCACTAGAGAAAGCCCGCACGCAGCAATGAAGACCCAACACAGCCAAAAATAAATGAGTTAGTTAATTAATTTAAAAAAAAAATTAAAAGATACCACTAGGGGGGCTTCCCTGGTGGTGCAGTGGTTGAGAATCTGCCTGCTAATGCAGGGGACACGGGTTCGAGCCCTGGTCTGGGAGGATCCCACATGCCGCGGAGCAACTAGGCCCGTGAGCCACAACTACTGAGCCTGCGCGTCTGGAGCCTGTGCTCCGCAACAAGAGAGGCCACAATAGTGAGAGGCCTGCGCACCGCGATGAAGAGCGGCCCCCGCTTGCCACAACTAGAGAAAGCCCTCACACAGAAACGAAGACCCAACACAGCCAAAAATAAATAAAACTAATTTAAAAAAAAAAAAAAGATACCACTAGGAAAATGAAAAAGGAAGCCACAGACTAGGAGAAAATAATCATACTGAACATCAGGCAAAACACTCATATCCACAATATATAGAGAACTCCTACAAGTCAATAATACAAAGTCAGACAACTCAACTTGGGTAAAATATCTGAACAGACACTTCACAACTATGAAAGGCCAATATGCACATGAAAAGGTGCTCCTCATCATCGATAGTCATCAGCAAAATGTAAATTAAAACCAAAATGGTACCACTTCACACTCATCAGGAAAAAGATGTGTAATCCCACATGATGATGAGAATATGGAGCAACTTTCATAAATTGCTGATGCAAGTATAAAATAGTACAACCACACTGAACACAGACGGGGAGTTTCTTATAAAGTTAAATATATACCTGCCCTACGACTTAACAATTCCACTCCTAGGTATGTACCCAAATGAAATCGAAACATATGTTCACCAAAAAAACCTCTGTACAAACACATTCATAGCCGTTTTATTCATAATAGCCAAAAACTGAGAACAACTCAAATAGCTATCAACAGACTGAAAACTGTGGTATGCCCATACTACTGAATAGTACTCACCAATAAAAAGGAATGAACTACTGATACACATTACATGTGGATAAATCTCTGAAACCTTATGTTGACTTTAAGAAGCGACTTGCAAAAAGCTACACATTATATGGTCCTATTCATGTGAAATTCTACAACAGGCAAAACTAAACTACAGTGATAGCAACGAGAACAACTGTTGCCTGGCTGTGGAGGAGGGGGTATTGACCAGAAATGGGCATAAGTGAATTTATCGCCGTGAGGAAAGTAGTCTATAGCTTAATTCAGGTGGTGGATAAGGGTTTTTACATCCATCAAAATATGCTGAACTTGGACTTCCCTGGCAGTCCAGTGGTTAAGACTCCACGCTTCCAATGCAAGGGCCACGGGTTTGATCCCTGGTCGGGGAACTAAGATCCCACATGCCATGCGTCGTGACCAAAAGGTTAAAAAAAAAAGCTAAACTCTTAA
This sequence comes from Phocoena sinus, assembly GCF_008692025.1. Classification (NCBI taxonomy): domain Eukaryota; kingdom Metazoa; phylum Chordata; class Mammalia; order Artiodactyla; family Phocoenidae; genus Phocoena; species Phocoena sinus. The sequence continues at coordinate 73,833,448 of NC_045777.1, read as the reverse complement.
CTAATTCATTCAAAATCATTACATTTTATTAAATGTAAATTATACCTTTAAAATGGTAAAATTTGTTGCATATAGTAGCCATATAAAAGTTGCATAACACAGAAATAATATTTGAATAAAAACAAATACCTTTGTCCACCTGCAAAGCTTCACCCCAGAGTGGCTCCCAATCAACTGATAACCTGAATGAAAAAACAGGGAACACAAAGTTGAACTGATTCAAAACCTCATATCAAAAAGTGATTATAAAACTGTAGCAAAGTCATTTTTCTTTGTTTAAATAATGATAGACAACAATCCAATGCCACTAAGGTTTAATTCACCAGGATGATAATACAATTTAAAACATGTATGCATCTAATAACACAGACTCAAAATACATAAAGAAACAATAAGCTAATCCAAAATCACAGGGAGATATTTTAAGATCTCTCAGTATATAACAGATCTCATAGATTAAAACTCATTAGAGCTCTAAGATCTGAAGCAACACAGTAAACTCAATCAAGGACATAGAGAGCACTGCACTCAACAACTACAGGATGCACATGTTTTTCAAAGACCCAAGAAACACTTATGAAAATGAACCATGCACTGGACCATACAGCAAAAACAACTAACAGTATATTTCAGTACAATGAACGACTGGGGAACTGTCATCAATAATCTTCAAAAATAAATAAAGAATCAGATGGGCAACAGGAGATTAAAATAAATATTGCCCCCAAAAGTGGGAAAAATCAAATTCTAGGAACCTGACATAAATTCTCAGCACCGCTCCACAACCTATTTAAATATTTTGACCCACGTAAGACACGAAAAGCATGGAAAAGCCACGCCAAAGCAATCACATTTCCTTATTTTAACAAACTAGTAGAGCAAACAAGTAGAAAATTCTGATTTCAGAAAACATTTAATAAAGTTTCTCATGAGGCTTCAAGTAATAGCCGCAATTATCACGAGTCTCTTGCACAAAAAGACTCTTGACTTGCAGATAAACGAGGTAAATGGAGAAATACAGTCTGGATGATGGCATAAGTGGATCAGTGGCTGGTTAAACATCCATATTCATAGGGTGATGATTAATGGAACAAAGTCAATTTGGATTACAAGTCTCTAGTGGCAACATTACAGGGCTTTGTCTTCTATCCTCTTCCACATTTATGTAAACATCTCACATATAAATAAAGCACTGCTTATCTACTTGAAGATAGAACCGAGTCCAACTGATCAGCTAATCTCAGATACAGAATAAGCATTTAAAAGATCCCCAGAGAAAATTCTAGTTCTTTTGGACTCCTACATTATATGTTGCTCATACCACTATCATAGAAATCACACTGTATTATAGTTCTTTATATCTTTCTCTCCCAAGATACATAGGATTCTACAAAATTCTGCATTTAGGTAGGTATGAAAAGACTGCACAGTATAGGATGGAGAGCCCTGTAGCTGACCACAATACACACAATGCAGTTACTAACATTGCAGTACAGGATTCTGCCTGTAACCAAGACGGAGTAACAGAGGATTTACTCTCCCACCTGAAATACCAAAAGCTGGACAAAATACATGAAACCACAGTTTTCAGAATACAAAACATCAGGCAACAAAGGAAGATGATCCAAGAGAGATGGGAAACAAACAAGGCTGAGCCCTACCATTACCCAAGCTTACTGCCTTGAAAGTTGCCAGGCTGTGCAGCAGGGAGAGACGACACAAGCAGAGCTCAGTATTCTCCCCAAGCTGAGGACACGGAAGTAGAGGGGGGAGCCCCTGTGGCTAAAGTTTGCAAGACTGAGTACTGGAGAGACAAAAGCTACACAGAGATTGAACTCAAGGGTCTGTGGAGGATTCCTGTAAGTACTTGCTTGAGTACTGCTTAGTGCATACGTGAGAGAAAAACTACCCAATAATGGGAAAGAACCATCTGAAAAGATTAAAGGCATGCCTGGTACTCACAGCCAGCTGGGAACTGTGCCTGTTCCTACCAGTCAGACAGAAAACCTCAAGATTCCAAGGCACTGGGCAGAGTACACAGAAGTGTTTTGCCTCAATGGTGGGGGAAAAAATTAGCTGTATAGTGAGCCAGCTCTGGTCTCACCCAACAAATCATAAAAGCAAGATGAAAAGGCTCAAGCTGTTTCCAAGTAATTTATCTTCATCCCAGAACAAAGCTCAAGAATGTTTATAGGAATTCAAAAATATCCAGGACCCAAAAACATAAAATTAGAGCTGGCATCCAATCAAAGACTAGCAAGCATGCAAAAAAGATAGGAAAACATGATCAATAATGGAGAGGATAATCCAGCAGCCAAAACTGACCCAGAAATGACACAGATGTTGGCAGATAAGGACATTAAAAGTTATAATTGTATTCCATAAGCTCTGAAAGTTAAGTAGAGACATGGAAGATAGAAAAAGACCTAAACTGAACTTCTAGAGATGAAAGCTACATCTAAGCTGGAAAAATACGCTGGATAGAATTACTAGAAGATTCAACTTAGAGACGAAAAGATTACTGAGTTAAACTTGAAGACAGCAATAGAAATTATCCAGTCAGGTAAAGCAGGACAGAAAAAATAATTTTAAAATATGAAAAGCACATCTGAGAGCTATGGGTCAAATTCAAGTGGCCTATTATACATGTAATTGGAGTCCCCAAAAAGAAGAAAGAGAGGGGGTGGCAGAAAAATATTTGAAGAAATAATGTCCAAAATTTGTCCAAATTTGATTAAAACTATACATCCACAGAACCAAGAAGCTCAACAAATCCCAAGAAGCAGGAAGAAAACTACACTGAGACATATTATAATTAAAATCATTCAAAATCAGTTGTCAGAAGAAAATCAGGGGGTAAAAAACATTACATTTGAAAGGAACGAACAAAAGATGACTGCAGAGCCCTCATGAGAAGCACCATGATCCAGCAGACAGTGGAATAACACCCTTAAAGTGCAAAAAAGAAAAAAACTACCAATTCTAGACACATCAAAAAATATCCTTCATCCTTCAAAAATAAAATAAAATTAAATAACAAAAAAAGTCCTTCAAAAATGAAGGCAAAAGAAAGCCTTTTTCAGATATACAAAAGCTGAAAAAATTCATCACCAACAAAGCCACACTACAAGAAATGCAAAAAGGAGTCCTTCAGGCAGAAGGAAAAGGCCATCAGACAGCACGGATTTACACAGAGGAATGATAAGTACCAAAAGTAGTAACTACATGAGTCAATATATAAAATTTTTTCCTAATTATTTAAATCTGTAATAGATAACTGTTTAAACCAAAAGAACAGCAATGCAGTACAGGGCTTAAAACATGTGTAGAAGTAAAATGTATGAAAACAATGGCATAGAGGTTGAGGAGGGCAAAAACAGAAGTACTGAAGGTTCTTCCACTTTACATGAAGTGGTATAACACCACGTGATGATATACCGTGATACAGTACAGTATAAAACCTCAAGCAACCACTAAGGAACAAAACAGTGCTATAGCTAATAAGCTAACAAAGGATGTAAAACAGAATCATATTATTTAAAAAACAATATAAAAGAAGGCAGTAAAACAAGAGAAAGGAAATCAAAGAACACATGAGACAAGTAGAAAACAAACAGCAAGATGACAGATTTAAACCTATTATAAAAATCACTTTATTCCTATATGAATGAGAGTTAATTTTGCATCAATACTGACAAACTGAACAGTAATCAGAAGTATTAAATATGATTTGACATAAAAAAAAAATCATTTTATTCTACTCGAATGAAAAGGCATATAGGGCTTCCCTGGTGGCGCAGTGGTTGAGGGTCCTCCTGCCGATGCAGGGGACACGGGTTCGTGCCCCGGTCCGGGAAGATCCCACATGCCGCGGAGTGGCTGGGCCCGTGAGCCATGGCCACTGAGCCTGCGCGTCCGGAGCCTGTGCTCCGCAACGGGAGAGGCCACAATGGTGAGAGGTCCGTGTACCGCAAAAAAAAAAAAAAAAAAAAAAGGCATATATATTTCTATGTAAAAAAATCTGTATATTTTTGTCTGTCTCCTCTAATAAGTTGAGAGCTCCTTGAAGGAGATATGTCAAGTATCTTAAGTTCCTCTGCATTGCTGGAACTGTCACATAAAAGGATCTCAATAATTATAGAAAGAGGGAGGGAGGGAAGGAAGTCAGTCTACTCACCCCCAGTTTATTACTCTTTCTTCTACAGGAAACCAATATCATTCGTTCATTCAATCGCAGCCTTCTTCATAAGGTAGGACCACAGAAATCCAGATATACTTCTACATAAAACACTTCTCATTAACCCAGCCTAATATCATATGAGGTTTAATAATTTCCCCTTAATAAACAGTGACGTGTAAAGAAGCCAGTGACTGCACCTTCCATCTGCATACCTGAGCCTCAATGATGGTAAAGTACCATCCCAATAAACCAAGCGAAGAAGAACCCTTGCTGGTCCAGGCAGCCAACACACAAGTGATCCACAGAAACAAGACCGTGACTCCTTAAACAGCTACACCTGCCACGACCACACAGCAGCTGAGCCAACTATAGCGGGACTTCCTTATCTTTGTTCCTCCTGGCAATCCCTATTTTATATTTCCTCTTTTAGAATGCTTAAGAGTGTAGAATTATAACAGTTCTTGAGGACTTTCACCTTGTTTAGTAAGGGCTTCTCGGAGAGCAGGAGTTATCATAGCTCTTCTTTCACCGGCTTCACTCTTCACTGTGCTCCTGATCAAACTAGTTTCCCCTTCCTGCCGCTCCTTTTCTCTCTGTATTAAAATGAAAAGAATGAAACCCAGAATTGGTAATGGGCAAGGGAAATAACAGCACGACAATCATACACACGTAGCATGGATAAAAGGGTTCATCACGAACCACACAGCCCATAAACCTGTTCTCTTCCAAGTGATCACATTTCCAGTCACACACTGAGCTAAAGACACACCAGGGGCTTTTTTCTTTTCCCCAAAAAAAGTAACTACATATTCAAACACATACATCCACAAAACATAAATCAATAATCCACTTATCTAGATGTCAAATAGTTTTCACAATCTGAGCACAGATAGCTGCCCAATTTCAGCAAGTTATTTCTCTAAATTTCAATTTCCTCACCTGAAAAGAGAGAAAAGAAATATCTATGGAGCAGAACTGTGCTGAAGATTAAATGAAACAAAATTACCTGGCACAATGCCTGATACATAATAGGACTTCACTAAATTATAGTAGTGCTGGTTATAACATCTGCAAACCCCAAAAACAAGTCAAAAAATTGCTCTGAGCTGCCCAGCCACCTGCTCAGAACCCAAGTCACTCCACCACCTCCACCTGCAGCCCCAAAGGCTTCTTACAGAAGATCCCATGGTGAAAATTTGTCTTCAGCGATAGAAATAAATCTGAAGGATAATATAAAACTGTGTTTCCGGGGCTTCCCTGGTGGCGCAGTGGTTGGGAGTCTGCCTGCCGATGCAGGGGACACGGGTTCGAGCCCTGGTCTGGGAGGATCCCGCATGCCGCGGAGCGGCTGGACCTGTGAGCCACAATTGCTGAGCCTGCGCGTCTGGAGCCTGTGCTCCGCAGCAAGGGAGGCCGCGACAGTGAGAGGCCCGCACACCGCGATGAGGAGTGGCCCCCGCTTGCCGCGACTGGAGAGAGCCCTCGCACAGAAACGAAGACCCAACACAGCCATAAATAAATAAATAAAAATATTTAAAAAAAAAAAAATAAAAAAACTGTGTTTCCTTTTGACTTTGGCCACTAGAAAATTCACAGCACAACTCTGATCACTGTATCAGGCCTTGCATCATCCTTGTCTTATATTCTGTCGGTGACGTCATATTACAAGATGACCCCCATTCACCGTTTACATTGATTTCTTCCTCTCTTTTTAAATCTCATTACATGTATATATATATATTAAAGTTATCTCAATACCTTTTTGGAAGACGGTTAAAGGGCTAATTAATCATTTTGAGACAACCCACAAAGTCTGTGTTACACTTCAGAGGAGACATTCATCAGATCTTACTAAGAGCTGCAGAACCAAAATAAGTCACCTGAGCAGGAGCCCTACCACCGAGCCCTAAACTACCCTCAGTGCCTGTCCATTTTCAGTGTCTAGACCCCAGTGAATCAATGAGCAGACTCAAAACAACGCCCTTTCTACCTAAAAGTGACAACACCTCACAGATGACATAATGTCTCGAGTCTGTGTCAAACTAACACAGAAAAAGGAGGATGATCCATGTTTGAACCTGGGCAGGAGGTGAAAAGGGATTTGCTGTCCCACCAGGGACTTCCCTGGTGGCACAGTGGATAAGACTCCATGCTCCCAATGCAGGGGAACTGGGCTCAATCCCTGGTCAGGGAACTATATCCCACATGCATGCCGCAACTAAGAGTCCGCATGCTGCAACTAAGGAGCCCGCCTGCCGCAGCTAAGACCCAGTGCAACCAAATAAAGAAATAAATATTTTTTAAAAAGAAAGAAAGAAAAAAAAGAATCCTATGGCTTGTTCTTTTTTTTTTTTTTTTTAAGTCTATTTCAGACCTAAAAGCAAAGATGTGAGCTTGAGTTCCAAGGAAGTCTTGTGGTGGAGCAAAGTGAACTAACCTTGACCTTGAGAGCATTTAAATGTCTCTGAAGTAATTCCGAAGCAAGTTACTGTAATTCCCTACTATTCATGCAAGAATTGATAGCAGGTGGCAATATCTGCCCTCAAGGGCTTCCCTGGTGGCGCAGTGGTTGAGAGTCCGCCTGCCGATACAGGGGACAAGGGTTCGTGCCCCGGTCCAGGAAGATCCCACATGCCACGGAGCGGCTGGGCCCGTGAGCCATGGCCGCTGAGCCTGCGCTCCGCAACGGGAGAGGCCACAACAGTGAGAGGCCCGCATACCGCAATGAGAAGCCCACGCACCACAACAAAGACCCAACACAGCCAAAAATAAATAAATAAATTTATTTAAAAAAAAAAAGAATGGCCATGGAACACTGTTGATGTCCCAACACTAGAGAAATTATCTATTATAAAATGTGAGTGCAGCTACTCCAGATTCAATCATCTGGACACGTAATTCACATGGAAAGAGAGCAGCGGCTATGATTAAAGGTCTTCGGTATTCAGGGCAAAATCTTATCATCCTTTCCCTCTATGACAGTTTAGTCCTGTCTTGCATATGCAGCAGTAACTCCATTTCTGAAAAGAAAATACAATGGTTCACAGCACTCTCCAAGGAAGTGCAAAGCCCCATTCAAATTCTAATTCTAATCTCCTATCTGCAGACATTTTCCCGTCTGCCCAGAATATAACAACATAACAACTGACATAGGACCCGTATATTTTTATTTATTTTTTTATAGCCGTTACATAGTCTAAGCAGAAATAAATGAAGATCCCAGAACTGGTCAATCTGGATTCCTTCCTCTCCTGCACACCCATTGGGCAACGCGTGACCAAGTTCTAAACTTTTAATTCTCAACGTATGGGTTCTCTCCAACCACAATGCCACTGCTTTTGCCCCCAGCCTTGGTTTCACCTAAGGGACAACTGCAATAGCCCTGTCTCCAACCTTCCACCCCTCCCCAACTCCCAAACCCATCACATTTGTCTTGAAAGAAAATGCATGCCCTCTCCAAGCTGCTATTTTCTGATACACAGAACAGAAAACTGATTATAAGCTCACTTCCTAGGCACTTAGGAAAATGACTATAAATAAGTGAAAAGTTCTTTATAAATAGACGGAAATATATGAATCTGCTGTAGTAATGGGAGCCAAAAAGTGGTACCAATTCTCTTGAAAGAAAAAGGTATTATACAATATTACCTAATTCATTTTCACACCTTCATCCCAGAAACCACAGTACCACCCCAATATTGCCTAGGATAAAAACAAGACAAAAGGGGATTTGTTAAAGACTTTAAGGTAAAACTTCCACCTAGTTGGTTAAGTGCCAACCTTGGGGTTGAAGAGACGTCACCTTACATTTGAGGGTGAATTCAACACTTAAAGCCTTAAAAATAATTATGAAAGGAGAACCAGCTCCACGTTGTTACACTGCAGTACTATGCAGCCTTATAATCAGAACTGGACACACTGAGCTCCTTTTGTAGACTGAAATGCTTCTCTGGTGAGTAATTACCAAGCATCCGCCTTCATTTCCAAAACTAATGATACTGATGCCACTGTTCGTCTGCTTAACCAGAACATGCTGTGGGGAGTATTTTAGCAACATTTATTTACTGCAGGAAGAAAACAAGTAGCAATCTGCTTTACATTTAGAAGCACAACACGAGAGAAACAGAAAATAAACAACCTAAGCCTTGGCAGGCTCTTCCTGACTCCTTGTTCTCTAACCAAACTCCTCAGCTTCCCTTCTGAGGAGGCAGCAAAGGGGAGGGAGACAAAGAGATGGAGCCTGGGCTTGGTCCCACCCCATCCGACTCTGGACAAATTGCTTTGCTTCTCTAAGCTTGTGTCCTGCCCTGTAAAATGATAAAGTGGAGGTGACAGTACAATACCAGGGTCTTTGTGAGGACTGAATGAGATTATCTAGGGTACTTGATTGCTCCTAATCGTCTGAACCTACCCTGGAGCTCTCTCTCCCCACACCTCCAGCCCACTCATCCTATTCAATCAATTCACATTGCTTCCCACTGCCTTTAGGACAAAGCTCACACTCTCCTGACAGAGGAGGAAAAGGCCTCCAGGATCCTGCCCCTGCCTTCCTACTCTATTTCACCTCTCCACACATCCCCACCGCACTCCACTCTTAACATACCAAACTGCTTAGAGAGTTCCCCAACCTTGCCATATTCCCCTAACACCCCATCCCCTCGGCACATGGCATGTGCAATGTTTCAAACTCTAGCTCTCTTGTTCTCAGTTCTCACCCCCACCCTTCAAATTCTCTTTGGCCCTAGAATTACTGCCTTGCTGCAGAGGGAGGTGGGTAGAAACCATGGTGGTGTTCTAGTCAGACCAAACGTATCCCATTTGAAGATATCTCCTTAGACAATAATCGTTTATTAGTTATCAAGGATATACTATGTGGCAGGCAATAAAATAAAGGCTTTAGATGGATTAACTTATTGCATCTTCAAAACAACTTTATAAAGCAGTTATTGTTATCGTCTCCCACTCTAACACACAGAGTGAAATAACTTGCCCAGACACACAAGCTGAGATACTGTGACACATGAAAGTTAGTGAATATGATTCAAAAGAGGTCTTACAGTAGGAGTGCTCTGGCCCAACTCTACAGCTGATGCTTTTAGGTAATGGAGCGTACAGCTTCCTCTGCAGTAACAACTAAGGCAATTAATGTGATGTAGAATGATGAACAGGCAGAAAGCAGCTCAGGAATCTGCGTGGATGGACCCCAAAGAAAATGCTCCCCGGAGACACAAAAAAGAAGAGCCAAGCAGTAATAACATCCATCACTGAATTTTAGTATACTGTCTCCAATATCAAATGAACACACAGGACACATCTGGAAACCCTGCTGTAACCTAAAAATAATGAAAAGCAAGAAACGGGGCGGTTATTTTCATGCTGCATTGAAGTTGGAAATATATATATATATTTCCCCTAGATCTGATGATTTTATGAGTGATTTCTATGAGAAACCTGAAATATCATAAGCCAGCTGCTTAAAGTTCATAAAGTCCAAAATCATTTCACTTCAAAAAATAATTTACATGGACATCCAAATTTTTCCTTAGTGCTTTTTCTCCAGTGCCCTCTAATGGACATAAGAGGAAAAAGCAAAGGAAAAAAATGGACCCGCAAAGTATTCCAAACTTTTACAGTACCTGTGAAATTTGCTGAAAGTACATCTTGTGTGTTCTCAGCGCGCACGCGCGCACACACACACACACACACACACACACAATGTTAGCAATATGAAGTGGGGATGTGTGGGCTGTGGTTAAGCATTGTACACACATATCAAACGTCACATTACACACCCTAAAAAAAAAATCACATTGTACAACCCAAGTACATAAAATTTTATTTGTCAATCATATCTCAATGAAGTTGGAAAAAAAATTGTCCCAAACTCTTCACCCACTACAAATAAAGCTATAAATATCTTCTCTTAACTTGGAAGATCCAGAAATCTACCTAAATCAGGCATCTCATGCACTGAAATCTATCCCATTTCAAGACAGTTTAACCTTTTAAAATCACTCCAATTTTTATTAAGAGTCATACAATTATATATTTGCTTTGACCCAGTATCTCAACTTGGGGAAAATATAAACCAAGAAAATATCAACACTCTCTTTTAAGTAAAAAAGGTCTCAGACCAGTGCTAATTACAACAGCAGAAAACCTGAAAACAGACTAAACGACCAACTCTAGCAGAATGCATAAGCAAATTTAAAATGTCTAAGCATATTTACTTCTCATTTTAATCTCTCAGGCTCTCAGAGACTGTAATGCATTTTCATGCACAGTTCTTATCTGACTCTCAACAACACTGTGAGGAAGGCAGAGGTTATGGTCCACGTTTCTCAGACACGGGGATTAAGGCCAGAGAAGATTAAGCTTTGCCCTAAGAGCGCCAAGTTACAAACTGGCTGGCCCAGGCCCTGAACCTACCTCCCACAAACCTGTCATTCTTAACAGCTCCTCTGCCAGGGCTTCTAAAATACAAAAGCTATTAAAAGTGACAGCGACAACACCAACACACAGACAAAGTATTAGGAAATAAGTAACAAAATGCTGCGACAGGAACAATCATAATTTTAAATTCGGAAAATAATTTTGGATTCTATAGTTTAGTTTTACACTCATAGAGTATTTTTGGGTTATGATCTCTACAAAAGGAATCAAATATCCCAATATAAGAATGGGCATAGGACAGTGTGTAGTAAAGAATGTGGCCTTGCCCAAACAGAAGTCTGGCCTCTCCCCAGTTCCTGGAAAGTAACCTCTAACCCCCTGGAACTTCCTGAGTGTTGGGAGTATCTTTATTCATGGTGGGCCCTTCAGAGGCACTTGACAGTTTATGCTATTAGGGTGACTCACGCCAAATTTTGGGGGTACTATGCTGTAGGCTGGATCCAACCCCATGAGCAATCAATCAATCAGGTATGCCTACATAATGAAGCCCCCATAAAAACTCTGGACACCGAAGCTCAGGTGAGCTTCCCAGGTTGGCGATGCTCCACGTGTTATGTCACGCATCCGTGCTGAGAGGGTAGCACATCCTGAGGACAATGAATGAATGCTTCCCAGACTCTGCTCTATGCATCTCCTCCTTTGGCTGCTTTTCCTGTACCCCTTCCTAGCAATGAACCGTAATCATGAGGGTGACAGCTTTCAGGGAGTTCTGTGAGTCTTTCTAGCAAATGACTGAATCTGAGGGAGGTTTTTAGGACCCCCCAAACTTGCAGTTGGTGTCAGAAGTGAAAGCAGTCTCAGGAACTGTGCCCTCAGACTTTGTAGTCTGTCTAACTCCAGGTAGACAGAGATGCTTCACAGGAAAAAAATACATTCAATCTCACTCAAAATTAAAGAAATGCAAATTATTATTTTTTAAGGTTATTATTTTTCACCTTTCAGGTTGGTAAGATTTAAAAGATTGAGAACACCTGGGGGTTGGCAAGGGTTTAGAGAAACAGGAATTCTCATCTCTCTCATGCAGTAAGAAGAAATTAAAATGTTTTCAGCTTTTTACAGGGCAATTTAGAAATATCATCAAAATTATAAAATTCTCTTTGATCCAGAAATTTCAATTTTACAAATTTACTCAAGATAAGTTTATCAGTCATGAAAAATATAAGAGCAAGAGTGTTCATTATAGGGAGTTCCCTGGTGGCCTAGTGGTTAGGATTCAGCGCTGTCACTGCTGTGGCCCAGGTTCAATCCCTGGTCAGGGAACTCCCACAAGCCACATGGCACAACCGAAAGAAAAAAGAAAAAAAAAAAAGTACAATTTAGGAATTAAAATAGGTTTTTTTTAAAAAAAGAGAGTGCTCATTATAGAAATCAGGAAACACCTAAATGTTAATCAACAAGAGTCAAATAACTATGGGACATAATTGTGGACTACTACATAAACATTAAAATTAATTAGGCAGATCTCTATCACAGGACTGGAAACCTGTCATGTTAAATGGAAAAAAGTAGTCTGTAGACTTGGAGTACAAAATTATTCTGTGTAGCCCAAAAAACGAAGTTATACCAAAATGCAGGTGTGTTTGTAAAGGCAGTAAAATACCTGGAAGAATAGTGTCAAAGTGTAAACTGCAGTGACCTGTGAAAAGTACATTTAAGAAGAATAGGGACAGAGGACTGTATTCTTTGAGTTTTTTAAACATATGTAAACAGAGTATTAAATTAAATGAAACTCCAAAGAGAGGGTCAGATCAAGTTATAAAAATTTTCAAAGGATGGGATTTCCCTGGTGGTCCAGTGGTTAAGACTCTGCGCTTCCAATGCAGGGGACATGGGTTCGATCCCTGGTCGGGGAACTAAGATCCCACATGCCATGCAGCACGGCCAAAAGATAAATTGGGGAAAAAAAAAAAATTAAATTTTCAAAGGAAATATCTGAGAACAAGTTTAAGAACTTGAAAAGTGCCTCCCTGACATCAAGGATATGAAAGGGTAGAGAGTACGGAGATAACAAGAGAGGAGTTTTGAGGATTTCTTCAGAGAATATTAGAAAGGTATTTGGAGCTCCTTTCATCTGCCTCAAATGAAGAGATGTTTGGGGGTGGAGGGCTGTGTTCTCACCTCAAACCCCAGGAACCTCAAAGAAGCTGCTATGTATCCTCTGCACTCAGACTGGTGAATGACTCCTGCCCGGGAAATCCAGAGAGCAGAAGGCCCGACTAGTTGCTTTAGCAAGTGAGCACTGTTGCTGGAGAGGAACCAGCCTGTGCTCCCAGAATAAAGAACTCAGGAGCATTCCCTTGGGAGCGGGGTAGGGGTAGGGGAGATCTTCGATCCTGACCCACTGGGCAACCAGAGAGAACAGACGAAAGACCTCAAAAGAGGGGAAACCAGAGGTACAGGGCCCCGAGGAAGGAATGAGGACCATCGGAAGCACACTTCTCAGAGTACACGTGCTCAGTGCAAGGCGCCAGGTGTGGAGACAGCCACGGACAACGTCTCCAAAGGAGCGCTAAACACGCTGCCTGGAAGAAGAGCCAAGTTTAAACACCTGACAACGAGAGCGCACAAAGTCCCCTTGTGACAGTGCCAAGTAAGAACTTCCCCACTTCTCTTTATCTCCTGCTTCCCCCATCCATGCCCCAAACCCTAAGGAGATATTATAAAATAGCTACTAGCAAATAGGCCAGAGAGCAGACAGTAAGGAGGGGAGGAGTTTCACTCTGAATTAAACTGGAAACTTGGACTGCGTTTATTTAGTATTACTTAGTATTACATAGGACTGGACATTCTACCGCCAAATTAAGACTTTGTACCTTAAAGTGCCTGTCATACTTTATGACCAAAAATGACCAGAAAAGTCATGGAGTCCACCAGAGTTTTCATCCCAAGACAGGGGAAGGGGTCTCCCTCCCATGCAGGTTGAAAAAGGACAGTAAAACTCAAAATAAAGCAGCTTTTACAATATTTCCCAAAAGTAATCCTTGTTGTAACATAGACTATACCAGTATTTATTACTTTAGAAATAAAATAAAAATAAAGATTTTTAAAATAAGGTTATAAAGACTGTCTGAAGAATATGATAAATATTTTTATAATAAAATAGAGATTTAGGGACTTCCTTGGTGGCGCAGTGGTTAGGAATCTGCCTGCCAATGCAGGGGACACGGGTTTGAGCCCTGGTCCAGTAGGATCCCACATGCCACAAAGCAACTAAGCCCGTGCACCACAACGACTCAGCCTGCACTCCAGAGCCAGTGAGCCACAACTACTGAGCCCGCGTGCCGCAACTACTGAAGTCCATACACCTAGAGCCCCTGCTCCACAACAAGAGAAGCCACCGCAATGAGAAGACCACACACCACAACGAAGAGTAGCCCGTGCTCTCTGAAACTAGAGAAAGCCTGCACACAGCAACGAAGACCCAATGCAGCCATAAATTAATTAATTTTTTAAAAAATAGAAATTTAGGTGCATATGAGATAAAATTTAAATAACTATTCCAATATTTATTTATTAATAGTGATTTTTTATGAGGAGATGGAATTACTGGTAGGTTTTTGCCCTTTCTCTATTTTCCAAATTTTCATTATTACAAGTATGTTAATTTATAGTGAAAAAAAATTTTTTTAATTTAATTTAATTTAATTTTTTTTGGCTGAGCCACTCAGCTTGTGGGATCTTAGTTCCCCGACCAGGGACCAAACCCACGCCCCCTGCAGTGGAAGCACAGAGTCTTAACCACTGAACTGCCAGGGAAGTCCCTACAGTGAAAAAAATTTTTAATTTTAACTAGTAAAAATTAAATAAATAATCGTTAAATTTGTTTCCTTAAATTACCATTTGCTATGGTATGAGTCTACCCAGAGTAAAATTAGAAGGTCTTCATGTTTTACAGATATAATAAGTACTCAAGACTTTTATATAATTCAAAACTAGTTATTCACCAACTAGTCCTATCAAAAAATGGTAGAGGGGCTTCCCTGGTGGCGCAGTAGTTGAGAGTCTGCCTGCCGATGCAGAGGACGCGGGTTCGTGCCCCGGTCCGGGAAGATCCCACATGCCGCGGAGCGGCTGGGCCCATGAGCCATGGCCGCTGAGCCTGCGCGTCCGGAGCCTGTGCTCCACAACGGGAGAGGCCACAACAGTGAGAGGCCTGTGTACCGCAAAAAAAAAAAAAAAAAAAAAAGGTAGATATTCTCATATGGCAATATCATAAATAATTCATAATCCAGCTGATACTAGGGTTTTTTTTGTTTTATTTTGTGGGCATAGGAAAATAGTTCCCCTGACACTCTTTATCTTGAAAACTTCAGAGAAGTTGAAAGGTACAATGAAAACCCACATTCCCTTCACCTAAATTCACTACTTTTGCTTGATCAATATCTATCTATAAACACACACACACACACATGTTATGCACATGTATGTATGTGTGTGTTATGTATAAAAACAAAATTTTGCTAAACCACTTGAAAGTATGTTGCAGACACCACAGCACCTCACCTTTAAATTACTGCAAAATTCAGCTCCAAGAAAAAGATATGAACCTACAGAACTACAACACCATTATTACAATGAGAAAAATTAACATAAATCTAATATTACCCAATAGAAAATTCAATTCAAATGTCCCCAAATGTCAAGACAATGGCCATTTCTCTTTGATTCAAGATCAAAGTTTATACAATGCATTTGTTTATATTTCATTAGTCTTTTAAAATCTTAGTACCCACCCCAAGTTTTATTGTTGCTGTTACTGTCTACAACATAGACTCTTTAAAGAGCCTGGCCTGTTGTCTCCTAGACTGTCCCACATTCTGGATTTGTCTGATTGTTTCCCCATTAGATTCAGGTTAAACTTTTTTGACACAAAATTGCATAGATGATGTCATATATACCTTGCTACAGATCATATCAGGAGGTACATAAGGTCAAGTTGTAACATAAATGATGATGTCAAATTTGATTCTTTGTAAACGTACATTTTTCCCTTTATGCTTAGTAAATAATTTACGGGGAATTTTTTTTCCCCACTGATTTATTTATTTTTGGCACGTCTAAGTGGTTTAGTTCCTGGCATGATGTTTTGAGACTATGTCAATATCTGTTGCTCAAAGACATTTCACCTAATCCTTGCTTAAATCAATTATTACACTAGGGACTGCAAACAGGTAATTTTCTAATTCTATCATGCCCTCTTTATTTATAATCTGTAAACCTTCTGTAAAGACTTTCTCCTTACAAGAGACACGGAAGGACACTACATAATGATCAAGGGATCAATCCAAGAAGAAGATATAACAATTATAAATATACATGCACCCAACACAGGAGCACCTCAACACATAAAGCAACTGCTAACAGCTATAAAAGAGGGAATCAACAGTAACACAATAATAGTGGGGGACTTTAACACCTTACTTACACCAATGGACAGATCATAAAAAATGAAAATAAATAAGGAAACAGAAGCTTTAAATGACACAATACACCAGATAGATTTAATTGATATTTATAGGATATTCCATCCAAAAACAGCAGATTACACTTTCTTCTCAAGTGCGCAAGGAACATTCTCCAGGATAGATCACATCTTGGGTCACATATCAAGCCTCAGTAAAATTAAGAAAATTGAAATCATATCAAGCATCTTTTCTGACCACAACGCTATGAGATTAGAAATGAATTACAGGGAAAAAAACGTAAAAACCACAAACACATGGAGGTGAAACAATACGTTACTAAATAACCAAGAGATCACTGAAGAAATCAAAGAGGAAATCAAAAAATACCCAGAGACAAATGACAATGAAAACACGACGATCCAAAACCTATGGGATGCAGCAAAAGCAGTTCTAAGAGGGAAGTTTATAGCTATACAAGCCTACCTCAAGAAATAAGAAAAATCTCAAACAATCTAACCTTACACCTAAAAGAACTAAAAAAGAACAAACAAAACCCAAAGTTAGCAGAAGGACAGGAATCACGAAGATCAGAGCAGAAATAAATGAAATAGAAACAAAGAAAACAATAGCAAAGATCAATACAACTAAAAGCTGGTTCTTTGAGAAGATAAACAAAATTGATAAACCATTATCCAGACTCATCAAGAAAAAGAGGGAGAGGACTCAAATCAATAGAATTAGAAATGAAAAAGGAGAAGTTACAACAGACACCGCAGAAATACAAAGCATCCTAAGAGACTACTACAAGCAACTCTATGCGAATAAAATGGACAACCTGGAAGAAATGGACAAATTCTTAGAAAGGTATAACCTTCCAAGACTGAACCAGGAAGAAATAGAAAATATGAACAGACCAATCACAAGTAATGAAATTGAAACTGTGATTTAAAATCTTCCAACAAACAAAAGTCCAGGACCAGATGGTTTCACAGGTGAATTCTATCAAACATTTAGAGAAGAGCTAACACCCATCCTTCTCAAGCTCTTCCAAAAAACTGCAGAGGAAGAAACACTTCCAAACTCATTCTATGAGGCCACCATCACCCTGATACCAAAACCAGGTAAAGATACTACAAAAACAGAAAATTACAGACCAATATCACTGATGAATATAGATGCAAAAATCCTTAATAAAATACTAGCAAACAGAATCCAACAACACATTAAAAGGATCATACACCATGATCAAGTGGGATTCATCCCAGGGATGCAAGGATTCTTCAATAAACGCAAATCAATTAATGTGATACACCATATTAACAAATTGAAGAATAAAAACAATATGATCAGGCTTCCCTGGTGGCACAGTGGTTAAGAATCTGCCTACCAATGCAGGGGACACGGGCTTGAGCCCTGGTCTGGGAAGATTCCACATGCCGCAGAGCAACTAGGCCCGTGAGCCACAACTACTGAGCCTGCGCATCTGGAGCCTGTGCTCCGCAACGGGAGAGCCTGCAAGAGTGAGAGGTCCGCGCACCATGACGAAGAGTGGACCCCGCTCACCGCAACTGGAGAAAGCCCTTGCACAGAAACGAAGACCCAACACAGCCAAAATTAAATACTAATTAATTAATTATTTTTAAAAAATGGTCTACATCAAAAAAATCTTTAAAAAAAACAAAACCATATGATCATCTCCATAGATGCAGATAAAGCTTTTGACAAAATTCAACACCCATTTATGATAAAAACTCTCCAGAGAGTGGGCACAGAGGGAGCCTACCTCAACATAATAAAGGCCATATATGACAAACCCACAGCAAACATCATTCTCAATGGTGAAAAACTGAAAGCATTTCCTCTAAGATCAGGAACAAGACAAGGATGTCCACTCTCACCACTATTATTCAACATCGTTTTGGAAGTCCTAGCCATGGCAATCAGACAAGAAAAAGAAATAAAAGGAATACAAATTGGAAAAGAAGAAGTAAAACTGTCACCGTGTGCAGATGACACGATACTATACATAGAGAATCCTAAAGATGCCACCAGAAAACTACTAGAGCTAATCAATGAATTTGGTAAAGTTGCAGGATACAAAATTAATGCACAGAAATCTCTTGCATTCCTATACACTAACGATGAAAAATCTGAAAGAGAAATTAAGGAAACACTCCCATTTACCACTGCAACTAAAAGAATAAAATACCTAGGAATAAACCTACCTAGGTAGACAAAGGACCTGTATGCAGAAAACTATAAGACACTGATGAAAGAAATTAAAGATGACACAAACAGATGGAGAGACATACCATGTTCTTGGATTGGAAGAATCAACATTGTGAAAATGACTCTACTACCCAAAGCAATCTACAGATTCAATGCAATCCCTATCAAATTACCAATGGCATTTTTTATGGAACTAGAACAAAAAACCCTTAAAATTTGTATGGAGACACAAAAGACCCCGAATAGCCAAAGCAGTCTTGAGGGAAAAAAAAGAGCTGGAGGAATGAGACTCCCTGACTTCAGACTATATTATAAAGCTACAGTAATCAAGACACTCTGGTACTGGCACAAAAACAGAAACATAGATCAATGGAACAAGATAGAAAGCCCAGAGATAAACCCACACACCTATGGTCAACTAATCTATGACAAAGGAGGCAAGGATATACATTGGAGAAAAGACAGTCTCTTCAATAAGTGGTGCTGGGAAAACTGGACAGCTACATGTAAAAGAATGAAATTAGAACACTCCCTAACACCATACACAAAAAGAAACTCAAAATGAATTAGAGACCTAAATGTAAGACCAGACACTATAAACCTCTTAGAGGAAAACATAGGAAGAACACTCTGACATTACTCACAGCAAGATCTTTTTTGATCCACCTAGCTAGAGTAATGGAAATAAAAATGAAAAACAAATGGGACCTAATGAAACTTCAAAACTTTGGCACAGCAAAGGAAACCATAAACAAGACGAAAAGACAACCCTCAGAATGGGAGAAAATATTTGCAAACAAATCAACGGACAAAGGATTAATCTCCAAAATATATAAACAGGTCATGCAGCTCAATATTAAAAAAACAAATAACCCAATCCAAAAATGGGCAGAAGATCTAAATAGACATTTCTCCAAAGAAGACATGCAGATGGCCAAGCACATGAAAAGATGCTCAACATCACTAATTATTAGAGAAATGTAAACCAAAACTACAATGAGGTATCACCTCACACCAGTAAGAACGGGCATCATCAGAAAACCTACAAATCACAAATGCTGGAGAGGGTGTGGAGAAAAGGGAACCCTCTTGCACTGTTGGAGGGAATGTAAATTGATACAGCCACTATGGAGAACAGTATGGAGGTTCCTTAAAAAACTAAAAATAGAACTACCATATGATCCAGCAATCCCACTACTGGGCATTTACCCAGAGAAAACCATAATTCAAAAAGACACATGCACCCCAATGTTCATTGCAGCAGTACTTTCAATAGCCAGGTCATGGAAGCAACCTATATGCCCATCGACAGACGAACAGATAAAGAAGATGTGGTACATACATACAATGGAATATTACTCAGCCATAAAAAGGAACGAAATTGGGTCATTTGTTGAGACGTGGATGGATCTAGAGACTGTCATACAGAGTGAAGTAAGTCAGAAAAAGAAAAACAAATACTGTATGCTAACACATATATATGGAATCTAAAAAGAAAAAAAAGGTTCTGAAAATCCTAGGGGCAGGACAGGAATAAAGATGCAGACATAGAGAATGGACTTGAGCAAACGGGGAGGGGGAAGGGTAACCTGGGACAAAGTGAGAGAGTGGCATGGACTTTATACACTACCAAATGTAAAACAGATAGCTAGTGGGAAGCAGCCACATAACACAGGGAGATCACCTTGGTGCTTTGTGACCACCTAGGGGGTGTGATAGGGAGGGTGAGAGGGAGACGCAAGAGGGAGGAGATATGGGGATATATGTATATGTATAGCTGATCCACTTTATTATACAGCAGAAACTAACACACCATTGTAAAGCAATAATAGTCCAATAAAGATGTTAAAAAGAAAAAAAAAAAGTCCAAAAAAACAAACTTTCTCCTGTGCCTCCCTTTTTTTTTGAGTAGCACAAGGATTTTTTTTTAATTTGATGTAATATAATCCATTATGTTCATTATTATGTTGATTTTTGATGTTCAAACTGCCCCATATTTGGCCTGTGAGAAACTCCTCAAGCTATATCCTTTGGACACTGAGGACCTACCTACTCAACAAGACATCCCAGGCTCATCTGTTACACTCCCTTCCCCAACCCTGGAATCAGCCATTTCTTCAAGGAGCCCTAGTTCCTTTTAGTAGGGTAATGATTTTAGAAAACAAGATCTGAGTGCTTACTCTGTTTGTTTCTAGGTCTGTGGCACAATAAAGAATATATCTGGTCTTTGTCCCTAGCTCCTGACACAGAGCTTCAAAAAACCCTGGCATTTCCTAAAGAGACAGAAGTGTCTTTGTTATGCTAACGAGGTGACTCACAGTGGGCCCCTAGATAGCTTCAGGAAGAGAGCTGGTCACCAGAAGACAATCACATAATGCAACTTTGGGCCAGCTGGATCTCCAGAGACATGAGGGGGAGGGGAGGCTGGCTGGAGATTGAGTTCAAACACCTGGCCAATGATCTAATTAATCATGCCTACATAATGAAACCCCAATAAAAATTCTGGATGCTAAAGCTCAGTAGAGGGCTTCCCTGGTGGCACAGTGGTTAAGAATCCACCTGCCAACACAGGGGACATGGGTTCGAGCCCTGGTCCGGGAAGATCCCACATGCTATGGAGCAACTAAGCCTGTGCACCACAACTTCCGAGCCTGCGCTCTGGAGCCCACAAGCCACTACTGAGCCCATGTGCCACAACTACTGAAGCCCGCGCACCTAGAGCCGGTGCTCTGCAACAAGAGAAGCCACTGCAATGAGAAGCCCGCGCGCCGCAATGAAGACTCGACACAGCCAAAAATAAAGAAAGAAAGAAAGAAATTTATAAAGTAAAAACTAAAGCTCAGGAGAGCTTCCTAGATGGTGAACAAACACATTGATGGGGTGGGAGGGTGATGTGCCCAGATTCCACGATGAGGGGGCACAGAAACTCTGGGTCTCTTCCCCAACCCTCCACTCTCAGGTCTTGCCCTATGCTTCCTTTCCATTTGGTGGTTTCTGATTTGTATCCTTCGCTACAAAACTGTAACCGTAAGTCCCTGACTTACAATGGTTTGATGTTGCGAAAGCGATACAAATTTAGTAAACACCTTACTTCGAATTTTGAATTTTAGTCTTTTCCCAGGCTACCCATATGCAGTACAATACACTCTTGTGATGCCAGCAAGCCAAGGCTCCCAGTCAGCCACACAATCACAAAGGAGCATAAACAACCAATACACTCAAAACCATTCTGTACCCCTATAACCACTCTTTCACTTTCAGTATGCTATTCAATAAATCACATGAAACATTCAACACTTTATTATAAAACAGGCTTTATGTTAGATGATTCTGCCCAAATGTAGGCTAATTTAAGTGTTCTGAGTATGTTTAAGGTAGGTTAGGCTAAGCTTTGATGTTTGATAGGTTAGGTGTATTAAATATGTTTTTGACTTACAAAATTTTCAACTTAAAATGGGTTGATTGGGACATAACACCATTGTAAATCAAGGGAGATTTACACAGTGCTTTCAGTGAGTTGAGTCATCCTAGCAAATTATCGAACGTGAGGGGATCGGACATGAGAACCCCCATACTTATGACCAGTTGGTCGGAAGTCCAAGTGGACCCTTAGACTTACAGCTACCACTGAAGTGGAGACAGTCTTGCACAGGACTATGGGGGGTCTGACACACTAACTCCAGGTAGTGCCAGAACTGAATTGAACTGCAGGTCATTTGAATTAACTGGGTGTTAGTTAGTGTCAGAACATGAAAGGTCCTTTCAACAAACACAGCCACAAAATATTATTTATACACACGCACATTTAAATTATAAATTTGCAAATATAACATGACAATAAACGTACATTTTTAAAAATCTTAAGTTCATATCAGCCTCCAAATCATACCACCTGGAAATCACATTAATGCATATGGATCCACTTTATTATTTTTCACAGCTGTACAACAATATTATACTGTGTGGGTGCATCATGCTTTTTTCAGCCAGTATCCAATCGCTGTTTGTTATACTTGCTGCAAGGTATAACCTTGTGCAGATGCTGTTTTGTATTTGTGAAGATGTATCTTCAAGGCAAATTTATACATCTGGGCCTGCTGGATCACGCGTAAATGCGTGTGAATTTGGTAAAGACTGCCCAAAGCCCCTGCATACAGGTATACCATTCTGGACTCCCATCAGAAAGGTATGGGTGCCTGTTTCCACAGAGCCTCACCAGTTGTGCATTGTCCAACTTTTGAATTTCTGCTATTTTTCTAGGTAAGAAAATGTATATCAGTGTAGTTTTAATTTGCATGTCCTTTATTACGAGTGAATTTGAGGATTTTTTCATGTTTAAAGTCTATTTGTAGAGGTTTTTCTGAGACTCGCCTATTCATGTGTTTTTCCTTTTTTTTTTCATTCAATTTTTAAGAGTGCTGTGTATGGTAGAAAAATTAACTCCTTCTTTATAGTATAAGGGGCAAATATTTTCCCTCACTTTATAAGTTGTCTTTTGATTTTGTCTATAGCTATGTGAATTTTTTAAAAAATCACTGATATTCAATGTTTTATTGTTTCCAGATTTCAGATCATATACAAAATCTTTTTTCAAGTTTTAAATAATGCATCTAATTCTATTATTTATGTATTTTTCAACATTTATATCTCTGATTGGAGATCTAACTCAGATTGGAGTTTATCCTGATGTATGTATGAGGTTCAGAGCCAACTTATCTTTTCATGAGTAGCTAGCCAGTTGTCAACATCATTTATCTTAAAAGTATATCTTCCCCCTGGGGAAAAGAGACACCAACTTTATCATATATGAAATTCCGTATATTCTTGGATCTATTCCTGGAATTTTATTCTGTTGCATTGGTCTGTCTCATCGGGAGCCAGTACCACAGTGTCAGTTACAGATGCCTTGTAGTTAAGTTTAAACACCTGCTAGGGCTAGCCTTTCTCATTATGACTTTTGCCAAAGTTTCCCTAACTACCCTTGCATGTTTATTTTTCCACATGAATCAACCAGTCTAGCTCCAAAAGAAAATACCTTACTGGAATTTTAATGGGATTGCATCAAATGTATGTATTAACTTAAAAGAACTGACAGCGTTACAATACTGAGTCACCATATCTAAAAACGAGGAAGGTCTTTTCATTTGTTCAAGGCACTTTTACATCTTCCAGGAATGTTTTAAAGTCTTCCTCGTAGAGATTTAGGATTATTTCTTCAGAAGTGTATCCCTATGTGCGTGCTTATTTTTTATGTAGCTGCTGTAAATGGGGTCCTCTCCCACCACAGCTTCTAACTGGTTATTATCTGGGACTATAAAGGGCGCTGACTTTTTACCTTACTATGGCCTGCTGCCTTACCGAACTGTTTCATTTGAGTTTGTGTTAATTTCATCATAGGTTTTCCTGGATTCTTCCACAGTTTGCTTCTTTTATTTCTAAGACTTATGCATTCGATACATTTTTACCTTAGGATATTCTCATTTCCCAAAACTCACACATAAATTGAGACTTTATATTTTTATATTATTGCATATATAATGTTATTTCAATTTTAGATCATTAGACTCTGCCTAACACCCTACTACACCATACATTCTCTTACTCTTCGAGTAACTAAGACAATGACAACCTAGATGAACACTTCCTAGATTCCTAGGGCCTCCACCTAAGCTGACCTCAACACCCACAGACCATCGTGCCATCCCTAAGCCCAACACCACTCGGTCTACGACAGGGAAGCACTTTTACATGAGGGTTCCACTGGGAATATCAACACCAATCTCATCATGCTGCTCAGCCTGTCATCTTCAGCCACAACACTGAGGAAAGTCCCTCTAACCATCTACCCTTTCCTCAGTTATGTCTATTCTACTACGAGCTCATTTCCACAGGGCTGAGAAAGATTTTCACAAAACTCATGTTATAACGGCCAAAAAAAGTATAAAACTCTCAAAACAGGAGGCAAAGAAATAAAACTGTCCAATTATGAGCTCAGATGGACTATGCACCAACACAGATGCTAGATGTCAACCAACTGTCGGATCCCAGCTCACCATTTCCCAAAATTACAGTACCTTTTCTTTCTTCATACGATCCATAATCTTGCCGAGGTCTTCAACATCAATGACAGATTTTAGACTCTGATGGTCCTCAGTACCA
Source organism: Phocoena sinus (assembly GCF_008692025.1). Classification (NCBI taxonomy): domain Eukaryota; kingdom Metazoa; phylum Chordata; class Mammalia; order Artiodactyla; family Phocoenidae; genus Phocoena; species Phocoena sinus. The sequence continues at coordinate 73,809,022 of NC_045777.1, read as the reverse complement.
GACTCTTCCTCACTGGTGCTCCCAAAGGGCTCTTCCTGCTGGAACATCAATGCTTCAGAAATACACTGTGCAAAGTAGCAAAGTGTCTAATATTCCTTCCCAGATTGTAAGTTCACTGGATGGACTTGAGATATTTTGGGCTAGAGGCCAGCCAGCCTCAGGCCAAATCTAAAGGAGCCCATCATTTATACATTATCTATGGCTACTTTCTTAATAATATGACAGAGCTGATAGCTGCAACAGAAACAATATGGCTACAAAGCTGCAGTGGAACCACGGAGTCTTAACCACTGGACTGCCAGGGAAGTCCCTACATTTTAAAAGCATAATTTTAAACGTATTATGGAGTTGGCAAAAACGTAAGGAATCCAAAGAGGACAAATATGAACTAAAAAGGGGAATCCTAGGAGGTAAGTGACAAATGGAGCTGAGAGTATCTGCTGAATCTGTGGAACCTATTTTGACAGCAGGACAGGAAAAGGGAAGAGCAGGTAAAGTTGAAGGGATGATACTAGGAGGAAATTCTTACACAGGAGACAAGAGTCAAAGCTGGGGACCCCACAAGGCTGCATCCTTGGTGTAAAGATAAACTAGAAAAAATGTTCTGTACAAGCAGAGAAAGCAAGAAAAACATGCACAGAATTTGGGGGAAAGAACGGAGCAAAGAATAGATGGTTAGAGGGATTTTATTTGGAGGTTTTAAGGTTTCTAGGAGGGGTGAAGAAAGATTATATAATACAAATTCAGAACCAAATTAAACTTGGGTTCCACTCGTAACTAGAAGACAATGGATCATGCATTCCATTTTCTGAAAGAAAATAACTCCCATCTAGAATTCTATACGCAGCCAAAGTATCAATCAACTGTGAAGATGGGATAAAGACTCACAGATATGAAAAGTCTGAAAATCCACCTTTAAAAACACCCTTTCTCAAAGAGCTACTGGAGAATGTGCTCCAAAAAACAAGAGTCAGGGGGCTTCCCTGGTGGCGCAGTGGTTGAGAGTTCGCCTGCCGATGCAGGGGATGCGGGTTCGTGCCCCGGTCCGGGAGGATCCCACATGCCACGGAGCGGCTGGGCCCCGTGAGCCATGGCCGCTAAGCCGGCGCATCCGGAGCCTGTGCTCCGCAACGGGAGAGGCCACAACAATGAGAGGCCCGCGTACCACAAAAAAAAAAAAAAAAAAAAAAACAAGAGTCAGTGGAGAGATAAGAAGATATGAGACACAAGAATTAGGGAATCCAAGAAGCTGGCGAGAGGAAGGCTGTGGATGGAAGACACAGGACTTCAGCTGCAGCAACGCTTAGAGGGCAGCCACGCCACAGTGGAGCAGGAGAGGGCACATGAGAAGCCACCAAGAATCAATAACAACTACAGGATACTGAAAAACAACTTTCAGTTTTGTTAGTTCTGGAATTAGGGATGGTTATAGAGAAATCAAAACATATGTAGCAACAGGGGACTTCCCTGGTGGCACAGTGATTAAGAAGCCGCCTGCCAATAAAGGGGACACGGGTTCAAGCCCTGGTCCAGGAAGATCCCACATGCCACGGAGCAACTAAGCCCGTGCACCACAACTACTGAGCCTGCACTCTAAAGCCCGTGAGCCACAACTACTGAGACTGCGTGCCACAACTACTGAAGCCTGTGCACCTAGAGCCCATGCTCCATAACAAGAGAAGCCACCGCAATGAGAAGCCCGTGCACCACAACGAAGAGTAGCCCCCGCTCGCCACAACTAGAGAAAGCCTGTGCGTGGCAACGAAGACCCAACGCAGCCAAAAATACAATATAAATAAATAAATTTTTTTTAAAATGCAGCAATAATCTTAAGGAGAATAAGCGTATAAGAATGAAAATATAATAATCTAGTATATAGGGCAGATACACAAATACGTACACAGTTACAATAATGACAATGAATAATGGTCCAAACAGAAAGTGTGATACAACCATACAAGAGGAAGGGAAGTGATGCTGTGTGTGTGTGTGTGTGTGTGTGTGTGTATGATTTTGAAATTTTTAAAAAATCAATAGCAAGAAGGGACTATTATTTAAGAATAAAAATGAAGGGGCTTCCCTGGTGGCGCAGTGGTTGGGAGTCCGCCTGCTGATGCAGGGGACATGGGTTCATGCCCCGGTCTGGGAAGATCCCACATGCCTCGGAGCGGCTGGGCCCGTGAGCCATGGCCGTTGGGCCTGCGCGTCCAGAGCCTGTGCTCCGCAACGGGAGAGGCCACAACAGTGAGAGGCCCGCGTACAGCAAAAAAAATAAAAAAAAATAAAAAAAAAAAAAAGAATAAAAATGAAAAAGGTAAAAGAATTAAAAGTGGCTGCCTTGGGAAAATAAGAATTAGATAGAAATAGACAAGGAAGTACAGTGTTTAATTATAAGCCTCTAAGTACTATTTGACGTTTTATATGTACAAGTGTTACTTTTGATTTTAAAAATATTTAACTTAAATTTTTTTAATGTTAAAAACTATGAGTGGTATCAGCAAAAACGCCAGAGTAGGTAACTCCAAGGGCTTGTTCCCCCACAGACACACCTAAAAATTAAGCAAAAACCAACAGATGTCATTTTGTCAGAACTCTGAGAATTAGCCAAAGGCTTACAAAAAAAGTAAGTAAACACAGAACCAAGAAAAAGGAAAATTAAAGTCAAGTATATAGGTTAAATATAAAAGTCAGTATTACTGTAATTTTTGATTATAATTCCTTTTTCCCTATATGATTTAAAAGACAAACGCATAAAATAACTAACTATAAATCCATGTTAATGGGCACACAACATGTAAACTCATAATTTGTGACAACAATAACATAGAGGGGACGTGACAGAGCTGAATAGGAGCACAGTTTTTGTATATAAAGGTGATATTAATTCAAATAGAGTGGTGTAAGTCAAAGAGGTTAACTGCAATCCCCAGGGTGACTACCAAAAAATAACTTAAAAATGTACAGAAATGAAAATGAGAAAGGAATCAAATTGGTACACCACAAAAAGAAAACAATAAAACACAAAAGGCGGCAGTAATGGAAAAATTAAGGAACAAAAAGATGTAAAATATATAGAAAGTATAATTAAATGACAGAAGCGTTTGCTTATCAGTAATTATTATAAGTGAAAATGGGTTAAACTCTCCAATTAAAAGGCAGAGACAAGTAGAATGGATCAAAACAAAGAAGGAAGGGAACCAACTCCACTTTGTCTACAAGAGACTCACATTAGCTACAAAGATAAAAACAGGTTGAAAGTCAAAGGATAGAAAAAGATATTCCAGGGAATTCACTGGTGGTCCAGTGGTTAGGACTCTGTGCTTCCACTGTAGGGGGCCTGGGTTTGATCCCTGGTTGGAGAACTAAGATCCTGCAAGCCATGTGGCACAGCCAAAAAAAAAAAACATAAAAAAAAGAAAGAAAAAGATATGCCATGCAAATAATAACCAAAAGAGAGCAAGGGTAGCTATACTAACATCAGACAAAATAGACTTTAAGCCAAGAATTGTTACAAGAGACAAAGATATTATATATTGATAAAAGTATTAACCCACCAAGAAGACTTAATGATTATAAACATATATGGACCTAACAGAGCCCAAAACATATGAAGTAAAAATTGACAAACTGAAGGGAGAAAAGATAATTCTACAACAGTTGGAAACTTCAATACCCCACTTTCAATAATGGATAGAACAACTGGATAGAAGATCAATAAGGAAATAGAGGACTGGCACAACACCATAGTCCATCAGACCTAACAGATATATACAGAACATTCCACCCAAAAACAGGAGACTACACATTTTTCTCAAGTGCACATGGAATATTCTCCAGGACAGACCATACATTAGGCCACAAAACAAGATTAAAATCAACCAAAGTATCTTCTCTGATGACTGTGGAATTCAATAGCTTCTAATGGAATAAAATACGTAAGAAAAAATTTAACCAAGGTAAAACATTTGGACACTGAAAACTCAAAATATTGCTGAAAGGAACTAAAGACCACATAAATAAATGGAAAGACAGCCCGTGTTTATGGACTGAAAGACTTTATACTGTTAGGATGACAATACTATCCAAAGTGATCTACAAACTCAATACAGTCCCTATCAAAAGCCCAACAATGTGTTTTGCAGAAATGGAAAGACTGCTTCTCAAATTCATATGGAATTGCAAGGAACCCAAAATAACCAAAACAACACTGAAAAAGAACAAAGTAGGAGGACCCCTGATGTCAAAACTTAACTACAAATCTACAGTGTGGTACTCACCTAAGGAGAGACATACAGATCAGTGGAACAGGATCCAGAAATAAACCCACACATCTGTGGACAATGGACTTTTGACAAGGGTGCTATCCATTCAGTCGAGAAAGAATCATCTTTTCAACAAATGGTGCTGGGACAAATGGATCTACACATGTCAAAGAATAAAACTGGACCCTGACCTCACACCATACACAAACATTAACTCAAAATGAAGCAAAGACCTAAATATAAGAACTAAAACTATAATATTCTTAGAAGAAAACATAGAAATAACTCTTCATAACCTCGGATTTGGCAATGGATTCATATATATGACCCCTACAGCATGAGCAACAAAAGAAAATATGGACAAACTGATCTTCATGGAAATTAATAACTTTAGTGCATCAAAAAACATGACCAAGGAAGTGAAAAGGAAGTCTATATGAGAGGAAATATTTGCAAGTTATATATCTGGTAAGAGATAAACAAAAAGTACCTACTGCATGGCACAGAGAACTATATTCAATATCTTGTAATAACTATAAGTGGAAAAGAATCTAAAAAAGAATATATATACACATACGCGTTTATATATATAAATATATGTGTGTGCATACATAACTGAATCACTTTCCTGTACACCTGAAACTAACACAGAATTGTAAATAAACTATACTTCAATAAAAATTTTAAAAATTAAAAAAATAAACAAAAATTTAAAAACCCTCAAGGAGACATCACTTCACACACACTAGAACGGCTACAATTAAGAAAAAAAAAAAGTGTTGACAAGGATGTGGAGAAATTGGAAGCCTTGTACATTGCTGGTAGGAATGCAAAAGGGTGCAGCCTTGGGGCTTCCCCGGTGGCGCAGTGGTTGAGAGTCCGCCTGCCAATGTAGGGGACACGGGTTCGTGCCCCGGTCTGGGAGGATCCCACATGCCACGGAGTGGCTGGGCCCGTGAGCCATGGCCACTGAGCCTGCGCATCTGGAGCCTGTGCTCCACAACGGGAGAGGCCACAACGGTGAGAGGGCCGCGTATGGCAAAAAAAAAAAAAAAAAAGAAAGGTGCAGCCACTGGGGAAAACAGCTTGGTGGTTCCTCAAAAAGTTAAACATAGAATTACCACAAGATCCAGCAATCCACTCCTAGGTATATACCCAAAAGAACTGAAAAGTTACTCAAACAAACACCTGTACATGAATATCACTGCAGCACTATTCACAATAGCCAAAAGGTAGAAAAAACCAGAATTCTCATCAACAGATAAATGGATCCACAATTCCATTCAACGGAATATTATTCAGCCATAAAAAGGAATGAAGTACTGACACATGCTACAACATGGATGAAACTCTTTTATGCTAAGTGAAAGAAGTCAGACAAAAAAGGTCACATATTAATGATTCCACTTGTATAAAACATCCAGAATAAGTAAATCCATAGAGACAGAAAGCAAAGTGGAGGTTGTCAGGGCCGAGGGAAAGGGAGTGAAGAGTGACTGCTTAATGGGTAAGGGTTTTTTTTGAGGTGATGAAAAGGTATTGGAACTTGATACAGGCAGTGGTTACACAAAATTGGGAATGTACTAAATACCACTAGATTGTATGTATTTTAAAATGGCTAATTTTATGCTTTGCAAATTTTACCTCAAATTTTTTTTAAGTTTTTTAAAATGGTAGGAGCCAACTGGAGGGAAGATAAACAAATGAAAGCAAAGAGACTGGCTAGAAAAAGAGCAGAAAAATGAAACAGCAGCTGAAAGGCACAGAACAAAGGAAAGGCTTGTTTCTTATTTGCTTTCTGTGTTTGTTTAAACACAGGTGATTCCAGAGCACGTTTATGTATTTCTGGGGACCACCTAGGAGAGAGAGAGAGATTAACAGCGCAGGGGAGAGACATACAATATATGAAGGAACAAAGGGAACAAAGTCCTTGATCCCAGAGCATGCACAGAGTGGGCTTGACAGGAACTAGATACTTGGTCTCTGTGGCAGAAAAGATGGCAGGATTTGTAGACAGTGCGGGGAGGCTCTAAGAGAATTCTCTGTCGGCTTCCTATGAGAGCTGGAGGAAGGGGCGGGGGGAAAAGAGCACTGAACAGTGGTCTCGGAGAGTGAGAGGATGCTGGAGACTGGGGGCAGTTCTGGCTGCACACCTGAGCCCGTGGTCACCAATCTGTGGTCAAAGAGAAGGCAGACAGGTCCCAACCTGGCTTGGGGCTTAGCCAACTGGGTTGGAAGAGGGAGTGGATGGCAAGCGAATTGAAGATGTTTTTAAGAGAACGAGTATAAAATTCAAACTGGGTAAAGACAGACGTGAAGTAAGCAGTTAGCACTACCCTGTGAAAAAAACGTGGGGTCCAAAGAACTTTAAAGTAAGAGCACCAGAGAGGGCTCAGAGTTCAGGTCATAGGGACATGAAATGTCAGAGGTGAGCACAGAAGTGGGAGGCCAAGGTCACTGAAGAAAATGGTTCCTGGGGGTGTGAAGGCCAGGAAAGGGACAGGATAAATCATCTATGTGGATGGCTCAGCCACAAAGAGGAATGACAGGAGCAAGGGTGGCGAGAAAGACAGGGAGTCAGAATGTCAAGTTGTTCCCAAATGATGCAAGCGACCAGGTGGCCCAAAGACAACAGTAGTGATATAGCCTGATGTAACACGAGCTTCAAAGGAACTGGGGTATCTGAAGAAAGAGAAATTTTTAGAATGTGAGGGATGAAAGAGAGGAATCTGGGATGACTTGCAGCCTTCAAGTTTGGGTGATTAATGGAGTCATTAAATAAAAGAGGTTGGGAGGAATATGTGGTTTGGGGGTAAAAAGACATGAGCTCAGCCCGGGACATATTCAACTTCTCCAGACCCATTCCCTAACCTGCAAACTGGGGCAGAAACCTACTGGATTCCAGCAATGCAACAATTAAAGAACATATTTAGGAAAGCATCCAGCACAACATAGCTTATCCTAAGATCCCACTCTCTCTAGAACATCCCCACATGAGTTTCAGCTCTTCCTTCTAACCAGAGGCCAAGGAAAGAGCTTCCCAGGACAGAGGAAAGGTTCAGCACCTCCAAATGCAGGAGGAAAACAGGGAGACATGGACACGTGGGCTCCGTACCTCAGCGTCTCTCTGATGGAATCCCTCTTGGGCGTGAGACCCTGGCTCCATTGCCTCTGAGCCGTGCTGATTAGACTCGCATTTGCCCTTCTTGCAGTTGCCACCACAGGGTTTTCTCTCTCCTTTACAGAGCGCCTGTAGCCGGGAGATGAACCTAGCCTTCCACGCTGTGAAGTCGGCCTCAATGCTGCCGTGTTTGCTTTTAACCACGTTGCAGTCACCGTCCCCTCGGGACATCACACGATGGGCGCCGAGCATCCAGAGCCACTTGTCCACGTTCTTCCCCACCTGCAGGAGAAAGAGACAGGTGAGCTACAACAGTCCTCCAGATCAGAGGCTGGCAGCCTGCTCTGCGACAGCCTGGGGTTCCACTGGGGCCCTGTTCCCGGCCGCTGCTAGGAAGAAGGAACTGCCCAGTCAAAAGGGCTTCAGGCCCTCCAGCCATTGATACATTCAGGTAAGATTCTGCAGAAGATTTTTTTTTTTTTTTAAATATAGGGACCGACAAATTATTTTGTTAAACTAAGGGTTAGTACCTGATGAAGAATTTGAAAACTAGTCTTCTAAATCATGGTCAGAATGAAATCACTCAGTAGCAAAATCAGTTTCTTCTAAAATAAAGCCTCTGGGGCCAAAGACCATTAAACAACAAAGTACAAACGGAGCCCATTTGGCAAGACTCATGATTTCATAAGCCAGAGATGCATTTTATTACAGTATGAAGCACTTAAGCTGAGGCATAGGAGTTATCAAGAAGTACAATTAAGAGTTCAAAAACTTAACAGGCTTCCTAAATGGCAAGGCAGTAAACAAAATATTTACATATCTGAATTTTACCTTGTGTCTACTTCCTTTGAAAATATGGGGGGGGGGGGCAGGCACAGAGAATACACATCTTGATAGAACAGCTGGATGAAAACAACTTTTACAGAAAGATCTCCACCTTCATCTTTCCTCACATTCTACCAAAAATAGGTGAGCTGAGCTGGGCTCACATCTGGGGAGAGGTACACATAAAAAAACTCTGATCACTTTTCAGAACCACTAAGAAACTGAGAGCCTCCACATTTTTCTTTTCTTTTCTTTTCTTTTTTTTTCCGGCGGCGGGCCTCTCCCGTTGCGGAGCACAGGCTCCAGACGCGCAGGCTCAGCGGCCATGGCTCACAGGCCCAGCCGCTCCGCGGCATGTGGGATCCTCCTGGACCAGGGCACGAACCCATGTCCCCTGCATCGGCAGGCGGACTCTCAACCACTGCGCCACCAGGGAAGCCCACACATTTTTCTTTTTTAAAGTATAGAGAATGCAAAGGAAAAGGAGCCAAGTTAATTTCACTCAGAAAAAAGGATCCAGGAGAACAAAAGAAACAATTAATATTTTATTACATAAAGAGCAGTGAATGTTTTTCTTCTATTTCATTACTTTACAAAGTAATGATTAGGGACTTCCCTGGTGGTGCAGTGGTTAAGGCTTCATGCTCTCAATGTAGGGGGTCCGGGTTCGAACCCTGGTCTGGGGATGAGATCCCACATGCATGCCGCAACTAAGGAGCCCGCCTGCCACAACTAAGACCTGGCACAAACAACTAATAAATAAATAAAATTAAAATAAAAAGAAAAGTAATGATTAAAAGACAACAAGTTAACTTTGTGAAGAATTAGTTTGGGCAGTAAAGGTCATTCCACAACAGAACAGGTAGTTGAGAAAGTCCAAAGAATCAGGGACCTTCCATCTACAAGGTCCTGCCTGGGGACAGGAGGCTAGACTCTGGCCATGAATACAAGCCGCTAAGATGCTAGACAACAGGAAGCATTTTCATTCATTTTATTCAATAAAAATTTACTGAGAGCCTCCTATACAGTAGCAATTCCCAGCGATAAAAAGAATAACACAAAAAGTTTATTAGTAAGTACCAGAGAGTACAGATTGTCTCACATACACCCACATATATGTACCTGTGTAGGTGATTTCTTTTTTTTCACTTAAGAGAATGTATCCCTACAATTCAACACGTACCTACCTTGTACCTACCTTGTTGAAGTGGTTCACGTACGCAGAATTTCCCAGGCCAAACACTGCGTATCTCACACCCTTCAGGTACGTTTTGCCAAATCGAAAGTCATTGGCTGCTTCCTCTAGCCACCTGCAGAACCACTCTGCGCTCTCAGTCGGCCGACCGTCAGTGTAGGTAGCAACCAGGAAGGCAGAGACATTTTTACTGGTAACCTAACCAACAAAGTCATTATTTCAGAAGAGTAGCCAAGATATAAAGTTGTCTCAATGAAGAAAATCCTTTTTGAAATGCTGACATTCATATCACACTAACCTCTAAAGACAAAGAGTGCTTTTAGAAATGTTACTTATTTTCAAAAGAGAGAGCAAACAGGGCCAGGATCCTGCACAGGGGAGAGAGCCCACCACACCTCCTGGTGCCCTTCACCATGTACTTCGTCCCATTTCCCAGACTATAAATTCCTATCAGCTCCTGCTTGTCATATTGGAAACAAAAGCCAAATCAGTCAGGAAGAAATACAGAAAGATCTCTAAAAAATGCCCTGAAAAATCAAAGCCATAAAACGTTAAATGTAAAGTGACTTAACACTTGGCACCATCATCTCCACGGGAAACAAAACACATCTTCAGTCCTGTGAGCCACAGTATTTCATCTGCTCGAGTGCATCTTCACAGTTCCAAGTCAGGAGGTAAGTTATAAGTAATCCCTTACGAATAATTAAGTATTCAAGCTTGCTAATAATTTTTTTTTTTTGCTAATAATTTTTAACAAATAATTTAGAGCAGATTCAAGCTCATTCATTTGTACTCCAACGTTTTCTTGGGGGAGAAAGAAATGCACATTTACAGCTAGAGGTTTATCCACTAAGAAGGGACTGGCAAATTACAGCCCGCAGGCCCAGTCCCACTCACTGCCTGTTTTTGTAAATAAAATTTTATTGGAACACAGCCACACTCACTCATTTACATACCGTCTCTGGCTGTTTTGTGCCTCAAAGGCAGAACTCAGTAGCTGTGTGGCCCACAAAGCTGAAGATATTTACCATCTGGCCCTTTATAGAAAAGGCTTGTCAATGCCTGTTCCACCTGCTTCTCCAACTTTAGCTGCTTCAGAATCACCTGGGGCACTTGTTAAAACACAGCCCCACATCCAGACTTTGATTCCGCAGGGCTGGGCTAGGACCTGAGAATCTGCATTTCTAACGAGTTCCCAGGAAATGCTGATACGGTCGGTTCAAGGACCAAGCTTGGAGAACCGCTGCTGTCAGGCAACTTCCCTACCTGGGCATGGCTAGAGGAGGGGGCGGGGCATTCCTCAGGTGATGAAATGAAGCTCTCACAGATATGACGTTACACCTGGAGGTCACACAGCCAGTTAAAGAGATTTCTCTAACTCCAAAACCCATACTGCTTCTGACACCCAAGTGGCTCCTGACCTTTCAGCAGGCTTACACGTGGTTCACATGACCGGCACACGGCCATCAGTGACAACCCTCTTTGATTACGACAGTCAAAGCAGGAGGGAACTTCCAACCACCCAAGCTTTCAGTCTAACACCCCAGAGGGGCTGGCCCCGCATCACTCACGCCCGAGTCAGCACGCCAGCACACACTCAGCACCCCTGACTGACGCTGAACGCTCTACCGACTGGAATCCTTTAGCGTGAAAATTAAATTTATTCTGAAGAGTCTGTTTATCCCAGAACACAGGAGGTCAATTAAACTTGAAAGTTGTGATTGAAGGAAAAATAAGACAATTACCAACCTCTTCCACTAGATGGTCATCTGGGTCATATTCCTTCAGATTAATAACTGCCACAGGGAGATCAAGGGAGCTAACTGCTTCGGCAAGAACTGTCGCAAATCCCTGATAGGAGGGAAAAAATCAAATAAAGTCTTCAATAAGCTAAATAAATGAAAAATACAGTCTTCATTTATTCCTGTTGGCAAGGTAATGAGGCATTTAGCATGAAAAGATTTTCCGGTGACTGACATGTATCACCATAAACACAAATTCTATTCTCATTTCTACCATTTTCGCAAGCATCTTTACAGAGATCATCACTCAGCTGTGTTGTTCTCACTCTACAAGTACATATGTGGGATTATATGTACTTATTGTATGTACTGGTAGACATTTCAGCTGTTTTGCCCCACTAGAATAAACATATAGACGGAGAAGAAATACCATAGTGGGAAGAGAGTGGGAAATATGAGAACTGTGAGCACGTTTCTGGAAGATAGAAAGCAGAAAGCAGCAGGCTGACAGACAGAAGAAAGCCTCGGGGGACACAGAAAACTAGAGGGGCTCTGGGATCAGTCAGTCACTGGGGCAAAAATGGGAGGGAGGGCTTCCCTGGTAGCACAGTGGTTGAGAGTCCGCCTGCCGATGCAGGGGACGCGGGTTCGTGCCCCAGTCCAGGAAGATCCCACATGCCGCGGAGCGGCTTGGCCCATGAGCCGTGGCCACTGGGCCTGCGCGTCCGGAGCCTGTGCTCCGCAGCAGGAGAGGCCACGGCAGTGAGAAGCCCAAAAAAAAAAAAAAAAGAAAAAAAATGGGAGGGAGCAGTGGGCCAGAGAAGACCCTGTGGAATACAGAGAATCCGTATTACATGGTACCAGCGCACACAGAGCCTCCGCGACACTCACCTTTTACCCCCAGGCAGACCCCTGTCAGTCTCTTCTCCAAACAAAATGAACCAAATGGTTGGGGAAAGCTACAACTTCTAGCCAGATGTTGGTACCCCAGGAAATGCTCTTCCTCTTTCTGGCTTGGTAGCCTAACACTTGTCTCGCCACCTGCCAGGACTAATGCTAAGCCTGCCCTCGCCATTTACGGGACATCCACCAGGCCAGTCTCAGCTCTGGGCGATATTATCCAACAGGGAACAAGGCACACATGTTCCCTGCCCTTAAGGAGCATCAAGGAACATCCTCAAGGAGATGTTCTAATGGACAGAGAGAGAACAAACACACAAATGAGAAAATACACAGTATATCAGATGGTGGCCAGTGCTGTGGAGGAAAAGAGGATAAGGCGTAAGAATACAGTATTGGAGGCATGGGGAGAGTTGTTATTTTACATAAGGAGGGTCAGGACAGGTGTATATAATAAAAAATAAATATTTGGTCTTTGCCTCCAGGGAGCTCCTAGAGCTCCTAAAATCCTTGGAACTTGCTGTCTTTGGTATGTTAATGAGATAACACATTGGGGTTGCAGTGGGGGACTAGGTGGCTTCAGGATGGGGGCTGGTCAGCGGAAAACCAACCCTGGGATTAAAGGCTTAGAACTTTCAACATCTTCTCTCCCTGTGGGGAGGGGAGGGGAGGGGTGGCAGGAGATGAAGTTCAATCAGATATGGTCGATGATTTAATCAGTCATGCTTACGTATGAAATCTCCATAAAAAACCCTAAATGACAGGGGTTGGGGGACACATTGATATGCCGAGGAGGTGGCATGTCAAAATAGGACACAGAAGCTCTGCGCCGCCCCTCCCCACAAGACCTGCCCCATCATCTCTCCCATTTGTCTCTTTCTGAGTTATATTCATTGTTATAAACCAGTAGACTAATCAAAGCAATTCCCTGCATTCTGTGAGTCATTCTAGGGAATTAGCAAACCTAAGAAAGAGACTGTGAGAACCCCTGAATTTACAGCTGGCCAGTCAGGAGTACACATGCCCCTGGGACTTGTGACTGGTGTCTGATGTGGGGACAATCTGACAATAACTCGGTTAGACAGTACCAGAATCGGAAAACAGGTGTGGGAAAACAACTATTTGGTGTCAGAAAACACTGCCACAGGCCTCAAAAATAAAGACTTGAGCAAAACCTGAAGGAAATGAGAGAGCAAGCCAGAGGCTATCCCCAGAAGAGGGACGTGTAAGTGAGAAGGCCCAAATGCGTGAGCACACTCGGCAAGGAGATTAATAAGACTGGAGCGGGGAGACCAAGGACATGAGGTAAAGGAGATGGTGGAGACGCAGAAGTGAGGGCCTCTCGGCCACCATGGGGGCTTTGGCATTTGCTTTAAGTGAATGAGGGAGTCACTGCGTGGTCTTAAGCCAAAATGATTAACACCATTTCGCCTAAGTTCTCACAGTCCCTGTGGTTGCTGGGATGGGCTGAATGAAGGAGGCTGAGGATGAAATGACCATATTAACCCAGACAAAATATGAGGGAGGCTGGCTTAGGCCAGGGCAGCAGCAGTGAAGGCGGTAAGAAGGGACTGGAATCTGGATGTATTCTGAAAGTAGAACACACAGTATGTGCTGACAGACTGGGTGTGGGTAGTAAGAAAAAGAGAGAAGTCAAAGGTTTTTTTGAACTGGGCAACTGGAAGGATGAAGTTGCCATTTATCGGAATGGGAAAAATTAGAGGCGGAACAGATTTGGGCACAAAATTGGGAGTTTAGCTGTGAGCACACTAATTCTGAGTCGCCTACTACACATCCATCCACATGAAGATCTAAGATAGGCAGCTGGGGATCAGGGTCTGGGGTTGAGAGGAAAAGTTCAGATTAGAAACAAATTTAGAGGCTACCGTCTACTACAGGGATCAGCACACTGAGGCCTGCAGGCCAAATCCGGCCCTCTGTCTTTATAAGTAAAGGTTACTGGAATACAGTCATGCTCATTTATTTACACAGTGTCCATGGCTGCTTTCGCACGACATCAGCAGAGCTGAACAGCTGCAACAAAGGCCATACGCCTTGTGAAACCTGAAAACCTAAAAAACATATGTAAAATAAACTATCTAGCCCTTTACAGAAAACCTGTCAAATTCCAATAAATAGAACTGAAAGCTCTAGATAACAAGATCCCTTAGAGAATGAAGTGAGTGCAGATAAAGACATAGTCTCAAGAACTGTGCCCTGGGATGCTCCTATCTTTGGAGGGCAAGAAGTTGAGGAGAAATCTGCAAATGATAGTGAGGCAGACTAGCCTCAGCAGAGGAGGAGAACCTAGAGAAGAGTGTCCCAAAAGTTCAATGGAGAAAGTATGTCAACAAGGAAGGAGCTGTCGTGCAGCTAAGGGGTCAAGTAAGATGAAGACTGAGAATTAATTAGCGACATGAAAGTCACTGGGAGCAGGCTGGGGCACACAAGCCTAACTGGAGTGGGTCAAGAAAGACAGGAGTAGAGAAATTAGAGAGAGCAAGCACAGACAACACTTTCAAGGAGTAATACTATTAAAAAAAAAAAATTGAGGTGGTAGTTAGAGGGAGATGTGAGGTAGATAGGTCACCTGGCATACACTGACCCACCTTGCACACAGCATACAGTGAGAACTTACAACTAGAGAAAACAAGTCTATTTACACAGTTAACAGAGAAAATCCACGCCAGCTACCCCATCATTCCATCCTAAATATGAACAGAAAACCACGGATCACCAAGACCATGATGAGAGTAAGTGACAGGAAAGAGAAATAGCAGCAGCAGAAACATGCAGGAAGCAGATAAATCAGGGAAACGAAAAAGGAACTCACTGAAATATATTCTTAGATTATGAAAAAGATGCAATAGAAATGGAATAGAATGGCATTTTTGCAATTAAAAACATTATAGCTGAACTAAAACATTCAAAAAAAAGGTTTGGAATTGAAATCCAAGAACCCAGAACAGAAAGAAAGTTACTTTTGTATGAGAGAGGATTTGAGACACAGGAGACCATCCAAAAGGTCCAACATCCAACTAACCGAGTAGAACAGAGAAAACAGAAGGGAAAGAAGTTTACCCAAGAAATATTAGCAGAATTAATGCACACAAATTTTCAAAACAAAACAGCCCAAGTACACAATACAACGGCTGAAAAAGACCCAACCTAGACACCATCTCACAAAAGCTCCAAACATCTAGGACAAAGGGATGATTCTAAAAGCTTCCAGGGGGCTTCCCTGGTGGCGCAGTGGCTAAGCATCCATCTGCCAATGCAAGGGACATGGGTTCGAGCCCTGGTCCGCGAAGATCCCACATGCTGTGGAACAACTAAGCCCGTGAGCCACAACTACTGAGCCTGCGCTCTAGAGCCCACGAGTCACAACTACTGAACCCGTACACCACAACTACTGAAGCCCGCACACCTAGAGCCCATGCTCTGCAATGAGAAGCCACCGCAATGAGAAGCCCACGCACCACAACAAAGAGTAGCCCCCTCTCGCCGCAACTAGAGAAACCCCGCATGCAGTAACGAAGACCCAATGCAGCCAAAGTAAATAAAATAAAAAATAAATAAATTTATTTTAAAAAGACAAGGATGTGAGGCCCTCAAAGTTGTAAGAAAAAAATTTTGCCCGAGTCTTCTATACGAAGCCAAATACGAATCAATCAAATGTGAAAGCCAAATAGAGAAATTCAGATGGCACAGCTTTAAGAAGGGGGGGCCATTTAATTCATATCAACAATGATGTGGGCAACAATATTAAGCCGCTGAGATGTGAGGAACTGACTAATACAAGGAGTCAATAACTTTTATCTAACTTGATAAATCTAGAAACATGGCAGAAGGAGGTTCAAGAAATAACCCTCAGAGGAATTAAAAACAGAAATATCAATAGTTAAAATAGATTCTCTGAAGAGTACTTTACATTATGAACCCTCTGTACACCTGGATTTGTTACCATCTGCAAGTATTAATTTGATCTTAAAAAAATGTAAAAGCGGGCATAAAAGAGAGGCTAGGAATGAGATCTTCTATGAGTAACATAAAAGGACTTTGTTTCCACAGCTCAGATGCCTTTCTAACGTTTCTTCCAGTTTCCTGCCTCTGCTGCTTAAGGCTGAACTTAATTATAAGTGACCTTCAATTATGACACACACAACAAAATACTGAAAAAACCTTTTAAAAAGTAGTACTCTACAAAACATCCACGAGAGGGCAGGAGAACCCTCTTTAATACTCTACCAAAATAACAACAAGGAATTCTGTTTTTAATTCATTTTCATGTTAGTCTTAGAATCTTTTCCTAGAAAGCAATAAATAGCTGTGACCTTTATAATAAAGAAGCAGGCAGCATCTAGATACAATTAAAGTATCTTTCAGCTATATATCTGCAGCCGGTATCTACACAGTATTCAATGTATATCATTAACACTTTTAACACTATGAGAAATCAAAATACATCTCATTAAATAGATGTGTGAAGTTGTGAACGTCAGGGCCCATACTGGACATACTGCTGCCATTTTTCACTATCCCCTACTTCTATACCCAGTAATGAACTTGGAAATCCAAGTCTCCATTCTGCTGAGCAAGAAGCAAGCTTCAGAACAAAGACCCCGCATGACAGTGACCACCAGACACCCCCAATCAGCTGAAATGGAGATGAAACTCACCCACCACCCCAGAAAGGAAAAATGTATGCTGTGAAAAGGAAAAACAAAGATGAAAAAAGATTAGAAGACCAATTCAGTTCACTGCTAAAGAACACTTTTCAGAAATTTTCTTAAAAGATCAGGAGACCCAATGAAAAGTGTCATTGTAAGTTCTTACCTCTGCTTTGCCAGTCTGAGAACCATAGAAAATCTTCACTCCAGACACAAAGACTTCCTTCTTTTGAAGAGAGATATAGCCATTTGTCATCAAATCCCGAGATGCTTTCGGAACGGTTTTCTCCTGTGAGTTTTTGTTCTTGAAATAAACACAAAATCCATCAAGTTTGAGTATTTTCCCAACTTCATTAGGAATGAAAATTATCAATCACTCAGATACTGACCCATTTTATTATTCTCTTAATTTTTCAATTGTACTCCTCAAATATTAACCCCTTGGTATAATTAGGTCCTTTAAGACTATAATGATTCCCATTCCTTCCAGGATAAAACTACACGTACTTTCACCCATAATGTGTTGTAGTGGAATAATAGTAGAAACTTATTTTCTGATTCTTAATTACTGGAAGGAAAAGAGAACACTACTACCCCTTAAGGGTGCTAAGCAGATTTGGGTTTTTTGCCAAAGTTTAATTTTTTTTTTTTTTTTTTTTTTTTTTTTGCGGTACGCGGGCTCATGGGCCCAGCCGCTCCGCGGCACGCGGGATCCTCCCAGACCGGGGCACGAACCCGTGTCCCCTGCATCAGCAGGCAGACTCCCAACCACTGCGCCACCAGGGAAGCCCCCAAAGTTTAATTTTTCATTACAAAACCTTCCTGTATCTTAACAATGAGACTTCCACAGCCCATCAAAGAAAAGGTAAATAACTTAGTCTATAAAAACTGACAAGAAAAATTTTTTGGCATTGAAAAACTATTTCTAAAGACCAAACATAAAAGTGATCGAAAGTTCCTTTTAGAATTTCTATATTTTTCTGGAAGCCTTAGAAAATCTGCACTCTGCATTCTCTATAAAATTTGATGCCAAATACTCTCCTAGAAAAAGTAACTCCACTTGGGTTTCCCTGGTGGCACAGTGGTAAAGAATCCACCTGCTAATGCAAGGGACACGGGTTCAAGCCCTGGGCCGGGAAGATCCCACAGGCTACGGAGCAACTAAGCCCGTGTGCCACAACTACTGAGCCTGCATGCCACAACTACTGAAGCCTGCGTGCCTAGAGCCCATGCTCCGTAACGTGAGAAGCTACCACAATGAGAAGCCCGCGCACCACAACAAAGAGTAGCCCCCACTCACCGCAACTAGAGAAAGCCCACACGCAACGAAGACTCAACACAGCCAAAAATAAATAAATATATATATATATTTTAAAAAAAAGTAACTCCACTTACCTGCTTTCTGATGACAATCTGGAAACAAATCCAAAGGCTAAAGCCAAAGGCAAAGCCCAAATATATGTAAAACCTGTTTATCCATAATGATATTAAAGATGAGAAGTCCCACATATCCAAAGAAGGATCTAAATTTAAAATGACACATATAAGTAATTTTATTTGAAGTTACATATACAATGATATCCATTCTTATTTTAGAAAAAAAAAGAAAAACCAACCTTCATATTCAACAACCCCACTAAGAAATCTATAAAAAGCAACTCTAATAAAAACAAGACACTGTGATATGTAATATAATTGTCATGATAATGCTAATTCAAAACAAGAATACAAAATTTTATCTTCATTTGAATATAGCGTTTGGAAAAGAAGGGAACATAAAGTCAAAACACTTTATGTGGAATTATGAGTTAATTTTGCTTTGTTACGCTGCTCCATAAGAAAAATAATACTAAACGTATTCCTCTTTTTTTTAATTTTATTTTTAGAGACCCACATCTACTTGCAAAGGGTTCTCAAATAATTGACCTCAAGTCCCAGTTTTTTTTAAGGGAGATATGGATGGACCTGGACTCAAATGCTGAACCTGGAGGTAATTTCAAAAGGCGAGGTCTAAGATTTGAGGTTTACAGGTGCTACTCCTGGAAAGGACCAAAAGTCCTCAACACACGTGGGTAAGGGGGAGAAAGTTTTCTCTGTCTTTTGCTTGAGGTTAGAAGCATAGTTCTAAACTCATCTCCTAGCCTCAAAAGGCAAAAGCCAGGTCACGAGCAGGGATCAGTCCTCCCTTGCCCCCAGCGGCACCGGTCCCGGGCTGACAAGGGCAACATACTCTGGAGGAAGGAAGGGGCCCGAGGGTCTCAGAAAAACGGTTTCCTCCCTTCCCACCCCACGAACCTTACCCGCCTGTGGACCTTACCCATTCTCCTCAGAGCCCGAGCCCTGCGGCCCGACAAGACACCAGGACTGCGGACCTAAGAAACTTATTGTCCGGCGTGGATACTGGGAGACCACCAGAAATACCTCGTAGCTTTAGCTGGGCGCCCACAGTCGGAGGACCTGAGGGCAGCCATGCCACTCGCAGACCTGTCCGGATTGGCTCAGAGGAGGAAGGGGGCGGGCCCAGAGAAAAGCACCGCCCAGAGCTCCCGGCGAGGAAGCGGGAGTGCTGCCCGCGGCTCAGGAATCCGCGCTTGAGAGTTAGGGGCGAATCTGGAGAGAAGCAGGCAAAGAAAGAAGGGGGTGGGGGAGGGAAAGTCGGCGTTAAGAAACTAAGGGCATCGCCAACCGAATGCAATCTGTGAGCCTGTTTGAATCTCATTTGAAACACAAAGACTGTAAAAAGGCATTATTTAGGGGAAATTTGATTATGGACTAGCAATGAGACGCTATTAAGGAATTATGGTTAATCTCGTTGGGTGTATTTGTTAGGAGTTTAGACTGAAGTATTTAAAGCTAAAACTTTATGATGATTTGCTTTAAAATATTCCAACAAAAAAAAAGAGGGAAAATGAAACAAGAACGGCAAAATGTTGATAATTGTTGAAGCGGGGTGATGGGTACATGGCAGTTCATTACACTTTTTTCTCTACGTTTTTTGTGTTAAAACTTCTATAACGAAAGGGTAATGTAGGCGTGGCCCGAAACTCCGCGGAACTGTTAGGTGCCCGGCACTGAGTTTCCACCCGGTCACCAAACATTAGCTCCACCAACCAATCAGAGCTCTTTCGTTCATTCTGGAAAGAAAATTACGTCAAGGAAGAGACCCTCTCTTTCCGGGCGTGGAGCAGTGTCGTAAAAGCCACAATGCGCAGGCGTTCTAGCTCCCTCTTCCTTGCCCGGTTTTCTTAACACCTGACGCCTGCGCAGTAAGTTGCGTGGGTGTATCGTTTCGGCCGAGTTAGTAACGGCGCTGCGCAGTCTGCGGGCGTTACTGTGCCGGGTGGTTACATCGAGGCTCAGTTGGCCCTCAGGCCGGCAGCGCAGGTTTGCCTTGGTTCGCCGGACCCAAGGTCTGTGAGCGGCCACGATGTCGATCTTCACCCCCACCAACCAGATCCGCCTGACCAATGTGGCCGTAGTACGAATGAAGCGAGCCGGGAAGCGCTTCGAAATCGCCTGCTACAAAAACAAAGTCGTGGGCTGGCGGAGCGGCGTGTGAGTGACACTCTCCCTCTGGGCCCTGGTCGGAGCTGGTAGCCTCGAAGGCGGCCTCCTTTGGTCGTCTAACGAATGGGCCCAGCTAGCGTCTCGCCAGGGAAGGAAATGGGACACTTATTCCTGCTGCCCGGGCTTAGAGTCTAAACCAGACGTTCCCTTTTTTTTTGTTTGGTCGGTTTGGTTTGGGGCTTGGTTTTACTTTGCTTCCCGGGTGTCATAAAAGCCACAGCCAAGAAACCCCCATAACTGTGGTCCTTTCGTCAGAATAATGACAAAGGCAAAGGGCCTAGTCTTCGGGTGCTTCTATAGTTCGTGCGTTGTCACAGATCTCAGCCCAATAGTTGCACCGAAGTGCGTATACGGTCTTCACTGCTGCCATCTAGGGGCTGGAATTCCTTGGCAGCAGCCGGACCCCACCCTTCAGTGATGGCACACATACTCCCGCGACGTTTTTCACCTCTGAGTAACTGCGAATACAAATGGAGTTCTGGGTTACGAAATGGTCCCCTGGAACCGAGGGTCATTTAGGAGTATTTGTTGTTTCTTACTATTCATATCGACGCCTTCTTGTATTTAAATGTGAATGAACTTCGAAGTTTCAAGCATACTCACTTAGGACTTTCTCTCCTGTCCTCCCAAGGGAAAAAGACCTTGATGAAGTTCTGCAGACCCACTCAGTGTTTGTAAATGTCTCTAAAGGTCAGGTTGCAAAGAAGGAAGATCTCATCAGTGCGTTTGGAACAGATGACCAGACTGAAATCTGTAAGCAGGTGGGTTCTAACAGTTGCAGCATGATTGACCCTAATATCCAGTAGTATTAGATATTAGATTACAGTTACGTTAAACTTTACTATTTTTTTGGAGTCATCAGTTACTGTGCAATAATTTGATTTGTGCAGCATCACTTTTAATAATTCAGGACTTGGATGTTTTTTGCCAAAGCCTCCAGAAATGAGATTTCCTACTAAGCTGCATTATTTTGTTCATTTATATATTTTTAGTGTAATATACCTGAAAATAGAATTTCTTTTCAAGTATTTCATCATTTACACCCTCTGCTAAGATTACCTTTACCCCATCCCCCATCTAAATAAGTAAGATTTTGGAACAAGATAATCCCTTTAGGCAAAGCTCAAGTTATTACCAACTATCGGTAGCTGAAGAGGATGAAATTTAATTTTCTCCCCAGTTATTTATTCCTGTGGTTAGTTAACAAGTAGTGTGGAATAAAGATGTTACTTTTCTTAAACTTGTTGGGTTTTTTAAGATTTTAACTAAAGGAGAGGTTCAAGTGTCAGATAAAGAACGGCACACACAGCTGGAGCAGATGTTTAGGGACATTGCAACTATTGTGGCCGACAAATGTGTGAACCCTGAAACAAAGAGACCGTACACCGTTATCCTTATCGAGAGAGCCATGAAGGACATCCACTATTCGGTCAAACCCAACAAGAGTACAAAACAGCAGGTGAGTTGTTTTTTAATGTCAAAAAGTGTCCATGAAAATCAATGTTCTCTGAGGAAAACATTAAAATAGTTGGTCTGTAATAACAAAATGGCACTACTTGGAAGCAAGTGGGAGGAGGTTTTGGGTACAGGGGAGGGGAACGATGGAGGTTTTAGAGAGGAGTGATGGAATTTGTTTTAACTAAACACAAATATACTAGGACTCTCATCTTCCTATCCAAGTCAGACCTTTAAAGATAAAACTTGCATTCTTCCAACAAGGACCTACGGTATAGCACAGGGAGCTTGGCTCAATATTCTGTAATAAGCTAAATTGGAAAAGAATTTGAAAAAGAATGGATACTTGTATGGGTATAACTGAATCCCTTTGCTGTACACCTGTAACTAACACATCATTATTAATCAATTATACTCCAATATAAAATAAAAAATGTTTTTACAAAGATAAAGCTTGGATTTTTAAAGCATCATTTTAACCCCAGTTAGATTTTTCTTTAATGTTTGTATAATACATACACTATAAAAGTCACCCATTTAAAGCCTACAGTTCAGTCGTATACTCTAAAAGTTTTTGCACCCTTCCCTGCTACCTAATTTGAGAACATTTCATCACCCCAAAATGAAACCCTGTACCTGTTGTCAGTCACTTCTCATTCCCCTGTCTCGTAAGGAGGGAATAAGGCAACTGCAAATTTTATTTCTGTTTTTATTGACTTGTCTATTCTGCACATTTCATATAAATGGAGTCATACAGTATGTGGCCCTTTCAAGGTTAATCCATGTTGTAGCATCTATCAGTACTTTTTTCCTTCTTAGGACTGAATAATAGTTCATTGTATGGAAATACCACCTTTTGTTCATTCATCAGTTGGTGGACATTTGGGTTGTTCCCACTTTTTAGCTATCATGAATAATGCTGCTATGAAATTGATTACAAATTTTTGTGTGGACGTATGTTTCCATTTCTCTATACCCAGGAACAGAATTGCTAGCTCATATGGTGACTGTATTAACCTTTTGAGGAATTGCTCAGCCAGTTTCCGAAACAGCTGAGCCATTTTACATTTCCACAATCAGTATACAAGGGTTCCAGTTTCTCCACATCCTCAGTGATGTTTGTTATTGTCCAGCTTCTTGATTATAGCCATCCTGGGGGTATTGTTCTGGTTTTGATTTGCATTTCTCTAATGGCTGATAATTTGCGCATATTTTCATGGGCGTATTGACCCTTTGTCGGTCTTCTTTGGAGAAATCACTCTTCGGATCCTTTGACCATTTTTTAGTTGATTAGTTGTCTCTTCATTATTGAGTTGTAAGAGTTCTTTATATATTTTGGATACTAGTACCGTATCAAATGCACGATTTGCCAGTATTTTGTCATATTCTGTGGGTTGTCTTTTCACTTTCTTGATAGTTTTTTGAAGAACAAAAGGTTTTAATCTTGAAGCCCAATTTATCTATTTTTTTCCTGTGGTTGCTAATGTTCTTCATGTCATCTAAGAAACCATTGCCCAGTCCAGCTAGGTGGAAACTGCTTTGTTTTGAATACCTTCTGCAGTAATGCAGCAGAAGAAGCAAAGAAATTACAGACATTTTTAATTTTGTCTTGATAGGCTTTGGAAGTGATAAAGCAGTTAAAGGAGAAAATGAAGATAGAACGTGCTCACATGAGACTTCGGTTCATTCTTCCAGTGAATGAAGGGAAGAAGCTGAAAGAAAAACTCAAGCCACTCATCAAGGTTATAGAAAGTGAAGACTATGGTCAACAGTTAGATATTGTAAGATTAACATACTCTTGTTTCTTTGCTTCCACGTTACCAAAATACTTCTCTAGTCATAAATCTGTCACATTTAGAAGGTGTGAACAGTAAGACATTTCCAGTAATGTCTTAACTAGAATTAGGTAAGACAGTCAAGGTCTCCGTAGAACCAAATTGTCATTAAGAACACTTACAATTTTTGTTTGCTTTTTTAGTTAAATTATTCGTGATAAAATGATTTTGGTCAATGCTCATTTTCGATGAGAATATATTTTACATTGAGTCTTCTATTAATGAGGAAATTGGAAATAGGACTAAAAGTTTGTCAGTCTCATTTACCGCAGAACATTTTAAAGAAGCAGCAAAAACATCATGTCTTTGGGTCCTCACCCTGCAGCTTCAGAGATCGTGTAAATTCAGCTGTCTGCAAACCCACATCTTAGAGCTTTATAGCTTCTTGACAAATAAATGAGCTCTAGAGGACTGTTGTCCTTTCCACTGTAGATGTAAAACAACACATCTGACACTCTCTGAAGTTCTAAAATCTTTGCAAAACCTTGCACATGGTTTCTAAATAGGCCTTCCACCTCTTTTTTTTTTTTTTCTTCAAATGTGGATACAAAGAGATGATTTCATTGAACTGTAAATTTTAACGCTAAGTTTTAGTATGAAAAGGACCATAGCCTTCTAATCCAACCACTTCGTTTTACAGCTGAGGAATCTGGAAAAGTCCTCAGTAGGGAGAATAATGCCTTGTCACAGCGGCCTGCGTGCATACTTAAGGGCGGAGGCTGGACCAGAACCCAGCCCACCGTCCTGTGCGTTGTCTTATCTGTGGTTGTAGAGAGACCTGGAAAGTATGGTGTGTTTGTCTCATACGAAGTGAAAGCTATGTCCATTCTATGGTACTGCTCTTCCTCATGTGGTCAACAGCTGTGTTCAATGTTTCAGGTGTGTCTCATCGACCCCGGCTGCTTCCGAGAAATCGATGAGCTCGTAAAAAAGGAGACAAAAGGCAAAGGCTCTTTGGAAGTACTCAGTTTGAAAGACGTGGAAGAAGGAGATGAGAAATTGGAGTGACAGTCATCAGTCTCTTCAGCTGTCAAACACTAAAGCGTTTTCGTTTCCCACAGCCCTGTTTTCTTTCTGTGATCTGCCAAATACTTGCTCAGATGAGTTGACACTTTCCATCTTTGTGGCAAACATGTACACAAAAAGACTTTCCTACGTAAGTATTATAATGTGGGATTCATTTAGTTTTAATTATCAAATAGGGTTTTAGGCAAAAGTGAAATACAGAGTCCAGAGTAGCATTTTGTTACTGCCTCACGCCTTTGAGCTTTCCAGGGTGTAAGTTATTTGACACAACTCTTGTGGATAAAAAATAAGTTTTGTACATTACAAGAAAATAACTTTGGGAGGATATATCTGTATGACAGAAAGGGAGGATTTGCCAAAAAAAAAAATGTGTAATGTCTTATTTCTACTTAATGAAATGTGTGTATGGGGTAACTGTCTCGTGACCTAATACAAAGCTTGGATGATGACTTCTTGATTTTCTGAAAAACAGATAGATGATGACTGTGCAGGACTTCAATAATATTCATCAAACATGCTGCCATAGCCTAGATTATTCTTGGTAAAAAATATAGCCATTTATTGCTAATTCTTAAAGTTTATAATATATATTACTAGAGTTGAAAATATATGCAATTAATAAAACCACTGTTTATTTTTGTTAAACTATGGCTTGTATTTCTAGACAGCGTCCTACCTTTTTCTTTTCTCTGCCTCTTGTCTGGTAGGATGGGAGAGTTCTTAGCAGGATTAAACAAGTCAGGAGGAGGAGTGCTCAGAACAGGGCCTGTTCTGTTAAATACCTGATAAACCTTAGAGATATTATTTGGGATGTAATTGAACTTGAGTGTTTCAGTATTTGAACACTTAAATAGACAATGTGCAAGTTTTTTTAAATCTACTTGTCCTCAAAAGAGATAGTCTAGAATACAAAGTAGGGTTTCACTCAAAATACACATACAGATGTATTTTTATTTTTTTTTTTTTGCGATACGGGGGCCTCCCACTGCTGCGGCCTCTCCCGTTGCAGAGCACAGGCTCCGGACGCGCAGGCTCAGCGGCCATGGCTCACGGGCCCAGCCGCTCCACGGCACATGGGATCCTCCCAGACCGGGGCACGAACCCGTGTCCGCTGCATCGGCAGGTGGACTCTCAACCACCGCGCCACCAGGGAAGGCCCCATACAGATGTATTTTATGCACAGAAGTTTTTAAGTGAAAAAGAGTTCTTGACTTGAACAGATCCTGATTGGTTGATTGAAGTCAAACATTTTTCTCATAGTGTTGGAAGAAATATTCTTAAGACACACTTTCTTTAATGGTGAAATTAAACTACTGTTCAGATACAGTCTTCAAGATGACCCCCTCACTGATTCCATTTTACTTAAATAGTTTGATGTTTTACAAAAATGATCTAAACTTGAAGTCCCAGGAAATTATTTTAACCAATGAAGTTTACACTTTATTTCTAGCTTAAACAGTTAAAGCAACGTTTCAGGTCGAAAGTCATAATTACTAAAAATGTTCAAGAGCTGCATCTTGAACAGAAAAAAGATAGATGTTACCATAACATTGCCTTAAGTTTTTCCCATCCTCATACTCATTTCTTCTAAAAAGCTGGAACTTCAAGAATTGTCAAATGTAAATCAGAGTCATGTTTCTGAACCTATGAAAAATTAAAAATTTTCTACCTTGTATTAATCTCGTTATTCAGAAGTAGTTAAAAAGTTTGGTTCATAGTTATCTTCCCAGTAGCACTGCTGTAATGGATTACCTTAAGGATTATCGGTTTATTTTGCTTTTTCAACGCAAGCTTTATT
This sequence comes from Phocoena sinus, assembly GCF_008692025.1. Classification (NCBI taxonomy): domain Eukaryota; kingdom Metazoa; phylum Chordata; class Mammalia; order Artiodactyla; family Phocoenidae; genus Phocoena; species Phocoena sinus. The sequence goes on along the minus strand of NC_045777.1, from coordinate 73,782,626 downwards.
GTGTACAGTTGGTCAGAATGACGTTTCAGAATTAAACCTCTCTATTAGCAGAGCTCTTTTCTTTGAAGTTTCCCTTGTACCCATACACAACTATTTGTTCCAGCTTATGTAACCTCATACCACTTTGAAATTCCCTCGTTGACCTTGATTTTTGCCCTACCTTGTGTTATAGAGAGCTGCTTAAACACCTTCCTGGCACGCTAGATTGTGAGCAGCTCAAGGGCAGGAGGTTAGCCAGCTGTGTGTATCCCTCCATGGTTTGGACCTGGTAGTTGTGGAATAAGTGTCTGTGGAGTTGTAAGCATCCTCTCTCGGTGGGGGTCCATGCCATCAGAAGTGAGGACAGGTAATGACTTTTTCAAATCCATCTTTAAAGCTTGACTGAGTTTTTGTCAGCTAAGCCAGAGCCTCCCACCGTTCATACCCATGCATGCTGCTGTGCCGCTGGTGGTTTGTGTCTGCACAGATCCCCTCAGTCCTCAGGGCTTTTATCTCTGCCTGCAAGCAGCCGCTCACATTTACCCCAGGGTGTCATACGCACATATTCCGTGGGGCTGTGATAGGGGAAATTAGGTAGCAGCACTCGTTATTGTAAACAGTAGCCACACACATGATTTTAACCTGCATGCTACCCTTAAGCCCACATCATGAGGTCCCTATGATTTTGGAAGTAGTGCATTTCCTTATTTAGAATTTTTTGTGTACTTGCTCTTAAATTACTAATATTTCCAGGTATTGATTATTTGAAAATACATTTCTGCTGCAGCATATTAGAGGTGATCGTGGATAAATAGTTTGCCACTAACAGCATTTAATGTCTGGGATGATGAAGGCCATTGATTTTCATCTCCACATGTATATTAATGGTACCTACAAAATTAACGAGTCTAAATGTAATTTTATAGCAGCAACAGTTCTTCTGAGCTAAAAGTATAATCCTGACCTAACAGTTTTACAACACTCTGAGCACGTGTACTTGAATGGCCCAGGGCCCCCTTCCAAACACCCCAGAGGAAGAGTCACCAGTTTCACCAAATTCCTACATATTTTTGGTTGGTAGAGAATGGAGATAAATGGGTTGTGGAATTGAAAAGAACAGAGTCATTTTTACTGCAGAGAGGAACAGAGCTGTCTTCTACACTCAGTGCTATTCATATCTTAGGAGATTCTTCCATCTGGTGATACACTTGAATGCCAAAAGTTTCTTGAGTGGCACTCTTCCTGTGGCAGACGAGCATAGTTAGCATACTTTTCAAGGAAAAAGGGCCACAAGCTTATTTATTACTGTCGTGCAGAGGTAGGATCAAGACTAGGAATCTTGCATGTAATCAAGGTAAAATAGTTTGTGGTTTTACAGTTAAAACTTTGCAGATTATAGAAAGATTTTGGACATGCATTGGCATGACAAAAGGGAATAATAAAGAAAGGATTTCTTAGTGAAATTTGTATAAAGAGATAATTGTGTAAAACTTGAATGATAACCGCCTGATTTTCTCAGAGATATGGTGATAGTTCAGGTGTTCAATAATTGTGTTGAACATGCTGCCATAATTAAGATTTCATAATAGTATAGAATATTATTTTTTAAAGGGCTCGTCATCACTGCATTTGGGATTTTTCTTTTGAGTAAAAAACAGTTAAAAGGGGCTTCCCTGGTGATGCAGTGGTTAAGAATCCGCCTGCCAATGCAGGGAACACGGGTTCGAGCCCTAGTCCGGGAAGATCCCACATGCCGCAGAGCAACTAAGCCCGTGTGCCACAACTACTGAGCCTGCGCTCTAGAGCCCGCGAGCCACAGCTACTGAGCCCGTGTGCCACAACTACTGACCCTGCACTCTAGAGCCCGCGAGCCACAACTACTGAAGCCCCCATGCCTAGGGCCCGTGCTCTGCAACAAGAGAAGCCACTGCAATGAGAAGCCTGTGCACCGCAACAAAGAGTAGCCCCTGCTGGCCGCAACTAGAGAAAGCCCGCGCGCAGCAACAAAGACCCAACACAGCCAAAAATAATATAAATAAATAAATAAAATAAAGGAAACTTAGATTTTAAAATAATAATAAAAGAAAAATGGACAAGGAAAGCAGAACGAGTGGCTCAGAGAGAAGTAAGGATGGGAGAAGGGGAAGGAGAGATTTGAAGCGGGATACTCCGCCCACTATTGCTGGCGTCGAAGATGGAGGAACGGAACCACGACCCAAACAATGCAGGCAGCTTCCAGAAGCTGGGAAGGACCCTCAGCTGACAGCCATCAAGGAAATGGGGACCTGAAAGGAACTAAATTCTACCAACAGCCTGAGATAGTGAGGAAATGGATTCTCGCCTAAGAGCTCCCAGGACGGACACAGCCGACCCCGTGATTTTAGTCCAGTTAGATCTGAACCCGGCTTCCGACATACAGAACCGTAAGGTAACAAGTTTGTGTATTTTAAACTGCTAAGTTTGTGCTAATGTGTTACAAAAGAAGTAGAAACTGTAGATTATGGATGTTTCAATATGATGAGCAAAAAATGGGTGATTCGCTCAAAGACGTGCATAATTGGCTATCTGTCTAATAGAGCCAAACTCCTACATCATAACATGAAGAAAATTAATTTTACATGAATTATAGAGCTAAGTGTAGAAATAAAGGCATGAGAAAATATAGACAATAAAGTGTTCAAAAATATAGGAAAATATTTTACCCTAAGAGTAAAAGAGGCTTTCTTAAGGAAAATAGAAACCTGGAAATTATAAAGGAAAATACTAAAGGATTTAACAACCCAAAAAAGTGAAATTTCCGAATGACAAAAGATACTTCAAGAAAGTTCAGAGAAAATAATGATTGAAAGAAAATACATGGAACATTTAAGTCAGGTGGAATGCCAGCAAGTCAGGACAAACCAATAAAACAGTCTTATGCTCAGCCCCAAGCACTAGAAATAAATGCAAAATAAGATGGTCACCTTCTCTCAGAGAAATGCAAAATAATGAAGAATAATTTTCTATCCATCATATTGAGGAAAAGTTAAAAAACTCTGATACTGGCAAGGATGGGGGCGGAGGGACCACCACTTTCACACATTTACTGATGGAAGTATAAATTGCTACAGACATTTAGGAAAATAACCTGGTGGTATCTTTAAAATTTTAAATATGTGTACCTTACATTTAGGTATCTATCCTCCAGAAATAAATGTATCTAAATTCTAAGGATATACATACAGGGATGTTTTCTGCTTTGGAAGACCTGAAAATAACCATCCGTAACACGTAAGTATTAATAAATTGCAATACTTCCTTATTGTGAAGAATTAGGTAGTTTTTACAAATGAGACGTACCTACCTGTGTGTCCTATAGAAACCTATAATATTACATATAATGTCCAAGATAATAAAAGTGGAGGCGGAGGGAAGGGTTGGAGGAAGGGAAACACATTATAGAACAATGTATTACAGTTTAATCCCATTCTTTTACCTCTTTTGGAGGTGTAGGGGAGGAAGACTTTTTCTTTTGGGTTCTTTAGCTGATTGGATCATTAAACTGACACAAGGCAGGTTAACAGGAGGAAAACAGATTTCATTTCATATACGTGGGAACTCATACAAAAATATGAGACTCAAAGTAAGTGACCAAAGCAGGCAGCTTTATACCTTTTAGACAAGGAAACAATAAATTTGTGAAGAATTGACAAGACAAAGGTGTTTGGGCTTGGGGTAGCAAATTCGTGAAGTAACAAGGTTTGTTTATACAGCCTTCGGGGCCCTGAATTCCCTGTCTCTGGTGATAAGGAGGCCTTCCACCCTCCTGGTACAGAAAGGACACCTTTCACATGAGAGATTTATTTCCTACTTTCAGGGGAACAAAAGAAGTCAGAGTGTCCTTGCACTGACCGTTTCTTAACTATAATCCAGAATAATCAATATGCCCAAGTGGCATATATTGGGGTGCAAGCTTTCAAAGAATAAGAAAATACTAATTTTAAGCTGTTGTGTATTGAATACTAGTGGACCCAAATTTTAAGGAAATTAAATAATCAAAACATTCAATTTAAAATAGAAATAAATTGGCAAGGGATAGCACTTCATGGAATAAAATGATTCGCCATGGAAGAATTTTTTTTTTAAATAAGCTTTTCAGTTACATTTAAAGTGACATTAAATCTTTAGTGTCATCAATGTTCATTTTCAAGGATCTCTTCTGCCCCGACCTTTGGACACGGTGGGAGACTTCCATGGTTCTGGGAACCTGAGGTCTTAAACTCTGTCCCTTGTGTGACCAGGACCTTAGCAGGTGACCCTGGCCCTACAAAGCAAGTTGCAAGAGCAAGAAGCCCAGGAAAGAGTGCAAGTGGGTTGCTCCACGATAAGGTCCTGCACCTACTTCAGGTGTTAGGAGGCCTGGATGATGTAATGTTACTTAGGTCAGCTGGCAGGGAAGCCAGGGGAGAATTTCAAACAAAAATCAGGTAGAGCCAGGGAATGGTGGAAGGCTCCCAGTGAAGACAGAAGATAGGAGACTGGAGCAGAGCGGCTAGTTCTCACCGCAGTTCACCTCCCCCCAGGGCAAACAATGTGTGTTGGCCCTGACATTTCTTCATGTACTTCTCCTCCAAGGCTGAGTCCAGCCCAGGGATTCAGTGCCAATGAAACAACTCCCCATTTTTTTTGTCCTTCAGTCTCATGGCATGGATCTCAGATTTAAACTCTTTTAATCAGTCTTTGAACGTTTTGCTTTTCTCCAAATAGTCTAGCCTACTGTAAACCACAGAAGGGCAAACGAGCAGGGCAGCCTACTCGTTTTTAGAGCAACCCATTTTATATCATTTTCCATTTTCCATCATGGCTCAGCTTAGGTGTATGTATATCATTGAGATACAAGTTTTTCCAAGAAAAAGTACCCTTACTACATGCAGTGTCTAATATGCTCCATAATTTTCTATTTTACTACTTTTCTTTTTTCTTTTTTTTTACCATTCTTCATGCCCGCCATGACCTGCAGTATGAAAAATAGTGTTCTATGTGTCATCATCCCAGATCACAAAGTCGTTTGGGAAGGATTATGGTTCTTGCATTGTTCTTTTGCTTCAGAAGCTAAGGATCCTTCCCTCCCACCATCTAATTGACAGCGGGAGACCTGGAGTCCTCAGTTACACACCTGGACCCTCACTCCAGCTGTGCTCCAGGACTCAAATCCAGGCCCTTTTACACCAGACCTACTCAACAATCAAACCACGTGGTTAGTGTTCATGACCCTTCCTGCCTTGAGTCCCAAGACATCAGAGGACAACTCCTAACAGGTCCACTGATGACCAACGACTTTTGCAAAGCTCTACCTCTGTCTTTCAGTCTCCAAAGAGAGGCTCTTCGGGTCTGTATTTCCCAAATCCACCTTCATAGATCCCTTTTCAAATGAAAAGCCTTCACGATCATTTGGAGTTGAAACCTGTTGAGTTTTTGTACAAGGACTGAAAAAGATAAAGAACGACAGCAAAAAAAAAAAAAGAATTCTAGTTCTGAAAACAGTGGAACTTTGCCTATATTCATTCTTCTTTCTTTCCCTCTGAACATTTTTTGGGGAGCTTTATAAATTTATAAACAATTGAAGGAAGGATGTGGAGGATAGAGTCAGAAAACCCTGACTTTAATCCCAGCTCTTCCAGTTAACAGCTGTGTGACCTCTGACAAATCACTTCACCTCTCTGAGCCTTTATTTCCTCATCAGTAAAATGGAGCTGATAATGGATGCAAAGCCTAAACCCATCCCGGAGCACATGCACAATAAATTGTTTTTAACATTATTTCAGAGAAGTTTGCTGATATACCTTCATGGCCGCAGAACAAGCTGTTGGCTGAGCAAGAAGACGTTGCTGGGGCTTCCCTGGTGGCGCAGTGGTTGAGAGTCCGCCTGCCGATGCAGGGGATACGGGTTCGTGTCCCGGTCCGGGAAGATCCCACATGCCGCAGAGGGGCTGGGCCCGTGAGCCATGGCCACTGAGCCTGTGCGTCCGGAGAGGAGCCTGTGCTCCTCAACGGGAGAGGCCACAACAGTGAGAGGCCCGCATACTGCAAAAAAAAAAAAAAAGAAGAAGACATTGCTTTCCTCAGGGTCAGGACATAGCACCAGGGCCCAGGGTCTAACACGGGCTTTCTCACCTTTAAAATGGAGAAAATACCCTCACCTTTAAAATATTCTCACCTTGAAAAGGGAACCCTCCTACGTTTGTGGGAATGTAAATTTGTGCAGCCACTATGGAGAACAGTATGGAGGTTCCTTAAAAAACTAAAAATAGAGTTACTATATGATCCTGCTTATATCTGGAGAAGACTATAATTGGAAAAGATACATGCACCCCAGTATTCATAGCAGCACTATATACAATAGCCAAGACATGAAGCAACCTAAATGTCCATCAACAGATGAATGGGTAAAAATTATGTGGTACATATCTACAATGGAATATTACTCAGCCATAAAAAAGAATGAAATAATGCCATTTGCAGCAATATGGATGGACCTAGAGATGATCATACTAAGTGAAGTAAGTCAGAGAAAGACAAATATCGTATGTGGAATCTAAACAAATTATACAAATGAACTTATTTATAAAACAGAAACAGATATAGAAAACAAACTTAGGGGACGTCCCTGGTGGTCCAATGGGTAAGACTCCGCACTCCCAAGGCAGGGGGCCTGGATTTGATCCGTGGCCGGGGAACTAGATCCCGCATGCGTGCTGCAACTAAGAGTCCACATACCGCAACTAAAAGATCCCACGTGCCACAACAAAGATCCCGTGTGCCACAACTAAGACCTGGCGCAGCCTAAATAAATACATTTTTTAAAAAGAAAGAAAACAAACTTATGGTTACCAAAGGGGAAGTGGGGGGATATATTAGGAATTTAGCATTAGAAGATACTGCTGTATAAGAAATAGCTAAACAAGGTCCTACTGTATAGCACAGGAAAGTATAGTCAATATCCTGTAACAAACCATAATGGAAAAGAATATATGTATGTAGGGAATTCCCTGGAGGTCTGCACTTTCACTGCCCGGGTTCAATCCCTGGTCGGGGAACTAAGATCCCACAAGCTGTGTGACTCGGCCAAAAAAAAAAAAAAAAAAGTGTATATATATGAGAATCACTTTGCTCTACACTAGAAATTAACACAACATTGTAAATCAACTATACTTCAATAAAAAATTAAATATCTTCACCTTTAAAATGGAGAAAATACCCAGTCTATCTCACAGGGTGAGGTTTAAGTGACATCATTACCTAACAGGATGTCAAAATCTGACTCAATGTCTCCAAAATTGCTCTTGAGAGCAATAGGTGACAAGAACTCTCTATTCTACAGAGAAATGCCCAGAAGCCTAGACATCCACACAGGACCCTATCCACATAAGTGATGCTAACTAGAGGATAAAAGCTAGAAAGACTTGAAGAGCTTTGAGGTGTGTCCTGTGGAGCTTGTAAATTTTATTTTCTTATCAACAGAAAACTAAGCCATTTTACAGCACAGCATCTGAATTAACAAGCACTTTTGGGTCAAAGTGATCTTATTCAGAGTTTCCTTTTATTTTAAAGATGATTCACGTCTTAAAGGGAGACCCGTATTTCTGATCTCATAATTTTCCTTTTTAAAACAGAGGCCCTGTATCATTCTGTTTCTGCATGGTCACACTATGTTACTTTTGGCCAAAAATTATTACCAGGCAATTAGAAGAAGGGAAGTATCTTTTTTTTTAATTGAAGTATAGTTGATTTACAGTGTTGTGTTAGTTCTTGCTGTATAGCAAAGTGACTCAATTATACATATATATAAATTCTTTTTTATATCCTTTTCCATTATGGTTTATCTCAGGACATTGAATATAGTTCCCTGTGTTATACAGTAGGAACTTGTTGTTTATCCATTCTATATATAATAGTTTGCATCTACTAACCCCAAACTCCCAGCCCAGCCCTCCCCACCCCACCTCCCCTTGGCAACCACAAGTCTGTCCTCTATGTCTGTGAGTCTGTTCTGTTTCATATATAGGTTCATTTGTGTCATATTTTAGATTCCACATATAAGTGATATCATGTATTTTCTTTCTCTTTCTGACTTACTTCACTTAGTACAATCATCTCTAGGTCCATCCATATTGCTGCAAATGGCATTATTTCATTTTTTATGGCTGAGTAGTATTCCATTGTATATATGTACCACATCTTCTTTATCCATTCATCTGTTGATGGACATTTAGGTTGTTTCCATGTTTTGGCTATTGTGAATAGTGCTGCTATGAACACAGGGGTGCATGTATCTTTTTGAATTAAAGTTTTGTCTGGATATATATGCCCAGGCGCGGGATTGCTGGATCATATGGTAATTCTGTTTTTAGTTTTCTGAGGAACCTCCAAACTGTTTTCCATAGTGCCTGCACCAACTTACATTCCCACCAACAGTGTAGGAGCGTTCGAAAAAGGGAAGCCTCTTTGAGATAAGTTACTGTGTTAAATTAGATTTCTGAGCAGGGAGATATTTAACATTTCAGAACACATTTCAGTTTTTAAAATTAGTCCTTCTCCTTCAGGAATAGCCAGCAAATGGTGCAGAAACAAAGTGTAGTGCAAAACACAGATTTTTTTAAGAGAATTAATTCACTTTATTCTGAGCCTTTATTTCCTTAGCCTGTTTTCATTTGCTGCGTCTCAATAGAGTCCACTTTCCTCCTCCTCATAAATTGATCGTGATTTCCAATACACACTTGTAAAATCTGTGAAATGTAGAGTATGCAGCTACTCACCTATTACCCAACCATCTGCCTCATGACATCTAACACCCCACGTTTACCTCCTGCACCTCTTTCAAAAGCCATGGTGTGAGGCAGAGAGGCAGGCAGGGGTGACGGGTAATTTGCCATTTCTCTTTACTTCATACCATAACACCCCCAAAGAGCTCATGGGTCTCTCACATTCTTTTTTTTTTTAATTTTTTATTGACGTATAGTTGATTTACAATGTTGTGTTAATTACTGCTGTACAGCAAAGTGATTCAGTTATAGATACATTCTTTTTCATATTCTTTTCCATTATGGTTTATCACAGGATATTGAATATAGATAATTCCCTGTGCTATATAGCAGGGCTTTTTTTTTTTTTTTCTTGGCCATGCCGTGCAGCTTGTGGTATCTTAGTTCCCCAACCAGGGATTGAACCTGGGCCCTCAGCAGTGAGAGTGTGGAGTCCTAAGCACTGGATCACCAGGGAATTCCAGTAGGACATTGTTGTTTATCCATTCTGTATATACAAGTTTGCATCTGCTAATCCCAAACTCCCAATCCACCCCTCTCCCACCCCCTCCGCCTTGGCATTAAATGTCTTTATAGGAAATATTTCCCTTTTTAAAGGACCAAATAATATCAAATGACAGACTTCTCTCTGACTTCTTTATTATTTTACAAATTCATTGCAGAAGTTCCATTTTCTGATTCCAGCTCCCTTCAATAAAAATTAAGTCCTTTTCCAAGGTTTGCAAATGATCGTAAGTGTACCCAAAGCTCTTCAGAGAAACTCTTCTGAGCAATTTCTTTACCAAGTTGTGCCCAAACGAAATAACAAATACAGCTAAATTTTCCCTGCGTGTGTTGGCAATTCAGTACTTTCCATTAGTACAAAGCAAATAGTAATTGTGTGTCTTGAGTGTTTTTCAGATATCATTTCATTTCCCTGACTGTCTACAAAGTTCTCCTGTTTTTATACATCCTTTACAGATGGAGAATGTGAAGTTAAATAAGGGTCTGGGGGCAGGATTCCATTTCAGGGTCCAGAATTTAGTATAAATGTCAGGATATTAATAGTTTATTTTTAGGACACTCATTCAGTAAGTGAAGTAGCAGACATGGGCTAACCAACCAGTTCATTCACCCTCATTTGTGAAGATAAAAATTTTTAACTTCAGCTCTTTTGTGAAGTGGTTTAATAGTGTTGATCTTAAAAGAGCAAAAGAGCCACTCATTTTACCAGCAAGATTATGCCAGCCACTTTGGCCAATTATCAAGGTCCCTGGGCATTCCAAGCTTGATTCCCTTGGAGGCTGAAGGAAACCACCTCCCTGATATTTCTGAAAAGAACGCTACTATCAAAGGAACCAACAACTAAACGTCTGCCATGTGTTTGGTCAGGCTGTCCTCTTGCTCTTTGTACATCCCCTGCTTGACCAGCCCCTGCTTCCTCTACACGCTACTTGCTCCCAGCCCCAGCTAGTGATTGCTAATCCTTAGGCCACAACGGCTCCACCTGCTGGTTTATTAAAGGGAAACATCTGCCCTCATGATGGTCATTAACGTGGGGGGCTGTGAGGGACGTGCCCCAGCTGTTCTCCATAGTGGCTGCACCAATTTACATTCCCTGGCAAGAGTATGGCATCTAATAATTCCTGAACATAAGGGCCATTTTAAATTTGGTCCCCACTGGAAGTGAGGAAGCCTCACTCTTTCCATAGCATTCCAAAGTCATAAGCTACTCCTACATAAGGCATATCTACTGTCTGTAGAGATATTTACAGCTTTACCCTCGGCCAAAACGCAGGCCTGAGCAAGAGCGTACAGTTCAGCCTATTGGGCTGACGTAGCCGAGGACAAAGGTGCTGCCTTGATGGCTTCAAAAGAGTTACAAGAGCATACCCAGCATAATACTTACCGTGTTCACCTTTTAAATAAGAACCATTGGTAAACCCACAAAAAGTCAGTGTTATCCAAAAGGAGTTTCCTATAAGTCATCACGGGCGTCAGGAGGTAATCTGTCAGAGTCAGTCATGAGGAATATTGTCCATAGAGGAGGGAAGAAGGGTGGCAGTGTTAAGGTTATTACAGCGAGAAAAAGCTGTTAGCAAAAGATTTCACAGGCCAAGCAAGGGCAGGGGGATTTATCAAGCTTTTCCAATTTCAAGAGTAGCCAACTAGCCCAAGCTTAGTTTTGAGTTTGGGGACGTTCAGGATGCCATGAAACCTATTTGGATCTAAATGTAACCCTTGTTTTGAGATCAGGTGCCCCAACTATGAAATCTGAGTTTGAACAAACTGCAGTTTTCCCTTGGAGACTTTGTGTCCCTTAGAGGCTAAAAATTTTAACAGGTAAATGCTGTCCTGCAAAGAGGCCTGAGAAAGGAAGCAGAGAAGCAAGTTGTTTACCTATTGAAATAAACTAGAGGATCCAGGTAACAGTTATATCATCCAAAGAGTCATTGGATTCACCTTGTAGGCTATTTTGGTTGCTACTGAGATAGCACAGAAAACGTCGACTGGCTTAAACTGGTTTTGCTTTCTTAAAACAGGTTGGTGATGAATCAGACCTGAAGTTGTTTTATAGAGACAGCACTGTGCGTGTGCAAGATGGGAACCCATGTCTCCAGGATGAGCCCAGAACCAAATACCTTCAGTCTGTGGAACTCAAAGAATAGAAGTGTTGCCACCAGAGGGCTTTAAGAAGGGAGAGGTCCTAAAATAAGGAAAATCTGGCTTCCAGCAGCCTAAGTACCTTGGTTATCATATATGTACTGATTTGAGGCTATCCAATCAACTTCTGCCAAGTTTGAAATTCCCCTAACCCCCTAACCTGGGATCAAGGAGACAGATTTGAGCCCTGCCTTCTATCTGCTTGCCGGTCAACCTCACAATAAAGCTCTTTTTGTTTTTCAAAAGCCGGTGCCATAGAATTGACTTCTATGCATGTCTGGCAGCAAGCCCTTGCTTGGTAACACTACTGTCAATTTCTAGAATTAGCTCCCCTTTTGGGGAGGAAGAAATTCCGGACAATATTTCTTTAAGAAATCTCCACCTAATAAACGGGTAGGGGTGGAGGAACAAAGGGGAAAAGTGTATCTCTTAGAGGAACTAAACAAAAGGGAACAGGCTTAGAGATAGGAACATGTTAAGTTTATTAGAGACCCCCACTATTTGAACCGTTTTAGTACTACCAGGCAAGGGATGTGAATAATAGTGGGATTGAGCACTGAGAGGGTAGCTCTGATATCGATAAGGACAGAGGGAGATTCATCCCACTACAAGCTGGTTAAGAGGAAGGATTGGGGAAAGCCCAGGGTCCCGTCACTGGGAATTAGGAGGGAACATGGTTTCCCATTCCATCCTGGTCCTTTTAACTAGAAGGGAAAGATCCCGGTTCAGCCCATTAATAAACTGAGTTGAAGGCTACCCAAGTGCAATCAACATCCATAGAAAGGCCAGAATTTTCCTTAAAAATAATTGGGAACTGGCTATAATAATCATGCACAGGCTCATTGTGTGTCTGGGTGCAAGGCTGAATCTTATTTCAATCAGTAGGTTTGGGGAAAGCCAGGTGAAGTCATTTAAGTTTGCCCGAGCCTGATCCTATATCAAGGCAGGGGGTTGAGCTTTCATTTGCAGTACTAGAGATTTCTCAGGACTCTCCCAACGCGCTGTTTTCATCCAGTCTTGGGCCTGGCTTTCACCAACAAGTCTGAGAAACCTGGTCGGTAAGTCTGAACAGCTACATTAAATTCTTCGGGAAATATATGGGGGATCCTTAGCTCTACTCTAGGAAAATCTTTGTGGCTTGTAGTTCAGCCTTAGTCCAGGGGGCGGGGGCGCTGAAAATTAGGGGCTTAGCATTAGAACCTTCAGAGGGTCTGATTTTAATGCGACAGGTTCTAATGGGTTCAGATGAGGAAGAAGTAGGGAGAGGTTTGAAGAAAAAGCAAAGTTCAGTGAGAGAATTCGAATGAGGAAGAGGAGGGTATGAAGGAGGTGGGGTTGGAGACAAAGAGGATGGGGAAGGGGAAAAGGAAGCTTCAAAGGTTTTTTTGTCTTCAATTGTTTGTTCACATTGATTAATTTATAAATGGTATTTTGTAAAGAGGCAGTTTTAGTATCCCGAATATGCTTAGAAGCCTCAAGGTACCAGTTGAAACAGGCGTTTGAAACAGGCGTCCCGTTCAGTTTGTTGTATTTTAGAGCCTCGGTCTTCTAATTTGGTTCTAAGAGAAGCAAGTCTGGGGAGATCATAAGTTCCCCATAATGGCAATTGGAGTTCTAAATTGTTTTTGGTTAGGCTGGTCAAATTAGTTTAAAATGTGTATAAGTTTTTGGGTTTTTTTCCTTTTGTTTTTTGGTTTGGTTTGGGTTTTTACTGAAGTATAGTTGATTTACAATGTTTCAGGTGTACAGTAAAGTAATTCAGTATATACATACATATGTATAATATGTGTGTATATACTTTTTCCAACCCTTTTCCATTATAGGTTATTATAAGATATTGACTGTAGTTCCCTGTGCTATACAGTATGTCCTTGTTGTTTATCTATATTATATACAATTGTGTGTATCTGTTAATTCCAAACTCCTAATTTATCCCTCCCCCAGCCCCTTTTCCCTTCAGTAACCATAAGTTTTCCATGTCTGTGAATCTGTTCTGTTTTGTCAATAAGTTCATTTGTATTATTATTTTAGATTCCACATATAAGTGATATTTTTTAAAGGTGTATACTTTTTTAAAATATACTCTAGAGATCTTTTTTATTTTATTTTAATTAATTTATTTTATTTTTGGCTGCGTTGGGTCTTCCTTGCTGTGCGTGGGCTTTCTCTAGTTGCGGCGAGCGGGGGCTACTCTTCGTTGCGGTGCCCGGGCTTCTCATTGCAGTGACTTCTCGTTGTGGAGCACGGGCTCTAGGCGCGCGGGCTTTAGAGCAGTGGCTCAGTAGTTGTGGCACACGGGCTTAGTTGCTCCGTGGCATGTGGGATCTTCCTGGACCAGGGATCGAACCCGTGTCCCTTGCATTGGCAGGCAGATTCTTAACCACTGTGCCACCAGGGAAGTCCCAAGGTGTATTATTTTTTAAACATAAAACCTGCTGAAGTCCCAGAAGGAGGACCCTCCTGAGAAAATTTAGCAGATTGGGATTCCATTACTCAAAACCAGAGGTTCAAAAAACAAACGAGGGACTTCCCTGGTGGCGCGGTGGTTAAGAATCCGCCTGCCAATGCAGGGGACACGGGTTTGAACCCTGGTCCAGGAAGATCATACATGCCACGGAGCAACTAAGCCTGTGCGCCACAACTACTGAACCTGCACTCTAGAGCCCGTGTGCCGCAACTACTGAAGCCCGCGCTCCTTGAGCCCGTGCTCCGCAACAAAATAAGCCACCGCAGTGAGAAGCCTGCGCACCACAGCAAAGAGTAGCCCCCGCTCGTGCTGGCACGCAGCCACGAAGACCCCACGCGGCCAAAAATAAATCTTTTTTTAAGTTTTAAAAAAAAACAAACAAGCACTCCCCAGAAAGGACAAAACCTTTAAACAGATCCCAAATAAAGCCGGAGCTCAACTGAAAGGAGGGAGCTCCCATCTGAGAGGAGACTTAACTGAAAGGAAAAAGACAACTCACAGAAGCAGAGGGCAGAATTGGGCCTGAGTGAGCACCTCACGTGGCTCCAAGGTTCGTTAATTTCTCAGGGGTTTGTCTCCTTGGGATTCCACTTCTGATCATCATGTAATACTGACCTTAAAAAAAACAAAAGAGCCAGTTATAGTACCAACAAAACGTGTTTATTCGTGAAGAGCAGAGAATTGCAATCAGGACGTGCAAAATACGGCAAACCATAGGCAAGTCCAGAGAACAGAGGAGAGAAGCTTGCTTTTATAGAGGAAAGTACTACCTAACCAGGTTCATTTGGCCCAACAGGCAGGAAGCCAAACAGATGCCAATGTTTGTAGCAAAGAAAGGGTTTATTCACGAGACAGCCAAGTGAGGAGATGGAAGAGTACGTCTCAAATCTGCCTCCTTCAAGGCCAGGGGCTTGGGACATTTGTGGGGAAAGAGTGTAGGGTTGTCAGAGGTGCAGGGGCGTGATTGCTGTTCTGCGCAGGTGCAGCTAAGCATCACGCTTCATGGTAGGCGTGTTCAGAAAATGGCAGCGTTAGCACGATCCGAGGGTGAAGTTTTCTGCCCTCTGAGGTCAAAAGGTGGACATCACACAGGCCCATATGAATGGTCGGTGGTCTTGGCCAGTTTGAGTTGGGCAAGAACTAGTTCCTAAAAAACAACTTAGGCAACTGTTACAGTGACCCATACATCAGAGGTGTTATCTATAAGGGGTGGTTAAGAGTCTTGTGACATATTGTCTAAGCTATGTGAAGCTTGGAGGGTCTGCTGTTTTCCACAGTGGTTGCACCAACTTACTCTCCCACCAACAGTGTAGGAGGGTTCCCTTTTCTCCACACCCTCTCCAGCATTTATTAGTTGTAGACTTTTTCATGATGGCCCTTCTGACTGGTGTGAGGTGATACCTCATTGTAGTTTTGATTTGCACATCTCTGAAGATTAGCAATGTTGAGCATCTTTTCATGTGCCTGTTGGCCAACTGTATGTCTTTGGAAAAATGTCTATTCAGGTCTTCTGCCCATTTTTTAAACTGCGTTGTTTGATACTGAGTTGTATGAGCTGTTTATATACTTTGGATCGTAACCTCTTATCAGTCATATCATTCGCAAATATTTTCTCCCACTCAATAGGTTGTCTTTTTGTTTTGTTGATGGTTTCCTTTGCTGTGCAAAAGCTTTTAAGTTTAATTAGGTCCCATTTGTTTATTTTTGCTGCTGTTTCCTTTGCCTTAGGAGACCCCCCCCCAAAAAAATTATTGCCACAATTTATGTCAAAGAGTGTTCTGCCTATGTTCCCTTCTAGGAGTTTTATGTTTTCAGGTCTTACATTTTAGGTCTTTAATCCATTTTGAGTTTCTTTTTGTATATGGTGTGGGAAATGTTCTATTCATTCTTTTTCATGTAGCTGTCTAGATATCCCAGCACCACTTATGGAGGAGACTGTCTTTCCCCCATTGTATATTCTTGCCTCCTTTGTCATAGATTAATTGATCATAAGTGTATGGCTTTATTTCTGGACTCCATATTTTGTTCCGTTGATCAATGTGTCTGTTGTTGTGCTAGTATCATACTGGTTTTTTAATTTTTATTGGAGTATAGTTGATTTACAATGCTGTGTTAGTTTCAGGTGTACAGCAAAGTGAATAGTTATACATATATCCACTTTTTTATATTATTTTCCCATATATGCCATTACAGACATTTGAGTAGAGTTCCCTGTGCTATAAAGCAGGTCCTTATTAGTAATCTATTTTATTAATATATACAGTGTATTAATGCATAGTATATGTAATACATAGTATATGTCCATCCCAATCTCCCACTTTATCCCTCCCCCTACCCCCTTGTAAGCATGAGTTTGTTTTTTACATCTGTAACTCTATTTCTGTTTCGTAGATAGTTCATTTGTACCCTTTTTTAGATTCCACATATAAGTGGTATCATATGATATGTGTCTTTCTCAGTACCATACTGTGTTGATGACTGTAGCTTTGTCATCAAAAGTCAGGGAGCATGATACCTCCAGCTCTGTTCTTCTTTATCAAGATTGCTCTGGCTATTTGGAGACTTTATGTTTCCATACAAATTTTAGAATTATTTGTTCTAGTTCTATGAAAAATGTCATTGGTGTTTTGATAAGGATTGCATCGAATCTGTAGATTGCCTTGGGTAGTATGGTCATTTTAACATTATTAATCCTTCCAGTCTGAAAACACAGTATATCTTTCCATGTTGTCATCTTCAATTTCTTTCATCAATGTCTTATACTTTCTGAGTACAGGTCTTTTACCTCCTTAGTTAGATTTATTCCTAGGTATTTTATTCTTTTTGATGCAATGGAAAATGGGATTTTTTTTTTTTTGCTTTCTCTTTCTGATACTTTATTATTAGTGTATAGAAATGCAATAGACTTCAATAATTTTCTATCCTGCAACTTTACTGAATGCATTGAGGAGCTCTAGAAGTTTTTTGGTAAAAATTTTAGGGCTTTCTATATATAATATCATGTCATCTGCAAACAGTGATAGTTTTACTTCTTTCTTTCCAATCTGGATGCCTTTTATTTGTTTTTGGTGTCTGATAACTGTGGCTAGGACTTCCAATACTATGTTAAATAGAATTGGCAAAAATGGGCATCTTTGTCTTGTTCCTGATGTTAGAGAAAAATTTTTCAGCTTTTCACCATTGAGTACGATGTTAGCTGTGGGTTTGTCATAAATGGCCTTTATTATGTTGAGATATGTTCCCTCTATATCAACTTTGAGAGTTTTTTTTATCATGAATGGATGTTGAATTTTCTCACATGCTTTTTCTGCGAGTATTGAGATCATGTGGTTTTTAAACTGATAGCCTTCTTGGGAGGCTAAAAGGCACAAAAAAGAAAGTATCAAACAGGATTTTTAAAGGCATCATAGGGGGCTTCCCTGGTGGCGCAGTGGTTGAGAGTCCGCCTGCCGATGCAGGGGACACGGGTTCGTGCCCCGGTCCAGGAAGATCCCACATGCCGCAGAGGGGCTGGGCCCGTGAGCCATGGCCGCTGAGCCTGCGCGTCCGGAGCCTGTGCTCCGCAATGGGAGAGGCCACGGCAGTGAGAGGCCCGCATACTGCAAAAAAAAAAAAAAAAAAAAAAGGCATCACAGGAGTAGAAAAAGCCCAAAGTCTGTTTGAAACAGAGTTGGATAGACAGTAATTTAAATCTTACTAGTTGTGTGAGCTTGGTATACAGCTGGTATGTTTTTTAGTGTTTGCCCATCCCATGATCTTTCCATTGTTTGTCTAGAATCTGTCTCTCAATCTTTCTACATGTGGAGAGATTCTTGCAACCATATGTGTGTGCCTGGCTCCAGGCCCTTCTAAGAAGACACAAGTGTCTCTCTAAGGAGTTTAGAATCAAGACAGAGGAACAATCAGGTTTTACAAGTGCCTGGACCTATAATTTATGACTTGAGTTGCGGGGCGGCCATTATTCTCTACAAGGATGAGGTTGCCAAGAAAAAGAAACCATTCCGCAGGAGGAGAGAGATGAATCGTGGGTGTGTTTCCTGGGTTCCCAGCACTTTCCAGATTCGGAGTCAACACCTTCCTGAGTCCAGTGGCAAGTCTGCCCTTGGGTTCAGCAAAACATCCCAGGATACTTAAAATAACCCTCCTTGCCCCTCCCTACCTTTCTTCCTTTGCAAGATTAAGCCCCAGTTGGTCTCTGTGACTTGCAACCAGAGTCTGCTAAGATATGTGAGCAAAATTGCTCACATAATTGCTAATCTCACTAAGCCTCAATGTCTGTATTTATAAAAGGAGGCGTGGAATATCTACCTCATCAGTTGGTGATGATCTAAGTGGAATAATATATGCAAAATACCTAGAACAATGTCTAGCACACAATGGGCTCAGTAAAGTTGCTCCCTCAAGTCGTAAGAGGGAGCTCTGTACTGCCCCCCTGCTCTGGGGCAGAAGGGCTAGGGTGGTTCCCGTGACTATTACGCGGTCTCTGCCTGGAAGCCTGGGCATCCACAGATAACTGGTTCTGACTGGCAAGGAAATGCTAAGGTGCCTTTCTGTGATTTCAGTATCTGGAGATGTGTTTTCAAAAAGCTGCTTTCCTTTTAAGAATAGCCTTCCTGGGCCTTTTAGAATAAACCTTTCAAATAACAAAGACAGCTTTTTCTTCCTCAACTTAAAGCAAATCAATAAACAGTGCCAGATGCTGAGGACGCAGTGGCGAGCAAGTCATACCCTTTGCCCTCGAGGAGCCCACAGGTAATAAAGGAGGTACAGTAGTCTCCTTTTATCCGTGGTTTCACATTCTGTGATTTCAGATACCTGCAGTCAACCTCAGTCCAAAAATATTAAATGAAAAATTCTGGAAATCAACAAGTCATAAGTTGTAAACTGCTTGCCATTCTGAGTTGTGTGAGGAAATCTCACATTGTCAGCTCTGTCCCACCCAGGACACGAATCATTTTTTTTCACACACACACACACACACACACACACACACACTCTGTATTTTATTTTTACAAGAGATAAACTGACACCAAGCATTGTAAATGGATGACCACAACAAAAGCAACAATGGGGGCTTCCCTGGTGGCGCAGTGGTTGAGAGCTCGCCTGCCAATGCAGGGGACACGGGTTCGTGCCCCAGTCCAGGAAGATCCCACGTGCCACGGAGCGGCTGGGCCCATGAGCCATGGCCGCTGAGCCTGCGCGGCCAGAGCCTGTGCTCCGCGGCGGGAGAGGCCGCAACAGTGAGAGGCCCGCGTACCGCAAAAAATAAAATAAAAGCAACAATGATTGCAATTACCAAACATGAAACACGAATCATTTCTTTGTCCAGCATATCTACCCATTAGTTACTTAGTAGCCAGCTCTGTTATCAGATTGAATGTGTTCAACTGACCCTTCTTTTACCTAATAATGGCCCCAGGGTGCCAGAGGAGGGATGCTGGCAATTTGGATGTGCCAAAGAGAAGCCGTAAAGTGCTTCCGTTACGTGAAAATGTGAAAGTTCTCTACTTAATAAGGGAAGGGAAAAAATCATATGCTGAAGTTGCCAAGATCTACTGTTAAGAACAAATCTGTCCATGACATTGTGAAAAAGGAAAAAGAAATTCGTGCTAGATTTGCTGTCCCACCTCAAACTGTAAAAGATATGGCCACAGCACATAAGTGCTTAGTTAAGAGAGAAAAGACATTAAATCTGTACAATAAGATATTGGGTGGGCCAAAAAGTTCATTCCAGTTTTTCCATAAGATGTTACGGAAAAACTGGGATGAACTTTTCGGCTAACCCAATTATTATGAAAGACCGCATTCATATAACTTTTACTACAGTATATTTTTATAATTGTTCTATTTTGTTATTAGTTGTTAATCTCTTACTGTACCTAATTTCTAAGTTAAACTTCATTATAGTATATATAGGGCTTGGTACTATCCAAGGCTTTAGGCATCCAGTGGGGCTCTTGGAATGTATCCCCCTCAGGTAAGGGGTGACTACTGTATATCTAAAAATACATCATTGCCTCACATCCCATTGTCGTGGAATAATTGCAGATTTTACTTTATAATGCTCCAGTGAATTCTACTCACTCCCAGAACATGCTAAGAAATCAGATGTGCCTACTGCTTTCTCTCTGTATGAAATATTTCGTGGACTGTTCCGTTCAAAAGATTGATTTGGAGGAAAACAATTATTGATGCTATAAAAGTGAATTCCTCTGGATGTCCACATCAACTAAAAGAGCTACGTAGTTTTTATTTTGCTGCAAAATAACAAATCATGGTGGAACTTCCCTGGTGGTGCAGTGGTTAAGAATCCGCCTGCCGATGCAGGGGACACAGACTGGAGCCCTGGTCCGGGAAGATCACACATGCTGCGGAGCAACTAAGCCCGTTCGCCACAACTACTGAGCCTGCACTCTAGAGCCCGCGAGCCACAACTACTGAAACCCGTGCTGTGCAACCGAGAGAAGCCACCACAGTGAGAAGCCCGCACACCGCAACAAAGACCCAATGCAGCCAAAAATATAAAATAATTTTTTTTAAATGCACGGTATTAAAAAAAATATTTTTTAAATCATGGCAGATGTTAAAAATAGAATTTCTACTAAAATATGGAGGCAGAGAAGAAAAATATTAGCTTTTTGATTTTATTTCCAGGCAAATAATAGAGATGGATTTTCTTTATGTCTTATTTATATATTGCCTCAATAGAGTGTTGGAAGTGTTCTTGGAGCAGATACTGGGGTTTCTAGAATCATCCCTGCCCTGATCCTCCCCAGTAACTCTCAGGAGATGTATAACCAGAGCAAAGCAGGGTCTGAGGCCACGGGTTACCGAGGGCTGCCCTGGCACACCCTGTAGAGGGAGGGGCTGCTGCAGCCTCTTGGAACATTCTCCTGCCAGAGCCTTGGTTACCAGACTGCTCCTAACTGAATCTAAACACCCCAATCCTGAACAGCTTCCAGGAAAAATAAACTGCCTAAGGGGAACTGTTGTAAAATTTCAAGTTGACTGAAATGTGCATTTACGAGTGACAAAACTTTGGGGTTTTCTTGAGAAACCCTAACTCACACTGTCGCTGTCCATCAAACACTGAGCCCAGCTGGGCTAGCGGTGAACGCCCATCTTCACAAGAGCCAACTCCCCTACAAGGAGAGTAGCCACTGGTGTTGGGGGCCCAGAACATCTCCCCCCTCCTTCCTGCTTCTTCACCAGGAGGGAGGAGGGCCTGTGGGGTGGAGGGGGTTCTGGGGTCAGAAGGCAGGTTCCAGCACTGCCGACCACCAGCCTCGGCAACCTCTTGCTTTCCATGGGGGACTCTCAGTTGACCCCCTGGTGGAGGGGGATTAGAATCTCCAGACTACCTTTCATGAGAAACAATGTTACTTGAAAGCCATTTTGAACTTGGTACATGTTGGTAATAATTTACGAGCCCGTTAACCTCTGCCCCAACTTGTCTCCACATAGCTCACAGGGAATAACAAAAACATGGGGTGATGACACAGCACAGCACCGAGCTGGACCTTCCATCTCCGGTCCCTGAGGAATGCACTGCACTGGTAAACACTAAGTGTCCCTGGAGAAGCCCCCGTGGTCCTCAGGCCACCTGCAAAGCCACCTTTAAGGCCGAACACACTTTTTCATGGTCAGTCTTCATTCTAATCCCCAGTCTTCAGGAAGTCCTGTAATGATCAGAGACAGGAAACTGAGTATCACATCAGGTCACAGATATCACAGGCATATATGAGAAAAAGACCCAAAAAAAGGACCCTAAAGAAGAAACATGATGTTCTGAGGGAACTGTGTCTTCCCAGGGCAGAGAACATACCTGTGAGCCTGGACACCTGAGGTCAGCAGAATGTCCCTCCCAGGTGGGCACTATAGAGAGAAAAGGATGTCGATTTTTTGCAAAGAAAATCCCTGCCCCTTGACCTTTGCTCACCCTAATAGTCTCAACTCAGGTTACTCCTACTAGAACTCGATGCAAACAGCCCTAGCCTTTTCGCATGAAATGATCCATAAACATATCTCATGAGCAACTCCTCAAACCACCCTGAAAAGAGAAACTCAGTCACACATGGAAAAATGCATGACACCTCAAGCCAGAAATGAGGCTGAATCACCATGAAGCATGCTCACGGTGAGCGGGAAGTAAAGGACACCAGACATTTCCAAATCTTGTGCGATGTTCAGATAAATCATCTTGACTTCATCCTTTTAGAACAGGTCAGTGATTATACTTGCTGTTCCAAAATGTCTGGCATCTAATCTCCATAATTTTGCTTTAAAGCTATTATTTTGCCCTTAATAATATTCCTGAAATAATCTCAGCTTTGGTGGTGCCCACTTTGGATTTTTTATTAGTTTAGTAGGTCTAGTATTTCTTTGCCTACGAAGTTTGTGAGGACATTTTCATATTTCACAAAATTGGGTCTCCCGTGGAAAAGGAGTCGAGAGCAGCAATGTTGCCACAGCTGCACTCATGCCCTATGATTCTGTCCCTGTTTTATAGTGCTTAATGATCATTAAATACTAAAATAAGAATGCCACCAACAGTTTCAGGAGGGTTTGTTATCTCTGCACTGTGTACTAGATAAGCATAACTTTTTAAAGAATTATGAATCTGATGTGTCCCAAAGAGTTTCCAAGTAGCAACATTAACTTCATGTTTAATATCACAAAAACAAAAGTACAGATGAAACAGACCTGGTTCTATCACTTATTAGCATGAAGCCTCCAGAAGTTTCCTTAACTTCAGTAAGTCATGGTTTTATCATTTAAAAAAAGATGGAGTTCTTATCTTTGGACAAAAGTGTCTACTGAAGGCCTCTTTTTGTAGTCATTTTTACCTTGATGTGATTGTCATTATCAAGGCCACTTGCAAATCATGGAATCAGGCCCAGGGCTGGATGGGCCATCCCATAATAACCAGACAGCAGGTACCAGGTACTATTTTCTCAGCACTCACTGCGGGCCGGGCACAGGGCTGAGAACTTCGCACACCATCTCATTTAACCATGGCAACCCTTTGGAGGTAGTTTATAGCATCATCCCCACTCTGTTAAATGAGGAATTCAAGTCAGCTTGAGGGTAAGTAATTCCTTCAGGAAGCAACTGTGCAGGATCGAATGGCGATGTCTGATTTGTGGTCCATGAATTATTGGATCGTGATTGTGATGACTGTAAGAGCTGAGTTCTTTGCCTTGCTTTATTTGTCACTAAATGATGATGGAGCCCCCAGCTTTGGGGCTCGCAGCCTGGATTGGAGTCTTTGCTCACCCTGCCTACCAGTGATGTGACACTGGACAAGTCTCTCAGCCTCTGTAAGCTTCGGTTTCCTCACTGACAAAATGGCCACGATGGTCATAATTTGTAACACACTAGGGCTGTTGTGAGGATCAAAATTAAATGGTACATATAAAACACGTGCACAATCCTGGCACATAGTAAGCAATCAATGAATGGTGATTATGATTCTTATTATCATGATTTTATTCAGCCCAAATTTGAGAAATAAGCACTCATCCTCTGTTTTAAAAGATTTACTAAAGTACAGTCAATTTACAATGTTTTGTTAATTTCTGCTGTACAGCAAAGTGACTCAGTTATTCATATATATACATTCTTTTCCATTATGGTTTATCCCAGGACATTGAATATAGTTCCCTGTGCTCTACAGTAGGACCTTGTTGTTCATCCATTCTGTGTATAATAGTTCGCACCTGCTAATCCCAAATTCCCAATCCAACCCTCCCCCACTCCCCCTCCCCCCCAACCTTGGCAACTACAAGTCTGTTCTGTTTGTGAGTCTGTTTGTAGATAAGTTCATTTGTGTCATATTTTAGATTCCACATATAAGTGCTATATAATATTTGTCTTTCTAACTTGGTATGATAATCTCCGGTCCATCCATGTTGCTGCGAATGGTATTATTTCATTCTTTTTTATGGCTCAGTAGTATTCCATTGTAGATATACCACATATTCTTTATTCACTCATCTATTGATGGACATTTAGGTTGTTTCCATGTCTCGGCTATTGTGAATAGTGCTGCTATGAACATAGTGGTGCATGTATCTTTTTGAATTATAGTTTTCTCCGGATATATGCCCAGGAGTGGGATTGCTGGATCATATGACAACTCTATTTTTAGTTTTTTGAGGAACCTCCATACTGTTTTCCATAGTGGCTGCACCAGCACTCATGCTCATAATCTAAATAGGTGTGATCCTTATTTATTTGACAAATCTGAGCCTATATTTTGATTCAGTTCAATGAGTATTTACTAGGCATCTACTAAGTGCCTAGCATGGTGAAGAATTTTTAAAAGGCATGCTGGCCTTTCTCACAAGAGTCTGATGCCTGAGAAAAGACGATTTATACCACAAAAAAACAATGCCTAGCAAAGAGAGGACATCCTGTGATATATTTAAAAGTATGAAACTGGACAGAATCTAAGCCAAAAATATGGTGCAGAAAATAAGGAGAGAAAACGAAGGCTTTTAGGAGGAGATGGTAGTTAAGAAATAAGAACAGGTAGAATTAAGGCCGAGGGGAAGGTAAGGAGGATATTTAGCTGCAGCACTGGACCCCTTCCTGGCCATCAGGAATGACCCCCTGGGCCTCTGTCCCTAAGTCTCACAAAGCACAGGAGACCCACCCAGCACATGGTGGTCCCGAAGATATTTACTCTGAGGCAGCAGCTCCACCTGGGTGAGAAAGCCAGGCTCATGAAGGCTAGTTGCCATTCAGTAAAGGAAGAAAAGCTGCATGCAATACTAGTGCCTGTGGGGGACTTCTGCTGATAGGCACCGGGCCTGAGGGTGCATCCTTCATCCAGGAGGTAGGCTTGCTCGGAGGGCTAGAAATCAGAGTACTGGACGGAACCAGACAGACGCAGGCCAGGCTGGTCTCCTATGACTTTCCTCTGTTTCCTAAGTTATCTCAGAGCCGTCTCCTTGAGGAGCTCCCAGAGCAAGTGCCTTCAAACCTTTTAAACCACAACTGCAATTAAGTACATTTTACAAAATGACCTAACACATACTTATACAGGCATGTAAGTGAAATGGAAATAGGAGTTTCATGAATTGAATGCATGTGATACACTTGGATCTTTTCTATCCTGATGAATGTTTTTATTCATTTTTAAATTGAAGTAGCATTGGTTTATCACATTATGTAACTTTCATGTGTACAGCGTTACATTTCTACTGCTGTATATCCTACCACGTTCTCACTACCAAATATTTAGTTTCCATCCATCACCATACAGTGATCCCCTTTCCCTAGTTCACCCTCCCCTGTGCTCCTTCCCCTCTGACAACCACTATTTTGTTCTCTGTATCTACATGTTTGTTTGGTTTTGTTCGTTCATTTATCTTATGTTTATTTTTTTATGTTGCACATATGAGTGAAATCCTATAGCATTTGTTTTTTCTGTCTGACTTATTTCACTTAGTATAATAACAAGTTCCACCATGTTGTTGCAAATGGAAAGATTTCATCTTTTTATGGCTGAGTAGTATTCCATTGTGTCTGTGTGTGTGTGTGTGTACACATATACACATATATATACCACATCTTCTTTATCCATTTACCTGTTGATGGGCACTTAGATTGTTACCATATCTTGGCTATATTAAATAAGGCCTCCGTGAACATAGAAGTGCATGTATCTTTTCAAGTCACATATTCTTTGGCTAATACCCAGAAGTGGGACAGCTGGATCATATGGTGGTTCTATTCTGAATTTTTTGAGGAATCTCCATACTGTTTTCCATACTGGCTGCACCAATTTACATCCCCACCAACACTGCACAAGGATGCCCTTTTCTCCACATCTTCACCAATACTTATTTCTTGACTTTTTAATAATAGCCATTCTAATAGGCATGAGGTGGTATCTCAGTGGGGTTTTGATTTGCATTTCCCTAATAGTGATGTTGAACATCGTTTCATGTGCCTGTTCGCCATATGTATGTCTTCACTGGGAAAATGTCTATTCAGCTCCTCTGCCCATTTTTTAATCAAGTTGTTTGTTTTTTGTTATTGTTGAGTTGTATGAGTTCTTTATATATTTTGGATATTAACCCCTCATTGGATATATCATTTGCAAATATCTTCTCTCATTCCTTAGGTTGTCTTCCATTTTGTTGATGGTTTCCTTTGCTGTGCAGAGCTTTTTAATTTCATGTAGTCCTGATTGTTTATTTTTGCTCTTGATTCCCTTGCCTGAGGAGACATATCTAAAAAAGATATTGCTAAGACCCATGTCAGAGCATATTGCCTATGTTTTCTTCTAGGCGTTTTATGGTTTCAGGTCTTACATTCAAGTCTTTAATCCATTTTGAGTTGATTTTTGTGTATGGTGTGAGATAGTGGTTTAGTCTTATTTTTTGCACATGACTGTCCAGGTTTCCCCACACCATTTATTGAAGGGACGATCCTTTCTCCATTGTATGTTCTTTGTTCCTTTGTCAAATATTAGTGTCTGTATATGCATGGGTTTACTTCTGGGTTCTCGGCTGTATTCCATTGATCTATGTATCTGTTTTTCTGCCAGTACCATGCTGTTTTGATTCCTGTGTGTTTGTAATACAGTTTGAAATCAGGGAGTGTGATTCCTCCAGCTTTGTTCTTTTTTTTTCACGATTGCTTTGGCTATTCAGGGTCTTTTGTGGTTCCACATACATTTTAGAATTTTTTGTTCTACTTCTGTGAAAAATGTCCTTGGGATATTGATAGGGAATGCATTGAATGTGTAGATTATATAAATGTCCTTATCACCTAAGACAATGTTAATTCTTCTACTCCAAGAGCACAAATATCTTTCCATTTATTTGTGTCTTCTTTAATTTATTTTAATAATGTCTTATAGTTTTCAGTGTACAGGTCTTTCATCTCCTTTTTTGCAATTGTAAATGGGATTGTTTTCTTAATTTCTCTTTCTTCTAGCTCATTGTTAATGTATAGAAGTGCAGTAGATTTTTATATGTTGATTTTACTGTATTTATTATTTCTAATAGATTTTTGGTGGAGTCTTTAGGGTTTTCTATATATAAAATCATGTCATCCTCAAACAGTGATGGTTTTACTTCTTCCTTTCCAATTTGGATGTCTTTTTTTTTTTTTTTTTTTTTTTTACTAATTGCTCTGGGTAGTACTTCCAATACTAAGTTGAGTAAGAGTGGCAAGAGTGAGCATATTCTTCTTCTTCCAGATTTTAGAGGGATAGCTTTAGTTTTTCACCATTGAGTTAGCTGTGGGTTTATCACATATGGCCTTTATTACACTGACATACATTCCTTCTATACCCACTTTATTGAGAGTTTTTAATCATAAATTGGCATTGAATCTTGTCAGATGCTTTTTCTGCATATGAGATGATCATATGGTTTTTATCCTTCATTTTGTTAATGTGCTGTATCATGTTGATTGATTTGCAGGTGTTGAACTATCCTTGCATCTCTGGGGTAAATACCACTTGATTATGGTGTGTGATCCTTTTAATGTATTGTTGTATTTGGTTTGCTAATATTTTGTTGAGGATTTTTGTAT
This sequence comes from Phocoena sinus, assembly GCF_008692025.1. Taxonomy (NCBI): domain Eukaryota; kingdom Metazoa; phylum Chordata; class Mammalia; order Artiodactyla; family Phocoenidae; genus Phocoena; species Phocoena sinus. The sequence goes on along the minus strand of NC_045777.1, from coordinate 73,755,179 downwards.
CCGTGTCTATCAGAGATACTGGCCTGTAATTTTCTTTTTTGTGTGTTGTCCTTGTCTGGTTTTGGCCTCATAAAACAAGTTAGGAAGTGTTCCCTCCTCTTCAGTTTTTTGGAAGAGTTTGAGAAGGGTAGGTATTAAATCTTCTTGGAATTCACCTGTGAAGCTGTCTTGTCCTGGACTTCTGTTTTTGGGGAGCTTTTTGTTTACTGTTTCAATCTTTGTACTAGTGATTATTCAGATTTCCTATTTCTTCATGAGTCAGTCTTGGGAAATTGTATTATTCTAAGAATTTGTCCATTTCTTCTAGGTTGTACAATTTCTTTGGCTTATAACTGTTCATAATATTCTCTTATAATCCTTTATATTTCTGTGCTATTCATTGTTATTTCTCCTCTTTTGTTTCTGATTTTATTTATTACAGAATTCTCTCTTTTGCTTAGTGAGGCTAGCTAAAAGTTTGTTAATTTTGTTTATCTTTTTTAAAAAAATAGCTCTTAGTTTCATTGATCTTTTCTATTGTCTTTTTACCTTCTATTTCATTTATTCCTCTTTTTTAAATAGATCTTTATTGGAGTATAATTGCTTCACAATATTGTGTTAGTTTCTGTTGTACACCAGAGTGAATCAGCCATATGCATACATATGTCCCCATATCCCCTCCCTCTTGAGCCTCCCTCCCATCCTCCCTATCCCACCCCACTAGGTCATCACAAAGCACTGAGCTGATCTCCCTGTGCTATGCTACTGCTTCCCACTAGCAAACTATTTTACATTTGGTAGTGTATATATGTAGATGCTACTCTCACTTCACCCCAGCTTCCCCTTCCCACCCTGTGTCCTCAAGTCCATTCTCTATGTCTGCATCCTTATGCCTGCCCTGAAACTAGGTTCATCAGTTCATCATCATTTTTTTTTTTAGATTCCCTATATATGTGTTAGCATACAGTATTTGTTTTTCTCTTTCTGACTTACTTCACTCTGCATGACAGTCTCTAGGTCCATCCACCTCACTACAAATAACTCAGTTTCATTTCTTTATATGGCTGAGTAATATTCCATTGTATATATGTGCCACATCTTCTTTATCCACTCACCTGTTGATGGACATTTAGGTTGGTTCCATGTCCTTGCTATTGTAAATAGTGCTACAATGAACATTGTGGTACATGTCTCTTTTTGAATGATGGTTTTCTCAGGGTATATTTCATTTATTTCTTTTCTTTATTATTTCCTTCTGTCTACTGACTTTGGATTTCACTTGTTCTTATTTCTCTAGTCCTTTAGGTATAAGTTTAGATTGTTTCTTTTTAATATTTATTTATTTATTTATTTGGTTGCGCCAGGTCTTAGTTGAGGAACGCAGGCTCCATAATTGTGGCATACAAATTGTTATTTGCAGCATGCATGTGGGATCTAGTTCCCTGACCAGGGATTGAACCTAGCCCCCTGCATTGGGAGTGTAGAGTCTTATCCACTGCCCCACCAGGGAAGGCCCAAGGTTAGATTGTTTATTTGAGATTTTTCTTCTTTCTTGAGGTAGACCTGTACTGCTATAAATTTCCCTCTGAGTATTGCTTTTGCTGCATCCTATAGATTTTGGTGTGTTGTACTTTCATTTGTATTTGGGTAATTTTTTATTTCCCCTTTGATTTATTCATTGACCCAATAGTTTTATAGCATGTTGTTCAGCCTCCACATATTTATAATTTTTCCACTTTTCTTCTTGTAGTTGATTTCTAGTTTCATACCACTGTGATTGGAAAAGATACGTAGTATGATTTCAATCTTCTTAAACTTATTGAGACCTGTTTTGTGTTCCAACATATAGTCTATCCTTGAGAAAGTTCCTTGTTGACTTTCTGTCTGGACAATCTATCCATTGATGTAAATGGGGTATTAAAGTCCTCTACTATTTTTGTGTTGCTGTCAATTTCTCCCTTTAGGTCTATTAAGCACTTTTTTATATGTTTTGGTATCCCTATTTAGATAAATATATATTAATTACTGTTATGTCTTCTTGATGAATTGTCCCCTTTATCATTATACATTGTCTGTTTGTCTCTTTTACCTTTTTTGGCTTTAAGTGTATTTTGTCTGATGTAAGTATGGCTACACCCACTTTCTTTGGGCTTCCATTTCCTTGAAGTATCATCTTCCATCCCTTTGCTTTTAGCCTGTGTTTCTCTTTTTAAAATTTTATTTATTTATTTATTTATTTTTGGCTGTGTTGGGTCTTCGTTGCTGCGCACGGGCTTTCTCTAGTTGCGGCGAGTGGGGGCTACTCTTTGTTTCAGTGCACGGGCTTCTCATTGCAGTGGCTTCCCTCATTGTGGAGCACAGGCTCTAGATGTGCTTCAGTAGTTGCAACAGGTGGGCTCAGTAGTTGTGGCTCACGGGCTCTAGAGCACAGGCTCAGTAGATGTGGCACACGAGCTTAGTTGCTCCGCGGCATGTGGGATCTTCCCGGGCCAGGGATTGAACCTGTGTCCCCTGCATTGGCAGGCAGATTCTCAATCACTGCACCACCAGGGAAGCCCGAGCTTGTGTTTCTCTTTAGAGCTGAGGTTAGTCTCCTGGAGGCAGCATATAGTTGCATTTTGTTTTTTAATCCATCCAGCCACTCTGTGTCTTTTGACTGGTGAATTCAATCCATTTACATTTCGGGCGATTATTGATAGATAAGGACTTAGTACCACCATTTTATCTTTTCTGGTTGCTGTGCACCTTTGCTGTTGCCTTTTCATTGTGTTTCTCTCTGCCATTTTGGCTTGGTGGGTTTTTTATGATGTTTTCTCAGTTTCTTCTTTTTTAATGCTTTGTGTCTCTTATTTATATTTTGTGGCTATCATGGGATTTTTATAAAATGTTCTATAAAATAATTATTTTTCTGCTGATAACATCTTATGTTCATTTACCTATATAGGTTCTGTACTTTCCTTTTTCCCTTTTGTGTTTTCCTTGTCTCAAATTATCTCTTTTTATTCTGTGAGTATGTTACCAAATTGAAGTAGCTATAGTTATTTTTCTACTCCCCCCTTTTAACCTTTATGCTCTAATATAGTGTTTAAAAACCAATTCTGATACAGAGTTGCAATTTTCTGATTGTCTATTTATCACCTTAATCAGTGTTTTGTATAGTTTTGCCTTTTCGTTTCTGGTAGAATTTCTTCTAACATTTCTTGTAAGACAGGTCTAATGTTGATGAATTCTCTCAGCTTTTGTTTGTCTGGAAAAGTCTTTCTTTCTCCTCCACATCTGAATGATAACTTTGCTGGATTGGGTATTCTTGGGTGGCAGTTTTCATCTTTCAGTATTCTGAGAATGTCATTCCATTCCCTCTGGGCCTGCAGAGTTTCTGCTGACAAATCTGCTCATAGCCTAATAGGAGCTCCTTTGTAAGTTACCATCCTTTTTTCCTTGGTTGCATTGAAAATTCTTTGTCATTGAATTTTGACAATTTTAATGTAATGTGTCTTGTAAAAGGCCTTTTCGCATTGAGGTTATTTGGTGTTCTCTTAGCTTCATGAACTTATATATCCAGTTCCTTCCCCAGGTTTGGGAAGTTCTCAGCTATTATTTCTTTAAATAAACTCTCTGATCCCTTCTCCCTCTCTTCTCCTTCTGGGACACCCATTACCCTAATGGTGCCCTTCCTAAAAGAATTGAATATCTCTCATATAATTTCCTCATTTTTTAATATCTTATTTCTCTTTCCTCTTCTACTTATATCATTTCTAGATTTCTATCTTTGAGCTCACTAATTCTCTCTTCCATATGGTCTGCTCTATTTCCAATGCTTTCTGATGCATTCTTCATCTCATTTACTGAGTTCTTCAGCTCCTGAATTTCTGTTTGGTTCTTTTTAGAATTTCACTCTTCTGGGTAAAGTATTCCTTCTGTTCATCAGTGTTATTCCTGAGCTCATTGCACTGCCTCTCTGAGTTTCTTGTATCTTACTGAGTTTATTCCTGGCAGGTATTTTGAATTTTAGATCACAATATTCCATCAGTTTAAGATTGGTTTTTGGAGAATTGTAAGTTTCATTTTGTGCCACGGTGTTACTGTGGTTCTTCATGGTGCTTGATGAGTTGTCCCTCTGCTGGTGCGTTTGAAATAACAAAAGCGTTTTTATTTGACTCTAAAGAATCATCCGGTAAAAATTTAGAGGCCATTCTTTCGTTTCTCAGTAGGTGGCGCTATAGCACAAGTTTTTGGTTTCTCTTACCTGAGCTGCTTATGTTCATATTTGAGAGTTTGCGCTCTCCACTGTCCACAGCCTCTGTCAGAGATGTTGCCCTGTGCCCTTGCTGTCGCTTCTTGAGCCTCTGGGGTCTTAGGTACCTAGCTGCTCTCAGTGACTCTGGCATCACTGACTAGGACACTTGGATAGTGAGCTCTTTTTGCCATGACTGAGATCCCCTGATTCACAGGCTCTGCGGCAGCTGGGGGTGTGTGAGGGTGAGGAGGTAGCCAGGATAGTGGGGGCACCTCTGCTGTGTCCAGTGTTGTAAGGTTTGTAAGTTCCACCACTGTGGGGCATGGGAGTCAGGACCAGAGTTGTGGGCACCTCAGCAGCTGGAAGAATGGGTCCCAGGCTCCACTGCCACTGCTTCCTAGTTACCTGTGGCCACAGGTGCCTTGCTGCCTGAAGGCTGGAGTCATGTGCACCGCCTCCCCTGATGCTACCAGATTCTCTGGTGCTGTGGGCTTAGCCGTCCTAGCCAGAAGGCCAGGGCTGCAGACACCACTTCCAGGTTCCCTGGCTCCACATCCTCTATGTGTTCCAGTCCACATATTTGAGCATATATATATGCTCATGTATGAGCATCATCTTCCAACGCTTGTCCACCTTTAGACGCACAGATGTGTGGAATTCTCTGGAACCTTGTTGGGCAGAGGTATCTTTGTTGAGCTGTAGATGTTCTACTGGGTGTAGAGTGAAAAGGAGAGACAGAGGGAGTGTTTCAATCGGCCATGCTGCTGATGTCACTCTGCCACCATTCTACATTTTGCCTCTATGGTTTTGACTATGCTAAGCTCTGCACACAAGTGGAATCATGTAGTATTTGTCTTCTGGGGACTGGCATATTTTCCTTAGCGAAATGTCCTCAAGGTTCATCCACTTTGTAGTATATGTCAGAATTTCCTTCTTTTTAGATGATGGATATTTCATTGTATTATATACCACACTTGGGTTGCTTCCACAGATTTCCCAGTCCCAGAGTCCCAATGCACAGCAGCAAATAAAGGTTCAGAGACATCCAGGAGATACGAAACCGTGTTTATAAATTTTAAGCGTATGTCTGTGTATAGGCAGAGACAAGGACTCCTCCTCCTCTTTTTATTTATTTATTTATTTTTTTTTTTGCGGTACACAGGCCGGTCACTGTTGTGGCCTCTCTCGTTGCGGAGCACAGGCTCCGGACGCACAGGCTCAGTGGCCATGGCTCATGGGCCCAGCGGCTCTGCGGCATGTGGGATCTTCCCGGACCGGGGCACGAACCCGTGTCCCCTGCATCGGCAGACGGACTCTCAACCACTGTGCCACCAGGGAAGCCCCAGCCCCTCTTAATTTTTAAGTGTATCATATAGTATTGTTAACTATATGCACATTGTTATACAACAGATCCCAATAATTTTTTTCATCTCGCATGACTGAAACTATTCTAAACAGTGCTGCAATGAACATAGGGGTGCATATATCTTTTCAAATTAGTGCTTTAGAATTCTTTGGATAAATACCCACAAGTGTGATAGCTGGATCACATGGTAGTTCTTTTCTTAATTTTTTGATGAATCTCCATGCTGTTTCCATAGTAGTAACACCGAATCACATTCCCACCAACACTGTAGGAGGGGCTCCCTTTTCTCCACATCCTCACCAACGCTTGTTATTTCTTGCCTATTTGATAATAGCCATTTTAACAGGCATGAGGTGATCGCTAATTGGGGTTTTGATTTGCACCTGCCTAATAATTAGTGATGTTGAAATCATTTTCTGTGTGGGAGAAGCGACAGAATTCAAGGGAGGATGGAGACATAGCCTTGGAACAGACAGGAATCTGGCGCCTTTGGGGGCGACAGTCAATAAATAGTAGGAACTGCTCAACAGTCCTGCCTTGGAGCTACTGCCAGAGTGGCTTTAGCCGTTTTTCTGCCCTGTGTCACTGCCTTTGAGATGTGCGGTCCCATGACAGATATACTGACCAGCTACATGTAGATCACACGTCAAGCTCTTGGCTGGGAGAGGGGAGAGAAAGTGACCAGTGAGGGGACCACATGGGTTTCTATAGCAGAATAGCAGGTGACTTGGATTTGCCGTCCCAGCAAGACGACACACAGTGGCAGAGAGGCGTTCCACTTTGGGAAATGACACTTTCTCCACGTGAGCATTATACAGCACTCATCAGCAAAACATCTTTGTGTGCCTACAAGGGATATGGTAGAAAACAAAACCAAGAGAGTCCCTGCCGTCGTAGAAAGAAGACACAAAATAAACGAGTGTGGTGGTGGTCTTAGAACATGGCCCCAGTTCTCTGGCGCTCCTCTCAGGCAGGGGTGGAGTTGATACCTCTCCGCCCTGAGTCTGGGCGGGCCTGGGGTTGCTTCAGCCAATAGAGAACGGCACAAGTGACCTCCCAGACTAGCTCATAAAAGGCCATGTCTCTCGGAACACTTGCTCTTCTGACTCCTCTTGCGGGCGCACCTGTACATGCGCTCGGAAGCGCATACCAGGTGGAAAGGCCACATGGTGGCACTGTACTTGCAGTCCCAGGCGAGCATCGTCTTCCAATGAGCGCAGCACAGGAATCCAGACACGTGATTCTAGCCCCCAGCCATCGAGGTCACCCCGGACATCGTGGCACAGAGACAATTCATCCTTGCTGTGCCCTGTCCAAATTCTGACCCACAGAATTCGTGAGCACCGCAAAATGGCTATTGCCTCACCAAGTTTGGGATGGTTTGTTATGTAGCAGTATATATTCAGAACAAGCAAATATATAACGTTAGTGTTATGCAACAGCAGTGTTAAAAAGAAAAGCAGGGGAAGGGAAGTGCTGACGAGGAAAGTGGCAAATGAAGTGACTTGGGCCAAAGCTGTTAAGGAAGAAAAAAAAGCGAGCCAGGACGAGGGGCAGAGCAAGAACTGAGAACCGTGACTTGTGGCGTCCAGGAGGGTGTAAAGCTGCTGAGCGCTGCTTGCCTCGGGCTCACCGCTTCCCAGGGTGGCCCCTTCCCACCGGCCTGAGCGCAGAGAACCACACATTGTAGCTTCTAACTTCAGGCCAGCTGCTTCTCTGGGGGAACTCAACCACATTTTTATAATTGATTTTTGTTAATCCTGGGTAATTTAAGGGACCTTTACTGGGCACTTTTGACCAAAGGCAATATTCCTACCCACTTTTTAATTTACTTTTTTGCACAGGGTATAAAATTGAAAGGTACAAAAGTTCCAGAGCAAAAGTCTCCCTTCCACTCCTCTCCCCACCCCACCCAGTTACCCTCCCCTCTGAGGCAACTCTGTTACCAATTTTTGGGGGGCGTCTTTCTAGAAGCAGTCTCAGCATTTAGAATCAAACAATAGCAAACAATACCTATCATTCTACGACTTGATTTTTTTTTCACTTATGTCTCAGAGTTTTCTCCAGATCATTCCATAGACATGTTTCTCATTCTTTAACACTTTTTCTTTTTTGCGTTGGAATAATTTTAGTTTTACAGAAAAATTGCAAAGACAATATACAGTTACTATACACCCTTCACCCAGCTTCCCCTGATATTAACATCTAACAACTGTGGCACATTTGTCAAAACTAAGAAGTTATCATTAGTACAATACTATTAATGAAATGACATAATTTATTCCAGTTTCACCAATTTGTCCACTGACAGTCTTTTTCTGTTCCGGAACCCAACCCAGGGTACCCATAATGCCTAATCATCGTGTCCCCTTAAGTCTTTTCCAATCTGTGACAATTTCTCAATCTATTTGTATTTTAGGACCTTAACACTTTGAAGAATACTGGCTAAGTATTTTATAGAATGTCCTTCCATTTTTCTGATATTTTCTCATGATTAGAAAGGGGGTTGTAGGTTTCTGGAAAGAATATTCAGAGTGAAGTACCCTTCTCAATTCATCATATTAGGGCCTTAACAGCATGACATTAATGGTGGTATAACTTTAATCAGTAGGTTAAGATTGCATCTGCCAGGTTTCTCCACTGTAAAGTTATTATTTTTTCCCTTCTGAGCTCTATTCCTTGGAAGTGGGTCACTCAGTCCAGATCACACACAAGGGGAAAGGAATTAAGCTCCATCTCCCAGAAGGGGGCAGGGATAATTTACACATATTATTTGGAATTCTTCTGTGGCGAAGATTTTTCCCTTCACCCCCATTTATTCATCATTCAGTCATGTTTTAAAAATTGAAATATAATTGATTTACAATATTAGTTTCAGATGTACAACACAGTGATTCCAAAAATTCATAGTTTATACTCCACTTAAAGTTCTTATAAATGTTGGCTGTATTCCCTGTGCTGTACATTACATCTTTGTAGCTTATTTTTCTTCTATACAGTAGTTTGTGCCTCTTAATCCTCTAAACCCCTTCCCTCTCCCCACTGGTAACCACTAGTTTGTTCTCTGTATCTGTGAGTCTGTTTCTGATTTGTTCATATTCATTCATCAGTTTTGTTTTTTTTAGATTCCAAATATAAGTGGTAACACACAGAATTTTGTCTTTCTCTGTCTGACTTATTTCACTAAGTATAATACCCTCCAGGTCCATCTATGCTATTGTAATGGCAAATTTTCATTTTTTTTATTGCTGTGTGATATCCTATTGTGTGTGTGTGTGTGTGTGTGTGTGTGTGTGTGTGTGTGTATATATCACATCTTCATTCATTTGTTGGTAGACACTTAGGTTGCTTCCATTTCTTGGCTATTGTAAATAACGGTGCTATGAACATTGGGGTGCACGTATCTTCTGAATTACTGTTTTCCTTTTCTTCAGATATATGCCCAGCAGTGGGATTGCTGGATCATATGGTTAGTTCTATTTTTTAGTTTTTTGAGGAACCTCCATACTGCTTTTCAACAGTGGTTGCACCAATTTACATTCCTACCAATAGTGTACAAGGTTCCCTTTTCCCACATCCTCACCAACATTTCTTATTTATGGTCTTTTTGATGATAGCCATTCTGATGGGTGTGAGGTGATATCTCATTGTGGGTTTGATTTGCATTTCTCTGGTGATTAGCAATATTGAGCATATTTTCATGTGTTTGTTGGCAATCTGTATGTCTTCTTTGGAAAAATGTCTATTCAGGGTCTTCTGCCCATTTTTAAATCAGGTTGTTTTTTTGTTTGATACTGAGTTAAATAAACTGTTTATATATTTTGGATGTTAACCCCTTATCAGTCATATCATTTGCAAATATTTTCTCCTATTCAGTAGGCTGTCTTTTTGTATTGCCAAGAGTTTCCTTGCTGTGCAAAACCTTTTAAGTGTAATTAGGTCCCATTTGTTTATTTTTTCTTTTGTTTCTTTTTGCCTTAGGAGATAGATCTAAAATAATATTGCTATGATTTATGTCAAAGAGTATTCTGCCTACATTTTCTTCTAGGAGTTTTATGGTTTACAGTCTTAAGTTTAGGTCTTTAATCCATTTTGAGTTTATTTTTTTATATCATGTGAGAAAATGTTCGAATTTCATTGATTTATATGTAAACTGTCCAGTTTTCCCAGCACAACTATTGCATAGACTGTCTTTTCCCCATGTATATTTTTGCTTCCTTTCTCATAGATCAATTAGCTATAAGTGTGTGAGTTTGTATCTGGGCTGTCTATTCTATTCCATGGATCTGTGTGTCTGTTTTTGTGCCAGTACTTTACTGTTTTGATTACTGTAGCTTTGTAGTATAGTTTGAAGTCAGGGAGTGTTATACCAACAGCTCTGTTCTTTCTCAAGATTGCTTTGGCTATTTGGGGTCTTTTGTGTTTCCATACAAATTTTAGAATTATTTATTCTAGTTCTGTGAAATATGCCATTGGTATTTTGATAGAGATTGCATTGAATCTGTAGATTGCCTTGGGTGGTATGATCATTTTAACAATATTGATTATTCCAGTCCATGAACACATTATACTTTTCCATCTGTGTGTGTCGTCTTCAATTTCAGTCTTATAGTGTAACATCCTGACAATGCTCCAAGTGTGCTTGAAAAGAATGTGTAATCTGCTGCTACCGTGTGGAGTTAACTGAATAAACATCAGGCTCAATTTTTTTTTTTCTGTGGTACGCGGGCCTCTCACTGTTGTGGCCTCTCCTGTTGCAGAGCACAGGGTCCGGACGCACAGGCTCAGAGGCCATGGCTCACGGGCCTAGCCGCTCTGCGGCATGTGGGATTTTCCCGGACTGAGGCACGAACCCATGACCCCTGCATTGGCAGGCGGACTCTCAACCACTGCACCACCAGGGAAGCCCCAGGTTCAATTTTTGATAGTGTTTTTCAACTCTTCCATTTCTTATTGATTTTATGTCCAATTATCCTAATAATTTTTGAGAGTGTGGTATGGAAATTTCCAAGTATAATTTTTGAACGAACTGTCTTTTTCTCCATGTAGCTGTTCAGTTTTCCCAGGACCACATATTGAAGAGCATGTCTTTTCCCCATTGTGTTTTCTTGTATCCTTTGTTATAGATAAATTGGCCATAAGTGCAATGGGTTTATTTTCTGGGCTCTCTATCATGTTCCATTGATCTATGTGTCTGTTTTTGTGCCAGTACTATACCGTTCTGATTACTGTAGGTTTGCAGTACAGTCTGCAGTCAGAAAGCATGATACCTCCAGCTTTGTTTGTTTGTTTTCCCTCAAGATTGCTTTGACTATTTGGGGTCTTTTATGGTTCCATATAAATTTTAGGATTATTTGTTTCTAGGCCTGTGAAAAAATGTCATGGGTATTTTGATAGGAATTGCATTAAATCTGTAGATTGCTTTGGGTAGTGAGGACACTTTAACAATATTAATTCCTTCCAATCTATGATCACAGGACATCTTTCCATTTCATGTCATCTTTCAGTTTCCTTCATCAATATTTTATAGTTTTCAGAGTATAGGTCTTTCACCTTGTTAAGTTTATTCCTAGGTCTATATTCTGTTTGATGTGATTTTTAAATGGAATTTTTTCTTGTTTTCTCTTTCTGATAGTTGATTATTAGTGTATAGAAAAGCAACAGATTTCTATATATTAATCTTATTTTTGAATTTTACTTATTTTTTTATACAGCAGGTTATTAGTCATCAATTTTATACACATCAGTGTATACATGTCAATCCCAATCGCCCAATTCAGCACACCACCACCACACCACCACCCCCCACCGCTTTCTCCCTTGGTGTCCCTACGTTTGTCCTCTACATCTGTGTCTCAATTTCTACCCTGCAAACTGGTTCATCTGTAAAATTTTTTCTAGGTCCACATAATATACAATAATATACAATATTTGTTTTCCTCTTTCTGACTTACTTCACGTTGTATGACAGTCTGTAGATCCATCCATGTCTCAACAGATGACCCAATTTTGTTCCTTTTATGGATGAGTAATATTCCATTGTATATATGTACCACATCTTCTTTATCCATTTGTCTGTTGAAGGACATTTAGGTTGCTTCCATGACCTGGCTATTGTAAATAGTGCTGCAATGAACATTGGGGTGCATGTGTCTTTTTGAATTATGGTTTCCTCTGGGTATATGCCCAGTAGTGGATTGCTGGATCATATGGTAATTCTATTTTAGTTTTTTAAGGAACATTCATACTGTTCTCCATAGTGGCTGTATCAGTTTACATTCCCCACCAACAGTGCAGGAGGGTTCCCTTTTCTCCACACCCTCTCCAGCATTTGTTGTTTGTAGATTTCCTGATGATTACCCAATTCTAAATGGTGTGAGTTGATACCTCATTGTAGTTTTGATTTGCATTTCTCTAATAATTAGTGATGTTGAGCAGCTTTTCATGTACTTCTTCACCATCTGTATGTCTTCTTTGGAGAAATGTCTATTGAGGTCTTCTGCCAATTTTTAGTTTTGGTTGTTTTTTTTCTTAATATTGAGCTGCATGAGCTGTTTATATATTTTTTGGAGATTAATCCTTTGTCCACTAATTCGTTTGCAAATACTTACTCCCATTCTGAGCGTTGTCTTTTCATCTTGTTTATGGTTTCCTTTGCTGTGCAAAAGCTTTTAAGTTTCATTAGGTCCCATTTGTTTATTTTTGTTTTGATTTCCATTACTCTAGGAGTTGGATCAAAAAAGATCTTGCTGTGATTTATGTCAAAGAGTGTTCTTCCTATAGTTTTCCTCTAAGAGTTTTATAGTGTCCAGTCTTACATTTAGGTCTCTAATACATTTGAATTTATTTTTGTGTATGGTGTTAGAGAGTGTTCTAATTTTATTCTTTAACATGTAGCTGTCCAGTTTTTCCCCATCACCACTTATTGAGGAGACTGCCTTTTCTCCATTGTGTATCCTTGCCTCCTTTGTCATAGATTAGTTGACCATAGGTGTGTGGGTTTATCTCTGGGCTTTCTATCCTGTTCCATTGATCTATGTTTCTGTTTTGTGCCAGTACCATATTGTCTTGATTACTGTAGCTGTGTAGTATAGTCTGAAGTCAGGGAGTCTGATTCCTCCAGCTCCGTTTTTTTCCTTCAAGACTGCTATGGCTATTCCAGGTCTTTCGTGTCCTCCATACAAATTTTTAAGATTTTTTGTTCTAGTTCTGTAAAAAATGCCATTGGTAATTTGATAGGGATTGCATTGGATCTGTAGATCTGCTTTGGGTAGTAGAGTCGTTTTCACAATATTGATTTCTTCCAGTCCAAGAACATGGTATATCTCTCCGTAGTCAGTATATCTCTCCATATGTCAGTATATCTCTCCATATGTCAGTATAATCTTTAATTTTTTTCATCAGTGTCTTACAGTTTTCTGCATACAGGTCTTTTACCTCCCTAGGTAGTTTTATTCCTAGGTATTTTATTCTTTTAGTTGCAATGGTAAGTGGGAGTGTTTCCTTAATTTCTCTTTCAATTTTTTCATCATTAATGTATAGGAATGCCAGAGATTTCTGTGCATTAATTTTTGTATCATGCAACTTTACCAGATTCATTGATTAGCCATGGTAGTTTTCTGGTGGCATCTTTAGAATTCTCTATGTATAGTATCATGTCATCTGCAAACAGTGACAGTTTTACTTTCTTCTTTTCCAATTTGTATTCCTTTTATTTCTTTTTCTTCTCTGATTGCCATGGGTAGGACTTCCAAAACTATGTTGAATAATAGTGGTGAGAGTGGACATCCTTGTCTTGTTCCTGATCCAAGAGGAAAGGCTTTCAGTTTTTTACCATTGAGAATGATGTTTGCTGTGGGTTTGTCATATATGGCCTTTATTATGTTGAGGTAGATTCCCTCTATGCCCACATTCTGGAGAGTTTTTATCATAAATGGTGTTGAATTTTGTCAAAAGCTTTTTCTGCATCTATTGAGATGATCATATGGTTTTTATTCTTCAGTTTGTTAATATGGTATATAACATTGATTGATTTGCATATATTGATGAATCCTTGCATCCCTGGGATGAATCCCACTTGATCATGGTGTATGATCCCTTTAATGTGTTGTTGGATTCTGTTTGCTAGTATTTTGTTGAGGATTTTTGCATGTATATTCATCAGTGATATTGGTCTGTAATTTTCTTCTTTTGTTGTATCTTTGTCTGGTTTTGGTCTCAGGATGATGGTGGCCTCATAGAATGAGTTTGGAAGTGTTCCTTCCTCTGCAATTTTTCGGAAGAGTTTGAGAAGGATGGGTGTTAGCTGTTCTCTAAATATTTGATAGAATTCACCTGTGAAGCCATCTGGTCCTGGACTTCTGTTTGTTGGAAGATTTTTAATCACAGTTTCAGTTTCATTACTCGTGATTGGTCTGTTCGTATTTTCTATTTCTTCCTGGTTCTGTCTTGGAAGGTTATAACTTTCTAAGAATTTGTCCGTTTCTTCCAGGTTGTCCATTTTAGTGGCATAGAGTTGCTTGTAGTAATCTCTTAGGATGCTTTGTATTTCTGTGGTGTCTGTTGTAACTTCTCCTTTTCATTTGTAATTTTATTGATTTGAGTCCTCTTCGTCTTTTTCTTGGTGAGTCTGGCTAATGGTTTATCAATTTTGTTTATCTTCTCAAAGAACCAACTTTTAGTTTTATTGATCTTTGTTATTGTTTTCTTTGTTTCTATTTCATTTGTTTCTCCTCTGATCTTTATGATTTCTTTCCTTCTGCTAACTTTGAGTTTTGTTTGTTCTTCTTTCTCTAGTTCCTTTAGGTATAAGATTAGATTGTTATTTGAGATTTTTCTTATTTCTTGAGGTAGGCCTGTATAGCTATAAACTTCCCTCTTAGAACTGCTTTTGCTGCGTCCCATAGGTTTTGGATCATTGCATTTTCATTGTCATTTGTCTCTAGGTATTTTTTATTTCCTCTTTGATTTCTTCAGTGATCTCTTGGTTATTTAGTAACATATTGTTTAGCCTCCATATGTTTGTGTTTTTTACGTTTTTTTCCCTGTAATTGATTTCTAATCTCAGTGTTGTGGTCAGAAAAGATGCTTGATATGATTTCAGTCTCCTTAAATTTACTGAGGCTTGCTTTGTGACCCAAGATGTGATCTATCCTGGAGAATGTTCCTTGCACTCTTGAGAAGAAAGTGTAATCTGCTGTTTTTGGATGGAATGTCCTATAAATATCAATTAAATCTTTTTGGTCTATTGTGTCATGTAAAGCTTCTGTTTCCTTATTTATTTTCATTTTGGATGATCTGTCCATTGGTGTAAGTGAGGTGTTAAAGTCCCCCACTATTATTGTGTTACTGTCGATTTCCTCTTTTATAGCTGTTAGCTGTTGCCTTATGTATTGAGGTGCTCCTATGTGGGGTGCATATATATTTATAATTGTTATATCTTCTTCTTGGATTGATCCCTTGATCATTATGTAGTGTCCTTCCTTGTGTCTTGTAACATTCTTTATTGTAAAGTCTATTTTATCTGATATGAGTATTGCTACTCCAGCTTTCTTTTGATTCCCATGTGCATGGAATATCTTTTTCCATCCCTTCACTTTCAGTCTGTATGTGTCCCTAGGTCTGAAGTGGGTCTCTTGTAGACAGCATATATATGGGTCATGTTTTTGTATCCATTCAGCAAGCCTGTGTCTTCTGGTTGGAGCATTTAATCCATTCACGTTTAAGGTAATTATCGATATGTATGTTCCTATTACCATTTTCTTAATTGTTTTGGGTTTATTTTTGTAGGTCCTTTTCTTCTCTTGTGTTTCCCACTTAGAGAAGTTCCTTTAGCGTTTGTTGTAGAGCTGGTTTGGTGGTGCTGAATTCTCTTAGCTTTTGCTTGTCTGTAAAGCTTTTGATTTCTCCATCGAATCTGAATGAGATCCTTGTTGGGTAAAGTAATCTTGGTTGTAGGTCCTTCCCTTTCATCACTTTAAGTATATCATGCCACTCCCTTCTGGCTTGTAGAGTTTCTGCTGAGAAATCAGCTGTTAACCGTATGGGATTTCCATTGTATGTTATTTGTCGTTTTTCCCTTGCTGTTTTCAATAATTTTTGCCAATTTGATTACTGTGTGTCTCAGCGTGTTTCTCCTTGGGTTTATCCTGTATAGGACTCACTGTGCTTCCTGGACTTGGGTGGCTATATCCTTTCCCATGTTAAGGAAGTTTTCAACTGTAATCTCTTCAAATATTTTCTCTGGTCCTTTCTCTCACTCTTCTCCTTCTGGGACCCCTATAATGTAAATGTTGTTGTGTTTAATGTTGTCCCATAGGTCTCTTAGGCTGTCTTCATTTCTTTTCATTCTTTTTTCTTTATTCTGTTCTGAGCAGTGAATTCCACCATTCTGTCTTCCAGGTCACTTATACGTTCTTCTGCCTCAGTTATTCTGCTATTGATTCCTTCTAGTGTAGTTTTCATTTCACTTATTGTATTGTTCATCTCTGTTTGTTTGTTCTTTAATTCTTCTAGGTCTTTGTTAAACATTTCTTGCATCTTCTCGATCTTTGCCTCCATTCTTTTTCCGAGGTCCTGGATCATCTTCACTGTCATTATTCTGAATTCTTTTTCTGGACAGTTGCCTATCTCCACTTCATTTAGTTGTTTTTCTAGGGTTTTATCTTGTTCCTTCATCTGGTACATAGCCCTCTGCCTTTTCCTCTTGTATATCTTTCTGTGAATGTGTTTTTTGTTCCACAGGCTGCAGGATTGTAGTTCTTCTTACTTTTGCTGTCTGCCCTCTGGTGCATGAGGCTATCTAAGGATTGTGCAAGTTTCCTGATGGAGGGTCGTGTGATTTTTTACCCTTCCCTTTGTTAATGTGTTGTATCACATTGATGGATTTGTGGATATCAAATCATCCTTGCATCTCAGGAATAAATCCCACTTGATCATGTTGTATGGTCCTTTTTATATATTGTTGAATTCAGATTGCTAATGTTTATTTGAGGTTTTCTGCATCTATATTCATTAGAGGTATCAGCCTATAGTTTTCCTTTTTTTTTATAGTGTCTTTGTTTGGTTTGGTATCAAGGTAATGGTGGCAGCGTGGAATGAATTTGGGAGTGTTCCCTCCTCTTCAATTTTGAAATAGTTTGAGAAGGAGAGGTATTAGCTCTTCTTTATATGTTTGGTAGAATTCCCCTGTGAATCCATCCAGTCCTGTACTATTTTTTGGGGGGGGTGAGGGGAGTTTTTCACAAATTCAGTTTCATTGCTAGTAATTGGCCTGTTCAGATTGTATATTTCTTCCTGATTCAGTCAGGTCAGGTTGTATGTTTCTAGAAATTTGTTGATGTCTTCTAGGTTGTCCAATTTGTTGGCATTTAACTGTTCATAGTATTCTCTTATTTTTTTTGGTATTTCTGTGGTATCAGTTGTTATTTCTCCTCTTTTATTTCTTATTTTGTTTATTTGGGTCCTCTCTCTTTTTTTCTTGATAATCCTGGCTAAAGGCTTATCAATTTTGTTCATCTTTTTAAAAAAATACAGATCTTGATTTATTGATATTTTCTTTTTTTTCTCTATTTTTTCTCTAATCTTTATTATTTCTTTCCTTCTGCTGACTTTGGGCTTTGTTCTTCTTTCTCTAATTCCTTTAGGTTGTAGGTTAGGTTGTTTCTTTGAGATTTTTCCTATTTCTTGAGATAGGCATGTATAGCTATAAACTTCCCTCTTCAAACTGCTTTTGCTGCATCCCATAGATTTTGGAATGTCCTGTTTTTATTTATTTTTAATTAATTAACTTATTTATTTTTGGCTGTGTTCGGTCTTCGTTGCTGTGCGTGGGCTTTCTCTAGTTGTGGTGAGTGGGGGCGACTCTTCATTGCAGTACGCAGGCTTCTCGTTGTGGTGGCTTCTCTTGTTTCAGAGCATGGGCTCTAGGTGCGCGGGCTTCAGTAGTTGTGGCACACAGGCTCAGTAGTTGTGGCTCACAGGCTCTAGAGCACAGAGTTCAGTAGTTGTGGTGCACGTGCTTAGTTGTTCCGCAGCATGTAGGATCTTCCCTGACCAGGGATTGAACCCATGTCCCCTGCATTGGAAGGCAGATTCTTAACCACTGCACCACCAGGGAAGCCCTTTATTTTGTTTTGTCTTGAGGTATTTTCTCATTTCCTCTGATTTCTTCATTGACCCACTATTTTTTAGTAGCAAGGTGGTTAGTCTCCACGTGTTTATGTTCTTCCCATTTTTCTTCCTTGATTGATTTCTAGTTTTGTACTGTTGTGGTCAGAAAAAGTATTTGATATAATTTCTATCCTCTTAAATATGTTGAGGCACATTTTGTGGTCTAGCTTGTGGTCTACCCTGGAGAACATTCCATATGCACTTAAAGCATGTGTATTCTATTGTTTTTAGATGTAATATACTGTAGACATCTATTAAGTTCTACTTGTCTGTGTCATTTAAGGCCACTGTTTGCTTTTTGATTATCTGTCTGGATGATCTGTCCCTTGATGTCATTGGGGTGTTAAAGTCCCCTACTATTATTGCATTATTGTCAGTTTCTCCCTTTGTGTTTGTTAATATTTGCTTTATATATTTAGATGCTCCTATAATAGGTACATCTGTGTTAATGAATGTTATATCCACTTTTTGTACTGATCCCTTTATCATTATATAATGCCCTTCTTTGTCTTTTGTTGTAGACTTTGCTTTAAAGCCTATTTTGTTTGACATAAGTATTGCTACCCCATGTTTCTTGTCATTTCCGTTTGCATGAAATATATTTTTCCATCCCCTCATTTTCAGTCTGTGTGTCTTTAGCTCTGAAGTGAGTCTTTTATAAGCAGCATATAGATGGGTCTCTTTTTATTTTATCCAGTCACCACCCTATATCTTTTGATTGGAGCATTTAGTCTGTTGACATTTAAAGTGATTATTGGTAAGTAAGTACTTACTGGCATTTTGGTACTTGTTTTCTGATTGGTTTTTTAGTTTTTCTCTGGTCTTCTCTTCTTTCAATTTCTTCCCTTGTGGTTTGATGGTTTTCTTTAGTGGTATGCTTATGATCCTTTCTCTCTAGCATTTGTGTATCTATTCGTAGGTTTTAGATTTGTGGTTACCATGGGGGTTCATATATGTTGACCTATCACTATATCTATTTGTTTTAAACTGTTAGTCATTTAAGTTCAAACACATTCTTAAAAATATACATTTTTTACTCCCATCCCCCACATTTTGTTTTTGATATCACATTTTAAATCTTCATATTTATCCCTTAATTGTTTATTGTAGTTATAGATGATTTTACAACTTTGTCTTTTAATCTTCATCTTAGCTTATTTAAGTGGTTGATCCATAGGCTTTACTATATATTTGCCTTTACTAGTGGGATTTTCCCTTTCGTATGGATTCTTATTTCTTACAGCCCTTTCTTTTCCACTTAGAAAAGACCCTCTAACATTGCTTTTAGGGTCAGTTTAGTATTGAGTTTTAGTTTTTCCTTGTTTGGGAAGTTCTTTATCTCTCCTTCAATTCTAGATGATAAGCCTGCTGGGTAGATCATCCTGTGTTGTAGGTTTTTCCCTTTCAGCATTTTAAATGTATCATGCCACACCCTTCTGGCCTGCAAAGTTTCTGCAGAGAAATCAGCTACTAGCCGTTTGGTGTGTCCCTTGTTTATGACCCTTTGTTTTTCTCTTGATCCCTTTAGAATTTTCTTTTTAACTTTTGCCATTTTAGTTATGATATATCTTGGTGTGGATCTCTTTGGATTCATCTTTTCTGGGACCTTCTGTACTTTCTGTACCTGAATATCTATTTCTTTCTTCACTTTCAGGATGTTTTCAGCCATAATTTCATCAAATACATCTTTTACCCCTTTCTCTCTCTTCTTCTTTTGGAACCCCTATAATGTAAATGTTGGTACATTGATGTTGTCCCAGAGGTCCCTTAAACTGTTCTCATTTTTTAAATTTGTTTTCCTTTTTTACTGATTGGATGATTTCCATTATTCTATCTTACAGATCACTTATGCATTCTTCTGTATCACCTAGTCTGCTGTTAATTCCTTCTAGTGTGTTTTTCGTTATAGTTATTGTATTCGTCAGATTCGACTGGGTTTTTCTTAATATTTTCTAGTCCCTTATTAAAATTATCACTGTGTTCATCTATTCTTTTCCCTACATCAGTTAGCATTCTTATTACTATTGCTTTGAACTCTTTTTCTGGTAAATTATTTCTGTTTCAGTAGTTGTTTTTTCTTGTTCTTTCATTTGAAACAAATTCCTCTGTCTTCTTTTCTTTTTTAAATAAATTTATTTATTTTATTTATTTATTTTTGGCTGCGTTGGGTTTTCGTTGCTGCTTGGGCTTTTCTCCAGCTGTGGGGAGCAGGGGCTACTCCGCATTGTGATGTGCAGACTTCTCATTGCGGTGGCCTCTGTTGTTGCGGAGCATGGGCTCTAGGTGCATGGGCTTCAGCAGTTGTGGCTCGCGGTCTCTAGAGTGCAGGCTTTAGTAGTTGTGGCGCACAGGCTCAGTTGCTCCGTGGCATGTGGGATCTTCCCAGACCAGAGCTTGAACCCGTGTCTCCTGCATTGGCAGGCAGATTCTTAACCACTGCACCACCAGGGAAGCCCCTGTCCCCTTGTTTTGATTAAATGCCTCTGTATCCATGAAATTAGGTGAAACAGTTACCTATCCTGGTCTGGAAGGGGTGTTGTTGTGTGGGAGCATCCCTGTACAGTTTGTGTGTGCCCAGTGTCTTTTCTGGGAGAGCTGTATCTGACATGAACACAACTTACATCCCCCAAGGTATGCTGGCAGCTATCACCTTGATAGGATGTGGAGCAGGAGGAGCTATTGCTAGAGCCTGGTGTGAGCTGGGTCTTCTCCTCTGCTTAGTGACCAGCACCACTCTATTGGGTCCAGGGTCAATTCCCAAGTTGCTGGAGCAGAAGCCCTGAGGGTCAGGTCCAAGATGGCTCTGTTCCTTCTCAGTGTGTGCTCTCCCCCTCCAAGCATTGGCACATTTTCCCAAAAGGGGAGCAGTGTTGGGCAAGAGGAGCTGGAGTGCGTGCTCAGCATGGGTTAGGGCATGGGCTGGAGCAGTTCCTGCACCAGTCAGAGTTCCTGCTCATTCCCTATCTGCTGCCTCTGCAAGCACCAATAATGGCTGCTCTCACCTGTTTAGATGCTGTGTTGGGTCTGAGATGGCTTTGTCCCCTACAACTATGCATTCCCCTCAGCTGTGGCAGTCTTTGCCCTAGCGTGGAGCTGTGCCATGGAGTAAGAGGGGCTGGAGTGGGCACTCAGCTCAGGCTGGGACACACTGGGGCAGTTGAGAGAAACTGGCCAGAGTTCCAGACAGTTTTAATCTGCTTCCTCTACCTTGTTTTGGGAATTAGCAATTATTTGTGTATCCTTCAGGAGCAGAGTCTAGGTTTCCTACAGCCCTGCTGTCAGTCCCACTGGTTTCAAACCAGTTATGGGGACTCATTCTCCCAGTGTCAGACCCCAAGCCCAGGATGCCCAATATGTGTTTCAAACTGCTCACTCAGCAGGGGATATCTCCAAGCCCAAGTAATCCTCCTCCTCTTCTGTGTCTGCTTCCAGGGATGCAGATCCCAACCTGATCACTTTTCCTTCCTCCCTGCTTGATTCTCTGTGGATCTTTCTTGCAGCCTTGGTTTTATAACAGTCTTTCTGCCAGTCTCCAGTTTGTTTTCAGTGACAATTACTCCATCTGTATGTGTATTTTTGATGTGTTTAAGGGGGTAGGTAAGCTTGCATCCTCCTACTCCACCATCTTAATCTCCCCCCAAATTCATTTCTGAAGGATAATCTTTCTGCATATAGAATTCTTGGTTGGCAGTTTTTCTTTTAGCACTTTGAATATGCCACTCCACTGTCTTCTACCATTGCTTCTGAGAACTCAGTTTTTAATTGCATTGTTTCCCTGAGTCATTTTTCTCTTGCTGTTTTGAGATTTTTTTCTTTGTATTTCACAGTGTATTTAGGTAGGGCTCCCTTTGAATTTATTTAACTTAGGATTCTTTGATATTTTTGGATCTGTAGATTAGTGATCTTACCAAATTTGAAAGTTTGGGGCCAGCCATGATTTCTTCAACTTTTTTTTTTTTTTTTTTTTTTGGCTGCTTGACATGTTCATTGCTGCACACGGGCTTTCTCTAGTTGCAGCAAGTGGGAGCTACTCTTCGTTGCAGTGAATGGGCTTCTCATTGTGGTGGCTTCTCTTGTTGCAGAGTACAGGCTCTAAGTGTGTGAGCTTCAGTAGTTGTGGTGTGTGGGCTCAGTAGTTGTGGCTCACAGGCCCTAGAGCTCAGGCTCAGTCATTGTGGCGAACAGGCTTCATTGCTCCACAGCATGTTGGATCCTCCCGGACCAGGGCTAAAACCTGTGTCACCTGCATTGGCAGGCGGATTTTTTTTTTTTTTTTTTACATCCTTATTGGAGTATAATTGCTTTACAATGGTGTGCTAGTTTCTGCTTCATAACAGAGTGAATCAGTCACACACACACATATGTTCCCATATCCCTTCCGCCTCATGTCTCCCTCCCTCCCACCCTCCCTATCCCACCCCTCTAGGTGGTCACAAAGCACCGAGCTGATCTCCCCTTGCTATGAGGCTGCTTCCCACTAGCTATCTATTTTACGTTTGGTAGTGTATGTATGTCCATGCCACTCGCTCACTTTGTCACAGCTTACCCTTCCCCCTCCCATATCCTCAAGTCCATTTTCTAGTAGGTCTGTTTCTTTATTCCTGTCTTACCCCTGGGTTCTTAATGATATTTTTTTTCTTAGATTCCATATATATGTGTTAGCATACGGTATTTTTCTTTCTCTTTCTGACTGACTTCACTCTGTATGACAGACTCTAGGTCCATCCACCTCACTACAAATAACTCAATTTCATTTCTTATGGCTGAGTAATATTCCATTGTATATACGTGCCACATCTTCCTTATCCATTCATCTGATGATGGACACTTAGGTTGTTTCCATCTCCGGGCTATTGTGAATAGAGCTGCACATGAACATTTTGGTACATGACTCTTTTTGAATTATGGTTTTCTCAGAGTATATGCCCAGTAGTGGGATTGCTGGGTCATATGGTAGTTCTATTTGTAGTTTTTTAAGGAACCTCCATAGTGGCTGTACCAATTCACATTCCCACCAGCAGTGCAAGAGGGTTCCCTTTTCTCCACACCCTCTCCAGCATTTATTGTTTCTAGATTTTTTGATGATGGCCATTCTGACTGGTGTGAGATGATATCTCATTGTAGTTTTGATTTGCATTTCTCTAATGATTAATGATGTTGAGCATTCTTTCATGTATTTGTTGGCAGTCTGTATATCTTCTTTGGAGAAATATCTATTTAGGTCTTCTGCCCATTTTTGGATTGGGTTGTTTGTTTTTTTGTTATTGAGCTGCATGAGCTGCTTGTAAATTTTGGAGATTAATCCTTTGTCAGTTGCTTCATTTGCAAATATTTTCTCCCATTCTGAGGGTTGTCTTTTCATCTTGTTTATGATTTCCTTTGCTATGCAAAAGGTTTTAAGTTTCATTAGGTCCCATTTGTTTATTTTTGTTTTGATTTCCATTTCTCTAGAAGGTGCGTCAAACAGGACCTTGCTGTGATTTATGTCATAGAGTGTTCTGCTTATGTTTTCCTTTAGGAGTTTGATACTTTCTGGCCTTACATTTAGGTCTTTAACCCATTTTGAGCTTATTTTTGTGTATGGTGTTAGGGAGTGATCTAATCTCATACTTTTACATGTAGCTGTCCAGTTTTCCTAGCACCACTTATTGAAGAGGCTGTGTTTTCTCCATTGTATATTCTTGCCTCCTTTGTCAAAGATAGGGTGACCAGATGTGTGTGGGTTTATCTCTGGGCTTTCTATCCTGTTCCATTGATCTATATTTCTGTTTTTGTGCCAGTATCATACTGTCTTCATTACTGTAGGTTTGTAGTATAGTCTGAAGTCTGGGAGCCTGATTCCTCCAGCTCCGTTTTTCGTTCTCAAGATTGCTTTGGCTATTCAGGGTGTTTTGTGTTTCCATACAAATTGTGAAATTTTTTGTTCTAGTTCTGTGAAAAATGCCAGTGGTAGTTTGATAGGGATTGCATTGAATCTGTAGATTGCTTTGGGTAGTAGAGTCATTTTCACAATGTTGATTCTTCCAATCCAAGAACATGGTTATCTCTCCATCTATTTGTATCATCTTTAATTTCTTTCATCGGTGTCTTATAATTTTCTGCATACAGGTCCTTTGTCTCCTTAGGTAGGTTTATTCCTAGATATTTTATTCTTTTTGTTGCAGTGGTAAATGGGAGTGTTTTCTTGATTTCACTTTCGGATTTTTCATCATTAGTGTATAGGAATGCCAGAGATTTCTGTGCATTAATTTTGTATCCTGCTCTTTTACCAAATCATTAATTAGCTCTAGTAGTTTTCTGGTAGCATCTTTAGGATTCTCTATGTATAGTATCATGTCATCTGCAAACAGTGACAGCTTTAATTTTTCTTTTCTGATTTGGATTCCTTTTATTTCCTTTACTTCTCTGATTGCTGTGGCTAAAACTTCCAAAACTATGTTGAATAATAGTGGTGAGAGTGGGCAACCTTGTCTTGTTCCTGATCTAAGTGGAAATGCTTTCAGTTTTTCACCATTCAGGACGATGTTGGCTGTGGGTTTGTCATACATGGCCTTTATTATGTTGAGGAAAGTTCCCTCTATGTCTACTTTCTGGGGTTTTTTTTATCATAAATGGGTGTTGAATTTTGTCGAAAGCTTTCTCTGCATCTATTGAGATGACCATATGGTTTTTTTCCTTCAGTTTGTTAATATGGTTTATCACAGTGATCGGTTTGCGTATATTGAAGAATCCTTGCATTCCTGGAATAAACCCCACTTGATCATGGTGTATGATCCTTTTAATGTGCTGTTGGATTCTGTTTGCTAGTATTTTGTTGAGGATTTTTGCATCTATGCTCATCAGTGACATTGGCCTGTAGTTTTCTTTCTTTGTGACATCCTTGTCTGGTTTTGGTATCAGGGTGATGGTGGCCTCGTAGAATGAGTTTGGGAGTGTTCCTCCCTCTGTTATATTTTGGAGGAGTTTGAGAAGGACAGGTGTTAGCTCTTCTCTAAATGTTTGACAGAATTCTCCTGTGAAGCCATCTGGTCCTGGGCTTTTGTTTGCTGGAAGATTTTTAATCACAGTTTCAATTTCAGTGCTTGTGATTGGTCTGTTCATATTTTCTATTTCTTCCTGGTTCAGTCTTGGCAGGTTGTGCATTTCTAAGAATTTGTCCATTTCTTCCAGGTTGTCCATTTTATTGGCATAGAGTTGCTTGTAGTAATCTTTCATGATCTTTTGTATTTCTGCGGTGTCAGTTGTTACTTCTCCTTTTTCATTCCTAATTCTATTGATTTGAATCTTCTCCCTTTTTTTCTTGAAGAGTCTGGCTAATGGTTTATCAATTTTGTTTATCTTCTCAAAGAACGAGCTTTTAGTTTTATTGATCTTTGCTATCGTTTCCTTCATTTCTTTTTTATTTATTTCTTATCTGATCTTTATGATTTCTTTCCTTCTGCTAACTGGGGTTTTTTTGTCCTTCTTTCTCTAATTGCTTTAGGTGCAAGGTTAGGTTGCTTATTCGAGATGTTTCCTGTTTCTTAAGGTAGGATTGTATTGCTATAAACTTCCCTCTTAGAACTGCTTTCGCTGCATCTCATAGGTTTTGGGTGGTCGCGTCTCCATTGTCATTTGTTTCTAGGTATTTTTTTATTTCCTCTTTGATTTATTCAGTGATCACTTCGCTATTAAGTAGTGTATTGTTTAGCCTCCATGTGTTTGTATTTCTTACAGATCTTTTCCTGTAATTGATATCTAGTCTCATAACGTTGTGGTTGGAAAAGATACTTGATACAATTTCAATTTTCTTAAATTTACCAAGGCTTGATTTGTGACCCAAGATATGATCTATCCTGGAGAATGTTCCATGAGTACTTAAGAACAATGTGTATTCTGTTGTTTTTGGATGGAATGTCCTATAAATATCAATTAAGTCCATCTTGTTTAATGTATCATTTAAAGCTTGTGTTTCCTTATTTATTTTCATTTTGGATGATTTGTCCATTTGTGAAAGTGGGATGTTAAAGTCCCCCACTATTATTGTGTTACTGTCCATTTCCCCTTTTATGGCTGTTAGTATTTGCCTTATGTATTGAGGTGCTCCTATGTTGGGTGCATAAATATTTACAATTGTTATATCTTCTTCTTGGATCAATCCTTTGATCATTATGTAGTGTCCTTCTTTGTCTCTTCTAATAGTCTTTGTTTTAAAGTCCATTTTGTCTGATATGAGAATTGCTACTTCAGCTTTCTTTTGGTTTCCATGTGCATGGAATATCTTTTTCCATCCCCTCACTTTCAGTCTGTACATGTCTCTAGGTCTGAAGTGGGTCTCTTGTAGACAGCCTATATATGGGTCTTGTTTTTGTATCCATTCAGCCGGTCTGTGTCTTTTGGTGGGAGCATTTAATCCATTTACATTTAAGATAACTATCAATATGTTTGTTCCTATTCCCATTTTCTTAATTGTTTTGGGTTTGTTATTGTAGGTCTTTTCCTTCTCTTATGTTTCTTGCCTAGAGAATATCCTTTAGCATTTATTGTAAAGCTGGTTTGGTGGTGCTGGACTCTCTCAGCTTTTGTCTGTAAAGGTTTTAATTTCTCCATCAAATCTGAATTGAGATCCTTGCTGGGTAGGGTAATCTTGGTTGTAGGTTTTTCTCCTTCATCACTTTAAATATGTCCTGCCAGTCCCTTCTGGCTTGCAGAGTTTCTGCTGAAAGATCAGCTGTTAACCTTATGGGGATTCCCTTGTGTGTTATTTGTTGTTTTTCCCTTGCTGCTTTTAATATGTTTTCCTTGTATTTAATTTTTGACAGTTTGATTAATATGTGTCTTGGCGTGTTTCTCCTTGGATTTATCCTGTATGGGACTCTCTGTGCTTCCTGGACTTGATTATTGCCTTTCCCCCATTAAGGAAGTTTTCAACTATAATCTCTTCAAATATTTTCTCAGTCCCTTTCTTTTTCTCTTCTTCTTCTGGAACCCCTATAATTCGAATGTTGGTGCATTTAATGTTGTCCCAGAGGTCTCTGAGACTGTCCTCAGTTCTTTTCATTCTTTTTTCTTTATTCTGCTCTGCAGTAGTTATTTCCACTATTTTATCTTCCAGGTCACTTATCCATTCTTCTGCCTCAGTTATTCTGCTATCGATCCCTTCTAGAGTATTTTTAATTTCATTTATTGTGTTGTTCATCGTTGCTTGTTTCATCTGTAGTTCTTCTAGGTCCTTGTTAAATGTTTCTTGTATTTTCTCTATTCTATTTCCAAGATTTGGGGTCATCTTTACTATCATTATTCTGAATTCTTTTTCAGGTAGACTGCCTATTTCCTCTTCATTTGTTAGGTCTGGTGGGTTTTTATCTTGCTCCTTCATCTGCTGTGTGTTTTTCTGTCTTCTCATTTTGCTTATCTTACCGTGTTTGGGGTCTCCTTTTTGCAGGCTGCAGGTTCGTAGTTCCCATTGTTTTTGGTGTCTGTCCCCAGTGGCTAAAGTTGGTTCAGTGGGTTGTGTAGGCTTCCTGGTGGAGGGGACTAGTGCCTGTGTTCTGGTGGATGAGGCTGGATCTTGTCTTTCTGGTGGGCATGTCCACATCTTGTGGTGTGTTTTGGGGTGTCTGTGGACTTACTATGATTTTAGGCAGCCTCTCTGCTAATGGGTGGGGTTGTGTTCCTGTCTTCCTCCTCAGAGGCACAGCACTGACTCCTGGCTGCAGCACCAAAAGCCTTTCATCCACACAGCTCAGAATAAAAGGGAGAAAAAGTAGAAAGAGAGAAAGAAAGAGGATAAAAGAAAAAATAAAGTAAGAAAAAATAAAATAAAGTTATTAAAATAAAAAATAATTATTAAGAAAAAAAAATTTTGTAAGTAAACAAAATCGGACGGATAGAACCCTAGGACAAATGGTGGAAGCAAAGCTATACAGACAAAATCTCACACAGAGGCATACACATACACACTCACAAAAAGAGGAAAGGGGGAAAAAATCATAAATCTTGCTCTCAAAGTCCACTTCCTCAATTTGGGATGATTCGTTGTCTATTCATGTATTCCACAGATGCAGGGTACATCAAGTTGATTGTGGAGCTTTAATCCGCTGCTTCTGAGGCTTCTGGGAGAGATTTCCCTTTCTCTTCTTTGTTCATATAGCTCCTGGGACTCCCCTTTGGATTTGGCCCCACCTCTGCGTGTAGGTCGCCGGAAAGCGTCTGCGCTCAGACAGGACGGGGTTAAAGGAGCCGCAGATTCGGGGGCTCTGGCTCACTCAGGCCGCGGGGAGGGAGGGGTACGGAGTTCGGGGCGAGCCTGTGGTGGCAGAGGCCGGCGTGACGTTGCAGCAGCCTGAGGCCCGCCGTGCGTTCTTCCGGGGAAGTTGTCCCTGGATCCCGGGACCCTGGCAGCGGCGGGCTGCACAGGCTTCCCAGAAGGGAGGTGTGGATAGTGACCTGTGCGCGCACACAGGCTTCTTGGTGGCAGCAGCAGCAGCCTTAGCGTCTCATGCCCGTCTCTAGGGTCTGCACTGTTAGCTGCGTCTCGCGCCCTTCTCTGGACCTCCTTTAAGCAGCGCTGTTAATCCTCTCTCCTCGCGCACCAGGAAACAAAGAGGGAAGAAAAAGTCTCTTGCCTCTTTGGCAGGTCCGGACTTTTCCCAGGCAGATTCTTTTTGTTTGTTTATTTGTTTTGTTTTTAATTTATTTTTTAAAATTATTTTTACATTTTATTTTTTTATACAGCAAGTTCTTATGAGTTATCTATTTTATACGTATTAGTGTATATATGTCAATCCCAATCTCACAATTTACCACAGCAGCACCACCACCCCCGGCTTTCCCCCCTTGGTGTTCATACATTTGTTCTCTACATCTGTGTCTCTATTTCTTCTTGCAAACCAGATCATCTGTACCATTCTTCCAGGTTCCATATATATGCATTAATATCCGATATTTGTTTTTCTCTTTCTGACTTACTTCACTCTGTATGACAGTCTACATCCATCCACATCTCTACAAATGACCCAGTTTTGTCCCTTTTTATGGCTGAGTAATATTCCATTGTATATATGTACCACATCTTCTTTATCCATTCGTCTGTTGATGGGCATTTAGGTTGCTTCCATGACCTGGCTGTTGTAAATAGTGCTGCAATGAACATTGGGGTGCATGTGTCTTTTTGAATGATGGTTTTCTCTGGGTATAGGCCCAGTAGTGGGATTGCTGGGTCATATGGTAATTCTATGTTTACTTTTTCAAGGAACCTCCATACTGTTCTCCATAGTGGCTGTATCAATTTACATTCCCACCAACAGTGCAGGAGAGTTCCCTTTTCTCCACACCTTCTCCAGGATTTATTGTTTCTAGATTTTTGGATGATGGCCATTCTGACTGGTGTGAGGTGATACCTCATTGTGGTTTTGATTTGCATTTCTCTAATGATCAGTGATGTTGAGCAGCTTTTCATGTGTTTGTTGGCCATCGTATGTCTTCTTTGGAGAAATGTCTATTGAGGTCTTCTGCCCATTTTTGGGTTGGGTTGTTTGTTTTTTAATATTGAGCTGCATGAGCTGTTTATATATTTTGGAGATTAATCCTTTGTCCATTGATTTGTTTGCAAATATTTTCTCCCATTCGGAGGGTTGTCTTCTCATCTTGTTTGTAGTTTCCCTTGCTTTGCAAAAGCTTTTAAGTTTCATTAGGTCCCATTTGTTTATTTTTGTTTTGACTTCCATTACTCTAGGAGTTGGATCAAAAAAGGTCTTGCTGTGATTTATGTCAAAGAGTGTTCTTCCTATGTTTTCCTCTAAGAGTTTTATAGTGTCTAGTCTTACATTTAGGTCTCTAACACATTTTGAGTTTATTTTTCTGTATGGTGTTAGGGAGAATTTCATTCTTTTACATGTAGCTGTATAGTTTTGCCAGCACCAGTTATAGAAGAGACTGTCTTTTCTCCATTGTATATCCTTGCCTCCTTTGTCATAGATTAGTTGACCATAGGTGCGTGGGTTTATCTCTGGGCTTTCTATCCTGTTCCATTGATCTATATTTCTGTTTTTGTGCCAGTACCTTTTTGTCTTGATTACTGTAGCTGTGTAGTATAGTCTGAAGTCAGGGAGTCTGATTCCTCCAGTTCATTTTTTTCTCTCAAGACTGCTTTGGCTATTCGGGGTCTTTCGTGTCTCCATACAAATTTTAAGATTTTTTGTTCTAGTTCTGTAAAAAATGCCACTGGTAATTTGATAGGGATTGCATTGAACCTGTAGATTGCTTTGGGTAGTATAGTCATTTTCACAATATTGATTCTTCCAATCCAAGAATTCTATCTCTCCATCTGTTTGTGTCATCTTTGATTTCTTTCATCAGTGTCTTATAGTTTTCTGAGTACAGGTCTTTTGGCAGGAGGATTCTTAACCACTGTGCCACCAGGGAAGCCTTCTCCTATGTTTTCTTCTAATGTTTTATAGTTTTATGTTTACATGATCCATTTTGAGTTAATTTTTGCATAACGTATGGGACTTAGGTCAAAGTACAATTTTTTTCTATGAATGTCCAGTTGCTTCAGCACCATTTATTGAAAGGACTATTCATCCTTCACTGAATTGCTTTTACACCTGTGTCAAAATTCCAATGGGCAGACTTCCCCAGCCAGCCCAACAAGAAATGCCAGTAGGGATTGGTTCAAGATGGCAGAGTAGAAGGACGTGCACTCACTCCCTCTTGCGAGAGCACCAGAATCACAACTAACTGCTGAACAGTCATCTACAGGAAGACACTGGAGCTCACCAAAAAAGATACCCCACATCCAAATTCAAAGGAGAAGCAATGAGATGCTTAGGAGGGGTGCAATCACAATAAAATCAAACCCCATAATGGCTGGGTGGGTGACTCACAAGCTGGAGAACACTTATACCACTGAAGTCCACCCACTGGAGTGAAGGTTCTGAGCCCCAAGTCAGGGTTCCCAACCTGGAGATCCGGCAACAGGACGAGGAATTCCTAGAGATTCAGCGGTTGAAGGCTAGTGGGATTTGATTGCAGGGCTTTGACAGGACTGGGGGAAACAGAGAGAGACTCCACTCTTGGAAGGCACACACAAAGTAGTGTGTGCATCGCGACCCAGGGGAAGGAGCAGTGACCCCATAGGATACTGAACCAGACCTACCTGCTAGTGTTGGAGGGTCTCCTGCAGAGGCGGGGTGTGGCTGTGGCTCACCGTGTGGACAAGGACACTGGCAGCAGAAGTTCTGGGAAGTACTCCTTGGTGTGAGCCCTCTCAGAGTCTGCCCTTAGCCCCATCAAAGAGCTGGGTAGGCTCCAGTGCTGGGTTGCCTCAGGCCAAACAACCAACAGGGAGGGAACCCAGCCCCACCCATCGGCTGACAAGCGGATTAAAGCTTTACTGAGGTCTGCCCACAGAGCAACAGCCAGCTCTACCTACCACCAGTCCCTCCCATCAGGAAGCTTGCACAAGCTTCTAAGATAGCCTCATCCACCAGAGGGCAGAAGCAGAAGCAAGAAGAACTACAATTCTGCAGCCTATGGAAGGAAAACTACATTCACAGAAACAAAGACAAAATGAAAAGCCAGAGGATTTTGTACCAGGTGAAGGAACAAGATAAAACCCCAGAAAAACAACTAAATGAAGTGAAGATAGGCAACCTTCCAGAAAAAGAATTCAGAGTAATGATAGTGAAGATGATCCAGGACCTCAGAAAAAGAATGGAGGCAAAGATCGAGAAGATACAAGAAATGTTTAACAAAGACCTAGAAGAATTAAAGAACAAACAAACAGAGATGAACAATACAATAACTGAAATGAAAACTACACTAGAAGGAATCAATAGCAGAATAACTGAGGCAGAAGAACGGATAAGTGACCTGAAAGACAGGACAGTGGAATTCACTGCTGTGGAACAGAATAAATAAAAAAGAAAGAAAAGAAATGAAAGAGGGTCAAAGAGACCTCTGGGAAAACATTAAATGCAACAACATTCACATTATAGGGGTCCCAGAAGGAGAAGAGAGAGAGAAAGGACACGAGAAAATACTTGAAGAGATTATAGTTGAAAACTTCCCTAACATGGGAAAGAAAATAGCCACCCAAGTCCAGGAAGTGCAGAGAGTCCCATACAGGATAAACCTAAAGAGAAACATGCCGAGACACATAGTAATCAAGTTGGCAAAAAATTAAAGACAAAAAATTTGAAAGCAACAAGGGAAAAATGACTAATAACATACAAGGGAACTCCCATAAGGCTAACAGTTGATTTCTCAGCAGAAACTATAAGCCAGAAGGGAGTGGCATGACATACTTAAAGTGATGAAAGGGAAGAAACTGCAACCAAGATTACTCTACCCAACAAGGATCTCATTCAGATTCGATGGACAAATCAAAAGCTTTACAAACAAGCAAAATCTAACAGAATTCAGCACCACCAAACCAGCTCTACAACAAATGCTAAAGGAACTTCTCTAAGTCGGAAGCACAAGAGAAGGACCTACAAAACCAAACCGAAAACAATTAAGAAAATGGTAATAGAAACATACATATCAATAATTACCTTAAACATGAATGGATTAAATGCTCCAACCAGAAGACACAGGCTTGCTGAATGGATACAAAAACAAGACCCATATATATGCTGTCTACAAGAGACCCACTTCAGACCTAGGGACACATACAGACTGAAAGTGAAGGGATGGAAAAAGATATTCCATGCACATGGAAATCAAAATAAAGCTGGAGTAGCAATCCTCATATCAGATAAAATAGACTTTTTGTAACATTCTTTATTGTAAATAAAGAATGTTACAAGAGACAAGGAAGGACACTACATAATGATCAAGGGATCAATCCAAGAAGAAGGTATAACAATTATAAATATATATGTACCCCACATAGGAGCACCGCAATACATAAGGCAAATGCTAACAGCTATAAAAGAGGAAATCAACAGTAACACAATAATAGTGGGGGACTTTAACACCTCACTTACACCAATGGACAGATCATCCAAACAGAAAATTAATAAGGAAGCAGAAGCTTTAACTGATACAATAGACCAGATAGATTTAATTGATATTTATAGGACATTCCATCCAAAAACAGCAGATTACACTTTCTTCTCAAGTGCACATGGAACATTCTCCAGGGTAGATCACATCTTGGGTCACAAATCAAGCCTAAGTAAATTTAAGAAAATTGAAATCATATCAAGCATCTTTTCCCACCACAAAACTATGAGATTAGAAATCAATTACAGGGGAAAAAAAAGTAAAAAACACAAACACATGGAGGCTAAACAATACGTTACTAAATAACCAAGAGATCACTGAGGAAATCAAAAAATACCTAGAGACAAATGACAATGAAACCACGATGATCCAAAACCTATGGGACGCAGCAAAAGCAGTTCTAAGAGGGAAGTTTATAGCTATACAGGCCTACCTCAAGAAATAAGAAAAATCTCAAACAATCTACCTTATACCTAAAGGAACTAGAGAAAGAAGAACAAACAAAAGCCAAAGTTAGCAGAAGGAAAGAAATCATAAAGATCAGAGCAGAAATAAATGAAATAGAAACAAAAAACAACAGCAAAGGTCAATAAAACTAAAAGCTGGTTCTTTGAGAAGATAAACAAAATTGATAAACCATTAGCCAGACTCACCAAGAAAAAGAGGGAGAGGACTCAAATCAATAAAATTACAAATGAAAAAGGAGAAGTTACAACAGACACCACAGAAATACAAAGCATCCTAAGAGACTACTACAAGCAACTCTATGCCACTAAAATGGACAACCTGGAAGAAATGGACAAATTCTTAGAAAGGAATAACCGTCCAAGACAGAACCAGGAAGAAATAGAAAATATGAACAGACCAATCACAAGTAATGAATTGAAACTGTGATTAAAAATCTTCCAACAAACAAAAGTTCAGGACCAGAAGGCTTCACAGGTGAATTCTGTCAAACATTTAGAGAAGAGCTAACACCTATCCTTCTCAAACTCTTCCAAAAAATTGCAGAGGAAGGAACACTCCCAAACTCATTCTATGAGGCCACCATCACCCTGATAAGAAAACCACACAAAGATACTACAAAAAAAAAAATTACAGACCAATATCACTGATGAATATAGATGTAAAAATCCTCAACAAAATACTAGCAAACAGAATCCAACAGCACATTAAAACGATCATACACCATGATCAAGTGGGGTTTATCCCAGGGATGCAAGGATTCTTCAATATATGCAAATCATTCAATATGATACAGCATATTAACAAATTGAAGAATAAAAACCATATCATCTCAATAGATGCAGAAAAAACTTTTACAAAATTCAACACCCATTTATGATAAAACTCTCCAGAAAATTGGCATAGAGGGAACCTACCTCAACATAATAAAGGCCATATACGATAAATCCACAGTAAACATCATTCTCAATGGTAAAAAACTGAAAGCCTTTCCTCTAAGATCAGGAACAAGACAAGGATGTCCACTCTCACCACTATTATTCAACATAGTTTTGGAAGTCCTAGCCATGGCAATCAGAGAAGAAAAATAAAAGGAATACAAATTGGAAAAGAAGAAGTAAAACTGTCACTGTTTGCAGATGATATGATACTATACACAGAGAATCCTAAGGATGCCACCAGAAAACTAGAGCTAATCAATGAATTTGGTAAAGTTGCATGATACAAAATTAATGCACAGAAATATCTTGCTTTCTTATACACTAACAACAATGATCAGAGAGAGAAATTAAAAACTCTTGCAACAAAAAGAATAAAATACCTAGGAATCAACCTACCTAGGGAGACAAAAGACCTGTATGCTGAAAACTATAAGACACTGATGAAAGAAATCAAAGATGACACAAACAGATGGAGAGATATACCATGTTCTTGGGTTGGAAGAATAAATACTGTGAAAATGACTCTACTACCCAAAGCAATCTACAGATTCAATGTAATCCCTATCAAATTACCAGTGGCATTTATTACAGAACTAGAACAAAAAATCTTAAAATTTGTATGGAGACACAAAAGACCCCGAATAGCCAAAGCAGTCTTGAGAGAAAATAATGAGCTGGAGGAATCAGACTCCCTGACTTCAGACTATACTACAAAGCTACAGTAATCAAGGCAATATGGTACTGGCACAAAAACAGAAATATAGATCAATGGAACAGGATAGAAAGCCCAGAGATAAACCCACGCACCTATGGTCAACTAATCTATGACAAAGGAGGCAAGGATATACAATGGAGAAAAGACAGTCTCTTCTATAACTGGTGCTGGCAAAACTATACAGCTACATGTAAAAGAATGAAATTCTCCCTAACACCATACAGAAAAATAAACTCAAAATGTGTTAGAGACCTAAATGTAAGACTAGACACTATAAAACTCTTAGAGGAAAACATAGGAAGAACACTCTTTGACATAAATCACAGCAAGACCTTTTTTGATCCAACTCCTAGAGTAATGGAAGTCAAAACAAAAATAAACAAATGGGACCTAATGAAACTTAAAAGCTTTTGCAAAGCAAGGGAAACTACAAACAAGATGAGAAGACAACCCTCCGAATGGGAGAAAATATTTGCAAACAAATCAATGGACAAAGGATTAATCTCCAAAATATATAAACAGCTCATGCAGCTCAATATTAAAAAACAAACAACCCAACCCAAAAATGGGCAGAAGACCTCAATAGACATTTCTCCAAAGAAGACATACGATGGCCAACAAACACATGAAAAGCTGCTCAACATCACTGATCATTAGAGAAATGCAAATCAAAACCACAATGAGGTATCACCTCACACCAGTCAGAATGGCCATCATCCAAAAATCTAGAAACAATAAATCCTGGAGAAGGTGTGGAGAAAAGGGAACCCTCCTGCACTGTTGGTGGGAATGTAAATTGATACAGCCACTATGGAGAACAGTATGGAGGTTCCTTGAAAAAGTAAACATAGAATTACCATATGACCCAGCAATCCCACTACTGGGCCTATACCCAGAGAAAACCATCATTCAAAAAGACACATGCACCCCAATGTTCATTGCAGCACTATTTACAACAGCCAGGTCATGGAAGCAACCTAAATGCCCATCAACAGACGAATGGATAAAGAAGATGTGGTACATATATACAATGGAATATTACTCAGCCATAAAAAGGGACAAAATTGGGTCATTTGTAGAGACGTGGATGGACCTAGAGACTGTCATACAGAGTGAAGTAAGTCAGAAAGAGAAAAACAAATATCGTATATTAACGCATATATGTGGAACCTAGAAAAATGGTACAGATAAACCGATTTGCAGGGCAGAAATAGAGACACAGATGTAGAGAACAAATGTATGGACACCAAGGGCGGAAAGCGGTGGAGGGTGGTGGTGGTGCTGTGATGAATTGTGAGATTGGGATTGACATATATACACTAATATGTATAAAATGGGTAACTACTAAGAACCTGCTGTGTAAAAAATAAATAAAATACAAAAAATAAAGAAATGGACAGGAATGATATAAATTGCAAAATTTTACTGAAAAAAAAGAAACAACCTGCTGTATAAAAATAAAATTTCAGAAATTCAAAAAAAAGTAAGCATTTTCCTAGCTTATTAAAACTCCTAATAACCTTAACTAAATGTCTATAAATGACTTATCATGTGCCTGTGCCATGACTTTTTAACAATTGTTTTCATGTTTACTTGTTAAATACTTATTTTCCTCAAAAAAAAAAGCGCCAGTAGCGTGGCCCTGATTCTTCTGAGGCTCGTGGGCATTGAGCAGCGTCACCCTTTATAGCAGAAAGCTGGCGGGCACTGTGGGGAAAAAACAAAACAAGCAGCAAGTGGAGGAGGTGCTAGAAGAAGAGGAAGAAGAATATGTGGTAGGAAAAGTTCTCGACCATCGAGTGGTAAAGGGCCAAGTGGAGTACCTCCTAAAGTGGAAGGGGTTCTCAGATGAGGACCACACATGGGAGCCAGAAGAAAACCTGGATTGCCCCGACCTCATCGCCGAGTTCCTGCAGTCACAGGAAACAGCACACGAGACAGACAAATCAGAGGGGGGCAAGCGCAAAGCTGATTCTGATTCGGAAGGTAAGGGGGAGGAGAGCAAACCAAAGAAGAAAGAAGAGTCAGAAAAGCCACGAGGCTTTGCTCAGGGTTTGGAACTGGAGTGGATTACTGGAGCTGTAGACTCCAGTGGAGGACTCATGTTCCTGATGAAATGGAAAAACTCTGATGAGGCTCACCTGGTCCCTGCCAAGGAAGCCAATGTCAAGTGCCCACAGGTTGTCATATCCTCCTATGAGGAAAGGCTGACGTGGCATTCCTACCCCTTGGAGGATGATGACAAAAAAGATGACAAGAATTAACTCTCCTGAGTACCAGCCCTTGTCACGTCTGACCGTGGGGTTCGAGTGGGGAAAGGAGTTCTGCTTGTCTTGACACCATAGAGGTGGCTTGAGAAGATGTCCTTTGAAGAGCCAGTATAGTTTCTGTGCCCTACAGCAGCCCAAGTGCTTTAAAGCTGCTCTATGCTGTATAGTTTGCACACCCATCCCAGTGGAGGGGAAGGACGGTCAGTGTTTCAAGGCAAACCATTCTGAACTTTACTGAGAAAGGCAAAGGGCCTTCTACATAGGACAAAACTTGCAGGCTGGGATGTGGGAGAGCAGAAGATACTGTAGATCTTCAAAGAGCATCTCCACAACCCACAGCCTTCTTCCCAATAGTGTTAACTCTGCATTTTTACAGCATAGCATGTATGTAGTTTTTGGCTATTACTGGTGTATTATTTGGGGCAGGAGGGATGGGGTGGGAAAGAAGGGAGACGGGTTAGGATCATTTTTGTTAAAATCTGGGGCCTGATTGGGTAAATGGTGAAACAAAGGAAAGAACAACTAATGATGATTTGGTTCTGTGTCCAGAATATTTTATCCTTTCAAAAAATGTCATTGGCAACCTAAGTGAGGACTGTGAGAGATCGTTTATAAGCTGTGAATGCCCGAAACTTAGAAGCCAAGGTATTGCCTGCCTGAGCTTAATGCTGTTCCCAACAAAGGACTAAGCCAGTTACGAAGGTACCGAAGCTGCCATTTTGGGGGATTGAAGCCGGCTGAGGAGGAAAAGTCTTATTGGAGTGTATACACAGGCAGGTCATTCTGTCCTAGAGGTGCTGATTCTTGAAATTGACAAGAAGACCCTTTCTTCTCCAGTCATGAGGTTATAAATATCAGCTTCTCCATCCAAGCCACTGGCTGAAGTATTTGGGGAAGGGCAGAGGGTGGTACAGGAGGTGGGAGAGTAGGGAAAGACAAGGGCTGGTGCTCTTAGGGTGGAAAACTCTTGGAGCCTCTGTTTTTTGAACTTTGAAACCATTGGTGGCAGGGTTCAGTCACTGACAGCACAAGTTCACTGAAGCACTTCGAGTTGAATGATTTCAAAAGCCCTGGTCTCAGGAGAAGATTAAATTTTCACACTGGGGCAGTGGTTCACTTTAAAACAAAACTTTTTTTTTTAATCCTAAGCATTAACTAAAACCCAAAATGCTGTCATGACTCATGAGATCCACCAGTTCTTGACATCATCTAGACCTGCATCTAGAACTGCACTGTAAAAGGCATGTGTTAGGTTTCTGTGAAAACTTTTAAATGTAAACTTTGGACCAACACTGTCAGTTTGTCTTAATAAAATTATAGATTTGTATTTTAAAAATCCAGCGGCATACTTGTGTGGGTCTATTTTTGGGCGCCTCTATTTCATTGATCTATGCATCTGTCCTTCTACCAATACTCTATTGTCTTCATTACTGTAGCTATATAGTAAGGCTTATTTGGGTGATTTTATTCTTTTCCAAGATTACCTTAGATATCTAGGGCCTATGGCTTTCCTTATGAATTTTAATTTATAAATTAAAAATTATAAAATTATATAATTATAAAATTAAAATTAATTATAAATTAAATTTATAAATTAAATAATCTTTTCTATGTCTAAAAAAACCATTGCTAGGATTTTGATAGGAATTGTATTATACCTTTAATTTGGCAAGCAGTGACATCTTTACTATGTTGAGTCTTCCAGTCATGAACATGATATGTCCCTCCATTTATTTAGGTCTTCTTTGATTTCTTTTATCAGTATATTATAGTTTTCAGCATGTATGTTCTATATATGCTTTTGCTAGATTCATACCTAAGCATTTTTTTAACATCTTTATTGGTGTATAATTGCTTTACAATGGTGTGTTAGTTTCTGCTTTATAACAAAGTGAATCAGTTATACATACACATATGTTCCCATATCTCTTCCCTCTTGCATCTCCCTCCCTCCCACCCTCCCTATCCCACCCCATCCCACCCCTCCAGGCAGTCACAAAGCACCGAGCTGATATCCCTGTGCTATGCGGCTGCTTCCCACTAGCTATCTACCTTACATTTTGTAGTGTATATATATCCATGCCTCTCTCTCGCGCTTTGTCACAGCTCACCCTTCCCCCCCATATCCTCAAGTCCGTTCTCCAGTAGGTCTGTGTCTTTATTCCTGTGTTACCCCTAGGTTCTTCATGAAATTTTTTTCCCTTAAATTCCATATATATGTGTTAGCATACGGTATTTGTCTTTCTCTTTCTGACTTACTTCACTCTGTATGACAGACTCTAGGTCTATCCACCTCATTACAAATAGCTCAATTTCATTTCTTTTTATGGCTGAGTAATATTCCATTGTATATATGTGCCACATCTTCTTTATCCATTCATCCGATGATGGGCACTTAGGTTGTTTCCATCTCCGGGCTATTGTAAATAGAGCTGCAATGAACATTTTGGTACATGACTCTTTTTGAATTATGGTTTTCTCTGGGTATATGCCCAGTAGTGGGATTGCTGGGTCATATGGTAGTTCTATTTGTAGTTTTTTAAGGAACCTCCATACTGTTCTCCATAGTGGCTGTACCAATTCACATTCCCACCAGCAGTGCAAGAGTGTTCCCTTTTCTCCACACCCTTTCCAGCATTTATTGTTTCTAGATTTTTTGATGATGGCCATTCTGACTGGTGTGAGGTGATATCTAAGTGTAGTTTTGATTTGCATTTCTCTAATGATTAATGATGTTGAGCATTCTTTCATGTGTTTGTTGGCAGTCTGTAGATCTTCTTTGGAGAAATGTCTATTTAGGTCTTCTGCCCATTTTTGGATTGGGTTGTTTGTTTTTTTGTTATTGAGCTGCATGAGCTGCTTGTAAATTTTGGAGATTAATCCTTTGTCAGTTGCTTCATTTGCAAATATTTTCTCCCATTCTGAGGGTTGTCCTTTCATCTTGTTTATGATTTCCTTTGCTGTGCAAAAGCTTTGAAGTTTCATTAGGTCCCATTTGTTTATTTTTGTTTTGATTTCCATTTCTCTAGGAGGTGGGTCAAAAAGGATCTTGCTGTGATTTATGTCATAGAGTGTTCTGCCTATGTTTTCCTCTAACAGTTTGATAGTTTCTGGCCTTACATTTAGCTCTAATCCATTTTGAGCTTATTTTTGTGTATGGTGTTAGGGAGTGATCTAATCTCATACTTTTACATGTACCTGTCCAGTTTTCCCAGCACCACTTATTAAAGAAGCTGTCCTTTCTCCACTGTACATTCCTGCCCCCTTTATCAAAGATAAGGTGACCAGATGTGCGTGGGTTTATCTCTGGGCATTCTATCCTGTTCCATTGATCTGTTTTTGTGCCAGTACCATACTGTCTTGATTACTGTAGCTTTTTAGTATAGTCTGAAGTCAGGGAGCCTGATTCCTCCAGCTCTGTTTTTCGTTGTCAAGGTTGCTTTGGCTATTCGTGGTCTTTTGTGTTTCCATACA
This sequence comes from Phocoena sinus, assembly GCF_008692025.1. NCBI lineage: Eukaryota > Metazoa > Chordata > Mammalia > Artiodactyla > Phocoenidae > Phocoena > Phocoena sinus. The sequence continues at coordinate 73,714,570 of NC_045777.1, read as the reverse complement.
AATTGTGAAATTTTTTGTTCTTATTCTGTGAAAAATGCCAGTGGTAGTTTGATATACCTAAGCATTTTTAAGTGGTTGTAAATGGTACTGTATCTTTAATTTTACTTTCCTTTTTTGTTGATGAAAAGTGGACGTTTTATTTTTTAAATATTTATTTGGTTGCGCCTGGTCTTAGTTGTGGCACGTGGGCTCCTTAGTTGTAGCTCACTGGGTCTTAGTTGCAACAGGCAGCCTCCTTAGTTGTAGCATGCAAACTCTTAGTTGCGGCATACATGTGGGATCTAGTTCCCTGACCAGGGATCGAACCCAGACTCCCTGCTTTGGGAGCGTGAGTCTTCACCACTGCGCCACCAGGGAAGTCCCAAAAAGTGGACATCTTAGATAATACATTGTAGCAACTGTGGATTCTGATTTTCCCCCAAGGCTGATGTTATTGTTTTGCTTTTAGTAAATTGCCTACACCCAATCTGTGGAAACTATCTTCTCCATGGTATGTAGACCATGAGGTCTCTGCTCAGTTTAATTTATATTTTTATTTTTTGTAAAATAAAAACTCCCGATTGCCCCTGGATCTGTATAGCACAGGAGACCAGCAATGACTGGTTTGAGGTTCTGATCAGACACTCGAGCCAGTAAGGCTTTCACCCTTTGCTCATGGGTCTGGGGGCGAGTGGGGAAGCCTATTCAAAATGCAGTCTGTTTTCAAGCCTATCCCAGCTTTTACTTTCCACCACAGAGCTTGAGCTTTCTTGGGTCTCCCGTGTGTGTGCACACAGCCTCCCATTCAACCAGGGATGTGTGGAACCTCTCTGGTTCTCTCTTTTCCAGGAGTTCCTTGGTAAATTTCTGTAGAGTCCACTCGTCTGCCACCTGCCCCAAGTGGGACTGGCAGCCTCAGGCTAACAGAGTTGTGGGCTTTCCCCGTTCATCTCCTATTGAGTTTGCTATTTTTACAGACAATGCCATTGCAGCACGGGTCTTTCACCTTTCCCTCCAGAATCAGCCCAACAATGAAGCTGCTAGTTTTTAGAGACACCTTCACCCTGGTAGCACTACAAGCTGGGGATGAGGGGGGAAATGGAAGCAGCTCCAGGCAAGACACTCAGTGTTCTTTCCTGAAGTTCAGCAAGTTTTTCCATAAATAGATGCTTCTCAATTTTTTTAATTTACTTGCCTTTGGTCAACTTCTAGCACCCTGAAATGGCTGGTTTAGACAATTTTGTCCTGTTTTATAGTTGCCCAACACTTTGCCAGAAATATCCAGGCATTACTGGACCTTTCAGCTTTGGACAGCTTGGGATCCAGCTGGGATCCAGACTCTACCCTACCAGCTACGGCCCCAGTGGGTGCATCAGCCTTCTGTAAATGAAGCTCTCCATTCAGAAGCAGACCTCGCTCTGCTGGGGGAGGGAAGGCTCAGTGTCATGCAGCTTGGGGGCTGAGCTTGCAGGACCAGAATCAGTACATAACCAGCGGACTGATCCCTGTGTCCTCCGACATCACTCCCTGCTTCACCTCAAGGTACCCACTTTATCAATCGTGCTCGTGACTGCAGATGGGCTACGTCCTAGTCTCTACATCTTCCATCAGAGAGGTCATGAGAAGTGTCATCTTTCACATAGCTCAATGTGTACAATGGATCAGATCACTGGTGGATTGCACCATTAACCTTTAACTTTTCCAGGGACCAAAGTAGGGAGGGGTGTGAATAGGACAGTAGACAGGGCTTGTGGGCTCCTCTCTGGTCCTGTTTCCACCAACTGACCAAGTGCTGGCCCCTACACCCCCACCAGATCCCCTGCATGGAGGGGATCTAGGTAAGCAGGCTGACTCTGGGCCTCCACAACTACAACCAGCATTTATCCTCTATAGGCTCCACACATTTTGATTCACTGAATCCTCACAAGAACCCTAGGAAGTAAACGCTATTATCAATCCTTATTTTTACAGATGGAAAAAAATGGTGGCAGAGTATAAATGAAACTTGCCCAAGGATCCCCAAGAGAAAAGTTGGCAGTGACAGAATTTGAACCCAGACAATCCGGTTTCCTAATCCTAAACCCAAGCTGCTAAACACCGTGTTCTCTTGCCTCCCCGTATGCTACCATCTGTCGATGACCTGCTCACTATTATTGCTGGCACTAGGACAGTGCTTTTGAAATTGCAGGCTGCCTGCCTTTAAGTTGGCCATGCAATCAATTTCGTGTTAGCCCGGTTTTTCAATTAAATAGAAGAAACTAAAAATTTTGAACATCAGTGCGTGTTATGTGTGGTGAGGGTGGTTTTTATTTCATGAAATTTGTTTGTTATAAACGCATCCTTTTCAGACATCAGTTCTCAAATACTTCAGCAAATGACAGGAACTCAGTGCAAAGGCAACACCACTGTTGATGGAAGACTAGCGCTTAGAGGAGATCTCTTTGCTTTGCTAGTTCTCATCTACCAAAGGTAACCAGAGGTGACCCACTAGCCTTGCTCTTGGACACCCTCCATAGCACACTTAAAATAAATGTTTCCAGAGCGCCAGGCACTGTTCAAAGCGCTTTGTTAACCTGCTTCTGGGAATTCCCTGGTGGTCCAGCGGTTAGGACTCCATGCTTTCACTGTCGAGGGCCCAGGTTCAATCTCCGGTCAGGGAACTAAGATGCCACGGTGTGGCCAAAAATGACCCCCACAAAACAAAAAAAACCTTCTCAATCCTCACTGCATTCAAGTGGGTACGGTTATCCTTATTTTACAGATGAGGAAACAGGCACAGAGAGGTTAAGCCACTCAGCCAAAGTTACGTGGCCCGTCGGAGTTGGAGCCAGGGTTTGGACCTGCCATGCCGATTCCAGTCCTGAGAATGCCCTTCCTGGACCAGACGGCGCTGCAGCATCTCCCTGCAGAGCCTGTGGCCTGCCGTGCCTGTGTGGCCACCCCATCAGCAGCCTGGAGGAATCTTGTCCTCAGGTAAGAAGACAAATCCCTGTAGGACTCCCATCCTCCACCCCGTAGTAAGCCAGGGCCCCAGGAGTACAGTCTCTGCCCTCCGCATGGAATGCTCCAGACCAGAAGTCCCCCCTTTGTGTGTGCCTTCAAAGCACACCTCTTTCAAGATGGCTGCTGCGACCACCGCAGCTGAGGTGTCACAGCCATCGTCCTCATCCAGGTAACCCTCTGTATCTCATCACTGGCTGCCATGAGATTCTGAATATATTTCTGTGTGTATGGACCGTCTCCCCCACCAGAAGGAGGTACCAGAGGGCAGGCATCTTGTCTATGTGCTGCTGTGCCTCTAGCTCCTAGATGGATGATGGCACATACGAAGAACCCCAGAAAAATTTGTTATTGAGTGACCAAGAGTTTGGAGTAAAGAGGGTGAATAACCTCAAAAGCAAAACTTAACCCCCTTCAACCTGCTATCTGCTCCTGCAATGGTCAAACCACTCTAGTTCATCCATCATCAACAACTAGCATGGTATAAGGAGTTTGGGGTCTTCAGCGACAAAAAAAAAAAGATGGGCTCTCACAGACGGGCAGAGAGAGAGTTTGTTCAAGACAGCAAATGAGTTCACAATGAGCTGGACTGGACTCCACAGCACACCTCGGGTCTGTGCATTCACTCCGCCTCTCTTGAAATCCGCAAGGACAGTGGACGCGTCCGAGGACCTTTAGGCACCCACCAGGACAAAGAGGTGCTTACAAAGCACCATCTCCAACTGGACTTGTGGGCCGTGTCCATGTCAGATTTTACAGACGGTAGGGAAGGAAGATGTGAGCTCTTATTCTCCAAGGGCTTCTGCATCGCGATGGAAACACCACACTCAAACCTCCGGGTCCGAGGAGGGAGCAGCGTTCCACGCACTAGAGACGGCAGGACGAGGCGAAGGAGGTAGAAGCAAAAGCCCGTGGAGGTGTCCCATCCTCAGCACTGTCCTGTCCCACAGAGCACCCAGAGGCTGGCCCCTACCACCCAGCCCCTGCTGGAGAGCGAGGGAGGGAAGAGCCACAGAGCCCCTGCCCACTGGGAAAGGGAGAATTCACGTTAGTGAACATGACTGCCCTTTACAAATGCGGAGGGTGCATTTCCTGGCAAAACAGGCCTGGCCCATGCGGGAGCTCTGTGCCGGGGAGTCAGAGCCGGCTTCTGGAGCCCCGGGCTGAGTGCACACGGAGGGCGCGTGTATAAGCAAGAAGGGTGTCTTTCAACTCCCATCCCCATGCAGATGCTCCTCACGCTCTGTATTACGTCCTCCTTCCGGGCAGGAGTTGGGTCAGCTCTGCGAGCACTTGTTGGTCCAATACACTAGAAGAGGTTTGTACTCTCAGCGAGAAGACCCGTGTGCTTGGTGAGACCCAGAAGGATACCACTGCCCGCCCCTCATCCTGCCTGACGACGGGTGACACTTGGAAAGAACAGCTTACAGAACACCCCCAATTACTTACCTCACGTGTTCTTCCCTTAGAAAACACCCATCAGACAGAAGGAAATGGAGACACAGCAAATTCAGATTTTTTATTCTGGAAAGCACATATGCACATATTTCAAACACAGAAAATTAATCTGGGAGAGAATGCCGTAACAGATCAGCTACTGATCATGCAGCAAGGTAAGTGAAATGGATTCGCCGGCCCTCGAAACCCCACAGCGCCTGCAGGAGGGTTGAAAAACTAGGATGCTGAATCCCTACGTCCTGCCAAAGAAAATGCAACCGAAGGGGCAGGTTCCTAATGACGAGAAAAACTTACAGATAGATAGAATCAAAACTGATTCAAGTCACACAGTGAAGGACAAAAGGAAAAAGGAAAGAGATCAATATGATCTGAAACAACCATTTTAATAGTAAGTTGCTGACCTTTTATTGGACTCTGGTCCAAGATGCCTGAGGATGAGCCAGTGTTCCTGCACGGGGTCACCCCTGAATGGCAGACAGACCCTGTCTGTGACACTCTTCTCATCCTGAGGCCCCCCAGCAGGAGACAGCAGAGGACGAGGCCTTGTCTGCTAGTGGCCAGGTAGTAACAGGTCCTCTGGGCGTGCTGAGGGTCAGTGGGCCCAGGCCCCACGGGCTCCCCTCCTCCCTTGGTACACCTGGCTGACGCTGGGTTTCCGGAAGATCTCTGAGAATCACCTGCGAGGGAGAATGCTGGATTTTAAAGTGAGCGACCTGACCTCATGACAAGTCATACCATCCAGGCATTTTTGGCACTTCCTTTCCTCACGCCTAACAGTGTCCCTGCTCCCCTGGCTACAGATGCCAGCCAGTCCCTGTGATTAAAACAAGGGCCATTAATGTTAGCAACAAGCTGGACTGAACAAACCAGTGAAGGTGACGTTTTTCACCTGTCTTCCTTTCTGTTACTCTGCCAGTCCTAAATCTATTCCTGTAACTCCACTTCATGGGGGTTTTAGTAATTCAGTAGCAGCTTCCTCTAAAATCTGTTGGTCTTAGTGATACTGATGTTTCTAAAGGCCAAGCCAAATGGCTCTTTCTCAATCTTGTCTCAAAGTCTCTAAAGAGAAAACTAAATTAACCGGTTAGCCATGCATCATGTAAGCAACTCATATCATTAAAAAACTGGATAGACAAGTATGATTACTGCACTTGAAACGTACTAAAAGGAAAAAAAGGAATATTAACGTATCAAGTTACTATGATGATTATTTTAATAACAACCTTAAGTAAAAGCCCACAAATGTTTTCCATTTAAGAATGCCTGGATATTAAAAGAAAAAAAAAAAAGCCTGGGATAAAATGTTCTAGGCCAATATATTTCAGACTGCAGGGCTGGTTCTAATTTAGAACAGAATACAGACCTGGAGTTAAGAGAAAGAAGTGCTGACTGACAGTCGCGCCCAAGGTTTTAACTGCCCTTCTGCTATAACTTGGCTTGGGAGAACACAGAAATCATTAATGACTATGGGTTAAGGCAAAACGCTATTAAGAAAAATGGTAAGAATACAAGTAACAAGAAAGGGCTGGAAAAGATGCACAACTGTTTTAAAATGAAGATGGTTTGGAAGGAAACAGGGATGAAGGAATTAGATCATCAAAATGTTATAGGAAAGAAAAATGCTTTTGGTTTTTCCTGATAAATGGCAAATCAGAATTGCTTTCCTTCAAATTTCACAGGCCTCGTTTACTTAATGTTACTGATCTACTACTAGTTGCCATTTCCTTCTGAGAATGCTAATTGCATAAAAATAAATGCAAAAAAACCAAAAACACCCAGGAAAGAAAACCCATCCCTCTTCAAGAAAACAAGAAACCTTGTCATAACTATTAGACCGACTCATCACCCTCTCTCTCCATACTGTCATCTGCATTCCAGAAGAGAACAGCTCGTTTCACTCTAGAGCCGTGTGTACTTCATTTTTAAGCCCTTTTGAGTGAGGAAGCCGTTTTAACTTTTATAATGGAGGGAAGGGACAACAGAGAAGAAAAAGACAGTGGAACATTCTGTGCCAACTCAACTCAAACAAGACCGAATTCCTCGCTGTCCACGTGGAAAATGAAACTTAGATCTGTACCATGTAGGTGACTTTTAAATATTTAACTTTTTACTCAAGATAAAAGCACAAATCTGTCTTATAGTATTAAAATGTGACTATTTTTTCTTCAAAGGAAAAAAAAAAACTTAGAAAGATAGGTATGTTTCCTTGCAAGCAAAATGGACAAAAAGGTATTATTGTTGTTACTATAATTATTAAGCCACAGACACATAAAATCCACAAAATGGATTGGGGTGGCTTTGGAAATGCAGTATCATATCAAAGGTGCAGACTGTTTTGAACATTCTGTACAGATCGGGCTGAAACAAGAACCAAAGCAAACCTCAACCCCACCAGCAGTGAAGCGCCTCTGGGACCCTGGGAAAGACAGCATGGCCTGCTCCGACGGCGAGGTCACGAATCCTCTCCGGCGCTACTCAGGATCATCCCGCCAAGTCCGCAGGTGAGGCTGAAGGGTTCTGGCGCTGCCCAGTGCGAAGCACGTGCATCACTGGGCCGATTTCTGAACGGACTTCTTATAAATATATACAAATCAGTTACAGGCACTTGAAATGTCTTTGGCTGGAATAACCCAACATTGCAAGATAATGTATTCACAGAGTGTCCAGGCCCAGGCTGGGTTCAGCAGGCAATGATTATGGTTCTCTCAGTCTCTCTCAGAAAACGGCAGCCGTGGGATTAGGCATCAGCCAAAGCCACCTACAAGAGAGCAAGACGGCAGCCCAGTCACGCAGCAAAGCCTGGATAACTCGGCCCCACCAGCACTCTTACCAGGTTCTGGTCCTATCCCAAACCCAGGGAGCCACACCGCACACATCTATCAGTCAGGGGAACTATTAAATCCCTAAAAAAATAGACCTCTAGGAGGGAATGGATAGAAATCTGAGCCTCCTGCAAGACGCAGCTGACCCTGCAGAGCCACTGTGCTGCGATACAGCGTTACGTGTCTGGAAACCCGGATGAGCGTTCTGGGAGATGACTTTTCTCAAGCTCGCGGAATCGGAGGGGAGGCAGCCCTCAGGGTCAGCCGCTTGCCAGTGGGGATCTGAGAACACTTTTTTCCCAGCTGAGGCCTGGGTATATGGTTGAAGATGCAACACCATAATTGAGGCTGAGGGGAGATGACTGCTGATAAAAAGACAGGAAATAATTTCTCTGGAGGAGAATAAATGGAACAAGGACTAATTGGGACTTTCTGGTGCAATGCTGGGTCAGACCCCACCCACTGCTCACCTTCTCAGGACAAAATTCAGGATTGCTCTGACGCAGTTTGCTGGGTCTGCCTTTGATAACCGCATAGCAAAACATCGTTATTACCATCACGAAGAGGAAGTAACTGGTGTGCATGAGGTGCAAGTTTATTAACGAGCGGTCATCCTAAACAAAGAGAACAAACCAGAAACATGTGCACTGAGTTACTGAGGATTTTAATGCTGGGTTCCTGGAATCAGGGTGCACAACTTCCAGACTCGGCACAACTATCGATTCACACGGGAACCGACAGCTCAACTATTAGCGCTGGAGCTTGTTAAGTGAAGACAGGGTGTTCCCGACACCACCCATACCTTCCCTTCCTAAGGGGGTCCTATGCCCGAATCCCCCCCCCCCCGACAAGGCCCCATAGTCTTTAACCCCTGCTCTTCTCTTTATGTCCTCTTGCTCTGACAGCCCTCAGGTTGCATGGCTGACAGCCCAAGCCTGTGTTCCTAACTCCTCCCCTGAGAGGCTGCGTCCTTCCTGGGCCTTTCCCCACTTGGACAAGCCCCTGGCTGGAAACGCTGAAGCCGGCCTTGACTCACTCCTCCTTGATGTCCCACAGGCAAGCAGCCACCGGGCCCGGCCAGTTGTTGAGATCCCAGCCAGGCCCCCACTCCTGTTCCTTCTCGCAGCTCCAGGCCTCAGGCGCCATCCCATTTACACACATCAGTTGGGCAGACCAGTCTTCCCGACACATTGCTCTACAAATTCCCTAGAGCCCAAACTCAGGCAGTGATGGCCTCGTCCGAGGAGAAAGTCTAAACACCTCAGCGAGGCACAAAGGGCCTTCTGGGGCCTGGCCCCTGCCCACCATACAGCCTGATCCCCACTGCTCGCTCCTGCAGGCCCCTGGTATACCACTGTTCACAACTCGATAAAAACGAGGCATAAGGAAAGAGAAGGACGGACCAGGCAACAAGAAAAATCCACCTGGCATATACGGACAGAAGAAAAGAGGATTTACAAAAATTCAGTGCAGTCTGTTAAAGGTGGGCTCAAGTCGGAGCAGCAAACTAAACCAGCAAATCATCCACTAGTCCGGAGAGCAGTGCCTTCTGCCCATTTCCTCCTTGCAAAGTAAAATCCTACACAGGCATCAATATCTAGCCAGAGTCATCTCCTCCTATGGACTTCTGCCCTCTGAATGCTGAACTATTTACTGCTCAGACTGACACTAACCCAATACGCTTCAGTGAGTGGCTGCGTGGATGAGTAAGACTGAACCAGCCTCTGCTGTAGCCCCAGGTGAGGCACACAGCAGTGTTCAATAAATAACTGCTGTTGAACAAAGCGGAAAACAAAGAACAGAAGCAATTTTCTTAACCCAATGGGCGGCATGTTTTTCCAAGTCTCCAGCACTCCACCTGGTCTCCCAACCCAGCTGGACAGCTAGAATGGCAGGGGCTAAGCTAACCCAAGGAGGTAAACAGGGCCTGCTCTAACAGTTCTGGACACACACACACGACTGTTCTCACTTACATCTGGAACAATAACTGTAAGCTTGGGATTTAAAGCATGATAGACTTTTCCAATGGCCCCCTTGTAACACCAGAAAGGACTGTAGTCTTGAGCGTATTTTGTGTTGGCGTCCCTGGCAGTTGTGAAGATCTTGTACCAGAGCGTGGCGTTGCTGTAGGTGTCAGGAGCACAGTGCGGCGGCTGTCTGCAGGAGAAGACGGGGCAAGACACATGCTCGGTGGCCCTGAGACATTTACTTGTGTCTCAGCCACCGGCGCTGGCACAGCACCAAGAAGATCCACACGTGCAGAATGGAGAAATAAGAAACATACTCTCTTGAGATAAATACCATTATATTTTTAGTTCAGTGATTTTTTTTTTTTTTTTTGCGGTACGCGGGCCTCTCACTGTTGTGGCCTTTCCCGTTGCGGAGCACAGGCTCAGCGGCCATGGCTCACGGGCCCAGCCGCTCCACGGCATGTGGGATCCTCCTGGACCGGGGCACGAACCCGTGTCCCCTGCATCGGCAGGTGGACTCTCAACCACTGTGCCACCAGGGAAGCCCAGTTTCTTTAGAAAAATTAATAAACACGTAAAGAATAAGAAATAGGCATCCGGCACTTAGGAGTCTGGGTGTTAGACTTCTGCCTTCAGAGTTCAACCCATGTCCTCTCGCATATGATGTGGCCAGAGAAGGACTTGCTCCTTTTAAGCCCATTTTCTCAAATTATCTAAACTCTTAGTCACAACTGGAAGTTTTACATACAAAGTTCTCTATCAGATATTACAACCAACAGCAAATAATGCTTAACTTGTCCTACAAACCTCCAAATGTATAAAATACATAAATCCCAGGATAATTATTTTAAAAGGATTCACCCTAAGATTCTTTTAAATAGGCTACATCTCGTGTATTTCATGTAATTATAGATCATTATCTCCTTTCCAGAGAAAAGAGAGGCAAGAAAAGCCTTCAAGGCAAAGCGGTTACACTGACAGCTGCTCTAAAAAAATATGAAGCAGGGCTTCCCTGGTGCAGTGGTTGAGTCCGCCTGCCGATGCAGGCGACACGGGTTCATGCCCCGGTCTGGGAAGATCCCACATGCCGCAGAGCAGCTGGGCCCGTGAGCCATGGCCGCTGAGCCTGCGCGTCCGGAGCCTGTGCTCCGCAACGGGAGAGGCCACAACAGTGAGAGGCCCACGTACCGCAAAAGAAAAAAAAAAAAAAAAAAAAAAAATATATATATATATGAAGCAAAAGTTTCAGAAACAGTAACTATATCACGGAAAATAAGGTTCAATCTATACTATCAATTTAAAAAATAACTCTTCCTGGATAATGGAGACAAACAAAACCTTTATTTTTCAGGAGCCTTAAATGTCATTATGGTCACAGGATCAGTTCTTATTCATCTTTCCTGTGGCTTTCTACCAACAGGAAAGGCCACCTAAAACTTACACACAGCAACCAGATGCTTTCACAACCTTGTTGAAACACTAACCCTCTGATACTTCTATGCAGAAGTTTTACCTTTAGAAAACCAAATTAAACTGAAACAATCTCATAGACAGGTCCCAGTAATGACAATTCTACAAAGTAACACGAGGCAAGCTGTCCTGAGAATTTGCTCAGGCATCCCAGTCACGTTTACGGTAAATGGAGCTTCTCATGGGGTCAGGAAAGGAAAGTACTTACACGGTGACAGGGAACACGCCAGGGTGGGCTGTGAGGGTCATGCAGGCTGTGAACACCACCTGCTCACAGTGGCCGTGAAGGGCACAGTCGTCTGAGCTCCAGGCTGTGGGCAGGGTAAAGGTAATGTTTATCTCCTCGTGGGCTTCTCTGCCTGGAAAGAGAAATTGGTTTTTTGGTAAGTAAAGCGAGAATTCATACATTTATTATTCTCTGGAATCTGAATGAATCCTGATATCAAACCCACCCAGGAATCACCTATCAGCCCACTGAAGTGGGACCCCTGCTTTTGTGGGGTTTCAGGAGTAACAGCAGTTCCGAGCCAGACTGAGGCCTGCTCACCTGGCAGAGCCACAAAATGGCAGACGGAGAGGGGTCACCTTCAGCCAAGGCCTGGAGTTGCCACGCAAGGGCCCAGGCCATGCCTGAGTGGGAAGGCTGGGGCTGGGTAAGTCATCACCATTGTTACAGCTTTCATACAGCACTCTTACCATTTTCAAACTGCTTTTATATGTACTACTTCACTTAAAACGTACCACTATCCTAAGAACATGACCAAAGAAGTGTTACTGTTCCCCTTTTACAAACGAGTAGACTGAGGATCAGAGGGCTGAACAGACTTAAGAAAGGGCATGAGACGGGTGAGTGATGAAGCGTAAATGAATAAGGTAGTCGAATGTCACAGCGGAAGAAAAAGGTCCACTTGCTACGTGGAAAACCCAGACGTCGCCCTTACCTCCTTACATGGGAACAGCTCTCACCTGGTACAGCCAACAGGAGGCTGGCAGGCACTCCCAAGTTCCTTCAAGGACTTTAAAAGGTTCTTGGTAACCAAACCAAAGATGATTCTTCCAAGGCCCAAGCCTCTGGCACAAAGCCTTTCCTGATTATGCCAGCTTCTACTACTTTCCAACCTTCTCGTGAATCACCTACAAGCACCTGAATCACCTACAGTCTGTCATGGGTTTAGTACTAGTCCAAGGGCAGTGCTCAATGTTCCATAAGTGTTTGTTTCTAATATTATTTAACAAGCATTTATATAGCATTTCCTTTGTGCCAGGAACTATTTTAAGTGCTGATGAATATTAACTCACGTTACGCTTGTCTCTTCCATATCCCAAAATTCCAAAGGGAAGAGACCAGGCTTTTTCTAGTTCTTAGCCCAGTGCATTCACAAAATTTTAAGACTAGTAGCAATATCTGTAGTATGTACTGAAAACGATGAGCCAAAATAAAAAATTGGTGTTTTTAACAGACTCACAGATATAGAGAGCAAGACTTGTGGTTGCCAAGGGGTGGGCTGGTGGGGGAGGGATGGATTGGGAATTGGGATTAGCAGAGGCAAACTATTATATACAGGAAGGATAAACAAGGTCCTGCACGGGGAACCATATTCAATATCCTGTAACAAACCATAATGGAAAAGAATATGAAGAATATGTATAACTGAGTCACTGTGCTGTACAGAAATTAACATTGTAAATCAACTATACTTCAATAAAATTAAAGAAAAATAAAAACTCAAAAATTTTTAAATGTGTGTTTTTAAATATTAAGACCAGAAATAGGCCTTATAATTTTTTCAGTCTCCTACTCTTATGGGCTTTTATTGAGAGCCTACTGCATACCAAACACTTTAATAGGTGAAGATGTAGTAGAAATGGTCCCTTCTTGGCTTTGTTTAGTTCAAACTCAACAAAAGGGAAGACATATACAAAAAATAAAAAACCGTCTGATGAGTAAAACCGTACACTCTAATGCTCTGTGTTGTAACAGCTGTTAACCTGAGAAAGCCTGGAGAGAAGTGGCTAACACTCACATACCTGAGAGTCCAATCTGATGCCCGAGAACGGTCGAGTACAGATGGGTGACATTGCGAGAGTAGCCGCCAAAGGGTTTGAGTGGGTCCAGGGTTAGTGTGATTGCAACTGAGATGTTCACTGGGCCTGAATCCTCCAGGGACTGTGGGGACTGCGTGGACATCCTGGCCTGGCCGCTGGTCACTGTGCTTTCCAGAGCTGTGGTGTCGTTTGTGAGATGCTTTAGTGTTTCATTCTCTGATACGCACAAGTCCAAATCATTAAACCGCAGCAGAAAAGTATTCCAATCCTTCAGTAAAACGAGAGAGAGGAAAACAAGCCTGAACCGACAGAAAGTGCCGCCAGTGCAGTGACAGTCACAACCCCGGGTGAGGCGTCACACAACAGGGGAACCATGCCTCAGAGTCAGTCCTTCAAAATACAACAGCACCGCATTCAGCCTCTTGTGCTGGCGTAATAGTGTGGTTTTTCAACCACTCTCACACTGAAAATCTAAAATCTAAACTCTTCATTGGCATGAGCTATTACACTGTGAGATTAAGCCAACTTACTCAGGAAAATATGTAAAGAAAAAAAGGGTATTAAACTTACAGGAAATGATCTAGCCTCAGAATCAAGGTTGAAAAGAAAGCTTGAACCAAAGTAGTAAAATATTAAAAGTATTAATCCAAACTCATTTAGCAGTTACAATTAGTTATTTTTTAAAAATTAAGGCCGCCTTAAAATATTTTCTCATAAGGTCAATTTTCTACACCTTGCTTTCTGTCTTGGGAACGCAAAACTGCAGTAACTACCAACACTCATGTGGTACTTTCCCCCCTCGTCATGGACTTTGGATGCCACTTTAGAACAGGAACAATTTCAAAAGGGAGGAGAAAAGATGTTTTCAGGCTTCTCTTAACATCTGTACTGATGGTTTAAATTATAAGCAGTTTTAAAACTGACACCAACAAAGTACCCACCAGGGTGTGTGTTTTTAGTTTTAGCAGACACCCAAAGATGAATTCAGGCTAAAATAGCAATAACAAATCAACTGAGGCTGTTACATACAACTTCTTTCTCCCAAGCAACATTATCTACAAAAAGGTGCCAAAGGTGAAGACAAACCAAGTTACATTTTTTAAAATAAATTTATTTTTCATTTTATTTTTGGCTGCGCTGGGTCATCATTGCTGCATGCAGGCTTTCTCTAGTTGCGGCGAGTGGGGGCTACTCTTCATTGAAGTGCACAGGCTTCTCATTGCGGTGGCTTCTCTTGTTGCGGAGCATGGGTTCTAGGCATGTGGGCTTCACTAGTTGTGGCTCGTGGGCTCCAGAGTGCAGGCTTCAGTAGTTGTGGCGCATGGGCTTAGTTGCTCCACGGCATGTGGGATCTTCCCGGACCAGGGTTCAAACCCGTGTCCCCTGCGTTGGCAGGCAGATTCTTAACAAGTGCGCCACCAGGGAAGCCCCAAGTTACATTTTTTAAAAAAATTTGTTTTTATTTTTGGCTGCGTTGGGTCTTCGTTGCTGCACACAGGCTTTCTCTAGTTGCGGCGAGAGGGGGCTACTCTTTGTTGTGGTACGCGGGCTTCTCACCGTCGTGGCTTCTCTTGTTGCGGAGCACGGGATCTAGGCATGCAGGCTTCAGTAGTTGTGGCACATGGGCTCAGTAGTTGTGGCTTGCGGGCTCTTGAGCACAGGCTCAGTAGTTGTGGCACATGGGCTTAGTTGCTCCACGGCATGTGGGATCTTCCCGGACCAGGGCTCGAACCCATGTCCCTTGCATTGGCAAGCAGATTCTTAACCACTGTGCCACCAGGGAAGCCCCAAGTTACATTTTGAATAATTCTAACATTGATTAAAAATGCCATTCGGAGTAATCCCTAACCAGTCAGGTCTACCTTTATAGCCTCAGTTTATCAGTATCTGGCATTTAGTAAGAAGGCAACCAGATATTTCAAATTACATTTTCCCTGACACCTACAAACTCAGCAGACCATTAAAGAACATTAGGGCTGAAAATGAACATCCTAGTCTCACCCCTTCCTATTCCAGACATGAGGAAACTGAGGCCCAGAGCAAATCAGGGACTCTCCAATGCCAGCTGAGTTGAAGGCAGACTTAGAATTGTTTTCTGATTCACAGCGCCAAACTTTCCCCATACACCTAGGATCCTCATCTGAAAATAAAATCACTAAATTAATCATAAAGTTCTGCAGCATCTTGCAGCTCTGCTTTCCTGCAGAGTTCGAGTCCATTTTGAACAGCTGGCCAAGGCCAATGTCAGGCCGCATTTTGATTAAGGGCTAATTATCCAGGCTACATCTTAACCACTGATCTTGGCCGCGTGTTCAACATGGACTTGAGCTTTGAGGGAGAGCAATGCCAGGATGCTGAAGAACTCTGGTTGCGACTAGAATGTTCATTTTCAGCCCTAATGTAGGTACAGCCTGTTTCGATAATCTTTAAAGATTCAGGCAGGGTCAGAAAAGGGGGAGAATGAAGCCAGCCAGCAGGTATCTTGGTAAGAAACTCTTTGGAAGGGTTTCACAGGAGAAATAGCTAAAACTTGTTACTTTGTATTAGAGACTTAATGTGGGAAGGTGGTCCCTTCTTGCTAACATCACCTATGATCTAGAATGCCACAGAGCACAAGAGGAAGCATAATCCCCATAACACTGAGCAAAACTCTCCTCTTCATCACAAGGCACACACGATGCAACAATAATGCAATCCCTATCCCCGCCCCCATGCCCACTCTCACCAACAAACACACCCAAGAAGAAAAAGTGTAAGAGAAGACACTCACAGAATCTAAGACGGGAACTAATTTGTCCCAAAAGACACTTATCCATCAGTAAATTCACCATATCATTGATTCAGCATAATTTCTAACGCATAAAATAAATTTATTAATAGGTATATTGTTATTCACCTCTATTAAACAAGATTATCAACTGTATTGTTTTCTGATATGCAGAAACATTTTTTTTTTTTTTTTTTTTTTTTTTTTTTTTTTTTTTTAATGCGTTACGCGGGCCTCTCACTGTTGTGGCCTCTCCCGTTGCGGAGGACAGGCTCCGGACGCGCAGGCTCAGCGGCCATGGCTCACGGGCCCAGCCGCTCCGCGGCATGTGGGATCCTCCCAGACCGGGGCACGAACCCGTGTCCCCTGCATCGGCAGGCGGACTCTCAACCACTGCGCCACCAGGGAAGCCCGCAGAAACATTTTTTAAATTTATTTTATGATATTTTTGATTTTTGGTGGCATTGGGTCTTCGTTGCTGCATGCAGGCTTTCTCCAGTTGTAGTGAGCAGGGGCTACTCTTTGTTGTGGTGTGTGGACTTCTCACTGCGGTGGCGTCTCTTGTTGCGGAGCACAGGCTCCTGAGCGTGCGGGCTTCAGTAGTTGTGGCATGCAGGCTCCACAGTTGTGGCTCGTGAACTCTAGAGCGCAGGCTCAGTAGTTGTGGCACACGGGCTTAGTTGCTCTGTGGCATGTGGGATCTTGCCAGACAAGGGCTCGAACCTGTGTCCCCTGCACTGGCAGGCAGAGTCTTAACCGCTGTGCCACTAGGGAAGTCCCACACACATCTTTTAAAATCTGTATTATGACTGTTCAAAAATTATTATATGCCTAGACTAGCGATTAAAGAGCAACGCCCAAATAATTCACTTAAATTGACCAAAAAATAAAATCTAGAAGGCAAGTTTGTAGATTACTGAAGCTTTCCTTGATAAGAAAAAGGCAAATATGTTTGGAAATAAGATCCTGCTTTCTAATTTCTTTAGAATTTCTTCTTCTCCAATGAAAAAGCTATCAGTACAGCTGACAAAACTCCGTGACAGTATATGGCTTTAAAATAACAAATGTTGGCTTCCCTGGTGGCGCAGTTGTTGAGAGTCCGCCTCCTGATGCAGGGGACACGGGTTCGTGCCCCGGTCCGGGAAGATCCAACATGCCGCGGAGCAGCTGGGCCCGTGAGCCATGGCCACTGAGCCTGCGCGTCCAGAGCCTGTGCTCCGCAACGGGAGAGGCCACAACGGTGAGAGGCCCGCGTACCGCAAAAACAAACAAACAAAAAAAATGTTTACAGTTTTAAAAAATTGTAGTTAGCTAATTTAATATGAATAGCAAAGAAGTTAGCTCTTGATCTTCTTGCCACAAACATTTTATAAATATATTTTCCAAAATACATGTTTCATTGCTGAAACAGTCTAACTAAACCTGGTAGCATTATTTAAATCAATAACTATCTGACTAGGTTACTTCCTAACAAAGTGAGTCACAGCAAGATGCAAGACCAAACATTCTGAATAAGTATTACTCTTTCTCACTGGGATAACAGTCACCACCAAAGAAAGGTATATGGAGAGCCAAAAGGTGTTTTCCCACTCTATAAAGGTCCAGCCAGTCTGAGAGGAGAACTTAGAATTTACTATACCTCTGCCATTTCTGGTGACTTGATCTCCTTGATTTTGAAGAAATAGCCCAAGGTCAGGAAAGCTATTGCCATGGCGCTTACACTGATCATAAAGACCACCAAGGGGGGCCGGCTGCTGATGTACACCTTCAGGTTCTCCAGGGGGTTGATGTTGAACATTATTCTGATCAGCTCCACCTGAAAGGAATGAATCAGAAGATTCACCCACTGACTCGCCAAAAGAAAACCTATGACTCTCACTTCTGTTTCTCTGACGGTTTTGGGGGATGAGGAGGTCACTCGTTATTGAACTTGAGAACTATCTGATCATAAATCCATTCAAAAGACTAGAAGGAAATAAAAGACCACTAAATGCTAACTGTCATTATTTCCAAGTGGTAGGATCTTGAAAGATAGGCATTCTTTCGGTTTGAATTTTCTAATTATTCTTTAATGAACATTTGCTTCTTCCATATTACTTAAGAAAATGTTTGTCAGTGATACGACACAAATACATGCCAACGTGCACAAAAGTAAACTGAGGATACTCATTTCCTACCACTGAAGAGCCGAATCCTATTTATTCAACATTCTGTCCTGTTCACCACCATACTCATGCCCATTCCAGCACGTGGCAGAGAGTAGGCACTCAACAAATACTGAATTTTATCACTCCCCTGCTTAAAGCCCTCCTAAGGCTTCCCACTGGACCTGGCATGAGATTCCTGTGAAGGCCCACAGGGTGTCATGATCCAGAAGCCCCGCCAACCTCTATGTCTACCTCTCCACCAACATTCCCTCCTCATTCACTGGCCGCTGGCCTCACTGGCCGCTGGCCACACTGGCCTTGCTATTTTTCAGGATCAGCTTGTCAATTTCTGCAAAGAAGTCAGCTGTGACTTTGACAGGGATTACACTGAATCCACAAATCAGTCTGGGGAGTACCACCACTTTAACAATATTATCTTCCAGTCCACGAACCTGGGATGCCTTTCCACTTATTTCCGTTCTCTTTATTTTAATATTTTGTATTTATCAAAGCATATGTGTGCACTTCTTTTGTTAAACTTATTCCTAAGTATTTTATTCTTGGAATTTTGAACATGTCCTACCTGCAGGCTTTTTACCTCTGCCTGGAATGCTTTAGCCCCATATTTCCACATGCTTGCTCTTCTCAGAATGCAGGTCTATGCTCAGTAGTCAGCTCCTCAGAGAGGCCTTCCCTGACCACCCTCAGCCCCCGGCCTCCCAGGACCCTGCTTGACTTCCTTCACACTGTCTAGTTACGTTTCTACTTGTTCATAGTCTATCATCCCTCATTTGTGAGCTCCAAGAGAGCAGACATTTTGCCAGTCTTGCTCACTGCTATGGCCCTGGCTCCTGGTCCCCAGAACAGCAGCTGGCATGTAATGAGCTCTTATATACATGATCAGACTACAACACTAAAACTATTTTAAAATTCTGTGCCAGCTTTTAAATTTTAGAGAGAAAAAGATGCATCAACAGCCCCTAAGAACCAACAGCGACCGCGTGCAACAAGCCAGGCTGTGTATCTGTTTGTTTTCACAAGAGTCTCTGACTCAACATTCTGTTTCTGAGATTTATCGCTGTTGATTCCGTCTACTGGGTTTACCTGCTGTATAGGATGCAAGTGTATCACAGTTGAGTTATCACAGGCATAGAAGCCCAGCTGGGTTCTTCCCACTGTTTCACTCACAAAGGCACCACAGCAGGCACAAGAGTGGTTCTAACACAACGAGGTCACCAGTAGGCCCGTTTGCAACTTGACTTTGTATTGTCAGACTCTCCGAGGAAGTCATACCAGTTTACACTTCTCCCAGCAAGGAAAAGGCTCGCTCCATTTCCCAACATTCATGCCAACGCCTGATATTCTAAGGCAATCTTTTGGATCTGGACCAACAAGATCATGTGAAATTGTATCTCACCATTATTTTAAATTACATCTCCCTGAAACAGAATATACTTTTACTTCTTTATCAGCCATTTAGATTCTTCCTAGGTGAACTGCCTGAATCTTTGGCCATTTACCAGTAGGATGTTTGTCTATGTCTTCTTAATGTTTAAAATAATTCTTTGACATTTTAGACACTGAGCCTTTTCCAATTTTTAAAAAATGACATATATAACTACTCCAAGCTTTACAACAAAGGTGAATCATCACAACAAACCAGCTCTACAACAAATGCTAAAGGACTTCTCTAAGTGGGAAACACAAGAGAAGAAAAGGACCTACAAAAACAAACCCAAAACAATTAAGAAAATGGTCATAGGAACATACATATCAATAATAACCTTGAATGTAAATGGATTAAGTGCCCCAACCAAAAGACACAGATTGGCTGAATGGCTACAAAAATAAGACCCATATATATGCTGTCTACAAGACCTACTTCAGACCTAGGGACACACACAGACTGAAGGTGTGAAGGGATGGGAAAAGATATTCCATGCAAATGCACATCAGAAGAAAGCTGGAGTAGCAATACTCATATCTGATAAAATAGACTTTAAAATAAAGGCTGTTACAAGAGATAAGGAGGGACACTACATAATGATCAAAGGATCAATCCAAGGAGAAGATATAACAATTATAAATACATAGGTACCCAACATAGGAGCACCTCAATGCATAAGGCAAATGCTAACAACCAAGAAAGGAGAAATCGACAGTAACACAATAATAGTAGGGGACTTTACCACCCCACTTACACCAATGGACAGATCATCCAAACAGAAAATAAATAAGGAAACACAAGCTTTAAATGACACGATAGACCAGATAGATTTAATTGATATTTATAGAACATTCCACCCAAAAGTGGCAGAATACACTTTCTTCTCAAGTGCACATGGAACATTCTCCAGGACAGATCACCTCTTGGGTCACAAATCAAGCCTCGGAAAATTTAAGAAAATTGAAATCGTATCGAGCATCTTTTCTGACCACAATGCTATGAGACTGGAAATCAATTACAGGAAAAAAAGTGCAAAAAACACAAATAAATGGAGGCTAAACAGTGCACTACTAAATAACCAAGAGATCACTGAAGAAATCAAAGAATAAAAAAATACATAGAAACAAATGACAATGAAAACACTACGACCCAAAACCTATGGGATGCAGCAAAAGCAGTTCTAAGAGGGAAGTTTATAGCAATTCAGTCTCACCTCAAGAAACAAGAAAATTCTCAAATAAACAATATAACCCTACACTTAAAACAACTAGAGAAAGAAGAACAAAGAAAACCCAAAGTCAGTAGAAGGAAAGAAATCATAAAAATCAGAGCAGAAATAACTGAAATAGAAATGAAGAAAACAATAGCAAAGATCAATAAAACTAAAAGCTGGTTCTTTAAGATAAACAAAATTGATAAACCATTAGCCAGACTAAGAAAAAAAGGGAGACGATGCAAATCAATAAAATTACAAATGAAAAAGGAGGAATCACAACTGACACTGCAGAAATACAAAGGATTACAAGGGACTACTACAAACAACTACGTCAATAAAATGGACAACCACAAAAAAATGGACAAATTCTTGGAAAGGTTCAATTTTCCAAGACGGAACCAGGAAGAATTAGAAACTATAAGCAGACCTATCACAAGTAATGAAACTGAAACCAGAATTAAAAATCTTCCAACAAACAAAAAAGTCCAGGACGAGATGGCTTCACAGGCGAATTCTATCAAACATTTAGAAAAGAGCTAACACCAATCCTTCCCAAGCTCTTCCAAAAAACTGCAGAGGGAGAAACACTCCCAAATTCATTCTACAAAGTCACCATCTCCCAGATACCAAAACCAGAAAAAGATATTACAAAAAAAGAAAATTATAGGGACTTCCCTGGTGGCGCAGTGGTTCAGAATCTGCCTGCCAATACAGGGGATACGGGTTCGAGCCCTGGTCTGGGAAGATCTCACATGCCGTGGAGCAACTAAGCCCGTGCACCACAACTACTGAGCCCCCGTGCTGCAACTACTGAAGCCTATGCTCCTAGAGCCTGTGCTCCGCAACAAGAGAAGCCACCACAATGAGAAGCCTGTGCAGTGCAATGAAGAGTAGCCCCCACTCGCCACAACTAGAGAAAGCCCACGTGCAGCAATGAAGACCCAATGCAGCCAAAAATAAATTAATTAAAAAAAAAGAAAATTATAGACCAGTATCACTGATGAACAAAGACGCAAAAATCCTGAACAAAATACTAGCAAACAGAATCCAACAACACATTAAAAGGATCATACACCATGATCAAGTGGGATTTATCCCAGGTATTCAAGGATTCTTCAATATACTCAAATCAATCAATGTGATACACCACATTAACAAATTAAGGAATAAAAAACCATATGATCATCTCAATAGATGCAGAAAAAACTTCTGACAAAATTGAACACCCATTTATTATAAAAACTCTCCAGAAAATGGGCATAGAGGGAACCTACCTCAACATAATAAAGGCCATATATGACAAACCCACAGCAAGCATCATACTCAATGAAAAACTGAAAGCATTTCCACTAAGATCAGGAATAAGACAAGGATGTCCACTCTCGCCACTATTATTCAACATAGTTTTGGAAGTCCTGGCCATGGCAATCAGAGAAGAAAAAGAAATAAGAGGAATCCAAATTGGAAAAGAAGAAGTAAAACTGTCACTGTTTGTGGATGACGTGATACTATGCATAGAAGATCCTAAAGATGCCACCAGGAAACTACTAGAACTAATCAAGAATTCGGTAAGGTTGCAGGATACAAAATTAATGCACAGAAATCTCTGGCATTCCTATACACCAACAACAAAAAATCAGAAAGAGAAATTAAGGAAACAATCCCATTTACCATTACAACAAAAACAATAAAATACCTAGGAATAAACCTGCCTAAGGAGGCAAAAGACTTTATTCAGAAAACTATAAACACTGATGAGAGAAATCAAAGACGACATAAACAGATGGAGAGATATACCATGTTCTTGGACTGGAAGAATCAATACTGTGAAAATGACTATACTACCCAAAGCAATCTACAGATTCAAGGCAATCCCTATCAAACTACCAAGGGGGGCTTCCCTGGTGGCGCAGTGGTTGAGAGTCTGCCTGCCAACGCAGGGGACACGGGTTCGTGCCCCGATCTGGGAAGATCTCATGTGCCGCGGAGCAGCTGGGCCCGTGAGCCACGGCCGCTGAGCCTGCACGTCCGGAGCCTGCAACGGGAGAGGCCACAACAATGAGAGGCCCACGTACCACAAAAAAAACCCAAAAACAAACAAACAAAAAAACCACTACCAAGGGCATTCTTCACAGAATTAGAACAAAGAATTTTACAATTAGTATGGAAACACAAAAGAGCCCAAATAGCCAAAGCAATCTTGAGAAAGAAAAACAGAGTTGGAGGAATCAGCCTCCCCAACTTCAAACTATACCACAAACCTACAGTAATCAAGACAGTATGGTACTGGCACAAAAACAAATATAGATCAATGATACAGGATAGAATGCCCAGAGATAAACCCACACACATACGGTCACCTAATTTACGACAAAGGAGGCAAGAACATACAATGGAGAAAAGACAGCCTCTTCAATAACTCTTACAGGAAAACATAGGAAAAACACTCTTTGACCTAAACCACAGCAAGATCTTTTCTGACCCACCTCCTAGAGTAACGGAAATAAAACCAAAAATAAACAAATGGGACTTAAAAGCTTTTGCACAGCAAAGGAAACCATAAACAAGACAAAATGACAACCCTCAGAATGGGATAAAATATTTGCAAATGAAACGACAAAGGATTCATCTCCAAAATATACAAACAGCTCATGGAGCTCAATATCAAAAAAACAAACAATCCAGTTAAAAAATGGGCTGAAGACCTTAATGTCTAAATTTCACCAAGGAAGACATACAGATAACCAAGAGGCACATGAAAAGATACTCAACATCACTAATTATTAGAGAAATGCAAATCAAAACTACAATGAGGTATCACCTCACACCAGTCAGAATGGCCATCATCAAAAAATCTAGAAACAATAAATGCTGGAGAGGGTGTGGTGAAAAGGGAACCCTCTTGCACTGTTGGTGGGAATGTAAATTGATACAGCCACTATGGAGAACAGTATGGAGGTTCCTTAAAAAACTAAAAACAGAACTACCATATGACCCAGCAATCCCACTACTGGGCATATACCCTGAGAAAACCATAATTCAAAAAGAGTCATGAACCACAATGTTCCACTGCAGCACTATTTACAATAGCCAGGACGTGGAACCAACCTAAATGTCTATCAACAGATGAATGAAAGAAGATGTGGCACATATATACAATGGAATACTATTCAGCCATAAAGAGAAATGAGTTATTTGTAGTGAGGTGGATGGACCTGGAGTCTGTCATACAGGGTGAAGTGAGTCAGAAAAACATACCATATGCTAACACATATATATGGAATCTTAAAAAAAAAAAAAAGGCACTGATGAACCCAGTTGCAGGGCAGGAATAAAGACGTAGACTTAGAGAATGGGCTTGAGGACATGGGGTGGGAGGGGGAAGCTGGGGTGAAGTGAGAGTAGCATCGACATATATACACTACCAAATGTAAAACAGTTAGCTAGCCGGAAGCAGCGGCATAGCACAGCGAGATCAGCTCGGTGCTTTGCGATGACCTAGAGGGGTGGGATAGGGAGGATGGGAGGGAGGCTCAAGAGGGAGGGGATATGGGGACATGTGTATGCATATGGCTGATTCACCGTGGTGTACAACAGAAACTAACACAGTATTGTGAAGCAATTATAGTCCAATAAAGATTAAAAAAAAAAACCCACTGTAGTATAGCAGAAACTAATGCAACATTGTAAATCAACTGTACTCTAATAAAAATTTAAAAAATGAAATATTGCAAGCAACAACAGTGTTTCTTTCCAACACATTTCATTGTCTTTTCTTTTTCTTACTACTTTGACTAGAACCTTCAGTGAACTGATGACTAGAAGTGGCAACAATAGGAATCCTTGCCTCATTCCTGGCTTTAAAGCAAATGCTTCTAATGCTTCACTATTAAATATGGCATATGTTAAAGGTTTCTGAAATTCCTCACCAGGTTAAAGTACCCTCTACTTCAAGTTTGCAAAGATAATTTTATTATAAATGTTACACTTTAATGAATGCTTTATCTGCAACCTCTGAACAATCAATTTTTCTCGTTTGTTAAAAGGAACTATGTTAATTTATTTTTTTCACGATGACTCACATTTGCATTCTTTGGATAAATTAATCATGATCTTTTAAAACTACATTGCCGACTTATGTTTGCTAAATTTTATTCTGAATTTCCACACCTATTCACAAGTGAGATAAAAAAAATTATAAGCCATTATCTTTCTCTCTTTGACTGTATATACTCCTTGACTAGTATGACTAAGTCATTCTAGTACCATAAGATTAACTGACTGTGTTCACTCATCTTTTTTCTAGAACAATGTGTGTAAGATATTTGCTTCTATTTCTGGGAAGCTTGATAGACCTTGACCAAAAAACCATCTGGACTCCAAGTTTTTCTCTAGTTTTGTATTTTGGTGGGCTGTCTTAACTATTTATTCATGTTTTAAAAATAATTCTATGTTTTCTATTTCTAGTAAGTCAATTTTGATAAGATGTATTATTCTAGGAAATTGCCCAATTTATATATTTTTTCAAGATTTCTGGCACAGTATTATCTTGTTATTTGTTCAATTTTTACTTGTATTCATGTTCTTTTTCATTACAGATGTTTTTGTGTTTGTTTTCTCCTCTCTCCTTGTAATCAGTTTTACCAGAGCTGTATTGTATTTGTGTTTTCAAAGAGCCAGTATTTGGTTTTACAGAGTATATCCAGATAATTTCTTTTGTTTCTTTTTCAGTAATTTCTACATTTAAAAAAATTATTTTTCTCCATCTGCCTTCTTTGGGTTAACTCAGTTTGGTTTTTCTAACCTCTTCAGTTGGAATCTTATCTCGGATTTTTTTGTTCTTTTTTAATAGAAGCATTTCAAAATACAAACTTCCCTCAACATACTCCTTCTTTAGCTGCATTACTTTCCCTCATCAATCTAATCAATCTAATCCATCTAGCAAATCTTGATTTTCTTTCCAAAATGCATCTCACATCTACCCACTTTGCCCTATCTTCTTGTAAAGATGACAGAGACTGATCACTGTATCAGTCCTCTACATGTCTCTACAGCCCTACGACCTCTATATCCAAGTGCCCACTGAACATCCTTATATATTCTACAACATGTCCAAAACTGAACTAATCTGCATTCCTGCCTAATCTGACTCTTCCTCCTGTATTCCCCATCTCAATCTAGAACTTTGGAAAACATCCTAGACTACTTCTGCCCCATATCCAAGTAACTACTAAGTGCTAAAGATTCTACTTTTTAAAATAAATTTATTTATTTATATTTTTTATTTTTGTCTGCGTTGGGTCTTCGTTGCTGTGCGTGGGCTTTCTCTAGTTGCAGCGAGCAGGGGCTACTCTTTGTTGTGGTGCGTGGGCTTCTCATTGCCGTGGCTTCTCTTGTTGTGGAGCACGGGATCTAGGTGCATGGACTTCAGCAGATGTGGCTCACAGGCTTTAGAGCACAGGCTCAGTAGTTGTGGCACACGGGTTTAGTTGCTCTATGGCATATGGGATCTTCCCAGACCAGGGCTCGAACCCGTGTCCCCTGCATTGGCAGGCGGATTCTTAACCACTGCACCACCAGGGTAGTCCAAGATTCTATTTCTTTAACATCGCTTACTTCTGACTCTTCCCTTCCACACTCCTCTGCTACTCCCCTTAGTTCAGGCCCTCATCTTCTTGTGCAACTGTTGCTAAGAGCCTCAACTGCATCTTCCTGCTATCAAATAATCCATCTTCACACACTGTCAAGAGTGATTTTTCCAAATGCAAATCTAATCACGTTACTGCTTAATTAGCTCAGAGCTCCAAATGACCTAGGGATAAAGTCCAAGCTCCTTGCAATGGCAGTCCACCACAAACTAGGTCTTGTCTACTTCTCAATGGTTTGACTAACTGCTTGCAATTCCCAGAACATATTAGACAATATTACGGCTTCAGGCCTTTGAGTCCACTGGTCCTCCTGACCATCACGAACCACATCTTACTACTTCAACTCCCCTCTTTCAAGGCTCAGCTGAAGGGTTACCTACTCTATGAAACTTTTCCCTCCCCCACCAGCCCCTCAGGGAGAAGTGACCACTTTCACTTTTATGCCCCCACTATACTCCAAACATTTCTCACACAGAATGAAACACCTTACTGCAGCTGCCTGTGCATACATCTATCTTCCCAACCAAGCTGTAAGCCTCTCAAGGGCAGGTATATCTTATCGTCTCTATATTATCAATATCTAGACACAAAATAGGTGATTTAAAAATGCAAGTTCATTAAATGAATGAATCAATGAATCCAGACTTAAACTAAAAAATAATCTAGAAAGTGATTTCAGCAAGGATTGCAGGATACAAGGCTAATATACAAAAGCCAACTGCTTTCCTATATACTAGCAAGGAACAAGTTGAATTTGAAACTAAAAACACAATATCATTTGTATTAGCACTTCCCCCATAAACTACTTAAGTATAAATCTAACAAATGTGTACAAGATCTATATGAGGAAAACTACAAAACTCTCATGAACAAAATCAAAGAACTAAATAAATGGAGAAATACTTCATGTTCATGGATACAACAACCCAACATGTCAAGATGTTAGTTCCTCCCAACTTGCCCTACAAGTTCAACACAATCCCAATCAAAATCCCAGCACGTTATTTTGTGGATATCCACAAACTTCTTCTTAAGTTTATACGGAGAGATAAAAGAACCAGAATAGTCAATACTGAAGGAGAAGAACGAAGTGGGAGGAATGACTGTATTTGACATCAAAACTTACTATAAAGCTACAATAATCAAGACAGTGTGGTTTTGATTGGTAAAAGAACAGACATATACATCAAAGAAACAGAATAGAGAGCCCAGAAATAAACCAACATAAATATAGCCAGGTGATCTTCGACAAAGAAGCAAAAGACAAGTCTTTCAACAAATGGTGCTGGAACAACTGGACATCCACATGCAAAAAAATAAATCTAGACACAGACCTTACACTCTCAACAAAAAAGAACTCAAAATGGATCAGAATGAGAAAATAAGCACAGACTGGGAGCAAATATTTGCAAAAGACATCTGATAAAGGACTGTTCTCCAAAACATACAAAGAACTATTAAAACTCAACAATAAGAAAATAAATAACGCATTTTAAAAATTAGCCAAAGAGCTTTAACAGACACTTAAACAAAGAAGATTTTCAGATGGCAAATAAGCATATGAAAAGATGCTCCCAAATCACATGTCACCGGGAAATGCAAATTAAAACAAGATACCATGACACACTTATTAGAAAGGCCAAAACCCAGCACACTGACAATACCAAATACTGGCAAGGATGTTGAGCAACAGGAACTCTCTATTCATTAAACAGGATTCAAATAACAAATGCTGGCAAGGATGGGAACTTCCCTGGTAGTCCAGTGGTTAAGAATCCGCCTTCCAATGTAGGGGATGCGGGTCTGATCCCTAGACGGGGAAGATCCCACATGTCGCGGGGCAACCAAGCCCGCGCGCTCTAGAGCCGGCACGCCACGACCAGAGAGCCTGCATGCCACAACTACTGAGCTCACGCGCTCTGGAGCCTGTGCACCACAACTAGAGAGAAGCCCATGCACCACAGCAAAGAGCCAACACACCACAGTGAAAGATCCCACGAGCCACAACTAAGACCCGATGTAGCCAAATAAATAAATAAGAATAAAAAAATGCTGACAAGGATGTGGAGAAAACTGAATCCTAGTACACTGTTGGTGGGAATGTGTAAATTGGTGTAGTCACTATGGAAAACAGTATGGAAGTTCCTCAAAAAACAAAATAGAACTACCAATATGATCTAGCAATTCCACTTCTGGTATATATCTGAAGAAAATGAAAACAATAATTCAAAAAAATACATGCAACCCAATGTTCATATTAGCACTGTTTACAACAGCCAGGACATGGAAGCAACATGTGTCCTAAATTTCTATCAACAGATGAACGAATAAAGAAGATATTCCACATATACAATGGAATACTACTCAGCCATAAAAAAGAATGAATCTTGCCACTTGCAACAACATGGATGGACCTGGAAGGTATTATGCTTAGTGAAACAGACAGAGAAAGACAAATACTGTATGTTATCACTTATATGTGGAACCTGAAAAATGAAGCAAACAAATATAACAAAACAGAAACAGACTCACAGATATAGTGAACAAACTAGTGGTTACCAGTGGGGAGAGGGAAGGGGGGGCGGGGCAAGATAGCAGTAGGGGGTTAAGAGGTACAAACCACTATGTATAAACAAGCTACAAAGATGTAACATACAGCACAGGGGATACAGCCAATATTTTATAAGAACTTTAAATGGAGTATAATCTATAAAGTACTGAATCACTATGTTGTACACCTGAAACTAATATTGTATATCAACTATACTTCAATTAAAAAATAAAATAAAAAAGATTAATAGGCTTCAGAAACAAAAACATCAACAGTAAATTACAGTTCCATTAAGAAAGACAACAAAATCTGAATCATATATAAAATAAATAGGAACTATTCACCAAGTGGAACTACAATTATGAAACATTTAGAAAAGCAAAAAAATCTGAATTAAATTCCCTTCTAGATAAAACTAATGGTCGTTAAAACCATGTCACACTAGAATTTAAACATATATATATACATACATGTATCTCAACATAAATACCCACAAATTAGCAAGCAATGTCAACATAAGCCAATTTAATTAGATAAGGTTCTAGAGGTGGCCAATTGTATTCAACTTAAAAAGTAAAAGCATTTTTGTTTTTTTAGTAAAACTATTAAAAGTCCAAATATTTCATAAACTTAAAATTCCTTTCCACCACTTACAAGTGTTTTCAAATATGAAATTAACAAGGACTAAACAAATGTATTTCCCCTGCAAAGAATTACAAGAAAATTTCTGTAATCTTCTCAACAGTAAATGTCACTTTTAATTAAAAAATAAGTCAAGCTCTATGGGGAGAAGAAAAGTGGATGGAGAGAAATCACACTACCCGACCTCCATCCCCTATATTCCTTCATCCCAACTCCAATTGGAGACTTTCACCAGGATAAAAATAAGAAACGACCAGGGCTGTGAAGCTGCCTCTCTGGAAAGTCTAGGGATTTAAGGTACACAGAACACGGCCAAAAGCCAATTTCACAAGTGTGTGAGAGCACACGACTGAAGTCCATCGACTCAGTACCTAGAGCTCTGAGACTAGTTCAATGACAACATTAAACATCAGGTTGCAATTCAAGTAAGCAAAAGGCAGTACTAAGATTATCCTAGAGTTAATTCAAGCAACCCACAAGTTAGGAGATCCTAAAAAGGGGAGGGGAGGCTATTACAAACTTTCTAGAGACTAACCTGGCCATACATACCAAGAGCACTAACACTTAGCGCACTCTTACTTCTGTGATTCTGCCTCTAAAAAGTTCACCTGAGAAGACACCCATTGCTGAAAACAAAGACTTAACTACTAAGATAGTTATCTCAGGAGTGTATAAAATAGTAAAAACTGGAAAACTAGATATCCAACAATAGTAGGGAAATGGTTCAAGTATAATGTATCACCAGTAGGAAAACTATGTAGCTGTTAAAAAACACAGGACCTAAAATATACAAAATGAGGCTATTTCAGGTTTTTAATGTATGAGAGCTACACAAGCACTCACATGGGAAAAAAATACATAACGTACCCTGAAATGTAAACAGGGATGGTTATCTCTAGCTGGTGAGATTACATATGTCTTTTCTTTTTTTAACGTTTCCATCATGAATATGTATTTCCTCTGCAGTAATTTCTAACAATAAAATTTATAAATAATCTTCCATTGATCCTGCTGGCCTTGTGGCCCAAATAAAACTTCATTAAATCTTAATTCCATTCATTTTCTTCATTAATAAAGACAATATACAGGGGGAAAAAAAAAGAGTGATTTCTTAAACCCACCTAGAAACAAAACAAAACAAAACAGGACAGTCCTTTAATACGTCCTGGTGCTAAAGAAAGGCAAAGCTTAACTTGCAGTGATTTGTACTTGGATCTGTGAGAAACCAAAAATAAAATGAGAAAGAACACTGACTAGACTCCTCCAGATAATCCAGCGCTGCACGCTCCCAGGGCAGAAGGTGCACACAGCTTCTCCAGACAAGCGTAGATGGCCCCATTAGGGCAGAGGTTGCGAGGGCATGGGGTGTGGGGGTAACCACGAGCCAAAAGGGTGCCCAGGACGGGGAGGGGGCCTGCAAGGCAGCGGAGAAGAGTTTCAAGAAGGAAGAGGTATCAGCCAAATATTGCTGGGAAGTGACCAAGTGTGAGGAGTACAAAGAAAGGGTCTCTAGGCCCCTCTGTGCTATAAAAAGTACTCAGGCGAGCCTGTGCTTGCCTAATCACAGTTCTCCACCTGGCAAGATCACCGGTGGCCTCCGAAACCTCACTCTGGCAGGGGGCGGAAGTCAGACAGTAAGGAGATGATAACAGGGAAGGGGAAACAGAGGCAACAGCAGAACATCACTGGTTCAAATGGGAGGCAGGAGGAGGGACAGTGGGGTCACGAGAAGTGAGGAAACAAACATATCTGTATGCAGAGAAGCAGCCAGTAAAAGAGGAAGGCCTCCCAAGGGACCAGTGAAGACAGAAATGTGTAATTTTGCAACTTGATTATAATATTTTATTAGAAAGGAAGTAAATTAACATTCATTATGCCAGATACATGAGTCCTTCGTGTGTCTCTCTCCCTCTCTCCAGAGCCCACAAACTTTAAAGTGTACCACATGGTGACCTAAGTTTAAAACTAGAATCTCTGGACAGGACGGGGATTCCACATTCCCAGATGATATTTCCTAAATAGTTCCTAACTTATTTTAAGATACACTAAACCACTACTTGTGACCTAGATGAAAAGGTTCACTTCACATGAACAACAAAACCACCATTCATCTTATTAAACTGGATTTTCCACCTTAGGCTAAATGAGAAATTCCTTAAAGCTCTCCTATAAAGTCATGCCCTTTTCAAAGTTCTGAAGAGACTAGGAGTCAGAGAAGTGGTAGAAGAACACCACAGGGGGACCGAGAGGGGAGGATGAGAGAGGCGAGCTTGCTCTAATACCCACTGCAGGAAATACACTGGTCTTGTGCTAAGAGAGAATAGCAGGAACTCACCTTGATGTGGGAGAGGCCCATTTGGAATGTAAAAATTAAAGTAGCATTGCTCAAATGTCCTGTGATGTTTGAGATATTCAAAGGGCTTTAAGGCTGGGGACTGTAAACCCTGAGCCTAGTAAAGAACATTAATGGATGCGATGCCGGATTATCCAAGACGCAGCAGAGATGAGGACACGGGCTGCTATCAGAGAGACCCTGGGCGATCTCAACACCCAACTATCCAGCACTGAGGAGAAACCACCCTCCCTCCCCCACCACACAGCGAATGCAGATGGAAAAGACCCTCAAAGGGGCAAACGCGGAGCAACAAAGTCGAAAGAGAACTTCACGTCTCCACTAAGGTCTCAATGCTAAAGCCAAAGTATGGGTCACACCGAGGGCCACACCACCTTCTGGCTTCCGGGACCTCACTCTCCTGGCCACCCTTTCACTTGTCTGGCCACATTTCCTTCTCACTATTCTTCAAAAGTTGGGGCTCCCCGTGGGCTCCGGCTGGGCCTCTGCTCAAGGTGGACACACTCATTCTCGGCTTCCTATCAATTTCACCTACCCCCTCACTCCAGATGGAAACATCTACCTACCCAACACTCCACGCAGATGACCCACAGGCACCTGAACCATCAAGGCCAAAACTGATCCAATATCCCCAAATCAGCTCCTCCTTATAAAGAAAAACAGAGCTTTCTACCCAGGGACCCCTGGCACCCATTCTGGACTCTCTCTCCTACAACTGAACAGTTACCCATCACCAGCCCTGTCGCGCCCATCGCTGCAGTGTCTCTCAACAGCAGCTTTTGCTCCAGCCCACGGCCTCCTTCAGCCAAACTGAACCCCAGATGTGTCCTGCTCCCATGCCCTCTCATCTCCGTGACACTGTTTCTGCACCCTCCTACCTCAGGCAGGGCCTGGCACCGGGAAGGTGCTTACCAGTAATGTCTTACGTTACCGCCCACTTTTGTGAACGAGGCACGCTGTTCTAAGAGTTCTGCACATGTTTCATATGGTCCTCACAACATCTGCATTTTAGAGAGGAGCAAATTCAGGCATAAGGAAGTCACCTAAGCTGCCCAAGGTCCTAAGCGAACCTGGATTCAAATCCAGTTGGCCTCCAGAGCCTGTGCATTAACCACTAAGTGCTCTACTGCCTCCCAGCAAACGTTATTAGTCGTAACTCGTAAAGAGTCGACCCCATCAAATGAGATAAACACTGAAAAGTATCCATACAATTTTGTAATTAAAATATCAATAGTGATGTAAGCAGAAACCTCTCTCATTAGGGGCTAAGAGTATCATTTTTAATAGCCACCATTTAAAATGTGCTGTGGGCCAGGCCCCATGCCAAGTGCTTTACATGCGTCGTATGTTCTAATCCTCACACTAAGTAGATGTTACTATCCTCGTTTTACCGAAGAGGAAACTGAGTCAAAAGAGGTTAAGTAATTTATACAAGGTTATACTACAAAAAAGTGGCAGTAAGTATTTAAGACTCTGACTTAATTCATCTGACCCCAAGCTGTGCCATCAATCACAATACCAGGATTGGTAAGGTTTCAAGTCCAATGCCAGATAGAAAAACAATATTCACATGCCATGGATAGTGTATTTTAGTCACCGACTTCAACAGAAGCACAACTAAAATGGATTTTTCTGAGGTTACCTTATTTCCCATCTCTTCAGTAAGGCAACTCCCACCTCAGCACCCTCATCAGGGTATAAAGCAAAGACAAGTGGAATCTCCTGCCAATAGTTTCTTGTCTGTTAATCTAATACAACTCACAGTGCAGAGAGACTTTCAAAAACTTGTTTCACTCAACAAGTTTAAGTGATCAAAAGAGAAATTATAACAGAAAGCATAAAGTTTTAGTTGCTAAACGTGCATTTTAGGCAACATCGGTACTCAAAGACAAAAGGAAAAGGAACAACATGGGCAGATAATAATTTCATGGACTTATTTCCATGGAATTTGGACTTATTTCCAAAATTCAGACTTTGGCTGTATTTCTACTCACTTACAACTAATTAATACATCGCTCCATTTTCAAAATCATGATATAAAATCGCGGGAACTTCCAACATGCTCCCTCTCTCCTTTTAACAAATAAGTTCATCTTAGTCCCGAAATTGAAAGTAATTTATCTCTTTTTTGTTAGTTTTTTTAAATTGCTGACCTACTTAAAAACCAAATTAAAAGTATCCCCATATTAAGATGTAATGATCTGGGGTTTAATTAACAGATACTTAAGAAAACAAATCAGGAGTGATGACAAGATTAAGCGAACACTAAAAGCTCAATATGAAACTATAACATCCAAACTCAGTGTAAAGACTGGGAGATGTTCTGAAAACACCATTTTTAAACAAACAGCACAGAAGTCCAAATGACAGCCCTTTGCAAACTATCATCACCAAACATTGTTCTATAGTCCCCAGGACCACACTTAGGTATATAATTATATACAGAACGAGCTGTAGACCACTGGTCAAATTTATTT
The DNA here is from genome assembly GCF_008692025.1 of Phocoena sinus. Classification (NCBI taxonomy): domain Eukaryota; kingdom Metazoa; phylum Chordata; class Mammalia; order Artiodactyla; family Phocoenidae; genus Phocoena; species Phocoena sinus. The sequence continues at coordinate 73,680,577 of NC_045777.1, read as the reverse complement.
TCTGTATGGAAAAGATAATTTAAGGACTTCTATGTTTATCAGAAGAAATCCTACACAGAAATTCCATTTGCTAAAAACCCCATCTTTCCTCCATTTCTTTTTTCATTTTAATTGGAATGTCGTGGTGAAAAAAAATTTTAATTCTAAAGCCCTCTTACATGGCAATATTATTTGACAAAAACATCCCATAGATCTGCCATGCCTATTAGGACCACCCTTTCTCAGACACTTGTCTATAACGAGGAGGAGATAGAGCAGTGGGTAGAGAGGGAAGAAGAGTCAAAAAGAAGCATGGAAAAGTTAACACGGTCCTGAGCACGTTTAGAGAAAAGCTAAGAGTTGAGGCTAGTGAGGTCCTAGGACTAATCATAATGTTCCAGGGCGATTACATGGCGTCCGGTTTTAACAGCTTCAAAGGTTCTTCAACAACTGAGTAATAGAAACAAACAGCACCTCAGTGAAGTGAACTCGATGTCATTAAAAACCCTCAGGAGACGGCTAAGAGCCTGCCATTTAACACTTGGCTGCAGCCAGAGTAGCAGAGATGGTACTAGAGCTGCGCTCCTGCACACTAAACACAGGCACTGAAACAACTTGCACACAGCAAATTTAATTTCCTGATTCTTAACACCAGACAGGAATTACAATCAGCCTCTTTTTCATTGTCTTTAAAGTAAGTTAAGCACTGCTTTGTGTCATCGGCTGTTTAACAGAACAAGACAAACTCACCAAATGAAAACAATTCTCTAGAACCCAGAAATCCACCAGAAGCCAGATTAGGTAGCACGTGTTTTCTGTCTTAGAAGAGCACTTAACCCTTAACCAGCTGCCTCTGTCAATACTTCCAGGCATCTACTGCCCAGTTCCTAGGTGCCCTTCCACCAACTGGCCCGAGCTTTTTCACTTCCCAGCTAATTCTGAATGACCCAAATCCTCCCAATCCTTCAAGGTCCACCTCAAAAGTTACTTCCTTTATGAAGCCTTTTCTGATCCTAATCAGAAGAAACTCCTTAATAGCTGGTACCTCCATATGACACTTAAGTCCTGCCACATCTTACAGCCTATTGCCTTCTCTAATTAAGTTCCTTGCGGGCAGAAACTGTATTTGCACTTAGGTGTGTCTCGCTTCCCTGCAGTAGCTGTAGCTACGGCCCCAACAAAGCAGGTGTGCTCAATCAGCATCTGCGACCTTAGTACCCAGAGGCCAGTGGCAGCCCTGATTCCAGTCCATCTCAGGTCACAGAAATTCTTCCCGGACCTTTACTAGTAAGTCAACCCACTGCCTCCTTACTCCCAGAGAGTAAATAGGCTTGGAGTCATGAAGTATGACTGCACAACAGGTCCATTTCCTTTGAGAATCCTGAAACAAAATGAGGGAGCAGGAAGGTGCGCACACCAGCAAGCACTGATGGAGCATTCATCTACACATGGGATACAAATGCTCAGACTCCAAGCTGACCAAAACGAGGGCTATAGGGACAAACCAACAGTCATCACCAACCCTGGAGTTCTGCCTCCCGCCACCTCCCAGAGCGGGCTCACCTGGCACAGGAAAGTAGCAATTCAGGAGCTTTCCTGCTTTCAAGCAGACCGCAAAGAAGCTCATCATTCAACACTCAGCCAAGGCTGTCATCTGCTAGTTGAGAATTAAACTACAGACGTCGGATTTTTCAACAAAGGCCCCCTCACCAGCTGTCCACCGCTTACGGTGTTTGCACAATTCAAAACAGCACAACAGGCGTAGATTTATGCCGGGTGGTGCCTATCAAGGGAAGTACAACTACGTGCCGCTAGATTATCTTGACGCCACACAATTTAGTTTATTAAAATATGAGTGAAGATGATAATCCACCCCACCTCTGGAAACTTAGCAAGCTTGACACAAAAAATACCACTATTTCAAGTGTCGGCACATACGCAAGTCTCTCCCTCCCATCTTCTTTCTGAGATATGTATCCTTTGCAAACGGAGGAGTAACGCAAACACAACCCAAACTCAAAAACGGCAAACTACCAACACGTTCCCAGTGCCAAACCCAAATTATCCAGGGCTCTGCTCCAGACGTGAGAAGCCCCACCATCTTGAGGGCGGCCAGGGAACTCCGGCTCCGGGAACGCGAGTGGACAAACACCAGTGGCGGGCGACCACGCCGAGGCCACAGAGCAGGCCAGACCCGGGCCAACCCCCACAGGCGGCTGGGGCAGGGGCTGGAGCCCGAGACGTGAGGAAGAAACCCGGCCAGGTCGTCCCCTCCCGGCCACGGGTCAGCCGCGGCCGAGCCCCAACCCCGGGCCGCCCGCCCCGGCTCACCCCGCCCCGGTGGGCAGCGGCGCGCCCCGGGCCCGGCCGGGCCAGCTGCTCGCCGGACGCCCGCGGCCGCTCGGAGCTCACTCGCGGCGGCGCGCGGCGGGCCCGGGGCCGCTCGGTACCATCCTCCCCGCCGCGCCGGGGGCAGCGTCCGGCTCCGCTGGGCCGACGCGAAGACCAGAAGCCAGTCGGGCTCGCGCCGCCGCGACACGGGTTGGTGTCCGGGTCCGGCAGTCGTAGTTTCCGGGTAGAAAAAAACACCACCGCCAACGCCACCTTAACCCCCGACACCTGGCGTCCGACGGCGGCGCGGCCGGGACAAGACTCCTCAGTCGCGGGTGGCGGAGACCACGCCTCCTGGCTGGGTCACGTGAGGGGGCTTGCGCGTGAGTACGTGGGCTGCGTGCGTGCGGGCGTTGAGAGCGGGACGTCGTTTTGTGTGTCTTTGTGAGTAGGGTGTCGTGAGAGTGTGCGTGCGTTGTGCACGTTTGTGGATCTGTGTGTGTCAGTGTGCATCATGTACAAGGCCGTGGTTGGTGCACATACCTGGATCTCTGAATCTGTGCGCGAGTTTAGTGTCTGGTGTGAGTGCAAGATGTGTGCGTGTGTGTCTGTGTGTTTCTCTGCTCCTGTATTAATCACTGCTGATGAAAGTATCGCTTGGTACAATCAAAATTATGAAATAATTTTGTAAAATGATTTAAAATAATTTTGTAAAATAAATTTGGCATTGTCCGGTAAGCTTGAAGATACACATCATCTCTGGAGAATATGTGTGACCCTGGAGAAACACTTGCGTATATGTACAAGTAAACCAAATAGTGTTTATAGCGTCACTATTTGTACACACGAAGAACTGAGGGAAAAAAAAAACCGCCCATACAGTCAAATGTAAACCTAGACTTAGGTATATTCATAAATAATCAAATACAAAAGAGCTGTGAAAATAATTGAGAACAGCTGACACAACAAGGGGGCTCAACCTCAGGGAGCAAATCACAAACTGATTCATTGCAGCATAATTCCATTATATAAAATTCCAAAACATGCTAATCTCATGGACATATTGTTTAGAGATGCATACATAATTGGTAGAACTCTGACAAGCACCATGAGAAAAGATGCACAAACTTCACGTTAAGTGTTAAAATGATGGAATTGGGGAGGGGCACACAGGGCACTTCAAAGGTAATGGAAATGTTCCCTATCTTAAAAAGGCTCATGGGTACACAGCTATTTAATGAATTTAAGTTACTGTTTATATTTTATGTGTAACTTAAAATTTTAATTTTGTATCTACTAGATAGCTAAGAAAAACAAAAAACGGGGAGGAGGGATAAATTGGGAGATTGGGATCGACATATACACACTACTATATATAAAACAGGGGCTTCCCTGGTGGCGCAGTGGTTGAGAGTCCGCCTGCCGATGCAGGTGACACGGGTTCGTGCCCTGGTCCGGGAGGATCCCACATGCCGCGGAGCGGCTAAGCCCATGAGCCATGGCCGCTGAGCCTGCGCGTCCAGAGCCTGTGCTCCACAATGGGAGAGGCCACAGCAGTGGGAGGCCTGCGTACCGAAAAAAAAAAAAAAAAAAAAAAAATATATATATATATATATATATATATTAGGCTTTACGGGCCGTGGGGTCTTTCATGCCATGCAGCATGAAAGCAACAGAATGAATGGGAGTGGCTGTGTTCTAATAAAACTTTATTTACAAAAGCAGGTGGTGGGCCAGATTTGGCTGCCGGCCATATTTTCTGACCGCTGCTTTAGGCTGTGAGAAACTCAAGGCTCCATCCCATGGTCGACTGGAAATTTATGGTTGAAAGTGACAAATTCTCTTAAAACATGAATCAAATATTACAGCTTGAAATGCTGTAATCCTAATTGCCTAATAACTAAGAAACTCTCAGCCATGTCCCACTTAAAAAATTCTCTCATCTTCAACTTTCTCTAATAAAAACTCTTCAAAATCTCATTATCTTCCTGAAGCCCAAGGTCTAAAGCACCAATGCCTACCATCCTCTCCCTTCTCAGTTCTCTGGGGAGAGTTGGTATAAAACGGTGCTTTGAAGTGGGAACTCTGTGCGGGTGTAAAACGGGGTGGCTGCTATGAAAAACAGTATGGTGGTTCCAAAGAATTAAAAAGAGACCCACCATGTAATCCAGCACTTCTGGGTATACATATTAAAAAAACAGAATCAGGATATTGAAGAGATATCTGCACTGCCGTGTTCACTGCAGCACTATTCACAATCGCTGAGACGTGGAAACAACCTAAATGTCCACCGACAAATGAATGAACAAAGAAAATGTGTATACAAACGATGGAATGCTACTCAGCCTTAAAAAAATAAGGAAATTCTGTGCAAGCTATTATATATAAAACAGATAAACTACAAGGTCCTACTATATAGCCCGAGGAACTATATTCAATATCCTGTGATAAACCACAATGGAAAAGAATATGAAAAAGAATGTATATATATATGTATGACTGAATCGCTTTGCTGTACAGTAGAAATTAACACAACACTGTAAATCAACTATACTTCAATAAAATAAATTTAAAAAAATTTTTTTAAAAAAGGGAAGTTCTGCAATATGGGACATGGATGGACCTTAAGGACATTATGCTAAATGAAATAAGCCAGACACAAAAAGACATGTACTGCCTGATTCTACCTCCAGGTGGTACCTAAAAGAGCCAAATTCATAAAATCGAAGATGGGAAACGGAGGTTACCAGGGGCTGGGGAAATGGGAGATAGGGAGTTATTCATCAATAGGCGTAAAGTTTCAGTTAAGCAAGATGAAGAATAATTTCCAGAGATCTGCTGTGCAACACCACCTAGAGTCAACAATCACATACAAAATTTAACAAAAAATTGTTCGGAAGATAAATCTCACGTTGAAAGGATAGATATCACGTTAAGTGTTGTTACCACAATAAAAAAAAAAAAAAAAAACTAAACTAAAAAGAGTGGGGCTTTGGAGCTAGAGGCCTGGATTTGAATCCTGGCTTCCCACTTCAGCTCTGTGATCTCGGGCAAGACACATCTCTGTGCATCAGCTTCCTTTTCGTGTCTCAGGGTAATAGTAATACTTCCCCGCAGGGTACCTGAGAAGATTAAATGTATTGTTCTAGGTGAAGCACTTAGAACAGTGCCTAGCACCGTATTAAGCACTGATTAAGGCTACCTATTATTATTCCCGCTAGACTAGGTTTATTAGACACATTCAAGAAGTAATACATTTTACAGGCTTGCTTAAGGGTACCTTGTACGTAACAGCTGAATACATGTGAGGTGCTACACTTACTCCACTGGGCAGTTAAATCCACATTTAAAAGTGCTTTGTCACTTTTGGTGTATCTTACACTCATTTAAGTCTTGAGCTATTTGACTTTTCATATTTTTACAGCTTCCTATTTCTACTGGGTTGTAAATAGGCTGAAGGCAAAGTCCAGGACATGTGCCTTTTTACAGTCCCACCAGCACTGTTCTATATATGTAGCCTGGACTCCACCTATATTTAGGGCAGAGAATTAATATGGTTTAAAGGAAGACCCTTCCACAGACTACCTCGTCCAGCCCCCTACTGACTGGTTCACTTAAACACACAGAAAGGGCTCAATTCAGAATGAGTCACTCTTATTTACAAAGTACTAAGCGAAAGTTTCCACTTGAAATAGTGACCGTGTGCATCACCCCCTCACTTTCCAAATCAGGAGAAAATGACCAGACTCCTCCTGCATCCCGCCTGTCCACCACCCAGAGCAGATGCCACCAGAATTTCAGGTTATTTCTGACAGACTCTTCTTAGTGCTTAGAGGAGATTCCTCTATATTTAAGAATGCTTACCAGTCTTCTGGCTGCCACTCCAAATCCAAGAAACTAGATTTCTTTCAGCTTCATTGACTTTTTATTAAGGGAACAAGCAATTTTCTTCTGGCAGGGAAACCATGCAGCAGGTGCGTACTTCTGTAGAGGAAATTTAAACCAGATACCTATCCCTGCAGACAACTCATTATTCTTTTAAAGAGGGGCAGGCCTCAGAACCTTCCAAGAGGGTGATTCCACCCCTAGAGGTGGCATTCTGTATTGGCAACCACCAAGAGGTTGCCTGGGAAACCCTGTTCAGAGACAGCTGTGTCACTTTTAAAACAAACTTCTCCCTTTAAGAGCTAATGTGTATTATTACAATTCTGTGTCATGCAGTGGTTTCGAGCTTTTGTTTTTATACTATGAGAATAATTTTTTCCTGTTTTCTGATGACTAAACAACCATGGTATTGTATAAAGTTAGGAAAACTTAGAAAACATTAAAAAGGAAAATTAAAACCATCTGTAATCCCCTAATCCAATGGTAACTACTGATGAGATTTTACTGTATTTCTTTTTTTTCTCTAGCATTGCTTGGGATTTTAAAACAAATTTGGAACTATGCTTAATATTATGCAAGGATAGCTATCTTCATACTTATTCTTTAATTAAAACATCCCCCTCTACACACTTTAAACACTGAATATTTTAAACTTCTGTACTTAGTATTTTATATAAATTTTTGTTTTTAATTATTTTTCTTAGCATAGCTTTATAGAAATAGGATTATTGTGCCAGAAAAGTAAAACGATTTTTAAGGCTCTTGACAACGCAGCCCTGATCTGCTCTTGGCAAATGTTATAATTTGTGCTTTCATCATGGACATTCATAGTCATAAAATGCTATATTTGCTGTAAGGATGTTCACCTTTGCCGATTTGACAAGAAAAACATTAATTCTGTCATTGAATTATTTTCTTTGATTATTAATGAGGTTGAATATTTTCATCTGTTGTCCATTTTTAAGTCTAAATGGTGAAATTGTTCATGTCCTTTGTTGTATTTTAAATGTTTGAATTTTCTTACATTTTCATTGTTTGAAAAAGTACTTAATTTTTTTTCATATTTGTATTGGTAATTTGTCTTTCTTTTCTCCCCCATGGTGATATAATTGACATATCACATTGTGTAAGTTTAAAGGTGTACAACGTGATGATTATAATGGTGATATAATTGACATATCACATTGTGTAGTTTAAGGTGTACAACGTGGATGATTTGATACAATATGAATATTGTGAAATGATTTGATACAATATGAATATTGTGAAATATGTGGTATTTTATGTCTGGCTTCTTTCCCTCACCATAAATGTTTCCAAAGTTATCAATGCTGTAGAATGTATTAGTATTTCATTCTTTTTTATGGGCCAAATAGTATTCCATTGAAATGGATATACCATTTTGTTTATCCATTCATCACCTGATGGGCATTTAGCATTTTTCTACATGATTTTAGATTTTAAAAAATTAAACTTTTTATTTTGAGATCATCACTGATTCACATGTAGGAGTAAGAAATAATAGATCCCTCCAATGGTAATGTCTTGCAATAACTATGGTACAATACCACAACCAGGAAATTTACACTGCAACAATACACTGTTTTTTTACAGATTTCACCAGTTTTGCCTAATATCGTGGTTTAGCTCTAGGCAATTTTTATCACATGTGTACATTTGTGTAATCACCCCTGCAGACAAGACACAGAATCGATTCCACACCAAAGAATCCATTGTGCTGCTCTCTTATCACATTCAGACTCCCTTCTCACCCTATTCTGAATCCCTGTAAACCACTAATCTGTTCCCATCTCTATAACTGTCATTTAAAATTATATATTTTAAAAATTATATGTATAATTGACTCATACAATATGTAACCCCCTGAGATTGTTTTTTTTCCACTCAGTATATATCCTTTGAGATCCATCCAGGAGTTTTAATCGTAGTTCATTCTTTTTATTACTGAATAGTGTTCCATTGTATGAAAGTACCACACTTTGTTTAATCATTCATCTGTTGAAGGATATTTGGATTGTTTCCAGTTTGGAGTTAACATGAATAAAGGCGCGATGAGCATTTGTGTATATGCCTTTGTGTGAATGTAAGTTTTCACTTCTCTGGGATAAAAGTCCAACAATGCAGCTGGTGGGTTGTATGATAATTACATGTTTGGTTTATAAGAAGTTAACTATTTTCCAGAGTAGTTTTACCATATTAGATTTCCATCAGGATTGTATGAGTGATTCACTTTCTCCACATCATTGTCAGCATCTCCTTCTAGGCACCATGGTTTCTGATGAGAAATCCAATGTCATGCAAGTCATTGCTCCGTTATAGGTAATGTGTCCTTGCTAACTACTTTTAAGATTTGTTTGCCTTTAATTTGGAGAAGTTTGTGATGTGTCTTTGCATGGATTTCTTTGGGTTATCTTGTTTGCAGTTCACTCAGCTTCTTGAATCTATAGGTTTATGCCTTTGGCCAAATTTGGTAAACTTTCAGACACTATTTATTTTAATATTTTTTTAGCCATAGACTTCTTCTTCTCTCCTTCTGGGACTCCGATGACAAGAATGCTAGATCTCTCATTATTGTCCCGGAGGCCCCCGAGGCTATCACTTTTTAATTTCAGTCTATTTTGTGTTTAGCAGATTGGGTAATTTCTATTGATCTATCTTCAGTTCACAAATTCATTTCACTGTCATCTCCCTTCTGATATGTAGCCTATCCGTGAGGTTTTGGTTTTTTTAAAAATTTCAGTTGTTGTAGTTTTCAGTTCTAATATTTCCATTTGTTTTTTTTTTTTTTTTTTAAGATTTTATTTATTTATTTATTTATTTGTGCTGGGTCTTGAGGCAGGCAGGCCCCTTAGTTGCGGCTCCAGGGCTCTTAGTTGTGGCTTGCTGGCTCTTTAGTTGTGGCACGTGGGCTCCTTAGTTGTGGCATGTGAACTCTTAGTTGCGGCATGCATGTGGGATCTAGTTCCCCGACCAGGGATCTAACTCGGGCCCCCTGTATTGGAAGCGCGGAGTCTTATCCACTGCGCCACCAGGGAAGTCCCCTTATTTCTTCCTTGTATCTTTGTTTTGCTGGGACTTTCTCATTTGTTTCTCTCCTTCCCCAGTCCTGGATTCAGGCTTTTCTCCAAGGAGCATGCTGAATCAGGGGTGGCCGAGAGGTTTGTCCTCACCCCCAACCCCCTCCCAAATGGCCAGCTAGCTATCAGCCAGATGCACCTTCATGCCCTGGCCCAAGACACCACAGGCATGCACACCCAGCCCCAACCATTCCTGAGTGCCCAGGCCTTGGCTAGAGTGTCCACAGGGTGGGAGCAGGGAGACCAAGAACCTAGCCTGGGGTTTGAGGAGGGGGAGACAGGACTGTGCATGAGTTGGACTCCAAGCCCCCATTAGGCTCCACTGTCCCATCAGGCTTCACTTGAAAGCACAAACTCAAAGATAAAATTTAGAATTCCAAAATGGCAAAGATAGAGCATTAAAGTCCAAGTGCAGGGAACTTCTGGGCACAAGCCCTGTGTATGTTTATTCTTTTGTTTCTCACTCAATTTTGTAATTTTGTTTCATATAAATGCTAAAAGCTCTTGTTACTTATAGGTGATTTATATTTGTTTCTATTGTGAATAAAATTTTCCCATTATAATTTGCTAACTGGCTAGTAATGAGAATATAGAAAAGTCATTTTTTAGTTACTTTTGATGGCTATTTTAGTATTTCTTATCTCACCACTTTAGTAAAATTTAGTAAAGTTTCAGTATCAGTTCTTAGGTTTTCTACATATAAGTCATGTGAAGTAAGTCAGAAAGGGAAAGACAGATACCGTATGCTAACACATATATATGGAATTTAAGAAAAACAAATGTCATGAAGAACCTAGGGGTAAGACAGGAATAAAGACACAGACCTACTAGAGAATGGACTTGAGGATACGGGGAGAGGGAAGGGTAAGCTGGGATAAAGTGAGAGAGTGGCATGGACATATACACACTACCAAACGTAAGGTAGATAGCTAGTGGGAAGCAGCCGCATAGCACAAGGAGATCAGCTCGGTGCTTTGTGACCACCTGGAGGGGTGGGATAGGGAGGCTGGGAGGGAGGGAGACGCAAGAGGGAAGAGATATGGGAACATATGTATATGTATAACTGATTCACTTTGTTATAAAGCAGAAACTAACACACCATTGTAAAGCAATTATACTCCAATAAAGATGTAAAAAAAAAAAAGTCATGTACAAGTAACAGCGATCACTTGAGCACTTAGCATTGCTAGGTACTGTTCTAAGTCATTTAATCCTCACAACCCTTTGAAGCAGGTACCATTATTACCCCCATTTCACAGATGAGGAATGTGAAACATGAGAGGCTTGCCCACGGCCAAAGAGCTAATAAGTAAGTGGCAGAGTCTAAATTCAAAACCAAATCCAAGCCTTTTAGCTGGAGTCCATGTCCTCAAACACCATGCTACAATAACTGTATATTGATTAGATTAACCCCCTTTATTTCTGTCTGAAGACTGAGTGCCTTTCTCTGACTGCATCAGAAAAAGGCTAATTGTAGTGACAGCAAATATCCTTCTCTTGTTCTTAATTTTAATTAATTTAATGTCTGTTTCATTTTTAAGTATGATAATGATGGCTGTGGCTTAAAAGGGAAACCTTTATAACATGAGAATACTAATAATGTATATTTTCCTAACCAAGAAGAACCAAGAATTAACCTATTTGGAAGAGGAATGGATCAGGAAACTTTATTGATAAGGACTTCTGTTCCAAAAGTTTATTCTAATCACATTTATAGTACATAAAATATCAATACTTTCTTGTTGAGAAAACAAACTCTGGCCATAGTACTGATGCTGACTTAAGAGAAATAAGAGTCCAAATATGAAGAACTCAACCAATATGAGATATATACAAAAAAACAGTTCAACGATTTACTTTAAACATAGGTAAGAAGTCTAGAGAAGACAGCTTTTTGGGGAGGCTGATATGCATTTTATTTAACAAACATAATGTACAACGACTAAAAGAACGGTATATTCCCAGGAGAATTAAGAGTGTTTATACCTGGATTAGCACCTAGAAAGTACATAGAAAAGAAAAAAGAGGAAAGCTTTCTACGAAGACCATCTGGGCCCAGGTTTCTATGAGCAGATTCTCCCTGTATTTGATGGTAACTCATTACATTCCAAGTCAGCTTGGCTATCAGCTGACTCAGTTAACTGCTTCATGTCTTCAGTGCTTTAGGACAATAGATGTGTCAACGTGATGGATTTTATATGTTAATTTAAGTAAAGGGTAAAAAGTTTTATACCCACCCCAGTTTTATTCCAAAACTACTGCACTACAGATTTGTGGTACACCATTAGAAACATACTGGAAAAGCAAAGGAAGCTTTCTTAACTGCTTGTGTGATGTGATCTTGTTCAAAAATGGTGCCCTGGGAATTACAGTTTCACAGGTACACTGAGAATCTGTAGAAATCACTGAATGCAAGGAGGATCATAATGGTGTATTTAGGTTATGAAAGGTTCCATTAGGATTAGAAAAGGTTCCACGCTGCTAGGGGCTGTAAAGCCTCACTGAATAAGCTATCAGTTCACGTTATACTGTGCATTTCTTTGGTTACATCATATTACCCACCAGGAGGAAAACTCCTTTGCTTACAAAGTAGATCAGTAGTTCCTAACTGGGGGCAATTCGGTCCCCCAGGAGACATTTGGCAATGTCTGGAGATGATTTTTCACAACTGGGGGTGGGGGTTGCTACTAGCATCTAGTGGGTGTAGAGGCCGGGGACACCGCTAAACACCCTACAATGCGTGGGGCGGCACTCAATCAAAAAAGTCCTCAGGCTCCAAATAGTACTGAGGTTGAGAAATCCTGAAAGAGGCTTATATGATGTGTGTCTGGGTTGTCCATAAAATCAAAATTACACCATGGAGGCAGAAAGGCCCCCCTGCACTTTAAAGCTCAGAGGGATTCCCCGTCAGCTCTCATCTGCAGAGACCTATTCAGTCGTCTTCTGACCCAGACCCAGGGCCACCTCCCTTACCAAGAGCTCAGTAAATATTTGCTGAATGAAAGGAGGAAAGAGGTGCCGAAAGCATGGTTCAGCCTTCAAGTGACAAGTTACTTCAGTAACTTTACATGACCTAAAAAATATCCTCGACCTCAACAGTGTCACATTCTCTGACTGTACAGGACCTCGAAGTTAGGGCTAACACATTGTAACGATGGAGTTAACATTTTAGGGGAGTATGTCTAAATACTTCTAGATTCATTTTAGTGGGGCAAACCAAATAAAATGGTGTTAAAGGCAAACATTCAATATACTTCATTTTAAACTAAAAAAAAAAAAAATTTACACATGAAATGCCATGCACAGCAGACACCATTCCTTTTTTTTACATATTTACAATTTTACATATTTACTTAGCAATATATCTTCTATCTTTACAATTATAAAATTATTTTAAACTGTAGAACAGTGGTACCGTTGTATTTTCTTAAACATACATTTTTGTAGCATTCATTTGTTTTATCCTTTAAAAGGCAATTATTTAACTAAATCCAAAACACACTGAATGCCACAGAGAAAGCACGTAGGAAAATCATGGAGAAAAAACAGATCTGCAGACAAAACTTTCAAACAAGTCTTAAATGAATCTATTCAGTGACTCAAATAAATAGTACTTTTTTTACTAAGTCTCCCCAGACAGGAAAAACAAAACAAAATGAACAAAACAATCCCCACAAACTGTACCTTTAAAAATGCTCTGATATTTATAAGCAATTAAGTTATACTCTAGACCCCAATCAGTGGACTGTAGTAAGGGCTGGCTATAATTTAGGCTCAAATAAATACTATCCATGGAAATTTTCATCATCCTGCATAAACTTGAGGTTGCAATGGTGGAGGAAGTTTATCATTTTCAACATTTTCAGAGTCAATAGACGCTAAAGACTGATTTGGGGGCCTAATTTCAAGCGGGTATTTCTCAACAATGTCTTGAACCTCTTTTGCGATTCCATCCGTCCAATCTATTAGGTCTTTCTCAAGCTTCTTGGCTTCATTCATAATCCTTTCCTGCCGTTCATTCAATTGAGACAGGAGATCCAAATTCTTATACATCTGCTTAACACCTAAGCAAGCATCAGGAGACCAATTCTCAGATTCCTGCTTCCTGGGAGAAGTCTGGCCAGACATGTATCGATCAAAATCTTCCTGACTTAAATTCAAAGATTGAGCGTCTAATTTCTCAATGAAAGCCACGGCACAACACTATAAATATAAAGAAGAGAATGTTATTTATTATAGTTCTATGAGGAAAGCTACAAATATTCAAATAGAACGTTAAAAATCTTTTTATTATGGAGAATTTAAAACAGAATCAAAAGTCGATAAAATAATCTCATGAGCCTCCATGGACTTTCACAGCCACTCATGTTGTTTCCTTTATACTCCCATCTGCAATAATACATTTCTTCCTTAAAAAAAAAAAAAAATTAAATCTAATTGTCATCTCCATCGAGTCTGTCAGAAATTCCGTCCTCTCCTTGGGTTGTTCGCAGGTCCTAGGGTCTTGTACAGAGTGAAATATTTGAAGAGGCACCTTCAGTATTTGTTCTGCAATGGTTATCACAGAGTTTCCTGTGTGGTTCCTTGAGGTCAGAGGCTCTCTGCTTCCCTGCCATGCTGCAGGGCAGAGGAATCCCTGTTGTGGCCAGGAGCTCCACGGCCAAGGATCTGGGGGCCATGCCCCGTAAGGCCCTTTGCTTCTGAGGCCGTGCCAGCTCCACAAGGCCCACCCAGCACACGGCCAGCCACTGAGCATGTCCTCAGGTACTGGTGTGGCACACAGATCTCTGGTCCTCGAAGAGAGATTTTAACATCAAACGGTTAAAAGAATAAGCTTAGAAATCAGACAGCCTGAGTGAATTGCCACCTCTGTCACTTTGACAGCCCGGAGCTGTGTGACCCTAGAAAAGTTACCTTAGCTCTCTGTGGTTTCCGCATCTGTAAAATGGGGGAAATACCACCCAGATGTATTGTGAGAATTAAACAACATAACACATGTAACATGCTTAGCTCACAGGTCTGTAGTAAGCAATGAATAAATGGTAGCAATTATTAGTACAACAAATGCAAATGTTGAGTGACATAGACATGGTAGTTATACTTTCTTAATTAAATTTTTCTACAAGGAGCACATACCATTTTCACACTTTTTAAAAAAAAGCTATTTTCATAAGAAAAACATGCACTATAAACAGGAGAAAATAGGCAGCTCTCAGAATTTCTTCTGAGAAACTCATTCATGGGATCTTACCTTATTATTCATAAAAAAGCGAATCACCTCCTTAAAGAATATTTAGCAAATCTATTTCAACAGACTCATCTGATGATAATGTGCCCGTCTGACCCTTCCCCATGGGCTCACACTATGTGTGTGGAATCGCTGCAGCCCGTTATCTGGAAAGAGGAGGCATCTAAGACGATTCTAACATTCCTGGCTTAGGGGAGTAGATGTGCGGTAATGCCACTAATGGAGATAGTGTATATTGGAAAAGAAAGAAACATTCGATGGGAAAGCAGTTTCAGTTTTGAACAAATTAAATCTGAGGCGCGATAAACAGCTGGGAGTGGAGCTCAGTGTGAGGTCAAAACAGGTGACCTGCGGGTCCTCACTGTACAAGTGACCGGCAGAATTACGACCAAAGGAGACAGTCTAAGGAGAGAGATGCACAGAGGACAGAACCCCAGGGAATAACTCATTCTAGGGCAAGTGGAGGACACGAGGCCTAAGAAGAACCCAGGAAGATGGAGTGGAATTATGGAAGCCAAGGCGCATGAGAAGTTCCAGAAGGAAGGAGTCATGAGGAGTGTTAAAGAAGTGAAGTGAAACTGACAGTTCCCATGAGATTTGGCAACTGGCAGGTTTTTTACTTTTGCCACAGCAGTTCCATTGGGGCAGTGGGAGTAGAAGCCAGACTCTGAGTCAGGCAAGAAGAGGATGAAGAAAGAAGATGCAAACACCGTTAAGGCTGTAGGTCAGGGGGCTGGGAGGCTGCAGAGTGCAGGTGATTCAAGTACCCATCTTTTTTAGACAATTCACCAGAAATGCTTCCTTATGTAACCTGGCCTCCCCTGCTTACCTATCACCCTGTACAACTTCCAGCACAGGAAACAGAGAACACAGGGTGTCTCGAGGCTCAAATTCACTGGCTTGACAATAAATCTAGTCTAAAGCAAACAAGCAGTAGTCCAGCGGTCAGTAAAAGGAAGTATTCTGCCTTATAACTGAGATGTGCATACTTTACTACTGTTCTGCCTAGAGTTAATTAGCACTGTAGAAAAACAATAGCTGAAAATCATTTCACATCCTCTAACCTGATGCTTTCTCAAAATATCTCAGTATTCAGTTTTAAGACGTAACTTGTAAAAATAAAACAAAAAATAAATATTAAGTCTTTTAATAAAGGAATCAGTCCAAGATCTAACTTACTCATGGTTGAAACAACCAACTAAGTGAAAGGCTCTTATACCCAGGAGCCCAGAGGCAAATGCCCAGCAGCAGCAGAGACTCCTCAATGTGGCCGTCATGTGTCCTGTAGGGGAACCACAATGGCTAAGCCCCAGGAGGTGGCATGTGTGCATGGCCTGGTCACATGTGCTCTGTGACAGCAAGCAAGCATCCTCAGCTATGCTGACCCCTCAACTCAGGAGCACTAATGTGTCACAGGCCTGTGAGTGACCTGTCACATCCTTAAAATAAATACCTTCTTGCTTCTTCTCTGCAACACCAAGAAATCAAATACTCACCAGGTTGGTGAAATAGTAGCCATCCTCTCCAGTCATCAATCGGCTTGGGTTGCAGAAGCGGGTGATATACTGGATATTGGACTGAAGGCGTGGGGGGTTGCCCTTCAGAACAATGTAGATGAGAGTGGGTAAGAAGTCATCAGCTGAAGCTGGCTCGTTCTTGGTGACCTTGATGGCATTGAAGATGTGCTTGCTGCACTTGGTGATGCAGGCCAACTTATCCCGGGGCACACGCTTAGAATCCATTTCAATGATATCTGTAAAGGAGAAAAGATGCTGCTTCCAGTGAGGAAGTCATTACATCAAAGAGGCATTGGGATAATCATATTTTATCTACTAAGTTACAGAGGTACCCTCGCTAACCCCTTCTCCACCAGTTAACTTAGTGTATGAAAAACTTAGACTGTAACAACAGTAGATACTAGCTCACGCTTAGGGAACACATGACGATGAGCCAGGCCCTACTCACTGTGCTCTACAAGCATACTTCTCTCCATCCCCAGATTATGCGTGTGCACTATTATTATTAAGGGAACTGAGGTTCAGAAAGGTTCAGTGATTCGCCCCAGATCATACAATAAAAAGGGGCATAGGGGGGATATGAAGTCAAGTCTATCTGACTCTAAAGCCCATTCTTTTAATCATGATGGTACAAGTGTTTATGAGCTCCACAGAGAAATAAGCAGAGTCTCTTTACTGTTTTTTTTCCTCTTAATACATTGTAAAACTCAGTTTAGAAGGCCTCATTTGCATTATGCTTTTTAGAAATGTGGCTACTATATTGATACAAGGCATCTCTGTACTGGATATCAAAGTGCAAGCGGCTGAAATCCATCACATGGAGGTCCATGGTGGCCAGTCCTCGTGGCATGTAAATCTCCAGTAGCAACAAATATCTACAACACCTTTATGACACTTATAACCTGCTGGTTAGCAGAGAGGATGAGCATGGGTATACACTTAACCTCATAAACAATATTTTATTTCTCTCAGAAATATTTCACTGCCCTTAACTACCACTAAGTCCATCTGGTGGGCTCTTATAAGTTCATTCTTTGTCACAAAGACTAGGGGGCAATGAGGAATAATCAAGTACAAACTCAGCACTGTCAGAACAACACAAGAGGAGGGCAGGTGTGTGCCTTTGAAGATGGACACATCGGTTGCAGTCTAGAACATCATGAAAGAAAAGAGCTGAGGCAGCTTAATTTGACACCAATTTCTTGCCATTAGCAGGAATATAAGTTCCAGATTTACATGGGATGGTGGTACATGCCAAAGAGTTCTTTCTGCTCTTAGCTCTCATCCCTGAGGTCAGCTACCTGGGGAAACCCTCACAGGACCACCAGCCATGGAAGACTAATGTGTGTGGAACAGGAACGCTGGACAGTGCAGAGGCCTGATTGTAACTTATTAATATTCCCATTCCCCCACTTACCTGTCTATTGTATGAATGATATAATTTTTGTTTTATTGTTTAGTTCCTTTAATCTTTTAATTCTGGGTTGTAATTATTGTTACTATGTCTCAGTCTATTTCTTTTTCCTTTTCTATTTAAAGAGAACTTATTACCAAAAAGATCTGGGGAAATGTATATTTTTTATACCATTTTCATCCAATTTAGCCTTCTGCCTTTTACTGTTGGTTTTCATTCTCTATTTCAAACATTTAACCATTTTCTCATCAATCTTTATTCTTTAAGTTTTAAAATGAATGAAATGTGAATTACAGGCATACATCATGTTATTGCGCTTCACAGATATTGTGCTTTTTAAAGATTGAAGGTTTGTGGCAACCTGCGTCAAGCAAGTCTCTCAGCACCATTTTTCCAACAGCATGTGCTCATTTCATGTCTCTGTGTCACATTTTTGTAATTCTTGCATATTTCAAACATTTTCATTACTATTATATTTGCTATCATGATCTGTGATCTTTGATGTTATCATAGTAACTGCTTTGGCATTTTTAGCAATAAAGTATTTTTTAATTAAGGTATGTATATAGTTTTTTAAGACATAGTGCTATTGCATACTGAATAGACTACAGTATAGTGTAAACATAACTTTTATATGCACTGGGAAACCAAAAAATTCGTGTGACTCACTTTATTGCGATATTTGCTTTATTGCAGTGGTCGGAAACCGTACCCGCAATACCTCCGAGGCCTATCTGTACTTTTTATCTGGATGCATGTGTAGCTGCCACTGCCAAGGAGCAGGGCCAGTAGTGTAAAAAGGAAGGGAACAGAAGGAAAAGGAAGGAGAATAAAGGGGAAAACCCAAGGGATTTCTCCCACACTCTTCATCTTGTTGTGAACACCACCCTTCCTAAGTATCCTTTAGCCTGAGAGAAGTTTCTTTTTGCTTCTGGATCGCCCACTCCAATGAGCAGCTCCATGATTTGCACTGCGCTAAAGTCTAAACTAGGAGACATGGGAAGAAAAGTAAACAAAACAGGAAACTCACCACTGTATTAGTTGTTCCTCTAGTAATGACCTTCCCTCTTCCCAATCTACCTGCTATTATTTACTTTTCAGAGTCCTCAGATACTGCTTTGCACCTTCTGTTCAGGGCTTTTAATTAGTATGAAAGATAGGGTTGAGTGTGGGTACTCTATCTTAGCAGATGTCCAGGCTTATCTTTAATGGGGTTTTGAAAAAGTAGGCTGTACTTCTAGGTCAGTCAACCTGGGCACTACTGACATCTGGACTGGATAATTCTGTTGTAGTGGACTGTCCTGTGCACTGCAGGATATTTAGTAGCATCCGGGGGTTCCACTCACTAGAAGACAGAGGTCAACAGAAATGGCAAAGGCCTCAACTCAGTGTATTTATAAACAAAACTGACAGTACTGATTAGTAGCACACAGGACAATTTGGAGAAATTTCACTGATTATCTCCATATTTAAGACCGTTGTTACAGACTGTCCTTTCTAAGGCTGACAAGTTTAGAGTAGGAAGAAAGTGATCATATAAACTTTGGTCCTCAGAGACAGAATGTGTCTGCACTTGGATTGGCAAGAAGAGGGGGCTAAGATGAGAGAGTGAGAAGGCTTTTAAAATTTTGTGGCTGTACTTTTACTATCAAAAGATCTCTTGAAACACCATCTTAGATGCCTCAAAAGTTCCACCTCTCAAATTCTTTTTTAACATCTTTATTGGAGTATAGTTGCTTTACAATGGTGTGTTAGTTTCAGCTGTATAACAAAGTGAATCAGCTATACGTGTACATATATCCCCATATCTCCTTCCTCTTGCGTCTCCCTCCCCCCCATCTCCCTCCCACCCTCCAAGCTTTGTGACCACCTAGAGGGGTCACAAAGCATGGAACTCATCTCCCTGTGGTATGCAGCTGCTTCCCACTAGCTATCTATTTTACGTTTGCTGGTGTATATATGTCCATGCCACTCTCTCACTTCGTCTCAGCTTACCCTTCCCCCTCCCCATGTCCTCAAGTCCATTCTCTACGTCTGCGTCTTTATTCCTGTCCTGCCCCTAGGTTCTTCAGAACCATTTTTTTGGGAAAACTTAAGTACAAGTTTCAGGCTTCATCTTTGATCTCTTACGGATGTTCCCTGAGCAAAAGGTGGGGTTGGAGGTGGGTCTTGACCCAAAGTAGTCATTCATGGGACCCATGAGTAGCCTAGAAGAAAAGCTCTGAACAACAAAGTGGACAGTATTTAGTGAGGCCAATTAAACTCTACAAAGGGAAATACAGAAAATAATTCATTTCTTAATGAGAGCTGAAATGCAAAGACGTACAAAGAGAAGCAGAACCTGAGAAAGTGGAAGAATCATGTTAACCAGGAGATAATTCAGTCCCTAGAGGGGCCTTGAAGCTAAGTTTCTGTGACAGCCTCACCTCCCTTCCAACCCTGAGAGTATCTTAAACAACCCCCCCCCCCCACCATTTCTTCCCATAACTTGAGTCTCTGGTTCTGAAAACCAGTGGAGGCTACTTAATGGCGCGCCTCCAGCATGGCTAACATCAGCTGGCCCACTCTCCTTCCCAGCAGAATTTCATTAACAATCTCTAAAGCATCAAGTCTTTCCAACTCTTCTCCTTAATTAAGAAGTTGGGCAAGTTGGATGTCTTCTCCATTAGGAGGTTTTTTTTTTCTGGTTTTTTTTTTAAACTTTTGTGTTGCACTTCTGCTGGATTATTCCTATGAATAAGAAACAGAAACCTTATTAGATGCCTGGACCTGTCCAGAATGTCAGAGCCAAATCGATTTAGGGCACTTCATTTACTTCTTGAACAAACCAGAAAAGTAATTCAAAGCACATCTCTGATGAACAACTAATTAGAGGCATCATTTTTTTTTAAACTTTATGATCTTGTCATAGACAAAGATTTCTTAGATTTCTTAAAAAATACACACACACACACACACACACACACACACACACACACACATACAAATATATATATTTTTAAATTTAGTTGTGCTGGGTCTTAGTTGCGGCTCACTGGCTCCTTAGTGGCGGCTTGTGGGCTCCTTAGTTGTGGCATGCGAACTCTTAGCTGCAGCATGCATGTGGCATCTAGATCCCCGACCAGGGATCGAACCTGGGAGGGCAGAGTCTTAACCACTGCGCCACCAGTGAAGTCCCTAGAGGCATCATTTTAATATATAATTCTAGCTTGGGCATGACCCTACCTCACCAATTCCACCTCTCAAAATTATTTTGAATATATAAATGCAACTGAGTTTTAAGAAATTTACCCTAGCTGTATTTGGCTTTAGTTCAATGCTCAAGAAATAAGTCATGGAAAATGAAGGGGGAAAGTGGTTTACCTGCCAATCTGCATGCTTCAAATTCATAAAACTAACACTCTTAAATCACTTTTACCACATTCCAACATAGCTTTGGCAGTTTGCATTTTAAAAGTACTTTAGGAACACTGTCTTTTTACTCACTGAAATAAGTATAGATTTATAAAGCCAAATGCTAACTTCAAGGGAAAAGCATCCAAATATAAAAGCTCTCAGTTTCACTGACCTGTAATTGCTTTCACCACCATATCAGACACTTCTGGAATTTCTTCATTAACAGGGACACAAAGCATCTGAGGTGTAACCCAGTGCAGGGCTCTACCGAGAGAGAGAAAGAGAGAGACAGTGAAAAAAAGTTCCAAGGATGGACTGTAAGCAATTACCTTGCCATTTCCTCAGTTAAGGGAATGGAGATGGGGCACCCCTGACTAATCAGGCAATCCTAGGCACACACACATGCTAGGAGCTCAGCTGACGTGCCGAAGTAACTGGAATCCTAAAACAAGGCTTCTCTTCTGCACTTATCACAAGAAAGCAGAAGACAATTTTTACCAGCTGAAATGAGATTATACTATGATTGAAAAGCACTTGATACTTGAATGAGGATCTGAGAAGCCTCTGCTGCTCCCTGGCCTTACTGTTGCCTTTTCGGCTCTGCCCTCGACTTCTGAGGCACACCAGAGCCTGAGTAAGAGGTCAACAAGCATGTGTCACCTCTGCCTGAATCACTGACATTCCTAGTCACATGCTACCTTTGCTCCAGAGATTCTGCTGCTGACCCTCACCACTTGCTTGACTAACACTCTCATCCTGCACCTCAGTCCAAAGCCCACCTAGTTACTTCTGGCTCTGTCTTCCATCTTCCCAAGATCAACTCCTCACTTCTGGTGAGACATCATCAAGTATAAAGCTACCAATTACCAGCCCCGCTGTCTGGGAACCCCATTTGCGATTCCTAGGCCCCTCTCCTCCAGAAGCACCTCATCATGCTCAGGCTTGGCCCTGTTCCCACATGTAGACGGCCTCTTTCCTCAGTGTTTTGCTGCCATTGGAATGCAGAGCACTGGGGCTCACTCTTCTGGCCATGGAAGAGTGGGTGCTTTGCGAAGTGTTAGCAACCCAGTGGTAGTGGAAAGATGCGACTGGAGGAACGGCTGAATCAAATCACAAGCACCCGTGGTAGGAATGAGGAGAAACGACACACACTGCCCTGATATGGATACTCACAGCTTCCTGCCTGACAAGATAGTTAGTGCAGTGAAATGAGAAAACAATGAAATTTCCTCCTGTTCCTTGGAGATTTGGGGGATTTAAACAGTCTCACATATCAAACACGGCTCTTATCTAAAGCTGCCTGGATTCAAATGAATAAGCAAGATGGTGACTTAAGCCTTTTCATCCTGTCAATTTACCACATTCCTTTTCTTTCTGACACCACAAAGGAGTTTATATGCTAAGGATGGCAGGTACCTAAGCTGTTACTTGCTCTGAAGGTTTGAAACTCAAGTGTCCTGTTTTCCTGCAATGCGTTCTTCCAACAGGAGGTAGTAAATAAATAACAACAAGAAAAAGCAGAACAATCAGCTACCTGATCCTTTTTTGAATAGCGAGATCTTTCTTCTCATCATCAGTAGTTTCTGGACAGAACACATATTTATAGAGACGAGTCATGATGTACTTTTCAATCTGATCCATTATCTTCTCAACTCTTTCTGGAGGCACTGAAATATCCAAATGGATATTTGAATGAAGGATGAACATTTAAAATTAAAAGTATGTTTTCACAGTACTTTCAATGTAGCAGAAAACTAATTTACCAGAAATACATTAAATATACTCAGAAACAAAAGTATAAGATGTTACATTAAAAAGTACCCTTTAAAAAATTACCTCAACTTTTGGGGCTGCCTTTCATAGAACCCCTACTTCTAACTTAAACTGTGTGGCAGGACCTAACAGTTGTACACCCTGCCAAGTGGGAAGACCTCAGCATGGGTCATTCCCTATTGCTACATTAGAAAAGCACATGAAATTCCCAAGACTGATGAATGCTGGCAAGACTCACCCTTTCATTTTTCTGAGGTTTCCTATGAAACCTTAGGGGTTGCTCTGAGGTATACATATAGGGCAGATTTCTCAGATATACATGTACGCTAAGTACACACTAAAATCTACATCAATGCAAGTCAAATTCAAGAAGAATCCCTAAAAACCTAAAGCACGGCCAGCGGTTCTCAATTTCTTTCCTGCCCCAACTCACATGAGGAACACATGGCCGTGAATAATGACTCATCAAGATGGCAATTCCAAGATGGGGGTTTCATTTAGAAGCCTCCCAAGGGGTTTTAATCTGTCCCTATCCCTAATGAAATTATTAAACATTGCTCAAGAAATTATCCAATTGCTTAATTATCTTGGAATGATATACATGGTGGTATTCAAAGACACTGTTAAGTATAACACCAGCTACCTGAATGTCAGTGGAGTAATTTACAGAACAGAGCAGGCAAAACAACCAAGCCTTTTGAGAAAGAGGGAAACTGCTAAGAGACTCAGCAGTAGGCCCTATGCAACTACCAGCAATCCCTCAAAGGCAGGCTAACAAGGTATTACCTTTTCCACGAGTCTGCATTCTCTCAGCCACATTCTGGTAAAAATCCTGAGTACACTCTGACTGTTCCTCAATGCTTAAATCCTGAAACAAAGGGACAAAGAGTCTGCTTAGTAGCTGAAGAAAGATCACGAGGAAAGCTCTAAATTTTACAAAACCCACTCCTTGAACTAATCTCAAAAGTACTTACAAATTAAATTAATGCTGCAGGGGAGAAAAGCCTGTCCATTAACATTATTTACAACATTCCATGACCTCTCACTTCTTTTTGCTGTATATACACATTTTTATATGGGTACAATGCATATTTTGATAATTTGCATGTTTATGTACATTTTGATTTATCTAATCTACTTAACCATCTGATGGCTTTATAATATTCCATTATATTAACCGATTTATTTAACCACTTCTACCACTGTGTACTTGTGTTCTTTCCCTTTTTTTGCTAATTATATATTGCAGCTATTAACAACTATGCGAAGACTGTTTCTTTTAGGTTATTTCTCTGTGATTCATTTTCAAAAGCGGCATTAACAGCTTAGTAAGTCTGGACAACTTTACAGCTCTAAACATCCATTGCTTCAGAAACTCCAAGTACAGTCATTAGCCATGTAGGTGTGCTTGTTTCTCCACAGCCCCTCTAACACTGGGCTTTATCATTTTTATTTGGTTTTACTGATTTTATAGGTGTAACACAAATATATATATTCACATATACTTTCTTCCAAAAAATATCGGAAGTCTATATAAAAGATAAACACAGTTCAGCACAATAACACAGAAAATGATAAACAAAACAAAACATGGAGAGAAACAGAAACAGAAAGTAGAGCCAAGAAAGATAACACAAAAATGTATTCCTTGAAGATACAGAAGTTAGCAAAAAGTCAGCCCATAAATTTGTCTCTAACTAAACTTTCTAGCAATCATCACTAAGATGAAAAGAGTCACATAACTGAGTGTCCAAAATGTAAAAGCAAACTAATTCTTCAGGTGAAATTCTGACACCCAAATCAGGAATTTCTCCAAGGGTTCTCATAGATTTCACCACAGATGGGCATGAATATGGCCCAAGACAAATTCCACAGGACTGCTTCTCACAGACCACCTCTGCACAGGCCAATGACACGGGCCAATAAAGCCCTGATGAAGCACGCAGACCCTGATGCTTTGGCTACCTTAGAAAAGATGCCTTGGGGTGAGGGACAGTGACCAAACCTTGCCTATCTGCCTTCACAATGTCTCTCCCGTCGAACCTTCCCTGGTTTGGGTCCTCATTATCTCTCACCTGGAGTTCAGCTGCTCTCCCCACATTTGATCTTTCTCTTCTCAACTGACCATCTTATCTTATGATCTGGTCCCCACTTACCCTACCAGGTTATCTACTGTTGAGAATCTGCATTTAGTTTTCCCGCCTCTCTAACACTGTGAAATTATTCTCTGTCCAGATGACTTTTTTTTTTTTTTTTTCGGTACACGGGCCTCTGACTGTTGTGTCCTCTCCCGTTGTGGAGCACAGGCTCCAGACGCGCAGGCTCAGTGGCCATGGCTCACGGGCCTAGCCGCTCCGCGGCACGTGGGATCTTCCTGGACCAGGGCACGAACCTGTGTCCCCTGCATCAGCAGGCGGACTCTCAACCACTGCGCCACCAGGGAAGCCCAGTCCAGATGACTTTTACTCCTCTCCAATCCTCCAACAGCTGCCCAAGGAAGTTCCACAGTACCTCCTTTAAGGCTCAGTCCACATCTTGCCTCCTCTAAGAAGATGCCCTCCATTCCCTCAGTCAAAATAACTTGGCAGGCCTCACAGTACTCAGAGCGCTCTGTGACCACCCTGACTGCACACTTGTTACTGCCTGAATGTTTTCTAATACCGTTAAACCTTTCTCTGGTCATTAAGAACAATTCTTCAACAGCTGAATTTAGCTCCTCTCTGTAGGTGAAACAAATCTTAATCTGCTTTCTTCTAAGTTTTTTCCTGCTTAGCTCTTTTATTTGGCTGGCATGTAAGGTTCAAAGTATGAAAAACAGACCTTAAATAATCTGCATACAAACTTCCCTTTTTCAGCGGCAATTAGTAAAAAGCAATCCTGTTCCCCTTTGTTTTCCAATTCTCATATAATTTGCTCCTGAGAAACTGAATTTATTTCTGGAATCCCTAGTTTATTTCACTGCTCTCTTTCTCTCTACATATTGAATATATATATATGAAAATCATATGTAGTTGTGGTAACTTTCATTTTAGTATATTTTGAAGTCTGCTACATTTAGAAACCTTCCCTCACAAACCCTTGCTTCCTTCTTTTTCTAGAATAAACAATGTAACATTGTAATTTAATATTTTAAGTGTTCATATTGACCTGCAAAGTATTTGTAAGTTTATCTTTTTGTTTTCCTCAGCTAGATCCAAGATAAAATTGAGAAACAGTCTTTTAATTCTTTGAATGAGCCTCTAACTTTCTATATTAGATTAAGTTATTATTTAATATTTAATCTTTTTATTGCTATTGTCTTTAAAAATTGCTATTTTTTAAAAAATGTGCTAGGCTCTTCAGCTTTTTATCTCTGGCATCTTGTACTATAACTAAATTTTGTGGATTTATCTCACCATGTTGCTAAACTTATACCCCTATTAGTATTCTGTTTTCCCTCGGATTTTCCGGTAAGATTATTTTTCCCCAATTTCTGGAAAATGATATTTCTATCCATTCTAAAAACATTTACTACATGGTTAATAGACTTGCCAGCCACTGTACAAGACAATAATATAAAAAATATTAAAATTCTCAGAGGGCATTCAGGTTCAACAGGAAGATTGAATGCACATAATTCAGTACTTTCTGCAATGGATTATCTATTTAGGTAGCTGGCTACCTTGCATTTGCACCAAACTGTAACACTAAGAACACACTTCATTCTTGTGATTATTACTAGTACTTACTTCTAACCAGAAACCGTGACCTCCTTTTAAAGGCCTAAATGGCTTGTTTTACAGGTGGCAATGGATCACCTATTCCTACACCAGTTCCACACAATCACTAATTTTGTTACAATTCAGAAAACTCCTTTTTATATCTCTATTTCTCTTGCAGATTTACACTTCAGTCCAGTGTTTAATTCGTAATGTGAACTCCCTTGCCACTCTGTCCTCTTTTCCTGCTTTAGATTATTTGGAGGACTTACCACTGTTATATATTATAAATTAGTTTATTGTCTATCTCCTCCACTAAAATGTCAGCTCCATGAGGGCACTGTTCACTACTGCACCCTTGGTGCCTACAATAGAGCCAGGCAGAGTGCTCAACACTAGTTGAATGAAAGAAAGAATGAAAGTGGCCATTTACTACTGTTCCACCCTTTATAATATTGTAAAGATGTGGGGAGACAATTCTACATAGACCTCTCCTATTTCTACACATCTTGTGAGGAGAGACACTGACTGCCTTTGTTCTGCACCCTTTTCAAGGATAGCTGTATAGCAGACAGGACTGGAAGACAGAGGTAGAGCCTCCCTTAAGTGAAAAGGGTAGATTGTTTACTGTCTAGTATAATAATGTTTCTCTCTGGGGCAAAGTCAGGCAAGCTCATGGCCCTATAAAAGATCCTCTTCTCTATTATAACTTACTGCATGTGCAGGCATTACCTGGTCTTCTTTGCACTGCCCTGTGGGAATTGATATGTAGGGAATTGGTACAAATGCTGATATACTCTGGTTATTGCTAGTGCCTTAATAAACTGGCCTCTTTTTTTTCTGACCCAGGAGGCTTGCGTCTTCTGCCAGTATCCATGAAACTATGGCAGGCTAACTTAACTTGCAAGGAGAGTACATCTCAGATCCTTCCAAGTTCTTGCCAAAGGAGCTAAGTGATATGATTGTAGGTTTGTGCTGGTAAATTCTTTTAAAGGTTTTCTTCATAGTTTTCTAAGAAAAAACACAGTCTAGCAGTGTAAATGAACCCTTTTCTTTAAGTATTCTCTAATACTTTCTTTAAGTATTCTCTAGCCAATGCCTGGGATCATCTTTTCTATAATGTCTGTGTAAAGCCATTTTATTTTTTTTCCTAAAAAACTTTTTCTTTGTAGTGTAAAAGTTTGACAAGTGGGTATATTCCTTTGAATATTCCGAGAGGTTCTCTGTATTCTTTCTTAACTGTATGGCTGAAATCTTTTCTTCCACCTCCATTTTGAAAATCTTTGACTATTTCCTTAATTATGTTTTCTGTGTATTTCATCTTTAGAAACTGGATCTCCATGATCTGTTTTCTGGATTAATTTTCTTTTGTACTACACTTAACTGTTTGATCTATTTAGGTTTTAACTTTAATGTTCTTTTTTTTTTTTTGTATTGCTACTTTCTGCTGCCTTCAATAATTTTTTTTAGGAAACTAAACACATTAGGGCTTTATTCCTCCTAAATAAAACTTAAAATTAAACATTAACATTTAAAGTACGACAAGCATGCAGTCCTCAGATTTTAAGATAGTCCACCTTATCAGGGAATATACCTTGAGGTCATGTAGAATACATGCTTCTGCTCTCCTAACAGTAATTACATAGCAGGGGAAACTACTCTTTGCACACACATATGGTTTAGAATTGTAAATCTATTTTAAAATATAGGAGAACACCTAACTTTTTACTTATTTTGGGGAAGAGAAGATATAGCCATATTTTAAAGTATTATATTTTCTTTCTCCTCATTCAGGTTTAGAAAACAGTTTTTCAGGAGAATTAATATCAGAAAAACTTTAAGTATATAATATAATCAATACCAGACTTGTACAGAATGAATGGCTGGGAAAAGAACACTGAAATCAGCAAAAGGTCTTAACATTGTGCTTGACTGCTTCCTGCGCAAGGAAAAAGAGCATATTTGAACTACTACTAATAAAGAAATCATGTTTTAAAAAACAGCATTGAAAAACCCAGAAAGTTCATTTATTAAAAAGCTTTAATTGCAAAAATATCCAATAAATTAAAGGGTCTGAATTTTGAGGCAGCAGAGGGTTACAAAGGTTATACTTTTAAAAAATGGGGCAAAAGCTACACTTTCAGAACAGGGGAAAATGTATGTGAGGGATTTATCAACAATTAGCAAGGACAGGATTTAAACAGTTTGGGCAGCAAAAGAGTTTCTCTAGGAGTCTTATTTACTTTGATTTAACTGTGGTCTGTGTGTTTTGAAAATATTTTCATATGAATAATTTGTGGAAAATATTTTTTTACCAAGTCAGGGAGCTTATTAAGTTAGAAAATATGGTTTTCAAGTTATGATGGGAAGGTGAACATCTAGCTGGGTCTACATAATGTTTTAAAATTACCCTGGGCACATACAGTTTTTTCGTCCAAATGACAAAGAAATCTAGACATTCTTCATTTCACTGGTGACCATATACATCCCTGAGTCCATGGCCACTCTTAAACCTATTTGAAGCTTGGTTCTCACAGTGAGATTCTTAAATTCTAGTTATGTAAACTAATATGTAACAATAATAAGTTTAAAAAACAAACCTTGTAAAATTCTTCTTTAGCTTCTTCTTAGCACCCCACTCCCTCCCCCACCTTCTCATTTTCTCAATAAAATTTAAATTCTTGCTGTGGTAACTTCAAAGAAGAAAAAAGTAGCTGATGACAACTATATGTTCAACATAAATGAATTCTGTGCTAATGATGTCACTGCCTGTCTTGTGTGTAATAGAAATATCTCTTAAAGAATGTGAAAAGGGACTACAAGGGACTGTTAAGCAGCTAATGAGATTAATCAAAAAGAAAAAGGGTAAAAAATAAACCCTTGGGCTTCCCTGGTGGCACAGTGGTTGAGAGTCCGCCTGCCGATGCAGGGGACACGGGTTCGTGCCCTGGTCCGGGAAGATCCCACATGCCGCGGAGCGGCTGGGCCCGTGAGCCATGGCCGCTGAGCCTGCGTGTCCGGAGCAACTGGAGAGGCCACAACAGTGAGAGGCCCGCTTCCGCAAAATAAATAAATAAATAAATAAACCCTTCAGCTTCTGAAGAGTCTTAGCAAACAACATTAGTTGAAAAGTCAAGCGTTACATGCAATACTGCAATGTGTGTGGATTATGTAGGTGCTGAATGAAATTTCAGCCAAAAGAGATACCTTCTGGGAATGAGGAAATTAAAAAAAAAAAAATCTCGGTAGAGATATTAAATGTTTCCTGATAAAGATAAAATGGCTGAAAAAAATTTAATGCAATTCTGAAAATACTTAATTTTCTAGACTTGACCCGTATGTGGTAAAAAGGTTGCTCACCACTGGGCATACACTAGGACTGGAGAAAAAAGGAATGAAGAGGAAAAAGATGTGGGCAAGAGTGGTTCATTGTTGAAATTATGGGTTAGAAAGTACAGGTCAAAGACACATGTGTGGAAGACACAAGGTGTTATCCAAGTGACCTTGGACAAGTCACTTATCCTCTCTGGCTCTCAACTTCCCCACCTGTAAAATAAAGGGACAGTAACTATATAGTTGCTAAGGTCCCTTTCAATGTTTAAATTTTAGCTTTCCCTTCTCTACCTGAGAAAGGAGAGGAAAATTAAAAATCAATACAGGGCTTCCCTGGTGGCGCAGTTGAGAGTCTGCCTGCCAATGCAGGGGACACGGGTTCGTGTCCCGGTCCAGGGAGATCCCACATGCTGTGAAGCGGCTGCGCCCGTGAGCCATGGCCGCTGAGCCTGTGCGTCTGGAGCCTGGGCTCCGCAACGGGAGAGGCCACAACAGTGAGAGGCCCGCGTACCGCAAAAAAAAAAAAAAAAAAAAATCAATACAAAACAAAACTAGATAAACCTAAAATGATTACTATTGGTCTAATGACTGTTACTTAGAGTTCAAGGTCTACTATGGCTCTCTTGGCAGTTTACACTATTTACAAGGTGACAAGTTAGGAAGGCTTATTACTAAAGTACACAACATAAGTAGCTCTGATGCCAGACGTTCCATGCGAAGATGATCCAAACACCATTGAGTTGCAGAGGAAAAGTATTAGCCTAGGAGGTGTGTTTAACTTGGTTCAGTGACATTTCTCAGGTAAGTCACTTAACATTTCTGGGTCTTTATTTTCTCAGTTGTAAAATGACAAAGTTGCACTACATTATCTCTAAGACCTTTCCTAAAACCAAAACTCTATGTTTCTAAGTGGTTCCCAACCTACCCTTTTGTAATGCATTGTTTCCAAAAACAGCTTGGTCTGCTTATAGATTTCTTGGCCTGTCTTGTGGAAGGTCTTGAGAAATTCTATGAACTCTTTAGACACTCTATCCGTTTCAATGCTGGTTTGCCGGTTTATAGAAGGACTGGGAGCTTTTGGTTCCTGAATTTCTGCTGGGAAAATTAAACATAGTAAGTTTCATTACACAGAAGAGCCATGCATGGAATTACTTTCAGTATCTAATTTAAGATTATTTAAATTATGCTAAATCAAAGTTAAACTTGAATTTAAATTATTTTATGTTTAAATATTTGGATTTTCCTTAAAGTAAGCTAAATCTATTTTATGAGTAGGAAGTACAATTAGATAAAACTACGTATCCAAAAGATACTCCTATTCAAATAAAGGTGCTCTATCAGTATCTTCTTAGCCAAAATATATAATGCTTTGATCTATATATTTAATCGTTAACACTGAAATGGCATTGCTATCTTGAATAACTCTCTCAAAGACTGCATGAATTTACAAAACCAGTCAACATGTAAAATAACAATCAGTAGAAGCACAAAAATTATAGATGACTTCTACAGAAGTCATCTATAGACAAGCTTCCCAAATCCACTTGATTTGCCAAAAAGGCAAAGAGATGAACAATTTTTATGTGGAGATGAACAATTATTTACCTACCATTCAAACTTCAAGTCATACTGCTCAGAGTGAAAGTATGCATCCAAAGTAGCACAGTGACCATGACAGAGCAGAGGCAAGAGAAGCAAAAAAAAAACCACTGTCCAATCAGTTGGCCACACAACTCTTTGCCCTCTTCAAATAAATACACTGAAAGGAAAATAAGACCTTTACATAACAGAGATAAGGGTGTTGTAATAGGGTAAGTGCTCTCAGAAAACATGAAATATCACTTGGTTTCTGATCACCTTCTAAGCCTCCTGATTTTGAATTGTGCTCTCTAATGCAATACCTGAAAGGAATTAAAGTATCTCATATACCCATGATCCTTTTCTATACACACACAAAAAAAGATAATTAGGAAGAAAAAGTACCTTTTGTAGGTATTAAAATCAACCTATTACATGCTTTCTCAGAGCAATTTCTTTTTTTTTAACTGAAGTATAGATGATTTACAATGCTGTGTTAGTTTCTTGTGTACAGCAAAGTGATTCAGTTATATATACATATAAATATATTCTTTTTCATATTCTTTTCCATTATGGTTTATTACAGGATATTGAATATAGTTCCCTGTGCTATACAGTAGGACCTTGTCGTTTATTTTATATACAATAGTTTGTATCTGCTAATCCCAAACTCCTAATTTATTCCTCCCCTACCCCCTTTCTCCTTTGGTAACCATAAGTTTGTTTCTATGTCTGTGAATCTGTTTCAGAGTAATTTCTTACAACCTTATTTTTTGAACTTTAGTATCTGAAATACATTTTAATGATGTAGCAGCAATAAAGTTTTAAGATAATAAAAGCATTACCCCTATTAGAGTGACTAGTTTATTCAAGTGAGACAAACACACACAGATCATGTAAAAATATACCTTAACTACATAGGTCAAACTAAAGATTCCACCTCTCACTTCAAAAAAACCCTTTTCCAATGTACATAAATCAATGTGATACACCACACAAACAAAAGAAAAGACAAAACCACATGATCATCTCAACAGATGCAGAAAAAGCATTTGATAAAATTCAACATCTATTCACAATAAAAACTCTTACCAAAATGGCTATAGAGGCAACATATCTTAACATAATAAAAGCTATTTATGACAAACCCACAACCAACATAATACTCAACGGTGAAATGCTGAAAGCCTTCCTGCTAAAATCTGAAACAAGACAAGGATGCTCATTCTTACCACTTCTATTCAACATAGTATTGGAGGTCCTAGCCACAGAAATCAGACAAGAAAAAGAAATAAAAGGTACCCAAATTGGAAGAGGTAAAATTGTCATTATATGCAGACGACATGATAGTATACACAGAAAACCCTGAAGACTCCATACAAAAACTACTAGAACTGATAAACAAATTCAGCATGGTAGCAGGATACAGGATTAACATAAAGGAATCTGTTGCATTCCTTTACACTAAAAATGAAATATCAGAAAAGTAAAAACAAATAAAAACCCTTTAAAATCACATAAAAAAAAAAAACACAAAAAACTTAGGCATAAACCTGACCAAGGAAGTAAAAGACTTACATGCTGAGGACTATAAAACACTGATAAAGAAAACTGAAGATAACTCAAATAAATGGATCCCATGCTCTTGGATTGGAAGAATTAATATTGTTAAAATGGCCATACTACCCAAAGCAATCTACAGAGTTAATGTGATCCCTATCAAATTATCCAAGAAATTTTTCACAGAACTAGAACAAAAATCCTAAAATTTATATGGAGCCATAAAAGGCCCAGAATTCCCAAAAGCAATCCTAAGTAAAAAGAACAAAGCTGAGGGCATAACCCTTTGAGACTTCAGACAATACTACAAAGCTACAGTAATCAAAACAGTGTGGTACTGGCACAAAAATAGACATATGGATCAATGGCACAGAACAGAGAGCCCAGAAATAAACCCACACAGCTACAGTCAATTAATCTTCGACAAAGGAGGCAAGAGGGACTTCCCTGGTGGTTCAGTGGTTAAGACTTCATGCTTCCACTGCAGGGGGCATGGGTTCAATCCCTGGTTAGGGAACTAAGATCCCATATGCCAAGCAATGCAGCCACAAAACAAAACACACACACACACACACACACACACACACACACACACCAAAACAAAGACAAAGGAGGCAAGAATATACAATGGAGAAAAGATAGTCTCTTCAGCAAGTGGTGTTGGGAAAGCTGGACAGCCACACGCAAATCAACGAAGTTAGAACACATTCTCACACCATACACAAAAATAAACTCAAAATGGCTTTAAGACTTAAGTGTAAGACATGACACCATAAAATTCCTAGAAGAGAACATAGGGAAAACATTCTCTGACATAAATCGCACCAATGTTTTCCTGGGTCAGTCTCCCAAGGCAATAGAAATAAAAGCAAAAATAAACAAATGGAACCTAATCAAACGCATAATATTTTGCACAGCAAAGGAAACCAAAAGGCACAAAATGACAACCTACAGACTGGGAGAAAATATTTGCAAACAAAGCAACTGACAAGAGCTTAATTTCCAAAATATACAAACAGCTCATACAACTCAGTAACAAAAAAACAAACAACCCAATCAAAAAATGGGGAAAAGACCTAAACAGACATTTCTCCAAAGAAGAAAAACAGATGGCCAAAAGACACATGAAAAGATGCTCACCATTGCTACTTACTAGAGAAATGCAAATCAAAACTACAATGAGGTACCACCTCACACGGGTCAGAATGGCCATCATTCAAAAGTCTACAGGGCTTCCCTGGTGGCGCAGTGGTTGAGTGTCTGCCTGCCGATGCAGGGGACATGGGCTCGTGCCCCACTCCGGGAAGATCCCACATGCCCCAAAGCAGCTGGGCCCGTGAGCCACGGCCGCTGAGCCCGCGCATCCGGAGCCTGTGCTCCGCAACGGGAGAGGCCACAATGGTGAGAGGCCCGCATACCGCAAAAAAAAAAAGTCTACAGGAATGCCCTGGCAGTCCTGTGGTTAGGATTCCATGCTTCCACTGCAGGGGGCATAGGTTCAGTCCCTGGTCAGGGAACTAAGATCCTGCAGGCAGCACTGTGTGGCCAAAAAAAAAAAAAAATTCAATTAAAAAGTCTACAAATAACAAATGCTGGAGAGGGTGTGGAGAAAAGGGAACCCTCCTACACTGTTGGTGGAAATGTAAACTCGTGCAGCCACTATGGAAAACAGTATGGAGGTTCCTCAAAAAACTAAAAATAGAGTTGCCATATGATCCAGCAATCCCACTCCTGGGCATATATCCAGACAAAACTGTAATTCAAAAAGATACATGCAACACAATGTTCACAGGAGCACGATGTACAATAGCCAAGACATGGAAGCAACCTAAATGTCAAGAGATGAATGGATAAAGAAGTGGTGTATATACACAATGGAATACTATTCAGCCATAAAAAAGAAAGAATGCCATTTGCAGCAACATGTATGGACCTAGAGATTATTATACTAAGTGAAGTAAGTCAGAAAGAGTACGACAAATACCATATGATATCACTTATATGTGGAACCTAAAATATGACACAAATAAGCTTATTTACCAAACAGAAACAGACTCACAGACATGGAAAACAAACTTATGGTTACCAAAGGGGGTAGAGGGTGAGGGAGGGATGAAGTGGGAGTTTGGGATTAGCAGATACAAACTACCACATATAAAAATAAACAACAAGGATATAATGTATAGCACAGGGAACAAAATTCAATATCCTGTAATAAACCATAATGGACAAGAATATGAAAAAATAAACAAACAAAAAACCCCCTTTTCCCCTCTAAACTGCATATTGATATTAAGTAGTTAGCAGATCAAAACTGCACTTTATGGGTTATCTTTCCAAATCACGTATCTGCCTATCTTCTAAAGTATCAGGTGCTTCCTAACTATGATTCAACATGGAGAAGCCCTGGAACTTCCCTGGTGGTCTAGTGGTTTAAACTCCACGCTCCCAAAGCAGGGGGCTCAGGTTCGATCCCTGATCAGGGAACTAGATCCCACATGCTGCAACTAAAAGCCCACATGCCACAAATGAAGATTCTGCATGCCGCAACTAAAAGATCCCGAGTGCCGCAACTAAGACCTGGCGCAGCTGAATGAATGAATAAATTAATTAATTTAATTAAATTAAAGAAAAAAAATTTTTTAAGTTATGAAAAAAATGTAGACACCCTAAAAGAATTCAATCATATTAAAAGAAAACATAAAGAAGAGAAGGGCACATAAAAACACACTATATGTATGGCTAAAAATGACTGTCAAAAGTCAGACAACCAACTGGAAAAAATGTTTGTAAGCTATATCACAAAGGGCTGTTCTCCCTAATATACAAGGACTCCTATAAATATAGAGGAAGAAAAATCCAACGGTTCAATAGAAAAATGCGTGAAGAATACTAACACTGCACAGAAGGGAAACATAGATGGATCTTAAGCATAGGAAATATACTCAATCTCACACACGATAACAAATGTGCAAATTAAACCTACTAGTATTGTTGTACAGCAGAAACTAACACAACATTGTAAAGTAATTATACTCCAATAAGATTTTAAAAAAAGACAAAGAAAAAAACTATTATTAGAGGTCATTTTAAAAATTAACAAGTCGGCAAAAATCTGAAGTTTGATGTTGATGAGGATACAGGGGAAAAGGCACTTATACTATGGAGGTAGGAATGTAAAATGACACACCTGCAATGGAATGCAATTTGGCAATAATCATCAAAATTAAAAATACATTTATCCTATGACCCAACAATCCCATTTCTGAGAAATTTTCCACTGACATAATTGCACATGTACAAAATGAAATATGTACAAGGCTACTCATTTTAGTACTTGTAAAAGGAGAGGTCTGAAGATGGCATAAATGGCCACTACTAAGAGACTAAATAAACTTTAGCTTAATCCATAAAGTGGAATATTACGTAGCTTGAAATTTTGAAAGTATCCTTTTTATGTACCGATAAGGAAAGAGTTCTTAAATATATTGCTAAGCTAAAAAAGCAGGGTATGCGTAGTGTGCTTTTATGTAAAATAGGAGGACTGGGATAAGAACAAATGTCTTTATAAATGAAAACAAAAGAATGACACACAAATTAGTAACAAAAGTTGTCTGAATATGGGGGAAGGACTGGGAACTAGACGGGTGAGGGACCATATATACCTTTTATTTTTGAGCCATTTGGATGTACTACCTTTTTTTTTTTTAAGCAAATAAGGCATAATTTAACTCAAAACAAAAACTGGCACATCGTTTCTGAAACTTTTTTTTACCAATACGGAAAACCTAAAATTATATTTGACACCCTGTACAATTAGAAAATATTCTTTAATACTTGGAATTTAACCTTTCACTCAGTCTGATAAATTCCACCTCTAGTCATGATGGAACAACAGGGATTAGGTTTACCCTACTGCCTTAACAACTAGAAAAATCAGACAAAACATATGAAAAAATGGTTTTCAACACTGGCCAACAGGCAGTGGGGAGAGTAACCCCTGAGAGAAGGGGACAAACATGGTAAATCTTACAAGTGCCCCAGCTCACTGCAGGTAGAGTTTTTAGGCCTTGGCACAGGGAGAGGCAACTCAAACAGAGCCTAGCAGACTTGCTGAATTGGGGAAACAATATTTAGAGCTCAAGAAGGCCAGAGTTGCCAGAATTTGCATGGCAAAACACATAGAGGATGGGCTGCAAAGAAAAATCTCCAGATAACTGCAGAGGGGCTCCCTTGAGTCTCTGACTGAGTACTGCACATGCACGTGAGAAAAAAGTGGGTAAAGGAGTGGGCAGAACAATCTTCTGAGCACACATGACAGGAAATAATTCATTTTTCCTACTAGCCAGGAACAAAGAGTATCAGCAATGACAAATATGTGGGCAACTATAAAAGACATTTTCTCATTCAAAAATTTACTTAAGGGCTTCCCTGGTGACGCAGTGGTTAAGAATCCGCCTGCCAATGCAGGGGACACGGGTCCAAGCCCTGGTCCGGGAAGATTCCACATGCCGCAGAGCAACTAAGACTGTGCACCACAACTACTGAGCCCGCGCGCCTAGAGCCCGTGCTCCGCAACAAAAGAAGCCACCGCAATGAGAAGCCCGCGCACCGCAACAAAGAGTAGCCCCCGCTCTCTGCACCTACAGAAAGCCTGCACGCAGCAGCGAAGACCCAACGCAGCCAAAAATAAATAAATAAATTTATAATAAAAAAAAAAAAACCCAAAACACAAAAAGAAGGCAAGAAAAGAGGAAAGAATGATATCCGGATGGGATAAATAGAAAACAGAGCAAAATGGTAGGTTTAAGCTACACCTTATCAAAAATTTCATTAAATATAAGTAGTCTAAATAGCCCTGTGTTTTTAATACAGAAGCAAAACTTGTATTTCAAGTATAGCCAGTCTGTTATGATTATCAAGCTTTCCATTTCCCAATCCAAACACTCAGTTTTAAAAAGTCTTGGCAGCAGAACAAAATGTGCTCTTGAATTATAATGTTTAAGCTATCATTCAATGACAATTTTCTACATGGCAGACACTGTGCTTTACTCCACATTCTCATCAACCCTTAACAATTTTGTTATATTCCTGAAACCATATGAAATAATAAATGTACACACCAATAAAATGTTTTTGTTAGGTAGGTGGAATTATCATTTTACACATGAATACAATGAGGCTAGAGGTTAAGTCATTTACATGAGACATGTTACACAGGTTAAGAAGAAAAGCTGGGGGCTTCCCTGGTGGCGCAGTGGTTTAGAGTCCGCCTGCCGATGCAGGGGACACGGGTTCGTGCCCCGGTCTGGGAAGATCCAACATGCCACAAACCGGCTGGGCCCGTGAGCCATGGCTGCTGAGCCTGCGCGTTCGGAGCCTGTGCTCCGCAGCGGGAGGGGCCACAACAGTGAGAGGCCCGCGTACCGCAAAAAAAAAAAAAGAAAAAGAAGAAAAGCTGGGATTTAAATCCAGATCTGTTTGACTCCCAAGCCCAAGCTCTTCACAGTCATACCATAATTCCCTCCTATCATTACAGCATATTTATTCCTATTTAAATTAAGCAACGAGTATCAACTGAGCACCTACTACGTAAGGCTGTCTGCAAGCCAGATGACATATTAAATCGAATTAAATCTTCAATAAAGTAAACCTATAAAAGCAAAATCTTCAAGGGGCTTCCCTGGTGGCGCAGTGGTTAAGAATCCGCCTGCCAATGCAGGGGACAGGGATTCGAGCTCTGGTCCGGGAAGATCCCACATGCCGCGGAGCAACTACGCCCGTGCACCACAACTACTGAGTCTGCATGCCACAACTACTGAAGCCCACGCGCCTAGAGAAGCCACCGCAATGAGAAGCCCGCGCACCGCTCGCAGTTGTGCAAAGAGTAGCCCCCTCTCGCCGCAACTAGAGAAAGCCCGCGTGCGGCAAAAAAGACCCAATGCAGCCAAAAATAAATAAATAAATTTATAAAAGCAAAATCTTCAACAAAAAGGCTATTTGAAGGATAGCTGTGAAAGAGTAAACACAACCTAAAAATGTCAATATCAAAATAGAGCGTGACCATGTAGTAAAGATGGTTAACACCATTTTAGTACTAAAAACATATTTTGTATCTCAATGTTAAAAAAATTTACTGAAAATCCCACGTTTCTCAGATTATCCAAATAGAATAAGGACAACTCAGTAGAATATTATAGTTCTTCTGACTTTTTCAGCTGTTTTGACCATAGATATATAATATGGACTAAAAGGCAGATAGTCTGTAGTATAATAAAAAATATATATATTTGGTTTTTGGCCCAGGGATAGATATTTTTGATCACCAATGGCCAATGATTTGATCAGCCATGCCTACAAAATGAAACCTCCATAAAAACCCTTATATGACAAGGTTTGGGGAGCTTCCACATTGATGAACGCATCGAGGTGCTGGGAGCAAATGCCCAGATGGCATGGAAGCTTGGTGCCCCCCTCCCCTACCTTGCCCTATGCATCTCTCTTCCATTTGGCTGTTCCTGGGTTGTATTCTTTAATAAACCCATAAGCATAAACAAACTGTCTTCCTGAGACAGTTCTAACAAATTATCAAACCTAAGGAGAAGGTTGTGGGAACCCCCTATTTACACCTGGTTGGTCAGAAGTACGGGTGTCCCCACTCCTGGGGATTGCAACTGGCATCTGAGGTGGGGGCAGTCTTGTGGGGTCCAGCCCTTAACCTATGGAGTCTGTGCGGACTCTGCGTAGTTGGGGTCAGAACAGGACTGACTTGCTGGATATCCAGTTGGTATTGTAAAATAAAAGAAACCACATATTTGGTTCAGGGAAAAAATTTCTCATTGTCCTTATCAATGAAGTCAGAAACTGATCATGTTCCAAATACATTATATTCAAAACATTATAAAAGATGACTTTACAAGATAAAAAAATTTTTGGAGTATACAAGAAAAGGCAATCAAGCTGAGTGTACCTGAGAAATGACTGTAAAAACAGGCACAATTATAAAACTGGTTCCAAATTCAACCTGGGGAATCCTTACTTCAGTTTCATCTAAGTACCAAAGAGGCCCACTTGATTAAAGTAGCAATTCATTAGTAATTCTTCAAACTATGTAATTAACACCATGCTTCAACTTAATTAACATCTGAAATTCCGGTCTTGGGATAGCACTGAGTGTAAGAGAATTATAGTTTTGTTTTTTAAATCTTATTTTGAAATAACTTCAAGTTTACAGAAAATCTGCAAGATTGTTACAAAGAATTCCTTTATACCCTTTATCCAGATTTACAAAATTTTAACATTTTGTTCCATGTCTGTATTATTTTTCTAAATTTTTTCAGAGTAGATTGTATGTTTCATGCGCTTTACCCCTTATAGTATGAGTATTTCTCAGCAACAAGGATGTTCTGTTGCTAACTGTAGTTATTGAAAAAAAGTATTTGTTTTTTACACAGGATCAAATTGAGGGTCACACATTCATTTAGTGGTCATGTATACTTAGTCTCCTCTCATCTAGAAACGTTCTCCAGACTTCCTTTGTTTTTTTATGACACTGACAATTTTGAAGAATACAGGCCAGTTTATTTTATTCAATGCACTTCAATTTGGGTTCCTCTACTGTTTCCTCATGACTGGATTTCAGGTTATAAATTTTCAGCTTAGTTATTACGTAATCCATGTTGTGTTCTTCTCAAAGTAACATATCTAAAGGCACAGGATGTCCATTTCCCCCCATCATTATGTAGCTGCCATTTCTCTACTTGGAATTAATAAATAAGTTGTGGGAGTTAATTTGAGATCATGTTCATAACCTGTTCCTCGGGAAACCCCCTCCTCTCATCCCAGACTTAGCACCCACACTGATGAAACTTGTCTGAATCAATTCTTATTAGGATGACTACAAAATGGTGATTTTCTATCTCCATCACTCCTATATTAGTCAAGATTCTATGGTAAGGTTCTCCTCTTCTTTATTTAATTATTTATCTATTTTATTAGTAGGACGGACTAATGAATTATTGTTTTATTCATTTACACTCCATTTATTGTCTTTGGCCAGTGGGAACCCATTCCAGCTGACTTCTGGGCCTTTGACCTGTCCCCAACATTTCTGAGGGGCCCTTCTTTCCTAGCTCAAGTTGCAGAATCGGTCATTTCTCCAAGGAACCTTAATTCACTTCAGTGAAGAACAGTATTTAGACTCTAAGATCTGAGTAGAAAGATTGGTATTTTAATTCTAAAAAAAGAAAAGATATTCCTCCTTAGAGCACTGCTTTCAGATTAGTTTGTAAAAGATGTACACAAGAGTCTACTCTGGGTGACAACATCTACTTGAGTTCCAAAATAAAAGGGCATTTTGGAACATATGAGCAAGTATTTCGACTTGGCTGACCCCCTATGACTTACTCTAAACTATAGCTCACTCAACCTTACTTTGGAGAGTAAAGAACTAAAAGTAAATTCTCTGAGTCTTTACAGTCAAGCTGTTCCACTTACCTCCTCTGGAGGGACAGCTAATTCTAACAGGAAGTTAAAATAGTTTTCAAATCCCTTAGAAGGTTATTTGTCTTCTATATACTACCAACCTGCCCTGGCTTAAGAGCTTTCTTTCATGCTACCAATAGAAGCAAGTAAAATATTAAGAGCAAGGACATCTTGGATTAACAAAGTGAAATAAAGAATACAGAACACAAAAGGTTTATTGTAGTCTAGAGTCAATAAATTAAAACTGCATTTAGTATAGGCTAACTTTATCCCCATGCAAAGGCCAAACAAATAATCAGCCTGAAATGCAAAGTTCGCCTGGCAGAGTTACATAAGCAATCTGTGAAACAAAGATCCAACAGCATCCTCTTTTCTAATGTACACACATCAATTTTTTCCTCAACACTTTGAGGTTTTTCTCACCATATGCTTTCTATAGAAAAAAAGCAGCTAAAGATCAAAAAAAAAAATAAAGTAAAAATCTATCATTCTAAAGAGAAGAAAAAAGGTAAGAACTATTCCATATAAGAGTTTTTAAGATAAAAAAATCACTTGAAGTTTTTCTTTTAAAGTACAAATCTTCTCTCCATAATATAATGTATACTGTACAGAAGGTCTGAGGACATGATTTTTTTAAATTGCCAAGTACAGTCAATGAATGTATGTGACTATTAAGCACTTCAGTAATAGAAACTTCATTATCTATCTATCTAGATACAGACACAGATATAGTTATAGATAAAAACACATATTTCAAGATCAAGCGATATAATGGAAAAAAGCTTAACCAGGAGTTAGGAGACCTGAGGTCTAATACATCAACTCATTATATGACCCTGGGTAAATTAGTTAACCTTTACGGGCTTTCATATTGTCATCTGTAAAATGTGGCAGTTACAGCTGATGGTTTTACAGTTTCTTTACTATTTCATCTGTTGTCATATACCATTTCACCATACATCTATAAATTCATAAGGTTAATGAGACTTTCTCAAAGCAGGAAACAGAATTTAAGCTAAATAGGAATGAATGGCTTTGATCAATACCTTTGAGCTCCTTACCAGCAGAGATTATTTTGTCAGAAAAACAACAGGCATTTTAAAATAGCTTACTGGAGATTAACTATGTGTGTCAGGTACTGCACTGAACTCTGTACACACATCGGCTCATTTAATCCTCAAGACAGGCCTATGATAGGTATTACTGTCCCTCAGAATAGACAGGGCTTAAAGAGATTAGCTTGCTTAAGGTCACACAGCTAGCAAACTGCAAAGCTGAGACTCAAACCAGGGTGACTCCAAAGCTTACAGTTTTAATCACCCTACTACATTATCTTCTAATAAATAAATCATGAGCCAAATACATTCTCATCAAATACATTTAATCTCTAGCAGGTACTGATTATTTCCCTTCTTACTACTGTAGAGAAAACTGCTGAGTGACAGCCAACCAAGAACAACTCACGTGAACAAAAAGATTATTTAAAGGTTTGCCTCTATTAAAGAGACGTGCTGTGTTTTTAGATAAGCAATTGTTCCTTTTAATAAAACAAAAAACAATAGTCATTAAATCCGAAAGACCAGAAAAGATCTTAAGGTGTAATATTTATTATTATTAATTTTTTTAAAGGTGTGATATTATTATGCCCCTTCCTTTAAGCAGACCAAAAATCTCATGACAATTACCCCAGGTTGGGGGGCAGGGGGTGAGGGGGTGCAAGGGAGTGTCTAAGAGAACAGCTCTACCGATAGCATCAGTGTTGGTTCCCAGTATCCCTCACCATTTCAAATTTACTGCATAGCTCTGATTACCAACATAAAGGTTCAGAGACTAAGCCCTAACAACAGTCATTCTTTCTTGTTTCCTACTAGGCCACTTCAACTAGCCTATCTGCTCACTAGCAAGAATCTTCCTGCTTGTTTAATATGGAATTTTAAGAAGTAGGATGAATAAGGTCAAGTGCATACAAAAGTGAGCCTTTTCCTACATGTTCTCTACATAGTATTTCCTTAACACACAGGCTGTCTAACAAGCTCTCAGAAAACTTCTTTTTTAGACAACTTTAAGGCTAGAAACAGTCATTTCTGATAAGGTATGGATAGTGAGGATATTAAACAAAGGAGAATAAACCAATATCCAAAAATTAAAGGCACAAAAAATAAAACATCCAAACAGATGGGATGGGAATGAATTTTATAAACAAAACTACATATTTCAATTACCTTTATTCCTCTTATAGAGTAAATAAGTTCTCTAAAACACAATGTCCTCCAACCAAAGAGATTTCATACGTCATCTGCACCTCAAACCCAACATCTCAAGTCTGTGCTGATATTCTCTGAACGCTTACAGAAATTAGAAAGCTGAGCCCACATACACTGTGGATCTACTCTATACCTCTTTGGGCACAAAAGAAAAAAGAGAATCAGAAAATTACCCTTCTTTGATCCAACCCTGGATGAAGCACTGAAGAATTTCTTCACTGTGGTAACCTTGCGGGTCTTCTCATTGGTTTTCTTTTCTTCAAACTTGGAAAATGTGAGGGATTGGGCCCCTTGGCTGCTCTGACTGCTGGCAAAGGCCTCTTCTTCCTCCCGCTGTAGTCTGTAATTCAAGAAGAGGTTAAGTTTAACCCTGATATTCTCCAAGTTCTCCTTGTATCTAAAGGTAATAACTCAATGAATTGGGGATCTAAAATTTGTAGAGCTAGAGGCTAAATACACCAAATAGGTCTGAGGTCTCTGACAGGAAGCTCTCCTATGTGCTACTACAAACTTCAAAAGGGACTTCTCCGTGGATCATGTTCATTCAGCAATTGTACTAGTGTTACATAAAGCAAATAAAGTCTAGTCCTTTTCCCTGACAACCTCAAGGTTGGAAGAGAGAAAAAGACAAGTAAATAATTACCCATAATGTAACAGTGCCTATAGTAGAGAGCAAAACCCAAGTGCCATGAGAACATAGGAAAAAAGAAACTAAATCTGCTGAAGGAGTCCAAGGTTTTATAATGGTGACATTTAGGCCAGTCTTAGAAG
Organism: Phocoena sinus; assembly: GCF_008692025.1. Taxonomy (NCBI): domain Eukaryota; kingdom Metazoa; phylum Chordata; class Mammalia; order Artiodactyla; family Phocoenidae; genus Phocoena; species Phocoena sinus. Next base: position 73,636,248 of record NC_045777.1, on the reverse strand, counting down.
GATCAAGAGGATTCCGCCAAGTAAAAGGTCATTCCAGGAAGAAGGTACTACACATGTGAAGGATGTGGCGTTTATTGTGGACCAAGCTCATTCAACGTAGTCAGATCACTGACGGTGTGATGGACTATGATGCTGGATGTACAGCTGGGCACCAGGCGGTAAGAAACCTTGACTGCCAAGCCTGCTATAATCCTGGATTTCATCATGTGGTGGGGAACCAAGAAAGACTATAATCCAGTAAGTTACCATTATCTGATCTGTGTTTTAAAGGTAATGCAGGTAGCTGTGTGACAACTTGAGGGGCAGAGAGACTAGGGACAGAGACAATAATTAAGAATATATTACAAAGATTTAAGTGAGAGAAATAAGAACATGGAAAATAGGAAAGGATGAAATTCAAAACACTTCTTTTAGCTAGAATAAGCAGAACTTGCTTAATTAGTTGTAAACAGTGTGGGAGGTGAAGGAGAAATTAATGTTTTTTAGCCAACTGAATAAATAGTGATGTCGTTTATTGATACCGGAGGAGGGTTAGGAGGAACTGCTGGGAGTGGGGATTAGAGTAAATAAAAGCAAGAAATCTGGCCTTGGACCAGCTGAATTTGAGGTATTTATAGTAAATCTCAAAGGCTATCTATAGAACTATGGTTCTCAAAGTGGATTCCCCAGACAGCAGCATCAACATCACCTGGGAACTTGTTAAAAATGCAAACTCTCAGGCCTCACTCCCAACCTACGAGAGTCCGAGATTCTGAGGGTGAGGTTCAGTGACCACGGTTTTTACAAGCTTTCCAGGTGATTCTCACGCCTGTTCAAATATCAGAAAGTGCCGTAGGAAATCTCAAGCAAGGTCGCAATTGGAAGCAGTAAGAAACAGCAACAAAATCACAGGTAGAGGTGTTGGTGTGAGAATGGAATAGGGACACACCTTTCTCTGAGACAAAACAGAAGTTAATATAAAGACACTAGTACAGTTTGATAACAAGGGAGAAAGCTAAGGGAATTCATGCCTAGTGGCCTCTACTTTCTTTCTAAAATAGGATCAGCTACAGAGACTATCAAGAATGCAATGGGAAACCCGAGGAAATAGTTAATGTTATATGTCTATATTTGCTCTCTTTGACTGACTATGGAGTCACTGAAAGCAGCAAGTGTACTTTATAATATTGAGTTCATCACAGATGGTAGCAAAGTAATCACTCAACGAATATACCTGATTAAATATAAAAAAAACTAGCAAAAGCTGTCAGAGATCAGTCTTTCTTTTATTGAGAAGCTTCACAATTTCTAGGATGCTTTCGTAAAGGATTAACATTATTCATGGTATTTTATTAGTTCCTATGCTCACTAGACATTCTATGTTTTAATTTTTATCATAATCATATTTCTGCGTAATACTAACAAATGCCATTTTTTAAAAGAAAAGTTAAATTTCCATAACGTAAGGATTATATATACAAATCAACAGGTTTCTATTATTATGTGCTTATCACTGTGCCAGATGCCATGCTGGATATATTAAAAGAATGAGGAAATAATGCTTGATGAAAGTCATGTGCAATAACCTCATTTAATCTCCACCACAAAATATGTTTATCTCCATTCTTCCACTCCAAGGAGCTTACTGTCTTCATTAGAGAACTAAGACTAACGCATCCCAAACACAGAACAATTAAAAGTTAAGACAAAGACAAAATAAAGAAATCACTGAAAGCTACTCATTAAACGCTGAATGAGGGGAAAAAATTCATTTCTCTTAATATTAAACTGACTTGCTGACAGATCAAAACAGAAGAAAAAAATGTATTCTGACAATGACAGAGCTATGTATCCAGTTATATCACTGTTAAACCACCCCTAGTTAAGTCCTTTTACCGCTCTGCTAGTTCCCAATCCTCCTGAATCTGCTTCTGCCTGGCTTTGTGGTACTCCTCCCTCCAGCACTTGGAGCAGAAACCCTGCCAAGCAGGGTTGCCGTAATAACCACATCCTTTCTTGCACAGGAGCTCTGATTGATCCACATGAATTCCTCGGCGCTCAGACTTAAGACTCATCTTCTTCCTGTTAATCAAAGAGCAAACAAGAAAGTTTTGTTGAAAATGAATTCACTATCATTCTACTCACAGCAAAGCAATTAGGAAAAAAAAAATGAATGAGTCTATCATCTTCAAGCTATAATGGAAGAAAGGAGAGAGGGAGGGAAGGAGGGAAAAAGAAAGTTTAAATATTACAAATTACTGTCATACTAAAGAACAAACTTCTTATTCCTGCCCAATAATATAAAGAACACTTTAAGAAGGACTAATACTGGATTAAAGACCTAAACAGAAGACACGAAACTATAAAACTCCTAGAAGAAAACATAGGGAAAAAACTTCACAACGTTAGATTTGGAGACAATTTCTTGGATATGACACCAAAAGTACAAGCATCAAGAGCAAAAATACACAAATGGGACTACATCAAACTTAAAAACTTCTACACAGGAAAGGAATCAACAGAGTGAAAAGGCAACCTATAGAATGGGATAAAATATCTGCAAACCATATATCTGATAAGAGGTTAATATTCAGAATATGTAAAGAACTCCTAAAACTCAACAACAACAACAAAAATCCAATTAAAAATTAGCAAAGGCCATGAATAGACAATTCTCCAAAGAAGATGTACAAAGAGCCAACAAGTGAAAAGATGCTCAATGTCACTAATCATCAGGTAAATGCAAATCAAAACCACAAGGAGATATCACCACACACCTGATAGAATGACTATCATCAAAAAGAACAAAAAGAACAAGTGTTGGCAAGGATGTGGAGAAATTGGAACCCTTGTGTACAGTTGGTAGGAATGTAAAATGGTACAGCCACTGGGGAAAACAGTATGGTGGTTCCTCAAAAAAGTAGAAATAGAATTATCATATGATCCAGCAATCTCACTTCTGGGTATACACCCAAAAGAACTGAAAACAGGATCTTGAAGAGATACCTGCACACTCATGTTCACTGAGCATTATTCACAATAGCCAAGCAATCTAAATATCCATCAAAGGATGAATCTATAAACACAGGATGAATGGATGAAGAAAACATGGTATATACAATGGAATATTATATAGCCCTAAAAAGAAGGAAATCCTAGCACATGCTACAACATGGATGAACCTTGAGAACATTATGTCAAGTAGCCAATCACAAAAAGGCAAATCAAAGACATTATTCCACCTACATGAGGTATCTAAATTAGTCACTCTCAGAACCAGAAAGTAGAATGATGGTTGCCAGGGGCTGGGGGAAGGGAGGCAAAGAGGAGTTGCTGTTCAATGCGTATAGGGTTTCAGTTTTGCTAGACAAAAAAGTTCTAGAGATCTGTTGTACAAGGTGCACAGTGCAGAGTGTACAGTGCACTACTGTACACTTTATTCTTTATTTTTTATTTATTTATGGCTGCATTGGGTCTTCATTGCTGCGCACAGGCTTTCTCTAGTTGTGGCGAGTGGGGGCTACTCTTCGTTGCGGTACGCGGGCTTCTCACTACGGTGGCTTCTCTTGTTGTGGAGCACAGGCTCTAGGGCGCACAGGCTTCAGTAGTTGTGGCACGTGGGCTCAGGAGCTGTGGCTCGCGAGCTCTAGAGTGCAGGCTCAGTAGTTGTGGCACACGGGCTTAGTTGCTCCGTGTCATGTGGGATCTTCCCGGACCAAGGCTCGAACCCGAGTCCCCTGCATTCAGGCAGATTCTCAACCACTGCGCCACCAGGGAAGCCCCTGTACACTTTAAAAATGGTTAAGATGGTAAATTTTATGTTATGTGTTTTTTACCACAATAAAAAAAGATTTTAATATTTAAAAAAGGGGGACTAATAGATCCTTCTTATTTGCTACCATTTTTTTAAACCTGAGGGACAAAGTACAATCTTCTTGAAATACTCTGTGTTCTTACTACATTATGTCATTTGGCTCAAAAAGACAACTTCATTTCAACGATATAAAAGTGAATACTTTGTCCCAAATGAGATATTTTAACATTCACCAAGAAAACAAGTGTAATTAAAGCATCAGAATAGAATCTAAACTCCTTGAGACGGCATTCAAGGCCCTACTGTTTGCCACCACTCACTACATGCCTAATATTGTGACAGGTACTCAGTATAATTATTTCTCACAAAAACCAAGGTAGATATTATCTCCATTTTATTAGATGTGAAAATTCATAAACAAAAACACAGGCAGCATGAACAATGAAGAAAAAGAGAAAAGTGCTATGAAACCAAGGGGCGGCGGGAGAAGGTGAGGTCATTCTGACTTAGGGAGCACGGAGAGACCACCTGGGCCAAGGAGTGAAGGGTGGGGGATGTAGACCTTCAAGAGCCTTGAGTTGAGGCTTAGAGGGTTTTGTAGCGATGACACAAAAGAGCGAAGACATTCCGGACAGGAAGAACATCTTTTGCAAAACACTCAGAGACAGGAGAGCAAATGCAGAACATGAATGATGTGGTATAAGTAGGAGGTAAACAGAAGCAGTTATGTGTGAAGTTCAATTATGACGCCTTTTTAAAACTGCAGGCAAGAGTCTGGGTTACAGCATTGTTGTTTCAGTGAAAAGGGGAAATCAATAGGTGTCTATTTTAAGACATAAAACTTGAGAGGTGGAGTTCTGTCTTCCAGTATGATGGAGTGAGGAGGACAATAAATCCTCTCCACCAAAATCAACTATAAAGATAGACAAAACTTTCCCTCTGCTGATGGATCAAAGTGTGAACCAAGGAATGCATTCAAACTTCAAGCCACCGACTGGCTCTCTTGCATCTCCTGTGTGTATGCAGTCTCTGTTGGCCAGACATTGGAAGCCTTACTGGCTAGAGATGTTTGTGCACAAATTCAGTCTTTGAACAAACAACAATCTTCGGCTAAACATTAAGGGATGCAGGCAGATGGGTGACCCCGAGAAGGAAATCAAGGATAAAAATAAATATAAGAAAAAAAAAAATGAGGGCAGACAATGAGCAGCCGCAGGGTGTGGGGAAGAGAGACTTCACAGGTGTAGTCCAGCTATAAAACCTAGATGGCATGCGCTAAGCACTATTTTTGAGGATTTTCAAAGGCAAAAGGGAGGAAAATAATTAAAGAAGAAGACCAGAATTCAGTGTATCACTGAATCCTCGGTGAGTTTACCCTTTTTTCCCCTCCAGTATCACCAAGCCAACTCAGAAATGGACACCAGGGCACAGAGAGAGCTCCTCTAGCTCTGGCTCAAAGAATGAGAAAGGGAACTGCTAACACTGAGAGGAAATATGAAAATCCCTCCATTTTCTTGTCTTTTTTTCCCCTCCTTCTCTTGAGCCATGAGCAATCGCATGGTGTCCACAGAAGCGGCTGGAATGAGAGACTGCAGGAGCTAAACTCGGAGGAAGGGGAACTATCCATTTTTCCCACTCGCTAGTCTCCTAGACAGTGATGGGAGTACAAGACAGAGTGGGGTAACTAATTCCACAGCTTTCCACCCAGAGGAGAGAAGATGAGCCCCAAGAGAACTTTAAAAATACAGGAGGAATCAATGAGGAGAACTCAAGAAAGCAAGCTGAAAATGTGTCTGATGCTATTCAGGATCAGAGACTAAAATTCACACTAATAGAGACCACTGCACAGGTTTCAGACTGACACACGCAGGAAACATCAAAATAGCACTGCGAAGCCTCTGAAAAATGAACCAACGTGGGAACCACAGCTCACAGAAGTAGGGTTGGAACCTGCGGCCCAAACTTGGCAGCAAAACTAAAAACTTTTGCTTCTCCAATGACACTACGTGGAAAATTAAAACACAAACTACAGACTGGGAGAAAATACTCTCAAATCATATATCTGACAAAGGACTTGCATCCAGAATATATAAAGAATTCTCAAAACTCAACAGAAAGAAAAACCACCCAATTAAAAAAATGGGCAAAAGACTTGAACAGACTTATGCAAAGAAGATATACACATTGGGAGACAATTCTCCACAGGTGTCTCACGTTTCTGTACAAGAGGCCTTCGTGACAGACTATCTCTTCAAGGATATTTGCATATCTAACATTCTCAGGAGGAACAGATCACTGTCTCCCTCCAGAGAAAGGGCAAGTTTGTTTACTGTCAAGTAAAATAGATATAATGTTTCCCTCCAGGTCAAAAGTCAGGTGGGTTTGTTAGCTGCCCATTATAAAGGATTTGGGTCCCTTAAGCTTAGGTTCCTCAGCTGTGACACCAGCCCCACGGGACTTGGGGGCAAGGATAGCCCATGTGAGATGAAGCTTGTTTTATTGATGTCCTATGAATAATAAAGTCCTTTGTCTCCGACTCCAGAGTCTCATGACTTCTGCCAGCATCCATGAAACTGGCAGGCTAACTTGTTACGTTTAAGAGGGTAAAAACCCATGTCAGTCACAGTTCTTGACAACATGGCAAATAAGCACATGAAAAGTTGTTCAACATCATCATCCGTTAGAGAAATGTAAGTTAAAACCACCATGAGGGCTTCCCTGGTGGCGCAGTGGTTGAGAGTCCGCTTGCCGATGCAGGGGACGCGGGTTTGTGCCCCGGTCCGGGAAGATCCCACATGCCGCAGAGCGGCTGGGCCCGTGAGCCACGGCCGCTGAGCCTGCGCGTCCGGAGCCTGTGCTCCGCAACGGGAGAGGCCACAGCAGTGAGCGGCCCGCGTACCGCAAAAAAAAAAAAAAAAGCGCCACCATGAGATTTCACCACACACCTATTAGAATGGCTAAAATTAAGAACAATACCAAGTGGTAGCAAGGATGCAGAGCAACTAGAACCCTCCTAGTGGGATGCAAATAGTACAACCACCATGGAAAACAATTTGGTAGTTTCATAAAAAGTTAAATACACTTACCATACAACCCAGCAATCCTATTCCCAGTTACTTCCTCCAGAGAAATAAAACTGATGTTCACTCAAAAATCTATACAAAAATGTTTCTAGTAATATTATTTAAGATCATTAAAAAATGGAAACAACCAAAATATCCTTCAATAGATGAATGAATAAACAAACTGTGTGGTATATCCATGCAATGGAATGCTACTCAGCAAAATCAACAACAACAAAAAAAACATACCCAACAACTTGGATGAAATCTCAAAGGCGTTATGATGAGTGAATGAAGCCAGTTTTAACAGTTTACATACTGTAGGGACTTCCCTGGTGGTCCAGTGGGTAATACTCCACAATCCCAATGCAGGGGGTTCGGGTTCAATCCCTGGTCGGGGAACTAGATCCCGCATGCATGCTGCAACTAAGAAGCCCGCGTGCCGCAACTAAAGATCCCGCACGCTGCAACGACGATCCCACATACTGCAAATAAGACCCAGCACAGCCAAAATAAATAAATAAATAAAGTAAATAAAATAAATATCTTTGAAAAAAGTTTACATACTGTATAATCAGGGTTTGTTAGGAATTAGGGTTGGAGGGAGGGTGTCTATAAAGGAATAGCACAAGGAACTTTTTTAGAGGTGACAGAACTGTTCTGTATTCTGATTATGGAGGTGTTTACAGAAATCTATACATGTTTTTAAATCATAGAACTGTATACTCCCCCAAAATTCAACTTTACTGTATGATTTTTTTTTTTTTTTAATTTGAGAGGCAATTTCTAGTTTGGATTGGGGAAAAGTGCAGAACAGGAGACAGGGATAGTGATCAAGAGACAAATACAGTAAGAGGTTATAATAATAGAGGTAATACAGTGGGAATGGAAAGGGGAGGAATGGCAACACACTCTGGCAGTAGGGTCTGTAAGAGTTAACTAATGAGACATGGCAGGGAGACCTGCACGTTTACAAATACTCTTCACTGCCTCTATGAGATTAAAGCCCTCCAAGGACAGGATTTAGATCTATCGCACTTATCATTTAGTAAATGAGGCTGAGGTAGAAAGGAAGAATAACAAAATATAGCCAGAGTCTAAAATGATAAGTTAAGAAACTTTAAAGGCCATCTACTTTCTCCTATTACAATATAGATAAAGACACTGAGACTGAGAAATTATGATTTGTTCAATCAAAAAGGTAGTAAGTGGCAGGGACATCACAAGAGCCTACACTTGTACTAAGTCCTGAGTGCCATCAAACTATTTTGAGCATCTGAGCTAATCTCACCATAAACATCCTGTGGTCCCTTTCTTCAATTCCAAGAGGAGTAGGCAAAAAGAAATATCTGTTTTTTCCTTATACCAATTCAGTAAGTTTAAAATTTTTTATACTACAAAGACTACAGCACAGGTCTGTTACTAAAATGAACACATTTTAGGGAGTCTACCTAACACATGTGTCAGCAACTTCCCTTTCCTCAGGGAACTGTTCCCCAAATCTACAAAGGTCAGCTGCCATGTTTGTATATGGTGCAGTCCCCCCTCCCCCACCACTGCAGGGCCACAGCTGATTGATCCAGAGGTGGACACTTGACCCAAAATGAAGTTTTGGAAATGGGACTAAGTCTGGGCTGTTTTCTTGAATGACAGAGAAGTTGTGGCATGACCACCTTCCAACAAGTGGTCTGAGTAACCAGTCTGCAGATACAACAGACTGGTAGATATACAACAAGAAGCAGAGAAAAGTGGCAGAAGAAAAATACTCTCTAGGTCCTGAGGGGTTTCCATTTCTCAGTTCCAATCCTTTTCTAAGGTTTAGCTGCTTGCCTACCCTCAGATTTTGAAACACACCCCTTGATCCCTGACTGTTTTTTTCTTATGCCAGCTCCAGGAGAGCCTATTACCTGCACTCAGAGACTTGCCCAGGTACTATGTGAGAGCCAGAAAAACATAATAGAATTGCTGTGAGGACTACTTAGCATATACTAAGAACTCAACAGGTTAAGATGAAAACTTAAAAATAATAGCTATATGTCTATGAAGACCAATTTGATGTGCACATGAGAACATGGAGTTCGGTCAAATCTGCATTCAAATCCCAGCTCTGAAATGTGACTTTGGACAAATTAATATTTCTGAAACTTCCATTCATACCCTTCTATCCAACTTCTGCTCCCACCTTTTCACAAATCTAAGCGTCATAGGCTTTGTGCCCCCATGACCTTCACTCTGTTTTACACCTGTGATTATGTTATCTCACATGGCCAAAAAAAGACTTTCCAGACAAGATTACTAATCAGTTGACCTTAAAATAGAGAGATTATCCTGATTTTCCAGGTGGGGCCAATATAAGCACATGAACCCTAAATGCAGAAGAGGACAGGAGCCCAGAATAGTCAAAACAATCTTGGAAAAAGAATGTAGGAGCACTTACAGTTACCAATTTCAAAACTTACTATGAACCTATGATAATCAAAACAGTGTGGAACTGGCACAAGGACAGACATGTGGAGCAATGGAATAGAACTGTGAGTCCAGATATAAACCCACACATCTATAGTCACAACTATCAAATGGAAGAGTCTTCTCAACAAATCGTGCTGGGACAATGGGATCACCATATGCAGACGAATCCTTGTCTCACACCACGTATAAAAGTTAACTAAAAATGGATTAAAGACCTAAATGTAAAAGCTAAAACTATAAAAACTCTTGGCCAGAAACACAGGTAAAATTTCATGATCTTGGATTTGGTAAAGGATTCTTAGATATGACACCAAAAGCATAAACAACAAAAGAAAAGAGATAAATTGTACTTCATCAGAATTAAAAACTTTTGTGCTTCCAAGGACCCCATCAAGAATGTGAAAAGGCAACCCACAGAATGGGAGAAAATATTTGCAAATCATGTATCTAATAAAGAACTTATACACAGAATGTGTAATGAACTGTTATAACTCAATATTTTTAAAGATAAACAACCCAATTTCCAAAATGGGTAAAAGATCTGAATAGACACTTCTCCAAGGAAGATATGCCAATTGTCAATAAGCACGTTAAATGACTTTTGACATCATTAGTCATTAGGGAAATAAAAATCAAAACCACAATGAGAGAAAAAAAAAAAACAACAACAATGAGATAACACTTCACATTCAGTTGGATGGCTAGTATTAAAAAGTCAGATAGGACTTCCCTGGTGGCGCAGTGGTTAATAATCCGCCTGCCAATGCAGGGGACGTGGGTTCGAGCCCTGGTCCGGGAAGATCCCACATGCCACGGAGCAACTAAGCCTGTGTGCCACAACTACTGAGCTTGCACTCTAGAACCCGCGAGCCACAACTACTGAGCCCATGCACCACAACTACTGAAGCCCACGCGCCTAGAGCCCGTGCTCCGCAACAAGACAAGCCACTACAGTGAGAAGCCCGTGCAACTGCCACAAAGTGTAGCCCCCGCTCACCACTAGAGAAAGCCCACATGCAGCAACGAAGACCCAACACAGCCCCCTAAAAAAAATGTCAGATAATAACAAGTGTTGACAAAGATGTGGAGAAACTGAAGCACTCATACATTGCTGATGGGAATGTAAAATGGTGCAGATGCTTTTGGAAACCATCTGATGGTTCCTCAAATGATTTTTTTTTTTTAATATTTTTGGCTGCGTTGGGTCTTCGTTGCTGTGCATGGGCTTTCTCTAGTTGCAGCGAGCGGGGGCTACTCTTCCCTGCGGTGCGCAGGCTTCTCATTGTGGTGGCTTCTCTTGTGGCGGAGCACAGGATCTAGGCACAGGGGCTTCAGTAGTCGTGGCACGTGGGCTCAGTAGTTGCGGCACGCAGGCTCTAGAGCGCAGGCTCAGTAGTTCTGGTGCACGGGCTTAGCTGCTCTGTGGCATGTGGGATCTTCCCGGACCAGGGCTCAAACCTGTGTCCCCTGTATTGGCAGGCGGATTCTTAACCACTACACCACCAGGGAAGCCCCCCTCAAATGATTTTAATTAGAGTTACCTAGCAATTTTGCTCCAAGTACATACTCCAAGGTATATTTCCAAGAGAAATGAAAACATATGTCCACATAAAAACTTGTATATGAGTGTTTATATCAGCAATGTGCATTATAGCCTAAAGATGGAAAACAACCCAAATGTCCACCAGCTGGTGAACAGACAAAAGGTAGTATATTCATACAGTGAAGGATTATTCAGTCATAAAGAGGAATTAAGAACTGACACATGCCGCAACATGACTAACCTTGAAAACATTATGCTAAGTGAAAGAAGCCAGTCATAAAAAGACAACACATTATATGATCCCATTCATATGAAGTTCCAGAACAGGGAAATCTAGAGAGACAGGGAGTAGAGTAGTGGTTGCTTGGGACTGAGAGGGATAGGACAAAATAAGAAGGTATCTAAAGGGCATGGAGTTTCTTTCTGAAATGATGAAAATGTTCTAAAGTTGGCTGTGGTGATGGTTGCTTTTGAACTGTGCCCTTTTTTTTAAATAAATTTATTCATTTACTTATTTTTGGCTGCATTGGGTCTTTGTTGCTGAGCACGGGCTTTCTCTAGTTGCAGCGAGTGGGGGCTACTCTTTGTTGTGGTGCACAGGCTTCTCATTGCAGTGGCTTCTCTTATTGAGGAGCACAGGCTCTAGGTGCACGGGCTTCAGTAGTTGTGGCACACAGGCTCAGTAGTTGTGGCTTGCAGGCTCTAGAGCACAAGCTCAGTAGTTGTGGCTCGCGGGCTCTGGAGTGCAGGCTCAGTAGTTGTGGCACACAGGCTTAGTTGCTCCGCAGCATGTGAGATCTTCCAGGACCAGGGCTCAAACCCGTGTCCCCTGCACTGGCAGGTGGATTCTTAACCACTGCGCCACCAGGGAAGTCCTGAATTGTGCCCTTTAAATGGGTGAATTCTACGGTATGTGAATTATACCTCAATAAAATTGTTTTTAAAATATAAAGTAGAAGAGGAGGGCAGAATGGGAAGTCAAAGAGATTCAAAGAACCACTGCTGGCTTTGAAGGTGGAGAAATTTAAGAAATGTGGGTGGCTTCTAGAAGCTGAGAATGACCCCTGGCTGACAGCCAGCAAAGAAATGAAGACCTCAGTTGCATAACTTCATTAAACTCAATTCTGCCAACATTTAAGTATGTCTGGAAGCAGATTCTCCCCATAGCCTCCAGATAAGAGCCCAGATTGGATGACATCTTAATTTGGACCTCTTGAGAGCCTTAACAGAGTACCTGGCTGAGCTGGCCAGGAGTGCTGACTTAACAATACTTACAGTACTCTGGGTGTTGTTTTAAGCTGATAAGTTTGTGGTAACTTGCTATGGCAACAACAGAAAACTAATATAGGCCTCCTTTCAATTTCTCTCTTTTGGGGGCCTTTGCACAAGTGTTCTAATGCCTAAATGCTGGGACCCTTGCTATTTATACGCTGATTTCCCTCTCCTCATTTAGGTCTCAGCTTTCATGTCATACTTTCAGAAAGGCCTTCCCTGGCCACGCTATCTAAAGCAGTACCTACCCCAACCTGCCCAACCCTCACCTCCACTGTGGGCCCAGAATTGCTTCTCCATATCCAGGAAGGGCTAACCAAGCAGGCCTGAGCTGCTCAAATTGTGCACACTCTCATTTTCAGAAGGGCCTGCTTCTGTGGCTGACCCCTGGCCAGCTCCTGGGAACTGCGGTCTTAAGAGTATCTTTATGTACTAATTGATAAGGGTGTTTTGTATGCTTGGAGTCTTGATCCACACTGTACCAACGTGTCTAGACAGTTTGTGCAGACTGTGTGATGTATGGTGAATACTGCTTTCCTTCTTGGGGGGGGGCGTCAATCATGAGGGTGCTTGTGCCTATGTGACCAGCCTCCAATAAAAACCCTGGAATCTTAGGCTTAAGTGAACTTCCCCAACAGAAAACGCTTCACACATGTTGCTAGAGTTTGTTGCTGAGGGATTAAATGCACCCTGTCAACTCCACTGGGAGAAGACTCTTGGAAGCTCATGCTTGGTATCCTCCAAATTCTGCTCAATGCACTGTTTTCCTTCACTGATCCTGTTTAATATCCTTTCACTGTAATAAAACACAGCCAGGAGTACATGAGTTCTGCGAGCCCTTCGAGTGAATTACCAGACCTGGGGGCAGTCTTGGGGTCTGCCGACAGGACGTGATTATAAAGGGGTGGTATAAGGGAGATCTTAGTGGCAATAGTTCTGTATCTTGACTATGTTGGTGGTTACAGGAATCTACATATGTGATAAAATGGCACAGAACTATAATACACATTGTAGAGATGTCAACTTACTGGTTTTGACATTATACTATAGTTAACATAAGACATAGCCATTGGGCAAACTAGGTGAAGAGTACACAGGACCTTTCTGTATTATCTTTGCAACTTCCTGTTAATCTGTAATTTCAAACTAAAAGTGTTTTTTAAAAATTCCACTTAAAATTTATTAAATAAAAACACCTAAGATTGAATTAACGTGTATCAGACAGTTGTACATATCACTCAGATCATCTCTGTTCCTAAGTATGGAAAACAAAGTGAGCAACCAAAAAAAAAGTACACGCCCTGATTTGAAAGGCTATGCAGTGATGATGAAGCTGTTTTGGTGAGGCAAAGCAGGTACAGTCAGCACATCCAGATTAGACATCAGAGTATATAGACACCATACCCTCCTCAGTTAGGGAGAAACATGGGGGAATCAATTCTGAGACTCAATTCCATCTTTCCCAGGCAGAAAGACCTATCACTAGCCACAATCCAGAGGCAACTACCATCACTACTGCACCCAGTGGGGGATGTCAGAGGGGCCACACCCAGCTCCTATTTGAGCTCTGCACTCCAGTAAGTAGTCTTTTACTGAGCAACCTGGGTACAAAGATTGCATAATTCAATTGGCCCACTCACATTAGGGAGGACAGAGTAAAAATGATCTCTATTGCTGAGATAGCTGAGATTCCTGTGAATTCTGCCTCAGGGCTAGGTACCCTAAAAAGGGCCAGAGGAGCACAAAGCCCACAGAGCTGTGTATGTTCTTCCTTAAGGCTCTGCATGCAAACCACGTTCATTTCATAAAACAAAAAACAAAAAAGACTTTGTAGATTTGAGTAGCTTCCCACTATCTTCCTTGTAAGAGTCCTGCTTCCTATTCTTAGGTTTGATGTAATGTCCTCATAGATCATTCCTCTGGGCAACACACCTGGGATTTACAGAAAACATCCAATCAACTCTCCTAAAATGATAAACTATCCTTGAACCCCAGTTAAGAAACAGAATTTAAAGTTAAGCTTTTTCCCTTAAATTTGTTTTTTTTCCAGTTATAGAAGTAAAAGATGGTTACTCTAAAAAACCTGAGACATAAGTAGAAAATAAAGAAAACATCACCCAGAGGCAGTCACTATATTTTCATAGTGCTTTCTCTACTCATCATGATCTCATTCATTTATTCAACAAATATTTATATACTGATTTACAGTACATGACAGGCACTTAGGATACAAATTTAAGTAATAATAAAGTTTCAGTCCTCATAGAGCTTACTGTCAAGTATGGAAGATGTGACTATATACCTAGAAGGCCTGAAAGAAGAAATTAAAGCACTATGAACACTGAGGAATTAATTAATTTTAAAATTACTGAATTTCATAAAAGAATTTATGTTTATATGAAACAAGCTAAATATGTGTACATGAAATCTATGAAATTCTTACAATAGCCTGACAATAAGAAGTTAGGAAATATAGAGCTCTCATTCCCAATAGTATCGAAATGTAAAAACATCTAGGTACTATTTTAATAAGAAAATTATGTCATCTACATAAAAATACTGAGATATAAAGACGGCTTAAATAGTTGGCAACACATACCAGGGCACAGTGTGAGAAAGTTAAATATTTTATAAATGGCAAATGTTTCAAAATTTTTAAGTTTACTATAAATGACAAAAAAAATTCCAAAAGACTTTTTTGGAACTTGACAAAATTATTCCATATTTTATCAGCAATAATAAACAGGCAAGAATTTTAAAAAATACTCTAAATTGGGCTTCCCTGGTGGCGCAGTGGTTGAGAGTCCTCCTGCCGATGCAGGGGACACAGGTTCGTGCCCCAGTCCGGAAGGATCCTGCGTGTCGCAGAGCGCCTGGGCCCGTGAGCCATGGCCTCTGGGCCTGCACGTCCAGAGCCTGTGCTCCACAATGGGAGAGGCCACAACGGTGAGAGGCCCGCGTACCGCAAAAAAACAAACAAACAAAACTCTTAATTAATTTACTGAACTTTAATTTTCTGCAAACTAGTTAAAATAGTGTGAACTTAGCAAAAGAACTGGCAAATCACTTCAGAATGGATTAACCCCAAAATGAATTGTTAATACATAAAATAATTTATTATTAGAGGAAGGAGGAGAAGGGAAGAATTTTCAATAAATAATGCAGGGATAACTGGTCAGCAATCTGGTACCCCCCAAATTAATTACAGGAATCTTAAAGAGTTAAAGTTTTTAAAAGACTAATGAAAAAATTGAAAGGACTAAAATTAAGTATTTATGAAACTTCTAAAGAGGTGAGGGCTATCTCAGCTCACAGGCTGCAGGAGAAATCAGAAAGGAAACCAATTTGAATAAGTACATTGAAACTTCTATCTAGTTTTTAAAAGGCCCCACTTAGAACCAAAATAGAAAGGCAAATAAGAGACTAGGCAGAATATTTTAAGTAAACAGGACGAGAGTGTTTTACCATATTTAGAAATTACACTAATAAGATTTGTAAAACTCTGCTATGCAGTATAAGGATATGAGCCGATCATTCACAAAACGGAAATAGCTTCCTAGAACAGACATAGAATGTCAGAGGGTTTGTGCCTTGTGAACTCTGATTTATATCACCAAATTGGCCTCACAAAAAGGTTATACCTATTTACATTCCCACCTACAGTGATCCACTTTCCCACAAACTCATAAAAACTGCATTATTAGTCTTTAATTTTTGCCGATCTGAAAGGCAAAAAAAGAAGCATTTCTTGTTCTAATACCCATGTCCTTAAATTGACCATCTTTATAGATATTTATTGGCCATTAGCATATTTTCTTTGGAGAATTAAACTGTTCCTGGTCTTTGCTCACTTTTCTATGACATCTTTTTTCTTTTTATAGGCGCTCTTTTTATGTTATCTTTTAGCCTTTGGCTGTATATGTTAAGATACTATAGTTTTGTTTTTCTTGTTTTTTTTTTTTTTTTGCAGTACGCAGGCCTCTCACTGTTGTGGCCTCTCCCGTTGTGAAGCACAGGCTCCGGACGCTCAGGCTCAGCCGCCATGGCTCACGGGCCCAGCCGCTCTGCGGCATGTGGGATCTTCCCAGACCGGGGCACGAACCCGTGTCCCCTGCATCGGCAGGCGGACTCTCAACCACTGCGCCACCAGGGAAGCCCTGATACTAAAGTTTTAATCAAAGACTGTATCCAGGTTTCACTGACTTTCATAGCGTTAAATACATTGCCTCCAA
This sequence comes from Phocoena sinus, assembly GCF_008692025.1. Lineage (NCBI taxonomy): Eukaryota > Metazoa > Chordata > Mammalia > Artiodactyla > Phocoenidae > Phocoena > Phocoena sinus. Next base: position 73,619,877 of record NC_045777.1, on the reverse strand, counting down.
AATGAATGTGAATGTCACACAGATAATCAGTGGCAGAGTTCCAATGTTAAATATAACAATACAAAGTATCCAAACACTAGCCTGCCCAAATAATTCCAAATGATAATCAAACCCATGGAATATAATGTAGAGTTTATGCTGCTGGAATGAGCAGAGCCAGCAGAGCAGCATTCTTAAGGAATGAATTCTAGGCAACAATCTTCTATTGTATTATGTCACACCCTCTTCATCAAAGTGAAATTATGACTCCAATCGGAGCATGCCATTCCCCAGGCAAATAACTCAAAATTACATGCAAAACTACCTGGCTGCTCGAGTCTATTTCTACCATGCTCTACCCTCTCTCTTCCGCAGAAACAGCCAATTCCTCAACTGGTCTATTTATTCAATAAGTAACTGACCAAAAATTATGTCTCTTAACTTAAAGTAACAGCAAACTGCAATATATAAGGTGGTTTCAATGATCAAAGGTTTTTGGTTTTGTTTCTGCAAACTTACAGCTTAGTTTTAGCTTTGCTGCAGCCATTTCAACCTTAGCCAGTTGCTGTGGCTGGGTTAGACATACACATATCTATGAGATAAGAGAAATATAAAAAGCAATTGCCTGGACAGAAATGTATTTATTCAGACTTGTTAGAGGGTTCAATCAAATAAATATCTGTATTATATTCTAAGTTTTTGAGAAGTGCCTTGTGCATAACAAAAAATCAAATTAAACGGCAACAACTTTCAAAAGCTACTAAAACCATCCCATCTGCAGAAACTTTCAAAAGCTACTAAAACCATCCCATCTGTTCTAGGTTGAATTGTGTCCCCCCAAAAGATAGGTTGGACCCCAATATTGTAAATGTGACCTGATGTGGAAATAAGGTCTTTGCAGATGTAATTAGTTAAAATGAAGTCATACTGGATTAGGGTGGGCCCTAAATTGAATGACTAGTGTCCTCATAAGAAGGCCCTGAGAGACCCAGAGACACACACAGAGGCCGTGTGGCCACAGAAGCAGAGATTGGAAGGATGAAGCTACAAGCCAAGAACTCCAATCATCTTCCCTACAGCCTTCAGAGAGCATGGCCCTGCTGACACCTTGATTTCAGACTTCTAGCCTCCAGAACTCCAAAAAAATGAATGTCTGTTGTTTTAAGAACCTAGTTTGTGGTAATTTGTTATAGCAGCCCTAGGAAACAATAAACCATCCAACAAGAATTGTGGTAAATTCTAGAAATAATTTAAAGAAATGAGTTTTCCACCAGTTGACAGAACCGTAGATTCACAGCATTACTTGCTCTTTACAAATAGGAGGATCATATATGTCAGTTAATGAGAACAGTCCCGGCTTATGCCTGTTGTCCTGGTATAAAAGCATCCCTTTGGTTCTCAAAAGTGACCTGTTTTCGATAATAAAGTACATGGTCATCTTATGTATGAACAAGCCTAGAATACACTTCTGTTTGTCTGCCTTCAAATCCCACCTATTCAAATAATGTCAAATGCCCCTTCCCCACCCTCAGAATAATTCCATCTCTCTGGCTTCTATAGCATTTTATAAATACAGCTATTATAATACTCATGTTTTATTACAATTACTTGCTTACTTGTCCACTCCATGTTCGTAGACAACACAGTGCCAGGAACAGAATGCATACTCAATAGGTGTCTTCTAAATGTATTAAATGATTTATTCAGGAGACTGACAAAGTACCTGCAGAGACAGTTTTCTTTCACTTTTGTCCCTTGTGAAAATTAAAAAAAGAAAATCTCGACTAGAACTGGTGACGGGAAGGCCTGTAAAGGGAGCTCTCACGCCCTACCACTACACTCATCATCCTCTACGTCAGTTACCCCAAACAGGAAGCCATCAATTACCCAAAGAGAAAGAGGCCAGTTACTGACTCCAACAGGAAAAGATGTACCTTGCACTCCCAAACAGGAAGTACACTACTTTACTACCTCAGCAAGAGAAAGACTTCCTTCTTTCCCAGCAACCAGCCTAGCCAACAGAAAATGCCATAGTTCAGCCAATGAGAAGCTGGCGTCACCTGAACTTTTACTTGCTTCCAATGAACTTTCATTTTTTCCTTGCTGATGACTTCCTTTCCTGTCCCCCCTCCTCCCTATAAAAGTCTTCCCTGTTGTGTAACCCCTCAGAGGATCTCTGTTTGCCAGATGAGATGCTGCCTGATTCATGAATCACTTGATAAAGCCAATTAGCTCTTCAAATTTACTCAGCTAAGTTTTGGTTTTAACACCCTTATATACTCTCTGGGGCGTAGGAGGTAGGAAGAGAAACTTAAACAGCTAAATGACTAGCTTATAAAGCTGTAGTTCTCAAATTTTAGCATGCATAAGTGTCACCTGGAAGACTTGTTAAAATACACAGTACGGGGCCCCAACCCAGACTTGCTGATTCAGGAGGTCTGGGGTAGGTAAGGCCTGAGAATTTGCACTTCTAACAGGTTTCCAGGTGATGCAGCTAGGAGCTACTCTTTGAGAACCACTGCTATAAAGTAAGCACCACAATTACTAAAAGATTAATTTCTTCTTATAACTTCATTCCTAGCAGGAAACTCTCTTTTCTGAATATGACTGAGTAGCTTGAGGCACACCAACACTCCTGATGAGAACTAGGAAAGCCAGATACTTTTTGTGTGTGTGTGTGTGTGTGTGGTACGCGGGCCTCTCACTGCCGTGGCCTCTCCCATTGCGGAGCACAGGCTCCGGACGCGCAGGCTCAGCGGCCATGACTCACGGGCCCAGCCGCTCCGTGGCATGTGGGATCTTCCCGGACCGGGGCACGAACCCGTGTCCCCTGCATCGGCAGGCGGACTCTCAACCACTGCGCCACCAGGGAAGCCTGCCAGATACATTTTAAAAATCAATGTTTAAAGGCATGAGAAAGCAGCTGAAGCAACCAAGACTAGAAGGGTCTAGGTTCTGGAAAAAGAGAGGAACTGTAGAGAAACAAAATGCCATTCTGCAGCCACTTTTCCCCCAAGTGCATTTGCTGATTCTGGGGCAAAAAGCCGAGAATCCAGACTTCCCTTCAGCAGAGGAACCATGAGAGCTTTTGGAAGAGGTGAAAAGCAAGACTCAAGGAGTCAAGATCCCAGTCAAAGAGGAGAGTTGAAGAACTGGGCCTAACAAAAGGCTGGCTTTCCGCTGAAGACATTTACTACATTCTGCAGTTGCACGAAGAAGGCTTCAAAACAAAACTAAAAGCGCCTGAAAATCAAGAGTAGAATTTTCAACAATCTCATTGTTCTCAGGAGACAAAAATTACAGTACAGAAGATACAAGGAGGAGGGACCCCTGTGAATTCACAAAACTATCAGTTGGAAGCCCTGGATGCCTGGCTACTTGCTAGCATTAAAGCCAAACTAGAGGGAAACACTGCCTTACCAAACCGGCAACACAACCTCAACCAACAACTCAGTCCCTAATAGGATTAGGTGATGAGCCACTACTCTACCTGGCTAGCAAAAGGGAGGGAGGATTTCCTCTGAAAAAGAACAGCATCATCTGGAGCTTCATTTTATTCATAACACTCAGCATTCATATAACTGAAAACCAAAAGGAAAAAATAGATAGAAACAGATGCTCAGATAATCCAGACACTGAAGTTAACAGAAAGACTTTTAAATAATGATGGCTATTTAAATTTCCTATTTCAAAAAACAGGGGAAGTAAGAGGAAACAACATATAAAAAGAAGAACTGCAACTGAGAATTGGAATCTATAAGAATCAAACTGAAATTCTAGACCTGAAAAGTATATTAACTAAAAGAATTCAAAGGGTAGACTTAAGAGCATGTCAGACACAGTAGAAGAGAGGATTAGTAACTAGAACCCAAGTCAATAAAATATAACCATACTGAAGCAGAGATAAAAACTAACAGAAAATACAAGGGCAGGTGGGAATGTAAAAGGGAATGAGGAACACTGTGAAAAAGTCTACCAGGTGTGTAACTGGAGTCCCAAAAGGAGAGGAGAGGGTAATTAGGTCAGAAGTAATATTAAGAGGAAAGAATGAAGTTTTCCAAATTGATGAAGACAACCCATAAATTTAAGAAACTCTGTGAACCCCAAGCAGAATAAATACAAAGAAAACCATACAAAGACATAGCATAATTAAACGGCTGATCATCAAAAACAAAGAAACTCTTAAATGTAACCAGTGGGAAAAAGATACATTACTTTCTTAAGAGCAACAATAAAACTAACAGCTAAATTCTCAAAAGAAACAATAAAAAACTCTTAAAAGTAACCAGTGGATGGGCTTCCCTGGTGGCGCAGTGGTTGAGAGTCCGCCTGCCGATGCAGGGGACATGGGTTCGTGCCCCGGTCTGGGAAGATCCCACATGCCGTGGAGCGGCTAGGCCCGTGAGCTATGGCCGCTGAGCCTGCGCGTCCAGAGCCTGTGCTCCTCAAGGGGAGAGGTCACAACAGTGAGAGGCCCACGTACCGCAAAAAAAAAAAAAAAAGTAACCAGTGGAAAAAAGACACACTACTTTCTTAAGAGCAACAATAAAACTAACAGCTAAATTCTCAAAAGAAATAATAAAAGAAGACAATGGAGAGACTTCCCCGATGGCACAGTGGTTAAGAATCCACCTGCCAATGCAGGAGACACGGGTTCTAGCCCTGGTCCGGGAAGATCCCACATGCCGCGGAGCAACTAAGCCTGTGCACCACAACTACTGAGCCTGCGCTCTAGAGCCCGCGAGCCACAACTACTGAGCCCATGTGCCACAACTACTGAAGTCCGTGCGCCTAGAGCCTGTGCTCCGCAACAAGAGAAGCCACAGGAGTGAGAAACCTGTGCACTGCAATGAAGAGTAACCCCCGCTCGCCACAACTAGAGAAAGCCCATGCGTAGCAACGAAGACCCACTGCAACCAAAATAAATAAATTAATTAATTAAAAAAAAAAAAGACAATGGAATGACACCTTAAAAGTGCTGAAAGAGGGCTTCCCTGGTGGCGCAGTGGTTGAGAGTCCGCCTGCCGATGCAGGGGACACGGGTTCGTGCCCCGGTCCAGGAAGATCCCACATGCTGCGGAGCAGCTGGGCCCGTGAGCCATGGCCGCTGAGCCTGAGCCTGTGCTCTGCAACGGGAGAGGCCACAACAGTGAGAGGCCCGCGTACCGCAAAAAAAAAAAAAAAAAAAAAAAAAAGTGCTGAAAGAAAATAAATTTCCACCTAGAATGCGGTGCTCAGTGATTATTTCCTTTAAAAATGAAAGCAAAATAAATATATTTTTCAGACAAACAACAAATGAAAGAGTTCATTATTGGCAGGCTTGTAGTAGAGGAAATACCAGAGGGAACTCTTCAGATGGAAAGGAAATTATCCTATCCCAAACAGAAACAAAAATACAGGAAGGGATAAAGAGCAATGGAAAGAGTAAATATGTAAGGAAATATACATGAATATTGATTATTAAAAAACAATAATTTCTTATGGGTCTTCAAATATATGTCGAATTAAAATGGATAAAACAGAGTAACACAAAAATACAGGAAAAAGACAAATGGAGTTAGTATCTAAAGTTCTAGGGCAGTGGTTAAGACTCTGCACTTCCAATGCAGGGGGCCTGGGTTCGATCGCTGGTGGGGGAACTAAGATCCCACATGCCTCCTGGCGTGGCCAAAAAATAAAATTAAAAAAATAAGTAAAGTTCTAGCATTATTGAAGAAGCGATAAAAGTTATAATTTGGGGCCTCCCTGGTGGTGCAGTGGTTAAGAATCCGCCTGCCAACACAGGTGACACGGGTTCAAGCCCTGGCCTGGGAAGATCCCACATGCCGCAGAGCAACTAAGCCAGTGCGCCACAGCTACTGAACCCGCACTCTAGAGCCTGTGAGCCACAACTACTGAGCCCGCGTGCTGCAACTACTGAAGCCCACGTGCCTAGAGCCTGTGCTCCACAACAAAGAGAAGACACCGAAATAAGAAGCCCACGCACCGCAGGAAAGAGTAGCCCTTGCTCACTGCAACTAGATAAAGCCCCCACACAGCAACGAAGACCCAGTGCAGCCAAAAAAAAAAAAAAGAAAAGTTATAATTTGTGTTAGACTATAATAAGTCAAGGGTGTATGCTATAATCTCTAGTGTAACCACAAAAGAATAAAAGAATGTATAACTAAGAAGTTACTAGAGAGGAAAAAATTAAATAATAATTGAATAATAAATAATCCAAAAAGAGGTTAAAAAAAAGGAAAAAGGAACAAAACAGGTGAGTCAAAAAGCAGATGGTAGATATAATACCAAATATAGTGACAATTACATTAAATGGACTAATGATTCTAATTTAAAGACTAAAATTGTCAGACTAAAGAAAAAAAACTAAATCTAACTTCATGGTGCTTTCAGTGACAAAGAAAGTTGGAAAGTATAAGGATGGAAAAAGATATATATAGCATGCAACATTTATCAAGAGAAAGCAAGTAGAGCTATAACTGGTATCACACAAAGTAGACTTTAAGGCAAAAAGCACTGCTAATGAATTAAGGATAACAGTGTTAATCCACCAAGAAAATTCTAATGTGAGGGGTGGGATGGGGAGAGTGGGAGGGAGGGAGACGCAAGAGGGAAGACACATGGGAGCATATGTATATGTATAGCTGATTCACTTTGTTATAAAGCAGAAACTAACACACCATTGTAAAGCAATTATACCCCAATAAAGATGTTAAAAAAAAAAAAAATTCTAATGTGAGCCAACTGGTTAGAAATTAGTCATCACTGGGAGCTAAGAAGAATACACTGGCTGAAACCAATTCTGTTTAGGAAATCTATGGCAGCTCAAAGAAGGGTAGAACTACACAGTAACATAGAGCTTAAATACCGGACTTCTTTGCAATACGATAAAACACACATATGTACCTTATGGTGAGTTCTGAAATGCCTACACAAAATATTAAAACTTTAAAATCAAGAAATAACAGGTAGACAGATTTAGACAACAAAAACATACACATTAATAAAGATCAGAAGATATTCTGGGGTGATGTAGTGTTTACTAGACTGGGTAGTTTGGTAAAGCCACAACAATTCATGACTATAAAAACTAGACTTCCTGAAATTAAACCCTCAGAAAAAGAAAAAAAATTTTTAAGTATTTTTCAGTACTCAGATTGTTCTCCTCCAAACACAGCTGAAGCGTTCACTGAAGACTGAAATGGAAATCTTTGTATTACATTTACCTAAATGGCAGACTCACCATTATAACCATTATTGGTGGTGTTTGGAGCTGGAATTGATTGGACTAAAATCCAACCTCCTAGTCAGTTTTTCTGTCAGAATCTAAGAACTTTAAACTTCAAAAGAACCTCAACTTATTTCTCAAGCATTATTTTGTAAGAAATAAGTTGAGATTATATATATATATATATATATATTTATATGGGGGGGTCAGTTATTAGACCAACATACTGAAAAGGCAAAAATTCTTCTTTAGGGAAATAGGTTACAACCTCTTATGGGTAACAACAACAAGAAAATCTGCCTGCAATTTGTTCTCAAATATGTGCAAGAATAAAAGTAGGCTCTTGAAGAGAACTTATTTACAAAACAGAAACAGAGTTACAGATGTAGAAAACAAACTTATGGTTACCGGGGGGAGGAATAAATTGGGGGATTGGGATTGACATATACACACTACTATATATAAAACAGATAACTAATAAGGACCTACTGTATAGCACAGGGGACCCTACTCAATACTCTGTCATGGGCTGTATGGGAAAAGAATCTGAAAAACAGTGGATATATGTATATGTATAACTGATTCACTTTGCTGTACACCTGAAACTAACACAACACTGTAAATCAACAATACGCCAATAAAAAATAAAATAAAATAAAATGAAAGTAGGCTCTTGGGAGAAAGTGGTGTCTACTTCATACAGCTGATATTCAAAGGACTTAATTTCAATTTTGTCTCTCATCAGCCACTCTATTTCCTGGGGCAGGTAACATCACATGATGCTTTGTAAAGGTATCAGCAGCTAGCATGTCGTATAAAAATACTTTGCCATCTGATTATTCCTTATAAATGATATTTAAGATGTGTCCATTCATAACTATACAACATTTGAGACCACAAATGAAATCTACACACTTATCACACTACAACCCCAGCTGCAAAGGCTAATTAATTTACACAAATACATAATCCAATTTGCTAAGTAAAAGCCAAGCATATTACTTCCTGAGACACTAATTATAATGGATTTTAGACATTCTGTTTCATTGGCCTATTTTTTGTTTGTTTGTTTTCACATTTTTAATTTGTATTCTTCTTATAATATCCTATTCAAAACTCAAGTCACTAGCCTACCTAATTTTTCAGGAACCTATTTAACAATGACAAAAGCTCTGTGGAAATGTAATTAAGGAAACACTATGTTACATAACTATATTTAGGCAAGGACAGTTCCACCCACTGTTTACTAATTAAGGATGAATAAGGATGTTCTCTACTCTTTAGTTTTGTAGGCTAGGTCACAATTTACAATATACTGTAGGAACTATATTACAATACTTCAAAATAAAATAATCTGGCATAACCTGGAATAGTCTCATATGAAAACTCACAATAAATAATGGTTTACTTATCTGTACAACTCTAATGCAATACAATTCCTAATAAAACATGGGATAAGATTTAAGAACATATACACCTAGCGATGTCACTACAGAGGCATAACCTAAATTCATCCCAAATCATAGCAGTGAGATCACCAGCTAAAGTTTTACTCTAAAATATAAATATAGACCTCTCTTTCCAGAATGGCACACTATCTTTAAAACTATATCATTGTGGTTTTCCTGATCCGATGAGACAAATTTGTAACAAATAGAAAGAAAAAATATATGCATTTCAGATGCAAACAAACACATAAAATAATATTCCCACTTTTCTAACCCTGATAGATGCCTAGAAGATGTATGTTTCCCAGCTTTATAAACTATGGCCAAATGCCCTGAACTTGTAGCTCTCAGCTCATCTTCTGGATGGAAGATTCAGAACTGTTCAAGGCCCTTCTGCAGTGGTGGGTTCTAATACTGGCCAGTGGGTTTACCTCTATTAACTGTATGGTCTAGCTCCATCTGTGCGCCCAGTCTAGTCCACCTCAAGCAGTATAAAGTCATATGTGCAGACCACTGAGTCTGTCAGACTACCTGAGTTCAAATCTCCATCATCTCTTGTATGACCTGGAACAAGTTACTGCTGCGAACCACATTTCTTTATATTTTTCTTTTAAGAAAGGGAATAAAGGAAGATGACAACATTGAGATAATGCATGTAAAGAGCTTATTATTAGCACATGCCTGGCCCATGCTAGCACTTGACAAGTTCTAACTAATTACTTAAAAGGTCAACTTTTTATTTAGCTTGAGGAAAATACAGATACATTAATTTACTGGACACTACATCTAAGATGAGTGGATCTGTTCCCTTCTTAAAAATAAATTACAGGGCTTCCCTGGTGGCGCAGTGGTTGAGAGTCCGCCTGCCGATGCAGGGGACACGGGTTCGTGCCCCGGTCCGTGAAGATCCCACATGCCGCGGAGCGGCTAGGCCCGTGAGCCATGGCCGCTGAGCCTGCGCGTCTGGAGCCTGTGCTCCGCAACGGGAGAGGCCACAACAGTGAGAGGCCCGCGTACCGCAAAAAAAAAAAAAAAATAAATAAATAAATAAATAAATTACAGGGCTTCCCTGGTGGTGCAGTGGTTAAGAATCCGCCTGCCAATGCAAGGGACACAGGTTCGAGCCCTGGCCAGGGAAAATCTCACATGCCGTAGAGCAACTAAGCCCGTGCGCCACAACTACTGAGGCTGAGCTCTAGAGCCCGCGAGCCACAACTACTGAGCCCATGTGCCACAACAACTGAAGCCTGCGTGCCTAGAGCCCATGCTCCGCAATAAGAGAAGCCACCGCAATGAAGAGCAGCCCCCGCTCACCGCAACTAGAGAAAGCCCATGCACAGCAACAAAGACCCAACACAGCCAAAAATAAATAAATAAAATAATTAATATTAATTAATTACATGCCTGGACTTTTCAAGCCAATGCTCTCTGTGCTGGAGCTAACACCCCAAACCTACTTCCAGAAATGAATCTTGGTATTCACTGATATTCCTTCAGCCCATCTGAGTGTGGAGGTGAAGTGACTTTTACTTAAATATTTGTCAGTCTCCTCCATTTTCATACCCCCCACGATAAAGCATGCCTGCTAAAAATATGGCTCTGTGATTAACCAACAACACAAAAAATGTATGTACTTGAGGAACTTGTTGGGAAGCACCAACACAAACACCACTGCTGATAAATTAATAACAAAAGCTCCATTGAGAAATAAAACATTTATGAAAGGTAACTTGAAAAATGTGTAATCCCCATCTACTTATCTAGATAATGTAAAACAGATCCTTAAATTAAATCAGTCTACAGAGCTAAGTGCTTAGTCCACATTATTTTGCCAACACCAGAACTGTTTTTATTGAATTATGTTTTGATCTTACGTCGTCACCCTACACAATGAGGCAATGAGGAATTTTACTAAAAAACAAAGTAAAACACAACACAGCCCTCTGAAATGCATGCTGTATTTATACTTAAGGATGTAGTTGAGGAGTTTCTCAATACAAGGCATCTTTGGGAATCCAAAGGAGAAACTGGTCTTTTATCTTATGGTCACTGAACCATGTAACTGATTACATTTCTTTCTGAACTGGCTACTAAAAAGCAGAGTCAAATTTGTGGCCCTCTAACAAATACTTAAGACTTCAGTGCAAGTACTTTGTGTACAGATCTCATTTCTGTTTCCATCTTAATTTTTCTCCCACAGTCCTAAATCCATCACCCCTTTATTTCTGTCTGTTACCAAAAGCATGTTGTTTGTACCTTTGTAAGTCATTATGAATCCTTTCTGGAAGACGAGGTGATATAAGTAAATGGTATGCTCCACTTAAAAAACGGTATAGCACAATAGGAAGATATTTTCTTCCATTAACAAACATGTTACGAGTTCAATTTCTAGAGGCATTATCTTTCTTGTGTTCCAAAAGAAAAAAGAGCAAGTGTTGTAGCAAACATTATATTTAAAATTAGGAAATTCTAACAACAGAGGAACTACCAAAATAAAACACTTTCATTATGTATTTTTAACTGTGGAGCACACAGAAACTTGTAAATATATCCCATGTCAAAATCCCCCAAAAGTCATTTTTATTTTTAAAATACAGACGAAATCACCACAAATGCAGTTGCATTTGAGTATTTATTCTGAATGAGAACTGAATAGGCTAGCTTCAAAAATGATTTATAAAATTTTTGTACAGCTCCTTCTGAGTTGCCCTGTGCCTAGCACAGGGGATGCTGCCAACCATTCCTTACTGGGAGACAGCACAGAATTTAAAGCCCCAAATGCTCTTGCTACATTCCTGCTTCAGGGATTTCAGTAATCTTATTGCTGTCATCGGAGCAAAACAAAAAGCTTAATATTCTCTTAGTGGGTAAAATTTTACCCTATCATGAACTCATACTTAGCATTCTGATCATAACTTCTAACTACAAATTTATCTAATTAATTGATTATAATTATAGTCCTTCACCCTCCTGGTGACCACAAACAAGCGAGCTATGCTACCAGAGACTTGAAAAACTGTTTTACTACACAATAAAAATTACACTGCCTACCCCAACAACAGTAACTTCATCAACAACAGGAATCTCCCAGGGTAACTTGAAAGCAGCACCATAAAGTATAGCCTTTTCTTAAAGCATTTTAGGGACTTTATCTAAATAACAAACAGATAAAATAAGAGCCACATAATATTATGTGGGATAAAGATGAGTCAATTGTTGTTTCTCCTGTTTATTCAACAAACAATAGTCTAGATTATTTCAAGGCCTTTCAGTCATGTGAAACAACATACATTATGTTCCTACAATGCTTTATGACAGAAATGAACATTTAATATGACTTTCAAAATGTTTGGCCTCTATTGTGAAACTTTTTTTTTTAGGGTGACAACTTTATTGCTGGGTTAAGAAGCTACTTAAGAGCATGTCTATTCTACCTCACAGAATAGACAGGTATGTTATGTCACATAGGTATCTCCTATATTTTAGGGATGGGTCATCTCTGCTAGAGATGTTTACTTTGCAACCAATATAAACACATGTGCCAAAAATTAAACTCACATTGTCAACATAGAAATTCTATGTCTCTAGCCAAAGACTGAGAAGAGTAAATGAAACAAGACCTTAGTTCTTCTATACATAGATATTAAAATAAGTACCGGTCAAGTCTTTTTTTCACTGAAAATCAACATCAGAAATCAATGATTTCTCATCATCCTCATGGAACACTCATGAATGCCTGACTTGGATTGAGATGCAAAGAGATAAAAGCAGAATTCCTGTTTATAGAAGTTTACAAATAAGCAGGGTCACACACTCTCATACAAACAATTAGTAAATGAATATAAAATTCAATTCAGGGCTTCCCCGGTGGCGCAGGGGTTAAGAGTCCGCCTGCCGATGCAGGGAACACGGGTTCGTGCCCCGGTCCGGGAAGATCCCACATGCCGCAGAGCGGCTGGGCCCGTGAGCCATGGCCTCTGAGCCTGCGCGTCCAGAGCCTGTGCTCCGCAACGGGAGAGGCCACAACAGTAAGAGGCCCGCGTACCACAAAAAAAAAAAAAAATCAATTTAACAAGCAGAAACGATTAAAATACAAGCTAGCACATAATCAAACACTGTACGGGGCACAATCCTCATCAGCCACATAGCAGCCCGTGTGTTAAGCAGGCAAATAACAAAATTCCATGTTAACCAGGCAAATAACCCTCCTTAAAACCCTTCCCTGGCTCTGTCACCATCAGAGAAATGCCCAAGAATCTCCTGCATCTCTGCCCCTATCTGCCACCCGCCGCTGCCTGCATTTTTTCACTTTTCAAAAACCACCTCCTGGGAGGTGCTGGCCTCTTCTCCTTTAGTTGCCCCATGTCCACATTCCCACTACCTCTAAAATTCTCACCCCACCTTGTTAGGCTGAATGTTACTCATTCTTCAAGACACTTCCAGAAATATTCCCTGGTACCTTCCTCCACCCTCCATGCCCTGCAGTCCCTCAAGACACCTGGGGTGTCCCCCTTCTGGGCTCTGCTGCTCACCACACTGCATGGCGAGTATCCTCGCTGTCCCTCTCTCCTGAAGTGGCTAACTTCTAGAGAGAAGAAAATGACTGCTTGGAAGGTCAATAAAAATTCAAATCCTTGAACACCTTAATCTTCCACCTAAGAACCAGTAACTCTTAAAATTAACATTATTTATCATTAAAGGGATTAAGTAAAATCAAATCTCCTTGCAACTCCAGCAAGCTTTCTTTTTTTTTTTTTTTTTTTCTATACGCGGGCCTCTCACTGTTGTGGCCTCTCCCGTTGCGCAGCACAGGCTCCGGACACGCAGGCTCAGCGGCCATGGCTCACGGGCCCATCCGCTCCGCGGCATGTGGGATCTTCCCGGACCGGGGCACGAACCCGTGTCCCCTGCATCGGCAGGCAGACTCTCAACCACTGCACCACCAGGGAAGCCCCAGCAAGCTTTCTTGGTACAACTATTTTAATTAGTAACCTTGATAGATTTTGGGGGGTTTGTTTTGCAGTTTTAGATTTACTGAGAAAACAGGTACAACTATTTTTTAAACTCAAACAAAACTCTTCAGATCCAAAAAAAAAACAAAAACTATTCCCCAGTGATGCTGTGAACTCATCCTGACAAATTTTCACATCTAATCTCTCTGCTAGGCGAGTCCCGGCGCCCAATGACACATTTCCCGACCACAGGGCTTGGTCACCGGCGCTGAGACACCACCAGCAGGCTCTGACCTATTCTCTGAAGCGCCTAAGTCCTTCCACCCTGTCGACTAAACTTCCGTGATGGGCATCACCTCTGCTCTCCTCCGAGACGATTCGGAAGCAGGGACTTCTGCTCCTAACCCCAGGCCCACAACTTCGCCCTCAACCACGGGGCGAAAGTTAGGACCAGTCTTCCAGTCCCCGCGCTGCGAAAGAGAGCATCCTCCCACCTCCAGGACCTTTCCCTCCCCGAGACCGACGCGGGTCCCTGAGGTCCCGGCGCCCCTGCCCAGGCCGGGCTGCGACAGGTCCCCGAGGGGCTCGGGGCACGACCCGCACGGTCACGACTACAGGTGTCCCTCGGCACTCCGCCGACTGGACAGTGAGGAGGGAGCCGGCTGGAGCACAGCCATCCCGCGATGGGTGGACGGGTGGCAGGCGGCGGCCAGGAAACGATACGCGTCTGCCCGTCGGAGCTGGGCCGGGCCTCGGAGAACTTGGCGACGAGCGCCCGAAACGGGCAGGCCGAGCACGCAGAGGATGAGGGGGGCCGGCGACGGCCTGGGACCGGCCAGGGCCGCGCCGCCGGGCCCCGGGCTGAGCCGGAGGGCGGCAGGAGGCACCGGTGAGAGACGGCCCCAACCGGGTGTACAGCCCGGACCAATGACCCAGTAACCGTCACCGGTACGGCGCCGCCGCCCCACTGCCCCGACGCCGCCGCCCCACTGCCCCGACGCCGCCCTGGGCCCCCGTCCACCCGCCCCGTACCTCACCTGCTGCTCCACCGACGTCCAGAACACCGCTCTCTCCGCGTCGCTAGAGTAGGTCCGGGTGCTAGTCACAACCCGCCCTCACGCCGGCCCTCCCTCTCGCAGCCCCGCCCCCGGCGCCGCGCGCGCACGCCACGCACGCACGGACGTCACTTCCGGGGTCTCTGCGCGCCGCCGGGGGGATGAGAGTGGCAGTCCGAGTCTGCCCTGGGTGGAGAGGGGGTGCGAGCCTGGCGTGGATGACGGCACCGACAAAGCCGTAGGGCGAAGGGAAGGAGGCGGCTTCGACGCTGGCCCCGGGGCGCTGACCTGGAGCGTTCGGGAGCCAGCGGAGAAGCGGGTGTTTTCCTTGTCTTTTCCTCAACCCCTGCTACCGGGATCCCACCAGGAGTAGCCTGAGGGTGACACTGCCCATTCTTAGCTTGGAATGGGAGGCGGTGGCAAAGGCTGCGGCAGAGCGGTGTTTGGCCAGTGGAGGTTCCATCCCGTAGGGAATGAGGCTGCCTGAGAAACTAATGAATCCCATCGCTTCACACGGATTTTAGGATTTTAAAAGTTCTTTAGTTAGAGGACTTAAAGAGATTGGCTGATCTATTAGCCGGTTTTACAGCCGAGCATAACTGAGTTCCAGAAGTTAAATACGTTAGCCAGTGTCACACAGTATTAATGGTCGAGTTATAAATGGAATCCAGTTCTCCGTGATTCCCATTTCAGGAATGTTGGAGACAGCAGCTGCCTCTGTATTCTGGATGACATCTATGGCACAAAGGGCAGCCACGACTGGAAAATAAATAAATAAAGAGACAGAAAAGAAAATACTATTGTACAGTGTCTGGGAGGGAGCCCTGGGTTGGAATCCCAGGTTTGCTAAATGCTGCCTCTGTGATCTTGGACAGTTTGCCTAATAGCTCAGTCTTTGCTCGTTATTTGCAAAATGGAGATTTATTTGTTCCTCAAATTATTCCTAAACGCTGGAAGGTAGCAGAATATGCCATCCCAAAATATGCCTCTCTGACATAAGGCTTATTCTGAGAAAGTAAACACAGAGAAGCCCTGAAAATAAACTAGAAGTTAACCTTTTGTAAGGGAAACATACATTTATGAAGGAAATCGCTATTTGTAAAAGTGTCTCCCCCTCTGTACCTGGAAGAAAAGGACAACTCTAATAAATCACTAGAGACTCATCAATGGAGAAGACACTGACTTAAATCTGTATAACAAACTTCTTAGCTTGTTTATTTTTCTTTCCCTGGTCACCTCCATAACTGGTCTCCACCCTCCCCCCACCCCCCACCCCCAACAGACACCTTTCCTTGTTTGTCTTCACTGGGAAATGGTATTTAAGTTGGCATTCTAAGCCTTTTCCCTGGGTATCTCCTATGTATATGTGAGGTATACATGTTAACAAATCTCTATTTGTTTTCCTCTTTGTTACTCTTTTATTATAAGGGTTTCAGCCAAGAACTCAGAAGAGCAGAGGGAAAATTATTTTCCCTCCCCTACAGTACCTAATGTATGCTAGGCTGAGGATACCAGACTATTAAAAAAAAAAAAAAAAGTACCTAAGCTGAGAAGCTTACATTCTAGGGAAGAGGTGGAGGAGCCACCAAACAATACATTATTTACAAAAGTACATAGGATAGTGACCACTGCTATGGAAAAAGAATAACGCAAGGGAGAGGGATAGCCAGTGCAACCAAGAAGTTTGATGTTTTAGGGTGGACAGGAAAGCCCTGGCTGAGAAGATGACCAGAGCAAAGGGTTAGGGAGCTAGCTATACTACAATACTATGCAAGTATTTGGGCAAGAGTGTTCTAGGCACAGGGAACAGCAAGTGCAAAGGCCCTCCTGATGCCAACTTGTGTAGCTGTAGCAGTGAATTGAGGAGAGAAAGGAGAAGAGATCAAAAGGTAAGGGGCAAAGTCAAAGTGGGAGGGGACTAGCAAAAGTAAGGACAAAGTCTGACTCATTGGGGCCATTAATGCAACAAACTACCACACTTCCCTCTGGGAGGAGGGGTGGCAGTGAAGGCTATTGGAAAGGGGCACCAAAGGTACAGTCAACTGAGCAGGCAATGTTTTAGTTCTTGAGCTGGGTGATAGGTATATGGCTACTCACTGTATTATTCTTTATTTCAATTTATGTGTTGTTTTGCATATTAACTTATAAAAACCAGTCCCATTGGAAAAAGTGAAGATAAAAGAGGGCTAAGAGTAAATCCTGGAGTGTGTCAAAAGAAAAAGAGCCATCAAAGAGAAAAAAAAAAAGAGGAAAACTAAAAAAGAGGAGTAATGTGGAGGCTAAGGAGAGAGAGAAAGCCAAGGGATTGATCTGATGAGTCAAATTCTGCAGAAAAGTTAGGTAAGATGAATCTACCAGAGAGAAATGAAAACATACTAATAGAAGTGCTTAAACTACACATCCTTGTCTTGTTCCCAATCTTAGCGAAAAAAACTTTCAGTCTTTCACCATGATATGATGTTACCAGTGGGTTTTTCATACATGGTCTTTATCATGTTGAGGAAGTTCCCTGCTATTCCTGGTTTACTGGGTGTTTTTCTAATCAAAGGGTATTAATTTTTTAACTTTATTTTTAATTGTAAAATATACATAATATAAAATTTACATGCAAAGGAGTGAAGTTGGACCCTTACCCAACACCATGTAAAAAAAATTAACTCAAAATGGATGAAAGACCTAAATGTAAGAGATAAAATTTAGAAGGAAGCACGGGGGAGAAAAGCTTCATAACATTGGATTTGGCAATAATTTATTAGATATGACACCAAAGGCACAGGTAATAAAAGAAAAAAATAGACATATTGGACTTACCAAAATTAAAAGCTTTTGTGCATCCAAGGCAACAATCAACAGAGTATAAAGGCAACTCACAGAATAGGAAAAAAATATTTGCAGATCACCTATCTGTGATAAGGGATTGTTATCCAGAATATATAGAGAACTCCTAAAATTCAACAAAAAACCAATTTACATGAGATGTCTTTCCATTTAGTTACATCTTCTTTCATTTCTTTCAGCAATGGTTTTGCTGTTTTCAGTGTACAAGTCTTTCACCTCCTTAATTAATTCCTAAGTATTTTATTCTTTTTGATGATATTGTAGGTAGAACTCTTTTCCTAATTTCCTCTTTGGATTGTTCATTATTAGAAATGCAACTGATTTCTGTGTTGATTCTGTACTACTACATTGCTCAATTCGTCTATTGCTTCTAACAGGTTGTGTGTGTGTGTGTGTGTGTGTGTGGTGGGGGGGAATCCTTAGGGTTTTCTACATATAAGATCATATCAGCTTCAAACAGATAATTTTACTCCTTCCTTTTCAGTTTGGATGGCTTTTCCTTTTCTCGCCTAGTTGCTCTAACTGGAACTTTCAATACTATATTGAATAGAATTGGCAAAAACAGTCATCCTTGTCTTCTTTCTTATTTTAGCAGATAAGCTTTTAATCTTTCACTGCTGAGTACAAGGTTAGCTATGGGTTTTTTATATGTAGCTTTCTTATATCTATATTCCTAGTTTTTTGGAGTGTTTTTATCATGAAAGGGTATTAAATTGTGTCACAAGCTTTTTCTGTATCAACTGAGAAGATTGGGTAGTTTTTTCAATATAGTGAATAACATTTGATCAATTTTCATATGTTGAACCATAATTGTATATTCCGGGAATATATCCCACTTGGTCACAGCATGTAACCTTTTTAATATGCTGCTGAATTCTTCGTTAGTATTTTGTTGAGGAATTTTTTTTTTTTTTTTTGGTGGTTCTGTAACTTTATTGAACAAGCACAGTTAGTTCTCATCCACATTAACTGTCTGTAGATTTTTGAAAGTGGTGACAGATACATAGGTAACCAACATATAGAGCTTGTTTGGTGAATCTTCATCTTCATTACGTTTTCTAGACAACCGCACATGGATATGTATAGGACATTCCTTATTCCTTTGGCCCAGACAGCTTTGTTGATCCTGGTGTCAATGCATACATATGGAGTTCCCATCTTCTTCACGGCAAACTTCCGGATTTCTCTGAGTGCCTGAGGAGCACGCTTCTTGAAACCCACTCCATGGATGCGCCTGTGAATGTTGTTGGTGTATTCTCTGGTCACCACCTTGTTGACGGCGGACCGGCCCTTCTTCTCACCGCCCTTCCTTGCCGGAGCCATCCTGCCCGTCCCGGGTTGGAAAGGGAGGATTTTTATATTAATGTTCTTAAGGAGTACTGGTCTGTAGTTTCCTTGTAGTGTCTTTATCTGGCTCAGTATTAGGGCAATGCTGGCCTCACTGAATAAGTTAGAAAGCATTCTCTCCACTTTCAATTTCTTTCTGAAGAATTTGAGAAGGATTGATATTAGTTGTTTAAGCATTTGGTAGAATTCACCAGCAAAGCCATAAAGTCCAGGGCTTTTACTTGTTGGGAAACTTCTGACTACTGATTCAATCTCCTTACTAGTTATAAGTATATTCAGATTTTCTATTTCTATGTGATTCAGACTTGGTAGGATTTATGTGTCTAGGAATTAGTTCATTACATTTAGTTATTCAATTTGTTGGTGCACATATATTCATAGAATTCTCATAATTCTTTTGTAAAGTCAGTATGTAAAGCACCAAGCACCAAATATATATGAAACTCAAAAAAAAGGCAGATTTAAGGGAGATAACAACAGTTTTACAATCAGAGTTGGAGACTTAACTATCCCGCTTTCAATAACGGATAGAACAACCAGAGACGAGATCAGTAAGGAAAGAGAGTACTTGAATGACACTATAATCCAATGAGACCTAACAGACATATATAGAATACTTCACCCAACAATAGTGGATACACACAGAACATTGTCCAGAATAGAACATATGTTGGGCCACTTTACACTTATGTAAAGTCAGTAGTAATGTCCCCTCTTTTATTTCTGATTTTAGCAATTTGTTTTCTCTTTTTCTTAGTCAATCTAGCTAAAGACTTGTCAATTTTGATGATCTTTAAAAAAACCAAGTTTTGGTTTTATTGATTTTCTATATTCTCTTGTTTTCCTATTCTCTATTCCATTTTCTCTACTCTAATCTTTACTTTCCCCCTTCTGCTAGCTTTGGTTCAATTTGCTCTTCATTCTTCTAGTTCCTTTAAGGTGTACAGTTACGTTATTGATTTGAGATCCTTCTTTTTTAATGTAGATGTTTATGGCTACAAATTTCCTTCTGAGCACTGCTTTCACGTCATTCCAAAGGTTTTGTACGTTGTGTTTTCATTTTCATTTGTCTCAAAGTATTTTTTAATTTCCCTTGTGATTTCTTCTTTGACCATTGGTTGAGAGCATGTTTTTTAATTTCTACATTTTTGTGAGTTTCCCTCTGTTACTGATTCTAGTTTCATTCCATTGTGATTAGAAAAGATACTTTGTATGATCTCAACCTTTCAAAATTTACTAAAGGCTTTTCTTTGTGGCCCAACATATGTTCTATTCTGGACAATGTTCTGTGTGTATCCACTATTGTTGGGTGAAGTATTCTATATATGTCTGTTAGGTCTCATTGGATTATAGTGTCATTCAAGTACTCTCTTTCCTTACTGATCTCGTCTCTGGTTGTTCTATCCGTTATTGAAAGCGGGATAGTGAAGTCTCCAACTCTGATTGTAAAACTGTTGTTATCTCCCTTAAATCTGCCTTTTTCTTGAGTTTCATATATATTTGGTGCTTGGTTATTAGGTGTATATATGCATATGTTACATCATCTTGTTGGATTAAATCTTTTTCAGTCTATAATGTCTTTCTTGTCTCTTATAACCTTTTTTTAAAAAATTATTTACTTATTAATTTTTAAATTTTTGGCTGCACTGGGTCTTCATTGCTGCTCATGGGCTTTCTCTAGTTGCGGTGAGCGGGGGCTACTCTTCGTTGCGGTGTGCAGGCTTCTCATTGTGGTGGCTTCTCTTGTTGCGGAGCATGGGCTGTAGGTGCGCGGGCTTAGTTGCTCCGTGGCATGGGGGATCTTCCCAGACCAGGGCTCGAACCCATGTCCCCTGCATTGGCAGGCGGATTCTTAACCACTGAGCCACCTGGGAAGTCCAACCTTTTTTTTTAATGTAAAATCTGTTCTAACAATATAGCCACCCCAACTCTCCTTTGGTTACTGTTTTCATGGAATATATTTTTCCATCCTTTTACTTCCAGCTTCTTTGTGTTTTTGTATCTAAGGTGAATTTCTTATAGAGAGCAGATAGATGGAACTTTTTGGGAAATACGTTCTGCCAATCTTTAAATTGGAGAGTGTAATCTATTTACATTTAAAGTAATTGCTACAATTGACTATATTAAAAAGCAAACAAACAAACAAAATAAAGTAACTGCTGCTAAATAATGACTTACTTCTGCCATTTTGCTTCTTGTTTTCTAAATAGCTTATATATTTTTTTCTCAATTCTTCCATTACCTCATATTTTGGTATTTAATTGTTTTTCTGTAGCCTACCATTTTCATTTTCTGTACATTTTTTTCGTTATTTTCTTAGTGGTTACCTTTGGGATTACAACTGACATTTTGAACTCATAACAACTTAGTTTGAATAATACCAACTTATTTAAAATAGTATATACTCTGCTTCCAATACAACTATGTCCCTCTCATTTTATCCTGTTATTGTCACAGATTTCATCTCTATAAATTGTGTGCCTATCAGCACAGGTTTATAATTAATGTTTTATGCATATATATCTTTTAAATCACATAGGGGGAAAGAGAGGAGTTATAAACCTTTAGTACAATAATGCTTTTACGTTTACCTAGGTATTTATCTTTACTGGTGTTCTTATTTCTCCATGTGGCTTCTTCTGGTGTCCGTTTTTCTTCAGCCCAAAGAAGTCCTTTTAGCATTTCTCACAGAGCAGGTCTACTAGTAACGATGTCTTAATTTCTCCTTCATTCTTGAATAGTTTTGCCAGATACAGAAGTCTTGGTTGACAGGTTTTTATTTCAACACTTTAAATATGACATCTGACTCCCTTCTGGCTTCCATAGTATGTGATGAATTGGTTCTCTCTTGCTGCTTTCAAGATTCTTTTTCTTTGGCTTTCTACAGTTTGATTACAATGTGTTTTGCTGTGGGTCTCTATGACTTTTTTTTTTTTTCTTTTCGGTACACGGGCCTCTCACTGCTGTGGGCTCTCCCGTTGCGGAGCACAGGCTCCAGACGCGCAGGCTCAGCGGCCATGGCTCACGGGCCCAGCCGCTCCGCGGCATGTGGGATCTTCCCAGACCGGGGCACGAACCCGTGTCCCCTGCATCGGCAGGCGGACTCTCAACCACTGTGCCACCAGGGAAGCCCTATGACTTTATCTTACGTGGAGTTTTTTGAGCTTCTTGAACTTGTAGATTTGCCCCATTTTATCATTTGCACCCTCTCTATCTCACTTTCTTCCTAAAGAATTTAACTTGCAAATATCATGGTTCTTGATGCCGACATATTTCAGTGTGTATTTCCTAAGAATAAAGATATTCTCTGAGAAAAACCAAAGCAAAATTATCAAAATCAGGAAAATTAACATTGATAAAATCCTATTATTTAATCTATAGCCTTTATTCAATTCTCAATTGTCCCCAAAATGCCCCTTATAGCTATTGTTTTTCCTGATCCCAAATCTAACCCAGGATCACTTAAGTGCCACGTCTCTTTAGCCTTCTTTAATCTGGAATAGTTCTTCCATTTCAATTTGTCTTTCATAATCTTGACGTTTTTGTAAAGTATAAGACGGTCATTCTAAAAGATGTCCTTCACTTTGGGTTTCTCCGACTTTTTCTCATGATTAGATTCAGGTTATTCACTTTTTGGCAGAAAAATCACTGGCATAATGTTGTATTCTCCTCAAGGCATTGATAGGTGATGTGCATGATGTCTGTTTGTCCCATTTTGGCTAACAACTTTGGTTAATGATTAAGGTGGAGTCTTTCAGGTGTCTCCACTGTGAAGTTACTATTTTTACCTTTATAATTAATTAGTAATTTATAGGAAAATACTTTGATGATTAATGATGATTCAGTTATAATTATGATGGTTGCTAAATGGAGGTTTTCTAACCCCATCATTCTTTCTCTATATTTATTAGCTGACATTTTACTCTAAGAACTTTCCTTTCTACCTCTTTTATGTAATTATTTATTCATTTGTGTCAACATGAATTCATGGATTCTTATTTATTCAATGGGCTATAACCCATTGCTGTAATTATTTATTTTCATGTTCAAATTGTCCTATCATTTCAAACTTTAATAATGTGTGACTAAGACAGGAATTTTGACTTTATATAACATTGAGCCATTATTTCTTGCAGCAATTATATAGTTCCCTGTGCTATACAGTAGGACTGTTTATCCATTCTAAATGTTTGCATCCACAAACCCCAAATTCTCAGTCCTTCCCTTTCCCTCCCCCTGCCCCTTGGCAACCACAAGTCTGATCTTTATGTCTGTGACTCTGTTTCTGTTTTGTAGGTAAGTTCATTTGTACCATATTTTAGATTCCACATATAAGTGATATCATATAGTATTTGTCTTCCTCTATCTTACTTACTTCACTTAGTATGATACTCTCTAGTTGCATCCATATTGCTGTAAATGGCATTTTTTGTTCTTTTTTATGGCTGAGTAGTATTCCATTGTATATATGTACCACATCTTCTTTATCCATTCATCTGTCAATGGACATTTAGGTTGTTTCCATGTTTTGCCTATTGTGAATAGTGCTGCTTGAACATAGGGGTGCATGTTTCTTTCTGAATTATAGTTTTGTCCAGGTATATGCCCAAGAGTGGAACTGCTGGAACATATGGTAATTCTATTTTTAGTTTTCTGAGGAACCTACATACTATTCTCCATAGTGGCCACACCAAGTTACATTCCCACCAACAGTGTAGGAGAGTTCCCTTTTCTCCACACCCTCTCCAGCATTTGTTATTTGTAGACTTTTTAATGATGGCCACTCTGACCGGTGTGAGGTGGTATCCCATTGTAGTTTTGATTTGCATTTCTCTAATAATTAGTGATGTTGAGCATCTTTTCATGTACCTACTGGCCACCTGTATGTCTTCTTTGGAGAAATGTCTATTAAAGTCTTCTGCCCATTTTTGATTGGGTTGTTTGATTTTTTGTTGTTGAGTTGTATGAGCTGTTTGTATATTTTGGAGAATAAGCCCTTGTCAGTTGCAACATTTTCTTGCAGCAGTTATATAAAAGAAACAAATCTTTCTTAATGAGACTTGCCTGGTTTGTAATAGTAAAATCACATCACTATCATAGAGAAGGAGAATTAAATTTTCTACTTGCTATATGGTAGGACACATATCAGTTCATCAAAAACTAATATCAAACTATTTAATATATACATTAAAGAGAAAAGGAGTTAAAACTTGACCCTCTCCCCCTTTTTTCCTACTTCACCCCACAGAGGAACTTATTTTTTTTTGTTGGTTTTTGCAGAATGCAAGACTTTAAGAAACCATTAACAGCTAGACATCTGTGCTAAACTCATAGACGTGGCTATGACTAATGTCTGCCAGTGAAAACAGAGGTCCCTATCAGAAGAGAGAAAGAGTACACACTTTTGTAAAACTAGTAGAGGATGTGTGGTTTTTGACTACCTAGCTTCTTTTGGGGGAACCACACCTCCCTACATTATTAGTCCACAGAGTTCAGCCATTGATGACCCTATCCCTTGGCTCCAAGAATAGGCATGTGAGCTCTGCCATTCCCCTGGCCTCAACAAATGCGTGAGGATTGCCCATAATTCCTTTCTAGGACTTCTCTAGCTTTCAGGAAAGTGACGCTCTCTCTTCTCTGGTTTTCTGGCAAAGGCGATCTCTGCAGCAGTAGATAAAGGCTGCCTAAGAATGAAGCAACCCAGGGGAAAGCCTCAGGGATAGACTCTGGGAGATAATCAGATTAGTGACAGCAGAAGGGCTCATCAAATTGCCAAGTTCCCAAGTGAGAAGCAATCCAGGAACCACGTAACTTAAGCCATTTTCCATAGGATCCAAAATCAAGGAAAACAGATCATTCACATAAGCGAAGGAGTACATTCTGTCTTGCTGAACCATATTGTGGTCAACCATGACTCAAATCTATAAGCATTATAGAATCAATCAGCTAAAAAACCCAAGACCTCCATCTTACTTTTCCTTTTTTTTTCTTTTTTAACGTTTCTAAGTAGTCTTTATCATATCAAGAACAAGAGAGCTGAGGGCTGTATTTGCTTAAATGTGGGAAAGGCTTATTAATCTGTTGATAAATAGTTAGAGGCATGTGTATCTCAAAAGGCAGCAGAAACTATTTTTAAATAGTTTTGTGGAACATATTTTTAATGGAATACTATCAAATTTTTAAAGGGGGGAGAGGCAGCTCTACATGAACTGAAATGAACAGATCTCCAAAAGATAATGTTAAATGAAAATAGTAAGGTGGTAAAACATGTGGTATGCTACCTTTGCACTTCATTATATATATTTTCCTAGGATGTATCTAAATCTCTTTCTAGAATAACGATATATATATATAGATAGATAGATAGATAGATAGATAGATAACATATCCTGGGATAGATAGACAGATAGATAGATACAGTATATATAGGAAGAGAATTATTTTAAGGGATTGGGCCATGTGACTGTGGAGGCTTGATGGGTCCAAAATCTGATGGGGGAGGCTGGCAGGCTGGAGGCTCAGGAAAGAATTACAGTCCAAGTTCAAAGGCAGTCTGCTGATGAACCAGGAAGAGCTGGTGTTTCAGTGAAGTCTGAAGACAGACGGCTGTCAGAATTCCCTCTGCTTGAGGGAGGCTTTCGTTCTATTCAAGCCTTCAACTGATTGGATGAGGTCCACCCACATTATGGAGAGTAATCTGCTTTACTCCAAGTCCACTGATTTGAATGTAAATCTCATCCAAAAACACCCTTACAGAAACATCCAGAATAATGTTTGACCAAATATTTGGGCACTGTGGCCCAACCAAGATGACACATACAATTAGCTGTCATAACTCCACCCCCTGTCAACTTGGCACCCATATGCATCTCCTTATATCAAACTTAATCTCCATACTCAGTCTCTTTACCTGGTGGGGTGACCCAAACTTTCACTCACGAAAGGTCTGGGCCATTAGTAATCCTGCCTGGATTGGCTTGTTGCAGTTTCCCCCTGACTTTAATCACAGGCCATGGTAATACTAAGATGCTCCAGGTGGTCTCCTGTCCATATACTGGACAGATTGTTTAACAGATCTTGACTGTGAGCACCTCTTTTCCAGGCACTGACTGTTCCAAGCATTGGGATATAGGTGTGAACAACAGAGGCAAAATCTATGCCCTCGAGGGGCTTATTTGAAAGAAAATAGAGACATAACAAACAACCACTATTCGTAATAAAGGCTATAAAGAAATAGGGTGACGTGATAGATGGTAATGGGAGGGAGTATGCTTTAGATGGCATGGTCAGAGAAGGTCTCACTGAGTATGTAACATTTGAGCTGGAACATAAAATATGAAAAGGAGCCAGCCATAAATGAGAAGGGCGGGGGGAAGGGCATCCCAGGCAGAGGAAATGTCAATCACAAAAAGCTGAGGCAGGAACTGGAAGGCCAGGGTGGAGGATGGGAAACAAGGAGCAGGGTGGTGTGTTGGGGCTGGACAGGTAGCCTTTCCAATTTCATTTTAAAAGCCAAGGGTTTGAACTTATTTACAAAACAGAAATAGAGTCACAGATGTGGAAAACAAACTTATGGTTACCATGGGGGAAGGGATAAATTGGGAGATTGGGACTGACATATACACACTACTATATATAAAACAGATAATAAGGACCTAATGTATAGCACAGGGAACTCTACTCAGTACTCTGTAATGGCCTATATGGGAGAAGAATTTTTAAAAGAGGGGATATATGTATATGTATGACTGATTCACTTTGCTGTACACCCGAAACTAACACAACATTGTGAATCAACTCTACTCCAATAAAAATTAATTAAAAAAAGAAAAAAGCAAAGGGTTTTAAGTCAGCATAGTGCAGGATCTAAACAACCGTTTCAAAAGACTATTCTGGAGAATAGGTTAGTCGGGGTAATTGAGAGCCAAATTAAGCCAGGAGGTCTTTGTAGTAACTCAGGATGAAAGATGATGGTGAGTCAAACAAGCGAATCTGTGAAAACTCGATACATCCTGAAGATGTATTCAAGTACTTGGTGATGGATCGCAAGGAGAAGGGGAAGGTGAAGGAGGGGAGTGAAAGGCGATGCAGGTTTTTGTTGACTGGGTGCATGGTGGTGCCATTTCCTGAGAGGGAGGAGGTGGAATGAGGATGTTTGGGGTGGGAGGGGAGATCAAGAATTCCATCTGGATGTATTAAGTTTGAGATGGCTAACAGATATTGAAGTAGCAATATTTGGCAGGTTATTGGGTGTATAATTCGAGGCTGAGGCAGGACGCCTGGACAGGAGTATGTATCTGCGGAGTCATGAGCACATGTAGATGATGTGCCAGTACTGACTGCCTTTTAGTCCCATATTCATCCTTCGTTGCCTCCGCAAAAATTGGGTTGGGACTTAGGAGTATTTTTTGCCTTTGCCGACTAACATGATACGATTCTTTGTTAGTAGAGGGCATTGGTGAGACACTGCAAGGAGGGAGATGTTTCCTTTCTGGTTCGGGTGTGCTTGCTCACAGCTCACACAGCTTCTCCAGCACCCAGCTCCTGCCATGCAGGGTAGTCAGCAGCACAGAGAGGCCCACAGCTTTCCCCGGCACTCCCCTGGGGTGGTTTTGCCATGGAGGGCCTCTGGCAAGACACCTCCCAAGGAACGGATTTTTCCAGCATCCCAGAGGGTGGGTTTCCAGCAAGTTCCCCCATGACTTCTCTACCGTTCGGTGAGCCACGGTCACGCCTTCTCCAAAAAAGGTCTGGGTATCAGCTCTGGGGGGACAGGGGTACTCGTCCTTGGACGCTCTATCTCTGCCCTAGCGGCTGCTTCTGACATTTGCTATTCCTATATTCTTTATCGTTATCTCTACTCTTTATTAGCCAATCCCTCATTACTCCAATCTTCTTATAATTAATAGCTATTTATATTAAAGATATAAATTATTCAGATTACCGTGTGGTTTTTTCCCTCCTGACTAATACAAATGACTCCAAGGGCACGTCAGGCACGGAGACAGACGTAAGGTCCCAAGGAGTCTCTGTGTTACTTTCCATTTTGAACGGGTGGGATGTAAAGGCACATGGTTGGCAGAAGGGTGAGCAGGAGTTCAGTTTCCTCTTCTGGCACGCCAGTCAGCCGCTGTAAGAGAAGACTGTCCCTTTCTGTGTCTGCTCTGGGAAGCTCTGGCGGGCCTCTGCTGCACATGGGCACCTACCTGCAGCTTGAAGCGGCTTCTCTGTCAGCTACGACCAGAGCTGCCGTTCCTCTGCTGGCCTCTTGGGATCTTGCACATGTAATGCAGCATCTTCTGAAGCCAAAGTGTTGGAAAAACCTGACCTGCCCTCATTGTGTGGACCAAGTTGCCAGTTTCACCTTGACCGCTCCAGGCGGCTGCATGGACAGACACTCACATGGTGCCTCTGGACCTTGAATCTGTTTATTACTGGGTTGGCCAAAAAGTTCGTTCGGGTTTGTGTACCAGCTTATGGAAAATCCCGAACGAACTTTTTGGCCAACCCAATGTATTCCAACTCTCATACCTATAAGGATTGCTGGCCTCAGCCAATCCCAGCATCATGGAGATGTAAGAACACGGAGCAGAGGTTGCCCATGCTGGTGCCTCCCTGGGACCCCTACTGAGGTACTGGAGTGTGCCTTGGAGGTATAGGGCCAGGAGAGGAGAAACGATGTACAGGGCTTTCAGCTACTGGAACACTCGGTCTTCAGTAAGGGATCAGGTGAACCCACTTCCTAAAAGACAGAACGGTCAAGTGAGGAAGTTGAGGGTCATGAATGAATGGCCAGCACTGCCTATAAACCCCAGAAATCTGGGGGCACAGGTGAGTATGCCTGCCGGGACGGAGAGCAGGTGAGGGTACCTGCAGAGGAACCTCCAGGGGACCCGTCTCCCTTTAACTTCAGGTCAGGGCAGAAGCTCAGCCACATGTCTCAGGGAAGAGCCTGTTTGATTTAGTATGGCATCCCAAAACATACCACATTTTAAGCAGAAATCAACACATATTTGCTGGCAGCGTGGAGGGCGGAGGAGGGAGGAGAGTAAGTCTCTAAACAAGAAAGGCACGGCACCCAGGTTCTAATTCTTGACTTTAATGCCAGGTGAGGGTACTGAGGCTCCATGCACCAAAGCGCTCACAGACAGGAAATGAACGAACACAGGCAGCGTTATCTTGTGTACACAAAGCCCACACTGTACAGAAGGAAGACGACCGACCACCCCGTGACCTCCCACTCCCAGAGGCAACTGCCTATCCCTCCTCCCCGTCTCTGTTCCCACCTCCTCTGACCCTCTGCCAGCCAGCCCTTTCTCCAATTAACATATGTATACATGTATGTTTCTTCCAGAATTCCAAAAAGTGCCTCTCCCACCCCAGTTCCCAACACTCTGGCTTCTGATGAATAAAGCCTCCCTCTTTTAAGGATCACGAGGCAGGCGCGCCACCTTCATGCAAGAGCCCCAGCAAAATGGTACCCGAGAAAGCTTAATCACTTGTAGCACAATCAAATACAGACAGAAGGTATGCAGAAGGATGATATCTGAAATTCTAACTGGGATCAAAATGATTAGTGTGAGTGGTTTTTGTTTTGTTGTTGTTATTTGTCTTAACCATTTCAGGATCCAACTTAGACCAAGATCACACAGTGAGGGTCACCCCACTCTGTGGCTTGCAGATGTCAATTTCCTAGTCCTCCAAGGAGCAACCCAGAACAGGTAGATTGTACCACCTGAGCAGCCTGAGGCACAAGGCTCAGACAGCTCCCAGAACATCCCAAGCCCCAGAGAGAAAGAACAGAAATGTTCAGAGCACAGTCGACTGCTTTCCACGTGATAAGCGCTGGACAGTCTGGTGAATTCACCAGAGGTAGAATAAGGATGGTGACGATTCCTCTATGTCTTCTATTTAGAGCGTTATCCAAAGAATTCCCCCACCTGGGATGGTGTGCTGGGTTTCACTGTGGTTTTGTTTCAATCTTTTCAAACTTAGCTGCAGTTAAGTTTTTCGTTCTTACTGAATTGCAGCTAGCATTGCACCATGTGGTCCTATTTCCTATAATTTTCACCTTCCCAACCAGTGAATGGAGCACCTGGGAGAAAAGGTACCCGAAGTCAAACATAAGGGAAGCTCCAAAGGCAGGCCCCTTGGTTTGACCCAAGGACGTTACACACAAGAATTCCATGAAGACAGACTTCCTTTCAATCTGGGAGAAGCAGCCGTCCTTTGGAGCCCTCCTTCCCTACCCAACGCTTCTCATGTTCTGGGCTTGGCCGCTGACAGATGAAAAGGGACCCAACTAGGAGAAGTCACTTCCTCAGAGATGACCTTTATTTGGAGGCGATCACCACAAACCTCCACATCCAAGAGCGCTTCGCAGCCTGGCCTTGGCTTCTCAACAGACGATGGCTAAACAGGGCCACCGAATTCTTTTACTCCATGTAGAAGGAGCTCTAAGCTGGCCGCCGGTGTCCCTGCTCTGCCTGGGCTACTGGCCACAGCCCTGTCCCCCCACGACGGCACAGAGCACCTCCGCGAGGACAACACGGGGGCAGAGGAATGGAGGGGCTCCAGCAAGAGGCGCAGGGACAGCGTTCCCATCCAGCGTGCCTGAAGCCCCAAGCAAGTCTTCAGGGCCTGATTTTGAGCTGACTTGAGCTTGCGTGAACCAGTCCCTCCCTGTCTTATGTGTATGGACTCTCAATAACCGAGTGCTGTGATGCTCTGGGCCAGGGAAGGCAAGAGAAGGGGCCAAGGTCGGATCACTGCGGGCACTGGGCTTACCTATCTGCTCTCTCCTCACACTGGCTCCCTCCTGAAGAGCCTGCCTCAGTGTCTGTCAAAAAACGAACCTGTATTAGCGTTCAATCTATTTGCCGATCTGGGCAACTTAAATGAAAGACCCTTCTCTGAGGACAAGGCAAGAGCCATGCTGTCAGGGTAAGATCCAAGCAGGGACATCAGCTCCGGAAAAGCGACAAGCCGCTTGTGGATGAGAACAAGGAGAGAACATGTTATCTCAGAACCTGAACGACTGACTGGACCGTCCCCTTAGATGTCAGCCTGGACACCTGCTCCACGCACATAAGAATACAGTGTAAGAGCGGGGGACCATGCCCTGGAATCTTCCCATACAGGGGCCAAGGGGTCACTGCCCCGTGAGGGAGTTCAGCCAAGGTCCCAGGGCTTGGCCTTCTCTTCCTCAGCTCCCCCACTACCCTCCTCGCCAATCTGGTCTTGTAAGACTGAGACCGATGAGGCTGACAGAAAAAAAATCTCCCTACAACAACACCCAGGAGCAGTCAAGTTCAATCACGATTACAGGGAGAAGCCCTGCACGCAGCAAGGGAACGTCCCCGTTCCAGCGACTGGTGCTGCAGAGCATTTCCTCTAGGGGGCGCAGGCCCACACCCTGACTGGCTGCCCCAGACAGCGCGAGAAGGAAACGCAGTGGAACAGAAGCTGGTGGATCTTTTTCTCTCTGAATTGTGCAGAGGCAAACATAACAGAGGTCTGCTGCTGTCTTCCCACAGCTCCCAGGATAGCTGCGCCTCTCCTCCGGCCCTCTCTTTCCTTCCCCAAGATAGGCAATCTCCGAGAAGGAGAACGTTGGCAGGAAAAAGCAACAGGGGTTCCCATCCAAGGAGGTTCACCACAAATTGGATCCTAACATGGAATAGCAGTCAAGGATGTATTCTGAGCCTCTAGAAAGGATGTTACATCTCAAAGATAACATAACAACTAGGCATCTTGCCTGCTTGACTTAGGGAATCTTCAAAAGGAGTCCCTGAAATGTGCATTCCAGCCCCATGAGAAGATAACCCTTCAAGCAAGGAAGGTTAGTGGAAGGTAGGAGAAGCCAAGGCCCTGAGGCAGGGCTGTAAACATTGTGCTTTTCTAAGGCCAACCTGGTGCATGGCTTTGGCAACTATGGTTACATCTCCAAAAGGTGGTGAAGAATATGTTTTGGGAGGAAAAGAGTCCACATCCTAAGACAAAGCGTGGGGCTACTGTTGAGGGAAGAGGGAGAGAAAATGTTCCTTCTTCAGCCAGGGGCTCTAGGTGGCTCCTTGGGTAAATCCCCCATCATGTTCCACATTCATACTGATACACCGAGCACAAGGAAGGGACTCTTGAACAGGATGGAGGAGTAGTTATGCCTACGTGAGTTTGGTAACGTGGCTCTAAAAAGGGCAGAAACTCTCTTGCAAGGTCAAGAAAGTGACAAAACCTCTCTGAACTTCCTGGTCAAGCCCTCGCTAGCCGGACCCCATAAGCCTCAGGCAGAGACTGCCGTGCCTCGAGGAAAGGCCAGGTGAGCGCAGGCACCAAGTCCTCGTGGGCCACCAGCCCTGAACCTGGCCCCAAGGTACAGCCAAGGAGACTGGGGCTGCACCTCCGTCCGCCTGGAGTTGTGCCTCAGGACCCGTCCTCACCTCAGCAGGTTCTGGGGCAGCCAGCAGCCCTTCCAGGGACCTTGCTCCCAGAGCTGCCAAGGGGAACGGACACCCTCCCTGACAGGACTCTGCTCCCTGCCAGGGCTACTCACCACCATGTGATCTTGAACTCATAGATGGGGCGCTTGCAGTAGTAGTGGTTGATGAGGTGCTTGTCACACACCCCGATGCACTGGTGGTCCACGGTGAGGCCCTGGGCCGAGAGGTCCGTGACCAGGCAGTGCAGCAGGTCATAAACGTCAGCCACGGCCTCCCAGGGCCCGAAAGACACATCCACTTCGCAGTGGTGCTCAAAGAGCTGTCCGTCACTCTCGCTCCGTTCGAAGCGCAGGGAGCTGAGAAGCGGACACTCGTAGGGGGTGATGGGCATCTCCTCCTTGAAGACACAGACCTTGAGCTTGGCAAAGCGGGCCTTCCGCTGGACGGCGCGCAGCCGGGCAATCTCCACAATCCGCTCCAAATGGTCTGCGGGGGTAAACACGTCACCCATCAGTGGGATGGGGGTGGGGAGGGGGGCGGGGCACAGAGAGAGCCCCAGTGATGGTGGACCCAAGAGGGAAGAGATAGATCCCTGGGGAAGGGACTCTGGGCCCATGAAGGGCACAAACTTAAACAGGAATCGTGGTTCTGCAGGGCAAAAGGAAACAAAGGGGATGGGATGAGTACCACCCTTCTGAAATGCGATTTGATGACGTTCCAGGCAAGGTGGTCCCTGTTTCATCTGAATCTTCCTGAGGGACTGGGAGGGCGGCAGGAAGGGAAGCAGGATCCTCTCCCATCTTGAGTAGGACAGGTGTCTTGGCGAGCCATGACCCACTTATTCTGGTGGAGACCTCAGCAATGACAGATGCCTCGCTACTCTCCCTCCTCACACCCCGACTGCCTCGCACAGTGAACCCCTCACCTTTGTAATAGGGCATGAGTCCCAGAAACGCTTGGCGCACTTTCTCCCCCTTCAGTGGCTGCATGTTCTCCAGATGCTCCAGGAGAGGCCCGATGGCATAGTACTGGGCCTCTTTGTACACGGCCCGCACGCGCTCCCGAGGCGGCAGGTCCCCAGAGCGCAGGAAATTCAGCACATCTCTGAGCAGGAAGGAAAGAGGGTTGGTGAGAAGGAGTTAATGGAACTGGACAGTGCTACCCAGTGGTTAGAGCACAGGATCTGGACCCAGATGGCCAGCTGTGTAACCTTGGGTAAGTGAACTTAACCTCTCTGTGCCCTTTCTCCTCTGTAAAATGGGGGAAAATAAGAAAACTACCCCATAAGGTTATGAGGGGATTAAATAAGTTAATACATAAAAAGTGCTTAGAAAATACCTGGCACAGAGCAAGCCCTCACTAAGTGTTAGTAATTGTTATTGTATCATTATTATTATAATTATTAAGTATATATAGGAAAAATGGGAAGATATGGTATCTAGCCCCTTAATTGTATTTTGAATTGAGGTACAGATAATAGCCACTAAAGGTACACATCTTAATCGTACAGGTCAATTACTTTTTCATGTATGAATATACCCACACAACCACCACATACATCAAGATACAGAACATGTCCATCTAATTAAAGTTTCCCTGTGCCTCTTCCCAGCCAATCACTACAGAGACAACCACTCTAACTTCTAATTCTATCAACAAAGATTAGTTTTGCCTCTTCTTGAAATGCATGTAAGTGGAATCACACAGTATGTTCTCTTTGGTGCCTGGCTTCTTGCCCTCAACCTAGTGTCTTCGAGATTGATTCCCTACGTCATCATGTGTAGCAGAAGTTTCCTTCCTTTTATCGCTAAGTAGCATACCGTTGTATGGATACACTATAAACTATTTACCCATTCTCCCGTTGATGGACATTTGAATTGTTTCCAGTTGGGGTCTCATAAGAGTAAAGCTGTGACAAACATTCCCTGTAAGCTTCTTGTGGACTCAGGCACCGATTCCTCTTGGGTAAACATCAGGAGGAGAATTGTTCGGTCATAAGTGCCTGTTTCACAAAGTGGTTGTAGCATTTTATTCCCACCAGCCACGTGGAAGAGTTCTGCACTCCCCACAGATCCTTGCCATCAGTATCATTCTGTAGCTATACGGAGAAGAGGAATGCCTAACCCTGACACCTGAATAACTGGCTTCAGGAGTGAACAAAAAATCACATACTGTACCTTCTTAAAATAACAATTCAGTTCTTTTAATTCTCTCTTCAGATTCTTTAGGGCTGAAAGTAATCAGACCCCTCACTGGTAGGTGTAGGAAGGGCTTTTCTGTGAGGATGTATCAGTAAACCCCAAGACCAAGCTGCTACCTCAATAGTGAGTCTATGACCATGAAGCAACACCAGCCAGCACTCGCCAAGCACTAACCTGTGTCAGTCACTCTTCAGGAGTTATCCCATTTAACCCTTCCAACGACATGGGGTGCTTTCTTACGTCCATTTTATAAATGAGGAAAAAGTGGGGCTCAGAGAGCTTAAGGAACACCCTTGCTAAAGGAGCCACAGCTAGCCAGAGGCCAGATGCAGACACGGGCGACTCCAAATCCACACCCACAGTGGTCCAGACTCCAGTCCAAGCCGCTGTGCACTGATCACAATGGGAAAGTGCCCCAGGTGGAGGCTCAGGCAGCCTCCATGGTGGCTGCTGGGGCTACGTGAGCTCACCCGCAGAGAAGTGCCCTAACCCCCTATTTTATTTTATCTGAATCTTTCCACAGCTCCATAGGCTGCTGATGAATCTTAGGCCACTGGAGTCCAGTAGCCTGAGGATAAACACCACAACATCCTGCTTGCCGCCATGCCCTCGCCTGGCCCTGCCACTCTCCAGCTGTGGCCACCTGGGTACGGGCACATCAGCCTAGGCCCAAACCGGGTTCCCCCTCCCCGTCACTCTTTCGAAAATCAGTCCTCTAGGATCGTAAGCAAATCTTGGTGAGTCCTGAAAAACATAACCCTGGGCAAGGCCCAGCGAAGAGTGCTGTGGGAGCTGCCAGCCGGGCCGAGCACTTTCCTCTCCCAAACAGCCTGCAAACAAAAATCTTTTTATAGCTCTGCAGAGCGATGTGACACTTTGTTTTCTCAGCACTGGAGGCAGCTGACCGCCCAATGGGGAAACCCAGATGCTTCAGAGCAAATTATTTGACGAGGCTCCTTTCTGAGGATGAAAATGACCCTTCTCCCAGTGTGGGCAATCCTACTTGGAGGCCGGCACAGAGACGTAGTGGTTGGAGGGTCTCCTTTTGTTCAAGGTCAAAGACCATGTTAGTTCTCCAGTCATCTCCAAAGTTAGACGGATGGGGCAAAGAGTTTCAGCCACATACTCTGAAAGGACCTGGCCAGGGGTCACACCAAGCCTCTTTATTTAATCCACATGACAGGCCTCCAAGGCAGCTATAATTACTTCTCATTTCACAAACAAGGAAACCAAAACATAAAGTCTTTAAATTGTTTATCTGTAAGGTTGTCAGAAGTCCTCTCTTGGGAAGGGCTATCTTTTTTTGAGATTGTGTTGTTCCATGTTTTACTGTTAAAATGACAGTAACAATTGAAAGTGGGTTTTTTTGTGTATTTTTGCTGTTGTTGTTTCGTTTTGGGGGGGTTTTTTTTTGGCTGCACGGTGTGGTACACAGGATCTTAGTTCCCCCACCAGGAATTGAACCTGTGCCCTCTGCAGTGGAAGCATGGAGTGTTAACCACTGAACTGCCAGGGAAGTCCCTGAAGGTGTTTGTTTTTTTTTTTAAGACTTGGCAAAATTACAGGATGGCAACCCTATGTTGGCCCTTCCCTCACCTTTTTTTGTCCTATTTATTTGTTTCAAACTATTGAAAGAATTTGGGGAACCACTGCCACACCCCATGTTTCTCCCTAACAGCGATGCCGAGCCCCAGAATCTGGATCTGATGGTCTTCTCCCAGAAGCTGTGTTGGAACTCCCCTGCCTCTCGCTGCGGTCACACCTATTCCACAGGGATGACAGCTTCCCAGTCTTAATTTGCATAGCAGAGAATCGGTTTCATCACATCCAGCCAATGTGTGTCACCTGGGATTTCTCCGGCTGTCCTTGCCTCCTCTGGGAAAGAAACTAAGAATTCTGATCCAAAGCAATATGCACATTTATTAAATTCCACCAGCAGGTTACCTCCTCTTCTAGGTGTTATGGAAGACATCAAAGTCCCATGCCCAAGCCCGGGCTGCTCACTTGCTAGGACCCTGCAGTTGATGGCAGAGGGAGGAACGTACCCGAAGTGCGCACCGTCCCGATCAATGAAGTAGCGGCCCTCGGCATCCGTGGGGATGTAGTGCCGCCCGCTGAACATGGCCGCCAGCATGGTGTCCTCGTAGCGCCGCAAGGTGGACAGGCGTGTGGTGAAGTGAGCCCCTCCGATGTTAAGGGGGACAACCTCAGGGAACTGGGGAGGAATCACCGGCACTTTTAGTCCCACGGTGGGGAGGCAAGCCGGGGCTGCCCCGTCTGCCGCCTTCCTGGGTCTGATGAGCGCCACCCGAGGCCCAAACCCAGGCATCTTTCTGACCGCTTCTCTCCCCTCCCTTTCCCTGCATTCATCAATTACCAAGTCCTCCCCATCCTCCCACAGCTCTTAAATCAGGTCTCTGCACCGCAGTCCTACAATCTCTGCTCTCGAGTTCAAAGCCTTTACTGTCCTCCTTCCACTTCCTGAACTCCCCACCTTTGTGCCCTTGCTCATGCTGTCTTCTCCGTCCCCAGCGCTCCTGCCACCCTCCCTCTGTCCATCCAGCAAATGCAATGGCCCCATCTGGCAGTGTGCGCTGTTCACTGCACAGGGGCACCTGCGTGAGTGGGGTCTGCCAGCCCAGCCGTACACCCTTTTGCTAATTCACACCAAGGAGCCATATCGGTTAGCAGCATCCACTCATTCTGAGAGCTTCTATTCAAGGTCCCCTACTCCGTGAGCATTTCTGCTCTGTTGTCCTTTGCCTGCCCCAAGACAGGGTTCACTGAACACTCCCGCCATTGTGCCTTCACTGTAGCCACGTTCTCCTGTATAACAGAGCTCTGCACAACGGGAGCTTTGTGCTATCGGTCGTTATTATTGCCCAAGTTTCCCGAGGGCAGGAACAGTGTCTTGTTCACCTATCCTGAGGCCACCCAGAGCAGGGCCCACAGATGTTTGTTGAATAATGCCAGGCATCCACTCCTCATCCTGTGTACCTCTCCACTTCTCTCCTTAATCTGTGCAGGGAGATTAGTGCCCAGTCCAGCTACAGTTCTGGAGGCAAGGGCAGGGAATGATGGTACCTACATTTGCCCTGAGAAGCTCTAGGGTCTCCCTAAAATGCTCAGGACCTTTATGTATTTTTTTAAATCTCTTTCACTGTTTGTGGTTTTGAAAGAAATGAGGCCAGTTCTCCCTAATTTTCCCACAAACCTCCTCCAGATTAACTAAAATTTTATCCCAGTGCATACTTTTCAATATTACGACATCTCTCTGGCTCTGTGAAAGTCTATGTGTATTTATCTAGACAGTCCTT
The DNA here is from genome assembly GCF_008692025.1 of Phocoena sinus. Classification (NCBI taxonomy): domain Eukaryota; kingdom Metazoa; phylum Chordata; class Mammalia; order Artiodactyla; family Phocoenidae; genus Phocoena; species Phocoena sinus. The sequence goes on along the minus strand of NC_045777.1, from coordinate 73,582,073 downwards.
TTTCCCAACTTTCAAATCCTTTGTGAAATAAAGTAGGATACAAATACGTTATATCAAAGTTGCCCAGTGTCTTGTGCAGTGCCTGGCTCATAGTAAAGCCCCAAATATGCACTGAATGAATGGATGAATGAAACGGACGGGCACTTACAGTTCTGTGAATGTAGGTACTGTTACTCTTTTTTTTTTTTGCGGTATGTGGGCCTCTCACTTTTGTGGCCTCTCCCGTTGCGGAGCACAGGCTCCGGATGTGCAGGCTCCGGACGCGCAGGCTCAGGGGCCATGACTCATGGGCTCAGCCGCTCTGCGGCATGTGGGATCTTCCCGGACCGGGGCACGAACCCGTGTCCCCTGCATCGGCAGGCGGACTCTCAACCACTGCGCCACCAGGGAAGCCCGGTACTGTTACTCTTCTGCACCCAGACGACAGGAAATGCCTTCTGCTTATTCTATAGCTAGCTCCTCTAAAACTATTTTATGTGCATACCAAGGACCCCAATATTATTTGGAGATAATACTTTACATTACTCACATGGAGCCATGTAATTTGTGAAAGAGCTGGCACTGGAGTGCTGGCCTATGGTCTCTGGGTCCTGTGCTTTTTTCCTCAAGCCACACCGTCTCACCAGTGACAGTGCACAAAATATGGCACCCTGGGTCTCCAACGGTTCCCTTCTTTTTTTTTTTTTTTTCCAATTTTTCCAATTACAAATCTCTCTTCTGGAGATTTGCCCATTTTCACAACTGCCCCACGATGTTTAGAGTACTGGTTCGTAACCAAAGAGGACACTACAGTTTCCAGAGAGCCTCACCCAGCCCCATCGTGCCCCTCTGGGTCTCAGTCTCTTCACCTAGGACTCCACAGGTCATGTCTGCCACTACCTTAGCCCCTACCTCCTAGCCTCTGTCTTCACTGCCCAGCAGAGCCCCACCTTCCCTCCTTTCCCTTCTCTTGAGGGTCATTTCAGGTGTTCGTGTGACAGTGTCACATGCGTTAAGACCAGTGGAAGCCACTGTGCATCACAGCACAGCAGCTAGGAGGGAAAGCCATGGAGGTGTCAGGTGAGTGAGGCCACATCTATTAACTGGCCTGCTTCTTATCTGCACACAGCCCGTAACCCCACTCTCTGGGCAGCTGGAGACTGGGTTTGGGCAACCACTGAGGCCTCCTCTTGGATTCTCTAGGAGACACTATCATCTCTTGGGGCTCCAAGGGCCCCTTCCCACGGCCTACCCTCCCTCCTCCAGTAGGTAAGGTGGGACATAGGGATGGGAGTACCAACCCTGCAGACAGTGAATCCTGGAAGGAGGGGGATGGGAGGGCCAGGTGCCGCCTGGGGCAGGGAAGACACACCTGGTGCATTTCGGGGAGAGGGGGGGTCGGGTGGTGGGTGGGAGCGGGGTGGGCAGGGGAGCGCGGCTCCTCTGGCGCCGCCCTCGGCCCGACCCCCACCCCTGCCTCAGCGCTGCAGCGCTGCTCACATCCCAAGGTCAGCTCTGCCTGGCACCGGCTCCTACCCCCGCGCCCCTTCCCGCACCCCCGCACGCCCTCGGTCCAGGTACCTCCTGCGGCAGGAGAGGCAGTGCGTGCCCCGCCTGCGTGGCTGTCGGGGTGGCCGGCTCCAGAAAGTCGTCTTCGGCGTCGGAGCTGGACATGGCACCGTCCGGGCGACGGCTGTCTGGCTCTCGCCCCGTGACTACCACCATCCCTCTGGCTCTGGGCAGTGGGCGCGGCTTCAGGCGGGCGGGAGGGCGGCGGCCCGGGTACTAGCACCCAGCAGCGCCTGGCATGACGCGGCGCGGCCGACGGGCGGGGCCGGAGGGGCGGAGAGCGCAGCGCGCGCGGGCCGGAGGGCCGTCGCTCCTTCAGCGCCGACGGGCTCGCCGACCACCCTGACGACCGCAGGGCGACCGGTCTGACCCGGTCGCCTCCCGTTATTGGCCGAACCCCCGCTGGCTTCCTCCCCTGATTGGCAGGAAGCTCGCCCAATCGCAGAGCAGGCAGCGCTTTCAGCCAGCGTCTAAGTGGCCACCGGAGCCGGACCGGCTGGCCTGCCCTGCTCTGATTGGCCCTCTGGCCAGCAGGCGCGCCCTCTCCAGCCAGCTAACACTGGCTCGGCGCGCTGGGTGCGCGCGAGGCCCCCACCTCTAAGCCAGGCCTTCTTATAGGCTCGGGGGGTGGCTCCCGCGTCCAGGTCAACACCTAGAAACCTGAGACGAGAGAGGGCTAGTGACTTAATCGTTCGTACGTTTCCAGGGCAACGGGTCCTGTGCATCCCTGGGCGTCGAAGGCCAGGGAAATCTGGGAGGACCAGGTCACCTCAATGGAGAGCCTGAGCATCCTTTCCTGGAGGATTGTGAGGGAGGACGGCTGAGGTCACTGAGGTTGTAGGAGAGGAAGGGCAGCACTGCGACAGGGGCTGGCTCTCCTCTAACCACAAGGGTAAAACCTGGGTCTCCAGTCTTTCCTGATTGACTCAAGCAGCAGTCCGAAAAAGGAAACTCAAAATAGGGGCAGTTGAGTTCAATTAAGAATGACAGTGACTCTCCACCCTCTATGTGTCAGTTCTTCCGCTGGGCACCTGGAGACACAGATGGAAACAGGCCCTATCCAAAGAAGCTCACAGACTGCTGAGGCAGAGTCCAGCCTGGTCCAACACATCTGTCGGCAGCCTTGGATGCTGTGTCCCCTGGCATGACAGGGTCAGCTCAGAGACTCTCCTAGGGGGCCAAGGTTTTAGCTCTTCAAACCATTTTTACACCCAGTTCCTCATTTGAATCTCACATTGTTGTGACAGAAAAGGAAACTGAGTCCTAGAAGATTAGAATGGCTTCAGGGAGGTCAGCCGTGAGCAAGAGCCACAGCACTTCCTCTTTGGACCAATCACACTCCCAGCTGTTAGGAGTTTCCTAGGTCAGTGTTTTCTCCAAATATACTTGCATCAAAAGCACTGGAGGGAGAACTTGTTAAAATACAGATTCCCAGCCCTACCTCCAGAGAATCTGATTTAGTCCATCTGGGATGAAGCCCTTGAATTTGCATTCCTAACAAACTCCCAGGTAATTTTTTTTTTAATATTTATTTATTTGGTTGCGCCAGGTCTTAGTTACAGCACGTGGGCCCCTTAGTTGCGGCAGGCGGGCGCCTTAGTTGTAGCATGCAAACTCTTAGTTGCGGCATGCGTGTGGAATCTAGTTCCCTGACTGGGTATCCAACCTGGGCTCCCTGCATTGGGAGCACAGAGTCTTATCCACTGCACCATCAGGGAAGTCCCACTCTAGGTAATTCTGATGCTGCAAGTCCTTGAATCACATTTTGAATGGCACTGCCCTAAAGAAGGCCCCCTGAGGCCATCTCTTAGCTATCACTACCTGCTCCAGCCTTTCTCAACAATATCTATAACATAATTTCCTCTTTCCATCCTTTGGATGTTTCAGCTGTAATAGAAACTGCAATCAAAAGTGGCTTTAATAATAGGATAATTTTATTATCTTACATAACAAGAAGTCTGAGTAGATTCTGGGTTGGTTCATTAAGTAACGCAACAAGGAGTTACCTGGACCAGCTTCCTTCCATTTACCCACTCTGCCAGATGACCCCTCCTCCTCTAGGAATCCATATGAGGAAACCAGAGAGCTAAGGTCTATCAGAGTGATATCCTACACCTTAAAGCAAGGCTGTATAAAGAGAATGGGACAGGAGCCCCAGAGGCTCAGGAGGTAGGAAAATCCATGTGCAATCACGGTTACGTTACTGAATGTGTTGGAGTTTTCATCTTCCTCTTCGGCTGAGGATTTCCTTCAGGAATATAGTTTCCCAGTTGGTTCTGTTTACACGGTGGGGAGAAGTCCAAGGGCAGCCGCCTGGAATGAGGACTTGCTGACTGAGTAGGCAGGGGCTGGAGCAGGCGTTCTGGGAAAGCAGGGCAGTTTGCTGGCAGTGGCCATCCCCACCCTGCAGTGAAATGACTTCCAGGCCAGTTCGCTTGAGGGCTGTAGGGAAGGGTCAGTGAGCCTCGGCAGGGGGTGAGGGGTGGGGTGGGGGTGGGGATGGGTAGCACATGGCCGCGCAGAGGTGTGGGCTGGTCTCAGAACACGAGCACTTATAGCCCTGGGATTACTTTTCCTCCAGGAGTCAACCAAAAAAAGAGTCCTACAGGCATGGAGTCCTGAGATCAGTCAATCGGATTCTGTTCTCCATGCCTCACCAAAGAAAAAACCTTTTGAATGGCAACAGATTAACAAAGTGCTGATTCAGCTACTGAATTTTTTCTCCGATTCTAATTTATTCAACAATAAAGGAAATGAAAACGGTAACAAAAGCATCCATCTTCTTTTCCTTCCAGTTGGAGGACTCGCCTTTCCTTTCTCTCCCAGCCTTGAGGAGGAAGTTGTTTGCCAGCAGCTTCCCAAGGCACGGAAGCTTGGCTAAGGGCCCACTTGCTCTCAGCCCAGCTCAGCTCTCCCCCAGCCTCTGACACACCCCCATTCGTTAACCACTGCTGTTCTGTCTCCTGGACTTCTCTTCGCACAGTGCACGGGGTAAACGTGGCCGATGTTCAGATTGCCTCTCACATCTCTTTTCTGAACCCCTGTCCCCACCACCACCCCAGTGTGCCTCACTGAATGCTAGAACCTTGAAATCTAAAAGCTGCTTGTCTCATGGTACCTTGTATCCTGGGTTCCACAGGTGACCTAACTTCACCAAGCAGATCCCTGCACTTGAGATTTGGAGGGGGAAAGTGAACACTGAGTTGGAGGCCAGGCTTCTTGCTCTTTCGGTGGACAAGTTTGGATATGGAAGTGTTAAAAACGTTTCCTTTTTGCTGTGGCTGTAGCAGAGGTCCCATGTTGGTCTTTGCCTTCCTGGGTGTCAGAAAGCAGGGTGGGGCATCCATTTTACTGTCTCATTACTCTCTGTAATCAACCTCCAAGGTCCAGCACAATGCCTGGCATATAGTAGCAACTCAGTAGATGAATACATGAAAGAAATTTGTGCTGTGATCACATTCAAAGAGTTACCTCTCCATGTAGATTTTTTTCTCATGTATTTTATTGGTATTATTAGTATATAAGGGCATGGATTGTTGCTGGTATCATAGAGGTAGGGAATTCCAGGATGCCATCATGCTGGGCTGGTGGGAAGGGGCTCCCCTCAAGTTGTGAGAGGTCCTAGGGGTGTTATTCAGAGCAGAACATTTGTGGGGGGGGCTCTTTGGTTTGGAGTACACACTGGTAACCATGGATGTTTTCACTGTGCAAGACGATATGGGCCCCAAAAGTGCTCTCACCCCAAGCTCTTTATAGGTAAGCTTTTGATGTTGTTTTTCATTTATTACTTAATTATAATAAAAACAAATAACATAAAATATAGATGCAAAAATAACTCACATCCAACAGCACAAACTAACACAACACTGTAAATCAACTATACTCTAATAAAAATTAATTTAAAAAAATAACTCACATCCAGAATTCAATGAAAATAGTGTTTTATTTATGTGGTTTCAGCGTCCACAGTTGTCCTACCAACTGCTGCCTATTACTCTCTCATCCCTTGTGTCTCTAAGGGAGCTCTTGTTCCAGTCACCTCTGGAAGCATTATGGTCAAACCCCACGGGTGGCTGGGTGAGTATCCTGGAGCCACATCCCCAATTTTCCCTCCCATCCCCATGGCCCATTTGTGTGGCATTTCCACTGGTCTATCAGTTCAGGTTTAAGCACTTCACAGTTTAAATATCTATTATTCAATATGATTCCATCAAGTGGAAAAACAATTTAGCTGGAAATATAATCCCCTGTACCCTGACAAGAAGTACCCTATCTCTTAGTGTCCTCATCTCTTGGGGCCTCTCCACCACTCCACAGCCTTTCTTCCCCCAGTTACCCACACCCACTTAGAAACTGCCTTGGATTTGAGGCTGGGAGTGGCCTGCTTCTCTGAGGCAGTAAAAAAGTATCAGAGAAAAACAACTTGCCATTTGGGGGCTTCCTAGCTGCTAATATTTGTTCTGACATTTGTTTGGAACTGCCAGCTAAGAGTCCTTTGGTGAAACATTAAAATATCCTGAGGCAATATAGAATGAAAATAATCTATAAGAGTAGGGGTCTGAAAACGTGTTTTTTTTTTTTTCTTTTTTTAAGGCCATGCTGCGTGGCCATCTTAGTTCCCCAACTGGGGATTGAACCCATGACCCCTCAAGTGGAAGCGTGGAGTCTTAACCACTGAACTGCCAGGGAAGTCCCTGTAAAGGGCCCGAGAGTAAATATTTTTAGCTTAGCAGGCCACAGTCTTTGTCTCTACTCAACTCTGCTGCTGTTGAAGAAAAGCTGCCATACACAAGACATAAGTGATGTCATAGGTTATGTCATAAATTATGTTGTAAGACATAAATGGTGTGGTCAGATTTGACCCAATGGCTGTAGTTTACCAACCCCTACACAAGAGAAATAGATCAATTCTAAGTGCATTGTGATCTTTTCAAATGTGCTCCATCTAAATGTCCTAATAGCTAATACTCAGCTTCATTTCTTGTTTTTTTAAAATTTTTCTTCTTCTTTTTTTTTTTTTTAAACAAACCTTTGTGTCGAGGGTTGACTTTCAATAGATCTCAGCACAGCTTCATTTCTAATTCAAGTCTCATTTACTCATTTGTGAAGAACAACCAATAGCCAAGTCTTCAGATTATTAACATTACTAATTTTTCATCAAAAGAAGTAGCTAAATGAGACTTACCAGAAAATAAATGAACTGAAAGTCCACGTTAAGTCTCACTAGATGGGTAGGCTTGGGTAAGTTACAGCACTACTCTAGACCCCCGATTTTATCTCTAAGATTAGGCCGGTTCAATTTCGATTTCTCTTTTCTAAAAAACTCTCATTGTTTTTCACTTTTTTACTTAAAGTAATTCATGCCGAATCTAGAAAACAGAGTTAAGCACAAAGAAAATAAGAATTCCCCAAAACTCCAACATGAAGAGATAACAAGGGACACGGGCACATGTCCTTTCTGTTTTCTATCAATTTAGTGACTCTAGTTTTCTGTCTACCCTTTCAATCATAAAAGTGGGAGCACACTAAACAGCTTTGTGATTTCAAATTTTCACTTAATGTAACATGAACATTTTTCCTGTTATGAAATATTTTTCTACAATATTGTATTAGCTGAAGAGTATTCTGTTACGTAGATGTACCATAATTCATTTAACTAAGCCCCCCCTTTTGTTAAGTTTTTTTTCCAGTTTTTTGTTTCTATAAACTTCATTGCAACGGACATCTTTGTAGAGAAAGCTTTGCACACCTTTGTGATATATTTCCCTAATTATATTTCCCTAATTCTTGTAACTTTTTAACACTTTTTCATACGTTCAGCAGTTATTCCATGTTTGACCAACAGAGGGCATTTAAGGCTTTCCTTCTCAGGGCAAGGCCACAGCCATTTCTACAGTATACAACAACAAAAATAGTGGTTTTATTGTGAAGAATGATTCAATTTTGGATGTTCAGTAATAATCAGCAAACTCCAAAGGGAGAATCAAAGTTATTTATTTTTCTGTCTAGCCAGAATCACCCTCCCCCCCAAAAAAAACTCTCAAATGATGAGCTTTGTTAGGACTTAAACCCAAAATGAATAAAAATGATCTTTTGCTCAGAATAACAAAGTGACTGCTCTGCTTTATGCAAAGGCCTAAATTCCATGCGGAAGACTGTTGGATAGTGACAAACAATCAGGAAAGGGAACTCAATGCTGAAAATACTGACCTTGCCAGAGAAAAGCTCAGACAGCCCCCAGGATCAGTAGCTCCCTAGAAAAACAAATTTTGGGGCAACACTGAATGGAGTCCTGCCTAGACTATTACTTACCCATTACCTACTAAGCCAGGTTGTCGTAGGTAATACTATAGGTTTTGTTAGATAAGCTTGAAATAATTGTTTTCTGTACATTTTTCTTGATTTTCACCAAGACCATAAATTCCCAAGGGCAGCAATCTGCCTATACTTCTTAGCACAACAATTATACCTAGCAAATTACTAAGTACAAGGGAGGTATTTAAATAGTTGTCACTCAATGCTAATGACAAGTTTTTATTCTAGTATAAAGATGGTTACTGAGAGGTAGAATGGTGGTTAAGGGTGTAGGCTCTGGAGCCAGGTTGCCTGTATTTGTATTCTGATCCCTTCACTTACTAGCTGGTCTAGAAAGCTGGTACTGCCTCCCAAGCCAATGGCTATAAAATGCAGGTAGTGACAGTACCTACCTCAGACGGTGATTTTGAGAATTAAATGAGTTTAAACATGTAAACTCAGGCACAGGATCTAGACAATGAGAAGCTGTTGATAAATGTTTCTAGAAGGATTACGTGGCTAAGTGATTACTAAGATTTTTTTCTCTCATTTAAAAATTCTCTGATTCTTCATGGATGATGCTCTCTCTAGCCTCCTCCTGCAGCCACTGAGGACGCCAGCCTCTCCCTGGCTCCACAGGCTCACCCGCTGGCTATAGCCATGGCTGTGCTGGCCCTGGGCAGCTCTCTGATCTTCACAGGCAACACATCTACCCTGGTCCCTTACTCTGTTATCAATTTTTATTTAATTAAAAAAATATTTATTTTTGGCTGCGTTGGGTCTTAGCTGCGGCACTTGGGATCTGCAGTGCGTGGGCCTTTCCTTGCGGCACGTGGGCTCCAGACTGTGCAGGCTCAGTAGTTGTGGCACGCGGGCTTAGTTGCCCCACGGCACGTGGGATCTTAGTTCTCCAACCAGGGATCGAACCTGTGTCCCCTGCATTGGAAGGCGGATTCTTAACCACTGGACCACCAGGGAAGTCCCCCAGTTACCAATTTTTAAATTTTACTCCAGGCATCTTTCATTTGTTTGGCAGGAATTCCATTTGATTCCATCAAATCACAACATCTCACAAATATAGTCATTTTCCTACAGGTCTTCTAAGATGTCACATGGAACAGAAATGCTTTGCTTTGCAGGGCTCAAGAGAAATGTGCTCAAACCAGAAAGGCGGCTTTGTGAAGGAGGGAATGTCAACAGGGAGGGAGATATCACAGCATCTGCTTCTCCGGGCCAGTTGTGCAGTGGTTTCTTCTTTCCTGAGTCAGCTGTTTTTGTGCGGTGGTTCTCTGCCCTTTTCCTATTCCAATACATTCCCACTCATGACAGTGGAGTCTCCAGGGGTGGGCAGGCGTAGGGAATAAAAATCCTTATGTTCACCTAGGGGCGAGTATTGGAGTCAGGATGGGTTATAGTTTAGGAATGTCCTCGCCTCCCATTCTGATAGGCTCTAGAGGGATATGTGACCTCCTCCCTACAATGGTGGTAACATAAGACTAACACAGGAAATAAGCAAAAAACCAAAACCAAAAACAAATTATGTTATGCTGAAGCTGATTTTATTGCTATCTGGAGGCTGGAGCAGTAACTAGAGCAGTAACAAGAAATGGGACTTACAACAGCTGAGCCCTTAACAGGGCTGGGATTTCCCAGGGAGAGGGGAGAGGGATTAGGTTTCTGGGCATCTGGAAGAAGCAGAAAAGCAGAGTGTAAGGAGACAGGGAAGAGGTGTACTGTTCACAAGGGGGTGGTGAGGCTACATTGCAGAGACAGAACAGTTTACATGTAACGTGTGAGGCATCGGAGAATCAAAGAAGGTTTTTGAACAAAAGAGTGACTTAAGACACAGTGCTGAACAAAGGATTGATGTGGCAGCAGTATTAATTTTCAGTTGAAGGAACACGGCTAGGGGCGTGGAGCGGAAAGAAGGATACTAGAGTCAGGCTTAGATACCAGGTCACCACTGTGGCAGTAGCTGAGGGGCCTTGTGTACGTGGCTTGACCTGGCTGAGCCTCTGTTTCTTTATCTGAAAATGATATGTTAGAAGTTTCTGTCTGGGAGGATTAATCATTTACCAAATATTTTACTAGGTTCTTACAATGTGCCAGACATTCTGCTAGGTGTCAGGGGTACAAAAATGGACAAGAAAAGACACAGTCTCTGTCTTCCAGGAACTTACCATCTAGTATAAGAGATAGACAATTTAAGAAGTTAAGAAACATTAAAAACTGCAAAGTGTGATAAGGTGATATTGTGAATAAGGCAGGCAGGAAGGGGATCAGGGAAAGTCTTTCTGAGGAATTAGAATTTATGGAGACCAGAGAATTGAGAAGGAAAGAGAAGAACAGGATTCTGAGACAAAAGGATGGTAGCAGGTCTCTCTGAAATAAATTATAGCAAAAACTTCACTAAGAAATTATGACGTATAGAGGGGAATATCTAAAATACAGCAGCTGAAGAAACTGTTTATCAGATAATTATCTGATAGGTCTTATTGCTTCTCAGAAATCACAGTAATGAAAACATGTAAACTACCAGTGCTTCACATTTAAAGCTTTTATTTTGAAAAATAAAATACAAAAGTCATCAAGTTGTAAATGTATGTGGTAATTCCTCAACTTCTCAGAAACAATACAATGAATTATTTAAATAATTAAGATATTTAATATTATCCACATCAATACATTTAAACAGGTACAAGTGTTCTACAAAACATTAGAACATGTACAGATAACCTATTCCAAGATGAAACTACCCAATTTTGCTTACAGAATCCCATCTTTAAACCCTCCCCTTGAAAACAAAGTTTGGAATCTGGTAAGAAAAGATGAGGACCAGAGCAGTTTTAAGAGAAAGCACACATCCTCCCTGGGCTCCTTCTCCACAGGGCCGTGCACGTAATCAAGAGCACTGAACTCGGGAAGAAGCAGGTCACTCAGGAGGGTCCGAATGTGTGCTGACATCTCACCCTCTCAGTGGGAAGAGACTGGCAAATGAGAAGGAGATTCGGGCCATGGTACCTATACTCCACTGATCTCAGCAGGGGACAGCCAGTCCTAGAAACAGCCAGTCCTAGAAACTTCTCTGCTACTGAAAAGGCAGCAGTCTTCCCTAGGGCAAACAAACAGAATGTGTTACAGGTATGCAGTCAGTTTGTTCTCCCCTGCACGACACCGCCTCCTTTCCAGCTGTGGGCCTGGCACAAGCCAGGTAGACAGGTAGGGGGATGGACCGTTATGAGAACAGCTGCCTCAGGACTACCAGAGAGGCACACTCTCCCTCAGTCTGGGATGCTTTTAGATGCCTGCCAGTAGCTTCGATGTGCAACACAAAAGGATGGCAGCCAAAGCAAGGGCTGTTCCTGCCCATTTCTAAATGACTGCACCTGTCATCTGCAACTGAAGCTACTGCAGGGGCACTGACAGGGACGTCAAACGTCCAGGGGTCGAACATGCTGACTCAGTATGAAAAAGTGGATACTGAAATTCTTTAAAGGAAGCTTTAGGAAACACAGTGACTGTCGTTCATATGCCAAAGGGATCCGAAAGACAAGAGAAAGACTATGATTTGTCTTGAGATGCTTTGACGTCTTCCTGGCTTCTCCCGAGTCCTTCTCTCATTGCACGTGGGCACCTACAAGCCTCGATAAGCAAACAAGGATGAAATGCTGCTGTGGAGGCCACTCAAGGCTGGAGTCCACTGACACTGCATTCTGTCTTGTAAAACAGCTGGTCAGTAACGAATCCCTGTATGCATGTTTCCAGGAGGGAATTTATCTATACTTTTTTTTTTTTCGGTACGTGGGCCTCTCACTGCTGTGGCCTCTCCCGTCGCGGAGCACAGGCTCCGGACGCGCAGGCCCAGCGGCCATGGCCCACGTGCCCAGCCGCTCTGCGGCATGCGGGATCCTCCCGGACCGGGGCATGAACCCAGGTCCCCTGCATCGGCAGGCGGACTCTCAATCACTGCGCCACCAGGGAAGCCCTATCTATACTTTTGAAAGGATTTTTGAATAAACAAAATTATCCAAGGCCTGATAACGGCTGTTATACCTGTATGCCCATCGAGTTGAAGTCTACATTTAGCATTTGCTTCTTAGCAAAAAAGGCAATCATAATTCCTAAAACCTATGAATATTAACTCACTGCCATCCGTGATTTTGACATGGCATAGGAGCATTCATGTGTTTTTTCCATCTATAATCTACTAGCACACAGCAAGTCATAAGAACCTCTTATTCAAATCAAATTATTCAATCTCAATTTTCTCAACAGTAGAAGAGGAATAATATCACCTACTTGCCAGAGTGGTTTGAAACTTGAATGAAATCATTCATATATGTATATATATGAATAATATATATACTTATTATAGATATCATATAATATATCATATATATACTATATATATATATGATGCTTGGTATTTTACACCTGGTATGGAGTACACACTCAATACATGGTTATTATATAAAATAAAACAGCAAACAAAACTATAAGAAAAAAACAGATTTTATTTTTTACTTTTTTATAATAGGTTTTCTTTTTATTTATTTTAGTATTTTATTTTATTTTACTTTATTTAATTTTTTTCCCCACACTGCACGGCTGTGGAACCTTACTTCCTCGACCAGGGATCAAACCCTGCCCCCTGTAGTGGAAGCACGGAGCCCTAACCCCTTGGCTGCTAGGGAATTCCCAGGAAAAATCATATTTTAAAGAAAGCTTTTCAAGTTCCAAATGATCTAAGGCATAACCAAAATATTCAGAGCAAAACAGAATCTTAAGAAAGTGTGGGATAGGGGTGTGAGGTCTGAGCAGCCATGTCAGGAGGTCTAGGTTCAGAAACCAGCTTTGCCACTAATTGGCTGGTATCCCTGGACATGCACCTGATGATTACTCAGATAGAAAGGGCTGATAAGTCCTGCTCCACACTGTAGCCTTTAACTACAATGAGACAACATAGGTTACAAACATTAAGACAGCATAATGCATTAACATCAGCAAGGTTGAAAAACCAACCAGGCAACTCCCGAAAATATTAGCGCAAAAACATCTGCACATCCAGCATGCAGAGGAAGCAGCACAGGGTGGTGAAAGAATCCCCGGCTGGATGTCAGGAGACGGTGCTCTTTAGCCTTGGGTTTTTCCGACCTATGATGTGAACTTGACAAATCCTCTCTCTAGGATCAGTTTCCTTATCAGTAAACAGGTGGTTGAGGTTGATGGCCTTCAGGTTTCTTTCAGCTAAAATATTTTATCATTTTAAACCCCTCCTCATACTGAAAATAATAACTAACACTGTTTGAGTGCTTACTATGTGCCAGGCTTCTGGCAGACATTATCATGGTTAATTCTACCACTCTCTTATTAACATCGTCCTCATTTTACAGATGCAGAAACTAAGACACAGAGAAGTTAAGTAACTTGCTCAATGCCACACAGAGCCAAGATTCCAAAGCAGGTGAACTGACCCCAGGGCTGTGCCCTCCACCTGCTGCGCTGCCTCCCGAGAGCCTAAGCAGTGAAACCCAAAGACCCAGCAATGTCCCCAACCTCACCTCAAGTATGCAAGAGGTTCCTGGCTCTGTTATTCCACTTGCTCAGTCTGTGGAAGGAAGCAAAAGATGTTTTAACGTTGGTTAGCATGAGAAGTGACTGCTCTTGTCAAAATATCAGGTGTAGCTTGCAGGCTGTGATCAGAGACTTTCTAATGAATTCCGTCTGCTACTGTTGTATAATAAAGAAGATGACTGGCCTTTGGCTCTCGTTCCTGGTAGGGAGACTCTAAATCCTTGGAATTTTCCAGGTAACAGGAGTGTCTTTGTTATTCATGAGCCTCTTAGATCATACCTGAGTTTCTGCTAAGAGATGAGATGACTCAGGATGAGGGCTGGTCACCAGGAAGACCAACCTGTGATTTGAGGGTTGGGGCTCTGAGCTAGCCCAGCTTCTGGGAAGGGGACTATGACTGGGGATTGAGTTCAATTCCATGCCAATGAGTCAATCAATCATGCCTATGTACTTAGACTTCAGTAAAAACTCTGGATGCCGAAGTTCAGGGGAGCGCCCTGGTTGGTGATCACACTGATGTGCTCTGAGGGAGAAGTACACTGATTCCACAGGGAATGGGCACAGGAACTCTGAGTCTGAGACTCTCCCAGACCTTGTCCAATGTGTCTCTTCATTTGGTTGGTCTTGAATTGTTTTCTTTATAACAAAACTATATATATATTTTTTTGGCCACACCGTGTGGCTTGTGGGATCTTAGTTCCCCCACCAGTGATCGAATCCGGGCCCCCGGCAGTGGAAGTGCAGAGTCCTAACCACTGGACGCCAGGGAATTCCCAAGACTATAATCTTAAGTATAGCACTTTCCTGAGTTTTGTCAGAATTCTAGCTAAATGTAATCCTGAGAGTTCTGTGTGCTTCAGTTTTCTCATGTATTAGACGTTAAATAAAAGCCTTTTATAGGCTTTTTTCTAGTATGTGTGTGATACATTAAATGAAACTAACCAGAACGGGGCTTGAAGTGCCTATGTTAAGTCTTTTGCCCAATTTTTTATTACCTTTTCCTTATTTATTTGTAGGAATTCTCTATACTGATGAATCTTTTGTTTCAAAAATTTCCCCCCCTTAAGGTGTCCTTTTTTACTGTCTTTATGATGCTTTCTAATAAGTAAATGTTCTCAATTTTAATGTAGTCCAAATTATCCATTTTAAAATTAATGATCCATAAAAAGAAACAAAATTGAGTTATTTGTAGTGAGGTGCATGGACCTAGAGTCTGTCATACAGAGTGAAGTAAGTCAGAAAGAGAAAAACAAATACCGTATGCTAACACATATATATAGAATCTAAAAAAAAAAAATGGTTATGAAGAACCTAGGGGCAGGACAGGAATAATGATGCAGATGTAGAGAATGGACTTGAGGACATGGGGAGGGGGAAGGGTAAGCTGGGACGAAGTAAGAGAGTGGCATGGACTAATATATACACTACCAAATGTAAAACAGATAGCTAGCTAGTGGGAAGCAGCCGCATAACACAGGGAGATCAGCTAGGTGCTTTGTGACCACCTAGAGGGGTGGGATAGGGAGGGTGAGAGGGTGGAGACGCAAGAGGGAGGAGAAATGGGGATATATGTATATGTATAGCTGATTCACTTTGTTATAAAGCAGAAACTAACACACTATTGTAAAGCAATTATACTCCAATAAAGATGTTTAAATAAATTAATTAATTAAATTAAATTAATGATCAGTATTTTTTATAACTCACTTAAGAAATCCCTCTCTCTTAAGGTCATGAAGATATTCTCCTT
The DNA here is from genome assembly GCF_008692025.1 of Phocoena sinus. NCBI lineage: Eukaryota > Metazoa > Chordata > Mammalia > Artiodactyla > Phocoenidae > Phocoena > Phocoena sinus. The sequence goes on along the minus strand of NC_045777.1, from coordinate 73,566,907 downwards.
TATTGCCTCCTAGAAACTTTATTATTTTGCCTTTCACATTTAGGCCTATAACCAACCTGGAAATGATTTTTATGTATGCTGTGAAGCAGGGGTGTCCCTTTAGTTTTAGTCTCAAATTCCCTTTCTTGACTCCTTCAGACTTACTATGCAAAACAGCCTTTGGATTTGACATTTCTTCAAGACTCTCCCTCTTGGATTATTCTCTGGCTCCAGTTACCATAGCCTGTAAGTGAGTGACAACTTGTTCACGAATCCATCCAGGTTTCTGGCACATCTTGCCCAGCCAAGGCTCAGGGCCCCTGTGCCCCTTTGTCTGCAAAAGCTGATCAGAGTCTTTTGGATAGATAAGGAGTTCCTCTGAGAAGATCTTTTTTTTTCCTCTGACTCTTGAGGCCTTATTTCAATTTCTCACACATAAAAGTAATTCAGTAGACATTTTTAAATAAATGAATGAATGGATGGATTAAAATTAAACATATGTTAATAAGCATATACCATGAAAGTAGTTTAAATACTCAAGTAATATGTATCAGTTATTGATGGTTGTTATGAGACAAGGATCTGAGAAGACAGAGCCTTCAATCCTGGTGTGAGACACAGCTGCTCTTACAGAGAAGCCCATGTACTCTAGGCTTGCTTTAGGCAACACAACTTCACACAATCTGTGAGGTTCCCCTCAACAACCCAGATCTGGAACACTTTTAGAAACTGAGTTCAGTGCTGGGTCTTCATTTCCTATTAACAAGCTAATCACTGATAGCAGCAGCCTGGAGGCAACATGTATTATCACCATGCTGGACAGGGGAGTCTTCTGCTGGACTCAGGCTGTAGTCATTGATTTCTTCCCACTACTGCATAGGAATGGCAGGTGATGTGCTCACGCAGGACACTCTGGGCTACTCTAGGCCTGTCGGCCGTAACGTCACCTATTTCTCTTCAACTCAAGAAACAATATTGGAATCCAAGTAAGTGACAGTGTGACATTACAAGGAGAATTCTGGATCTGTTTTAATTAATTTTTTAAAAAGTAAAAGTTATAAACTTCAGACTCATACCATCCATTCCCAACTTGGGGGACTTAGCAGTTGAGGGTCAATGGCTGTGCGTATAATGTATTCACAAGTCTTCTAGGCTCCAAATGAGAAAAATGAAAAGGCCATGGATGTATATGTAATAAGAACAAAGGGTGGCTATACATTTTTATTTCAAGTTAGGTATCAGAAGCCTGGAGCAGATTCACCAAGGCAGGCTCCTTATATGTGGAATACTGTGTAGCTTGTGGGCGACCTCAAGCAATCAGATTTTAGTTATCAATAAAGTATTTCCCTACTCTTGGAAGACACTGAGCCCGCTGAAATTCAGACTGTGTTAAATTGTTAAATTTAACAAATCTGTTTAACACAGACTGTTAAAACCAACAATTACCAGAAGCCAGTCTTTTTTCTGTTTTTTAACATCTTTATTGGAGTATAATTGCTTTACAATGGTGTGTTAGCTTCTGCTTTATAACAAAGTGAATCAGCTATACATATACATATATCCCCACATCTCCTCCCTCTGGCGTCTCCCTCCCACCCTCCCTATCCCACCCCTCTAGGTGGTCACAAAGCACCGAGCTGATATCCCTGCAGAAGCCAGTCTTTCTACCACCAGCACATAGCATTATCTCTTTGAAAAGATTACTTCAATGCGAGAGCCCATCTATTATTGTATATCAAGAGGAGGAAGCAGACACAGTACCTGAGGTTTTCCTTTAAGAAATTCAGGTAGCTGAAATTCTCCTTTATAGACCTGGAAAAACAAAGCCAAGTATGAGTTTAAGGAAACAGGTATTGTCATCATCACTTTGGGATGCTTGCAAGGACTGATAGTGGATGGGTTCACTGCTTCATTTTTGGCAAGTTTTAGAACGGGAGGGAAGCCCGTCAGTTCAGAAGCAGCCTGAGTTGAGGACTGAGTGAAATCCCTATTCACTCTGACCCCACTTGCTCTACTTTTGCCTGGGTGCTCCCAACTTGTGGGCTGGCTGGGAGAGGTCGTAGAGTCTCTGAAGAAGAAAGAAAAGCATCCTAACATTCCAAGTTACAATCATTTTAGCTGAGAGAGAAAGCAAGCCCAAGCCTTCTCTCTCCAGCAACCAACACAGAATTCACATAATTTAGGAATAGGCTCCTCCTGATTTCCTTCTGACATCTCCAACCTTACAACTCTGATTTAATTCAGCTTCACTTTTCTTAATGTACCCAATATTCCCATAATAATTTGAATATTAGGTGGTTCTTAAAATGATATATACTTTTAACCTTATAAAATCTTATAATTAAAAACTTACTCTTTTCAACATATAAAAGTATGTTTCTAATAGCAGCAATAATTAGGAAATAGTTTTTTAAAAGGTGTGTAAGATGTTTACATAGAAAACTATAAAATATTATTGAGAGAAATTAAAGACCAAATAAATAGAGAGACACACCACTTTCAGGGATTGTAGCATTCAACATAGTAAAGCTGTCCATTCTCCTCAAAGGATTTCCAATAAAAATTCTAGCATGCTTTTTTGGGGTAGGGGTAGGGGTAGGGATAGGGGTAGGAATAATTTCAAGCTGATTGTAAAAGTTTTATGGAAATGCATAGGGCCAAGAATAATCAAGGTAATCTTAAAAGGAACAAAGTGGAAGGACTTATTCTATCATAATAGAATATTATACACCTATACATACAAAAAACATAGCTATAATCAAGGCGGTAAGGTTTTGGCACGAGGATAGACAAATATATTAATGAAACAAAATGAAGAGTCCAGAAACAGACCCCCATTTAGAGATAACTGGTTTATGACAAAGGTGGCACTGCAGAGCAGTACAGTTAGAACGAATAAATAAATGTGTTTATCTATATAATGATATACCATACTGCAATTTTAAAAATGAACTACTACTAAACCAACAATGTAGATGAATCCCAACACATAATGATGAGAAGAAACAAGCCAGATCTCCAAAAATAATATACTATTGACACATGTCTCCATTTAAAACTTTTAAAGCTCAAAAATAGGCAAAGCAACTCTGATGTTAGAAATCGGGATACTGTTTACTCTGGGGAGGAGCAGGGTGGTGGTGATTGGCAGGGGGATGAGAGAGGCTTCCAGCGTGCTGGTAGTTTTCTGTCTTGATATGGGTAGCGATTATAAAGATGTGTTCATTTTGTGATCATTTATTGAGCTATGACTTGGATACTTTTCTCTACGTATGTTACACTTCAATAACAAAACAAGCCAGTAGCTTAGGAATTTACTACTCTCGCTCTGTCTTGCTCTCTCTTTCACACACACATACACACACATTTTAAGTGCAAAGATGTTTGTTTCAACACTGTCAACAACAGAAAAAAACTGGGAACTATTCATGTCAATCAAGAGTGAAGAAAGTCTCCATCAGCTACAGTTTGATAACTGCTGGGCTCGAGAAACTACAGGAAGAAACTATGGATTGTCATTGGGAAGAGAGTCACTGGGTAGCTCCTCAGAGCACAAAGAAATCCTCTAAATGGTGAATACTAAAGCCTACAGACCTAAAGGATTTTTACTTGGTCATAAGATGACTGATCCACTTCTAAAAGTAGCAGTATTCCTTCTGAGATTGAGAGAATGAATGTACTGTTTTCCTGTCTCTTTCTCTGCAATTTCTAAAACCTGGTCTATTCCTTAGGGTCACTGCTACAGTTCTAGGAAGGCTAAATTAAAGCAGAGCGAAGAGGCTTATGCATAAGATATTTCTTTAGATATGCATCACACTGGAAGCTGAGGTGAGTGCAGGATAACAAAAATGCAGCTGTTAGGAGTGCCTCGAAACCTTCATACCCTCAAAGAGTCCCAGGTCACTGGAGGGTTGGCCTAACTGCTCCCTGAAGAAGCTGCATGTCAGAATCCTGTTTGCTTTACTCCAGCACCACAGTCCAGAGAGTGTTCCAGCTTTCTTCATTTCCCCCCAGTTTTACTGAGATATAATTGACATATAACACTGTATTCCTGTTCCAGCTTTCTGATGTAGGAAGTGTGTGTGTATCATGTTAATACTGACTTCCACTGTGCCTGTCTCTACTATCTGTGGGACAAGCAGACACGATATCCAAAGCAGGGGCTCAAGCCATTAGAATAGGTTTTTTGTTTTTGCTTTTTACCAGATTCTCAAGTGTCTTTCCTTCTCCCTCTATTCAGGGAACTGAGTCCCAACCCCCATCCTCCAAGTCTCTAAGCATAAGCTGCTCAGGCCTAGGGTCCTGTGCCTTGGCTCCTTTACCGAACCTGAACAAGTTTGCTTGCCCCAGTGCTTCTTCCAGTGTTAGTGGGTTTGGTCCCTAAGAAACTTTTCTTATATTCCTCGCATCCTCTCAGAAACCAACTCTCCTCTCTCTTAGCTAGCCTCTTCTGCTAGAATTCAAGCAGAAGGTTCAACGCAAGCCCACAGGGTCATACAGCTAGTGAGTGGCAGAGTGAGGCTCAGAAGGCCCTGGCTCAGCACTCTCCCATTATACCACGCTCTTTGCATTTTACTACTATTAGCAAATCTGTTAAATTTCCCCTTCTCTTTTTGGTGTGTTGTAAGGCATGACAGAAAATACAAGTGGGAACATTAAATATTATAAGTGTCTTCCAGAAAACAACAGTTCCAGAGAGGTAAGGCTTACATGAAAGGGGGGAAAAACCAAAACCTTAAAAATGTGATGTTACAAATGTAATAAAATAAAAGGGGGGGGGTTCAGGATAAGACATCAGACAAAAGCCTCAATCAAAAAATAAGTCGGAAAAAAAAAAAAAATAAGTCGGGGGCTTCCCGGGTGGTGCAGTGGTTGAGAGTCTGCCTGCCGATGCAGGGGACGCGGGTTCGTGCCCCGGTCCGGGAAGATCCCACATGCCGCGGAGCGGCTGGGCCTGTGAGCCATGGCCACTGAGCCTGCGCATCCAGAGCCTGTGCTCCGCAACGGGAGAGGCCACAACAGTGAGAGGCCCGCGTACCGCAAAAAAAAAATAAATAAGTGGGAAGCTGTCTCCTCTCATTATCCTTTAAGGAAAAAGTGCTTCAAAATTTAGGAACTACAGTACTGACAAAAAGAACACTTTCTACTGACAAAGCAGTTCATATTTAGTGCAGGAAACCAAGTACGGCAAAGTTAGGAGTGGAATTTCCTCTGGCTAAAGGAACAGTGTTTCTGGACGTACTAATCTCTGGTACTAATGAACTGAGGATTTTGCTAGACAGAAATGAGCTAGGCAGTCAGAATCCAAATGCTCCTACAGAGCCCTCCCACCGCAAACACTGAAGAACAACAAAAGTAGGCTTCTGATTTAGAGGGTGCATTGGCAATAAAAATAATACGAACAGCAGCTAAACTTTATTATTTTCTCTGCACCAAGTTAGTGTTGAGCATGCGTTTCACATTTATCACCTTATCGAATCCCACAATCTCCTGAGGGAGGTAGTATTCTCTTTTTACAGATGAAGCAACGGAGGCACAGAGAAATTAATTTGTCCAGTGTAGTGAAATGGGAGGCTACTAAGTACCATGATGGGGCTTAGATTTTAAAAGGGTCATCCTAATTGCTCTGTTTAGACTGTAAAGGGCCAAGGACAGAAGTGCGGAGGCAACAGCAGTAATCCAGACAAGACAGGATGACAAGGAGGCAGTGGTGGAGGTGGTGAGAAGTGGTACGTTTGTGGATTTTCTTTTCCTAATCATGTCTAGATTTCCTAACAGACTGGATGTGGAATGTGAGAGAGCAAAGGGGAGTCAAGGATGACTCCAAGGCTTTTGGCCTAAGCAACTACCAACTGGAAATATGAAGTTGCCATCAACTCAGTTGGGAAAGGTCCTGGATATAGCAGATATTCAGGGGTTCAATTTCAGAAATGTTAAGCTTCAGATGTCTATTAGACAATAAATGAAAATGTCAAGTAGCCAGTTAGATATACAAATCTAGGGTTCATGGAAGAGGTCTGGGCTGGGATCTATAAATTTGAGAATCATCAACTTATAGATGGTATTTAAAACTTGATACCTGATGAGATAACTCAGGTGCTCAGGGTAGACAGAGAAGAGCAGAGGACTTAAGACTGAGATATGGGGGCATTCTAACATTAAGAGATCAGGGAGAAAAGGAAGAATCAGCAAAGAAGACTGAGAAGAGGCCACCAATGACACAGAAGGAAAAATTTAAAAAGTGGTGTCTAGAAGCCAGGTGAAGGAAACATATCAAGGAGGGAGTAATCGATTGTATCAAAAGAGGCTGGGAGACAAGATGATAACTCACCATTGGCTAAGCAACGTGAAGGTCACTGTGACCTTGACAAGAGCAAATTAAGTAGAATGGTAGTTGTGAAATTCTGAATGGAGTGAATGTAAGAAAAAATAGAGGGAGTGGAACTGGAGACAGGAGTACAGAAAATGAGCTTTTAAGTAAAGGGAAGCAAAGAAATGGAATGGCAGTGGCAGGGCACCTGGCATAAGTGTAGTGTGTTTGTGTGTGTGTGTGCGTGTGTGTGTGTTAAGATAGAAGAATTAAAGGCATATTTGTTTGTTGATGGGAAAGATTCTGCTGGAATGCAAAATGTGATGATATAGGAAACAGGGAGATGGGCTTGGGTACACAGGGAGGAAACGCCTTTGGATAGGAACACGTTCAGACGTTCACTTTTGTTACACAGACTTTCTATTATGACAGATGAGGATATTAGATCATAATACTTCCCTTCCTCTAGTCTCTCAAAAATTAAACAATAATTTTTGTTTAAAGCCACATTCTGTAAGTTTTCATTATTATGACAATATAAATATCACAGTTACATTTTCTTACACAATTTGTGCTGTTTTAGCTAAAGCTAATAATTGCCTCATATACTTTTTAAATAATAGACTTTATTTGTAGAGCAGATTTAGGTTTACAGAAAAACTGAGTTGAAAGCAGAGTCCCCATATACTTCCTCTCCCTCTCCTACAGTTTTCCCCAATTATTAACATCCTGCGTTACTGTGGTACATTTGTTACAATTAACAAACCAGCACAGATATACTGTTATTAACTGAAGTTTTAGTTTGCACTAGGGTTCACTCTCTGTGTTGTACTTTCTATGGGTTTTGACACATGTATCCACCATTACAGTAGCACACAGAATAGTTCCACTAGCATAAAAATGCCCTGTGCTCCATCTATTTAGCCCTCCCTACCTTCCCCCAATCTTTTTACTATCTCCATAGAGTTGGAATCATACAGTATGCAGCCTTTTGATTGGCTTCTTTCACTTAGTAATATGCACTTAAGGTTCCTCTATGTCTTTCTGCAACTTGATAACTCACTTCTTTTAATCACTGAATAATGTTCCATTGCCTGGATATTTATTTACCCATTCACCTACTGAAGGACATCTTGGTGGCTTACAAATTACAAGTTGTAGCAATTATGAACAAAGCTGCTGTAAACATCTGTGTACAGGTTCTGTGTGAACATAAGTTTTCAACTCATTTGGGTAAATACCAAGGAATGTGACTGCTGGATTACAAGGTAAGTGTATGTTTAATTTTATAAGGAACTGCCAAGCTGTCTTCCAAGTGGCTGTACCATTTTGCATTCCCACCAGCAATGTATGAGGCTTCTGTTACTCCACATCCTCACAATGATATGGTGGTGTCAGTGTTTTGAATTTTGGCCATTCTACTAGGTGCGTAGAGGTATCTCATTGCTTTAATTTGGATTTTCCTAATGACATACAATGTTGAGCACCTTTTCATATGCTTAGCTGCCATTGGTATATTTTCCTTCAGCAAAGTGTGTCTATGCAGATCTTTTGCCCATTTCCCCCATTTTCCCTTTCTTTCTTTTTTTTAAATTGAGGTATATCCCCATGGGGGCCGGGCCCGGTGCACAATGGCTGCAAACAGCAGCCTCCTCGGTAGTGTATGCAGCCCTTTGCCTGTATGGGTTGCCCTAAGGGACCTTGGAGACAGCCCTTTCCAGTGGACATTAACGACTGGCATGCTGTCCCCACTCTAGGCTCCAGACGGGTATGCGCGGTGCCTTTGGAAAGCCCCAGGGCACAGTGGCCAGAGTTCTCATAGGCTAAGTCATAATGTCCATCCGCACCAAGCTGCAGAACAAGGAGCATGTGCTTGAGGCCCTCTGCAGGGCCAAGTTCAAGTTCTCTGGCTGCCAGAAGATCCAAATCTCCAAGTGGGGATTCACTAAGTTTAATGCAGATGAATTTGAAAACATGGTGCCAGAAAAGCAGCTCATCCCAGAAGGCTGTGGAGTCAAATACATCCCTAATCGTGGCCCCTGGATGAATGGTGGGCCCTGCCTGCATGACAGCCTTGGCGCTGTCCCCTCCTTACTCATGCCCACCAATAAATCCTACTTTCCTATCCAAAAAAAAAAAAAAATTTGAGGTATAGTTGATTTACAATATTACATAAGTTTCAGGTGTACAACACAGTGATTCATAATTTTTAAAAATTATACTCCATTTATAGTTATTATAAAATGTTGGCTATATTCCCTGTGGTGTACAATGTATCTTTGTAACTTATTTATTTTACAATAGTAGTTTGTACCTTTTAATCCCTTACCTCTATCTTGACCCGCCCCCCTTCCCTCTCCCCACTGGTAAGCACTAGTTTGTTTTCCATATCCGTGAGCCTGTTTCTTTTCGTTATATTCTCTAGCTTGCTTTATTTTTTTTGGTTCCATGTATAAGTGATAATATACAGTATTTATCTTTTTGTATGTCTGAAAACGTCTTTATCTTATCCTAACACCTGGCTGAAAGTTCATCCAGTTATATAATTCTAGAATGTAGTAATTTTCTCTCTGAAATTATGGCATTGCTCCATTGTCTTCTATTTTCCCATGTTTCTGTTGGCATGGCTGATATCATTCTAATTCCTGGTCCTTTGTATGTGACCTTTGTTTTCACTCTGCAAGATTTAAGAATTTTCTCTTTATCCCTGGTGGTTCTATAATTTTATGATAAGGTGCCTTGATGAGGCTCATTTTCTTCACTCATCGGTACTGGAGATACATGTCCTTCTGTTCTTGGGAATATCCTTAAATTATTACTTTGATAATTTCCCACTCATCATTTTCTCTATTTTTCTTGGACTCCGATTAGTCAAATGTTAGACCACTTGAATTAAGCCTCTAATTTTTTTTTCCTCTCCAAGTCATCTCTTGGTCTTTTTGTTCTACGTTGTTTTATTTAAAATAAATTTATTTATTTATGGCTGCATTGGGTCTTCGTTGCTGTGTGTGGGTTTTCTCTGGTTGTGTCGAGCAGGGGCTACTCTTTGTTGTGGTGTGCAGGCTTTTCATTGCAGTGGCTTCTCTTGTTGCGGAGCATGCGCTCTAGGTGCGCGGGCTTCAGGAGTTGCAGCAGGCGGGCTCAGTAGTTGTGGCTCGTGGGCTCTAGAGCACAGGCTCAGTTGTTGTAGTGCATGGGCTTAGCTGCTCCGCGGCATCTGGGATCTTCCCGGAATAGGGCTCGAACCCGTGTCCCCTGCATTGGCAGGCGGATTCTTGACCACTGTGCCACCAGGAAAGTCCCTGTTCTACTTTTTAAGAACGTCAATTATAGTTCATTTACGTTTCTTTTGCTCTTTACATGTTGTTTCCTCTGAGGTTCTTTTTTATCTTTCTTTTAGTCTCTTTCATGTTAGAGAAGTTCTACAGATGTCCAGTGAGTCTTGGCTATGAAGCAGAACTCCGTTTATGAGGGTTGAGTCTAACTGCAGGTATACTTCCTCAGCCAGCTTTTATTTGGTCAGGGTTCTCCATGTATCATGTTTGTAGGCTTTTTTTGGGGGGTAGTTAAGAACGTAGAGAAAGCACCACAATCTCTTACCTTGGTACCAGCATTCTTCAGCTGGGTAGAGGTAGAGAATTGAGGCATCATCTAATGATAATTTATTTTTTCAGAAAGCAGACTTTCACTTAATGCTCTGATTTTCAATTTGGAGCCCTAACTCTATTCCTAATGTCCCTATTTTCTCTCTAAGAGAATGTACTTCTTCTGCAAGGGGAAGGGAAGGGTGGTGATCTGAAGTCTAACTGCTCTATACAGACTTTTGATCTCTCTCTTTTTAGTATCAGACCTCATCCCCCTCCCCTAATACCTGATGTTTCCAAATCCCTGAACTTCTGTAGGGTTCAGGGTGAACTGGCTTGTTTCTTGTTCCTCTGCTTGCTTGCATCCCCCCTTTTTCAGGCATATAAATTCAGCTATCTTCCACTCTGCTAAGTCATTTACTATTCCTACAACAGCTTTC